>NC_059351.1:14697500-15897500 GCF_019703515.2 Myxocyprinus asiaticus
TCAGGGGTTTGTTTTCCTCCATATAGAGCTTTATACTAGAATGTTCTCTGTAGAATTCAAATGGGTCACATATGTTTATGGTCTCCGCTGGTTGCCCTGATATCGAGTAAAGCCCGAATGCATCACGGAAGTTTTGTTCTGGAGCACGCTGACTGTACGTGTCCACTGTTTTCAATTAATTCCGATGAGAATCCCCCTCGAGAGGGTTGCAGTTGGCTCTCATTGGAATTAATTGAAAATGCTCGCTTCACTCACCACACACCAGTGGACACCCAGTATAATGTGCGCTGCGGTGCTTCATTCGCCCCGCACAGATGCACGTTTAAGTTATGAGAGGCAAGAATATCATTAAATTAGCTCTGAGTCACCTGACTTTCATAGAATTTTCAATACAGGAAAAACCCTAAAAAGGTCACCCGCTGAAGAGGCTGGTAAGAGTGATGCAGTTACTCCGATTTTTCACTGCCGATTTTTACCTGCATTTGGCGGGTGTTAATTTCAAACCCTGTATAAAATATATATATACAATGTACACACACATACATATATATATATATATATATATATATATATATATATATATATATATATATATATATAAAATAATTCAAATATTAATATATAATATAAATAATACATGTATATTGCCTATTTTACAATGGCTCTGAACATGGCTCATTCTATAGGTTGTAGAGACATAACTATTCCTTACATAATATCGCTTTCATCACATAGCATTAGCTTACCTGTCCTGCCAACATTTCATACAGGAGAACTCCATAGGCCCACCAGTCAACAGATTTTCCATATGGTTGATAAGCAATGATCTGCAACAGAGGACAGCTAATATGCCTTGTGCACATTCACATAACACACACCTACATACACATACACACACACCAACCCACCTCGGGAGCAATGTAGTCTGGAGTGCCACAAAAGGTTTTAGTCGTGGCCCATTCAAACATGTTCTCTTTGCACATGCCAAAATCTGCAATCTTAATGTGGCCTGCAGAGTCCAACATCACATTATCCAGCTTCAGATCTCTGCACAAATAGGGACAAACAGGGAACAATTCACACACTCATTGATACATTTTTATTAGTGTTGGGGATTTCTGAACTAAAAGTAGAGACGCTATTAACTTAACGAAATGTTTAAGTAGCGTGAGACAGTAGCTCATCACAAGTGTGTAGCTCTCCCAGTAATGAGCTAAATTTTCCAGCGAGTAGTGCTGTAGCAGCACTGAACGTTACATTTGTCACATAATATTGCAAACGCAGCGATGGAGCCAAGGGAGGATTCAAACACTCTCACCTCCACAGTCCTATCTCTCATGTAGCACTGGAAAATATAATTTAAGAGAATCGGCTCTTTCGAACAGTTCATGTAAATGAACTGATTAAAATAAACGATTCCCTTATGCTCAGCCTTGAAAACGCAGATTCATTTTAGTGAGTTGGTTCTTTCGGATGGTTCATGCAAATTAACTGTAAATTATCTAGTTGAAAAAAAAAAAAAAAGAAAAAAAAAAATTCACTCTAGGCTTGTCACAATTATTAAATAACCGTCTGATCATGTTATTTGATCTAACTGCAGTTATTTGAGACAACCGTGATTATTAGACATTCAAATTTTAATAAAATTTTAGTTCCCAAATAAGGGAATTTTAAGCGAATATACTATATAAATGCCATGAATGGCACGTTTGTGTGTCCAGGGGCATAGATTCCAGGGGGGATGGGGGAGAGGTAACCCCCCAATAATAAAAACAAGCAAGTACAACCCCCAAATATTTATACCATGATCAATGGAAACATGTACATTCTTCACACTGTAATCCCCCCAATGTTCAAGCCAAATCTATGTCCTTGTGTGTGTCATTCAATTTATCTCCGAGTACGAGTGTCACTAAGCCACACCATGGAGGCCAACCAGCTCCTGTCCTGAAGAGCGCTGATGCGCGGGTTGTCAGCAGAGGCTCGCGCCAAACTCGCGTGAAAATATAAACGAACAAGTATAAAGTTTTATAGTGAACGCAGAGCGCTCCGTGTACATTATACATGATCGTGTAATGGCAAACGTCCCTGGTTCATACACGCTGTAATGCAGTGGCGGACTGGCCATTGGGAGAACCGGGACTTTTCCCGGTGAGCTGGCTGCGAAATGGGGCCGCCGCGTTATGCAGAACGCGCCACAAAATGGCGGCGCGATATGCGGAAAGGGGTAGCGATATGCAGAAAAGGACGGCAACCTCCCCCCCCACCAACCTCAACAACTTTTGGGCCAGTTTCTATGTAAAATCCCGGGCTGAATTTTCTTCCCAGTCTGCCCCTACTGTAATGACATGCAATGACAAAGAGGAGATGCAAGCTTACTCTATTACTGTGGAGTGATTAAATTATAAATTTAAATCTCAAAGGTTTTGCTTCATGACAAATAAGGGTTCGTGAGTCATTGGTTTAATCAGAGTATTAAAATAATGTGTGAAAGTGAAGAAATTAGGAAAGAAACATTTTATTATTGCATAATATAATAAAAATGTAATATAAATCTACTAAAATAAATATACAAATTATATTTTATTTTCTATTAAAAAATTATAAAATATATGCGTTAAAAAAAAAAAGCGTAAATTTAAAACTGACCAAAACTAAAGTTGACCAAAAAGAGAGACATATTTTAAGTATTTTGAAATATTTTGATATTAAAAACATTATCTTTTATGTCATTCAAATGTTTTTAAAGCCTTAAAAGAAAATCATACTGTAGTTTATCTCAATTTTATTATTTGATTTATATATTTGAAGTTAAATATTTAAAAATGACTTCTTGCAGCTAATTCCCATTCAATCAGTTAAAATCAGTCAACGTGAACACACAGGCGTGCACACCGAGTTAATAGCTAGCTGGTTCAAATTTACCAACATCTGTATGATCATTTGTGTAGAGACATTTTCCAAGAACACATCATGCTTTATTTTTTTTATTTAGTCTACAAAAAGAATAAAACCTACACAAATATTCTTAAGTGCCCATTCACTCTGTTGTTTGATATGCTGCTTCTCTCATGTGCCGTCTGCATCCGAAAGCCATTCACACATCTGCCCAAAGTAAGGTATGCCAATCATCATGCTTTTGTCTGTATTCTGCCCATTGACACTCTTTTATATACCCATCTTTTCAGTAGTATCAGTGTCAACATAAATTACAATAACAGAGTGTAATCAGCGCATATTATGGCTGTGTATAGCGTGTTAGCGCATTAGCGCCATGAATGCACAATGTAAACATTACAAATTACACATTATCCACTGCATATACAGTATATTACTTTAAATCATCATCGAGTGGTTAAAACAGCATCTTTTACTGATCTTGTGTGAAATCTTCTCATAGAATGAGTCATGAAGTCATCGATAACACATTATTAGTTGATGTTTTACATGTTGTCTTAAGCAACCTCATATTTCAATGTATTTCTACATTACAGTGTGGCCAGTAACTGGAGAGATTATTTACACCGTAGTGGAACAATGACAAAAACAATATGCCAGGATTTGGATAAATAGTGAAGTAACTATAATTGGTAATTAAACTCTGTAATCAGTACACTGAAATTTGATTTCTTTGTGATGCATTGATGTAGAGTTTTTTTTACACCCCTCATTATGCATTTTGATATTCACTGCCCAAACCAGTGTACACTCACAAAAAAAGGACACAGAGACGTACACTCATATCCAAACAAACATTTCACCTGTAAATAATGCCCTTTGAATGGAGAAAGAAGAGGCCGATGGCAATTTCTGCAGCATAGAACCTGACGGTAAAGGAAAGTTAGATCACAAATTAGAATTAAAACTCTGGTACTATTGGTTAACTTGCTGACTTAGGGATAAATGTGATAAATTCACATTAATACTCAATATCAGACATTTTAATACTCCAGATCCGTGACTATAATAACATTTGCGGTCTGCTACCTGACCAGACCCCGACGGGAATAAACTATTGTTTCCACTAAATTCAGGTTTGTAATAAATGAAAATCTAAATTATAATTACAAACTTCAAAACATCAAATTAAGGGTCTTGTTTACAGAATAGGTTTGAGCTTAAACTTAATGCCCGTGCAGACCTCTAAATGACATGACTGTGTTTAGTACATTGAAATGTAATTAGAAGATTGCAATAACTTTGTATCAGGTCATACATTTTGTCATTTTGACTTATGCAGTGTGTATGTTTTGTGTACGTGTAGAAGTGAGTGATTACATACACAGCATGGGGTTCCTTAAATTTTCCCACTTGCTGTATCTGGTACATCAGATCTCCACCACTGATATACTCCATCACAAAGTAAAGATGGTCCTACAAAACACAACCACCATAATTGATTCATAATATAAAAGATTATCATTAAGTGTGCATGTACAGTACATCACTGTAAAGTGTGTATATGTGATCTGTACCTTGGTCTGAAAGCAGGAATGGAGTTCAGTGAGGAAGGGTGGTTTACCAGAGAGAGCGAGAACTCTTTTCTCCACCATAGTGCATTCAGCATCATCATTCTGAATGACAACATCCTTCTTTAAGGTCTTCACTGCATACAGCTCATCTGAGCCTTTACGCTCTGCAAGAAATACCTGAGAAAAGGCAGAGAGAGGACAATGTATACTAGCTAGGAATATTTATAAATGAATACTTTATTGCACTCTTTGTAGTTAACAAGATTGAATTCAAAGTTTGAATTTGCCTCGAAATTAATGCCATGTTTTGTTTTCTTGTAGCAATAATAATAATATTATTTGTAATACATGTAGTGCATTAAGTTTCATTAAGTATTCAGTTGTTCTTTTAATGAAGAAAACACTAAATACTACAATTCACTTTTAAAAGCCAGTCTGGATTGAATTTATAAATAAATTACCCCCTTAAAGAATAGTTCACCCAAAAATGAAATTTCTCTCATCTCCCATGCCATCCCAGATGTGTGACTTTCTTTCTTCTGCAGAACACAAACGAAGATTTTTAGAAGAATATTACAGCTCTGTAGGTCCATACAATGCAAGTGAATGGTGGCCAGAACTATGAAGCTCCAAAAAGCACATAAAGGCAGCAAAAAAATGATCCATAAAACTCCAGTGCTTCAATCCATGTCTTCTAAAGCGATCTAATCAGTTCGGGTGAGAACAGATCAACATGTAACTCCTTTTTCACTGTACATCTTGACATCAGTAGACTCCATGCGCTCTGCGCATGCGTCAAGCACTAGGAAGTGTATTCAAGCTTGAAAACATGATCATGCCTAGAGACTGCAATGGCAAGACATACAGTGAAAAAGGAGTTACATTTTGGTCTGTTCAGAACCAAAACCGATTGGATCGCTTCAGAAGACATTGATTAAACCACTGGAGTCTTATGGATAATTATGCTTTATACTGCCTTTATGTGCTTTTTGGTGCTTCAAAGTTTTGCTCACCATTTAATTTCATTGAATGGACCTACAGATCCGAGATATTCTTCTAAAAACCTTATATGTGTTCTGCTGAAGAAAGAATGTCATTCACATCTGGGATGGCATGGGGGGGGATTGTGAGAGAAACTTTCATTTTTGGGTGAACTATCCCCTTAAGAAAGTCTTTTCCATCATTAACTGATAAACGAGTGTCCAGCAATGGGATTATTGTGTGTGTATGTGTGTTTTGAAAAAATCTGAATAAGAAGAAAGAAAAAAGAACTGAATAAAAATGTTGGAATGTCAAATTAGGTTAAAGGTGCATTCAGTATTTTTTTTTCCTCATTAAAAAGGTTCAACTCCTAATGACATGAATTGTAATTTTGCAATATATGTAGGAAATCATGACCACATACATTAAAATGAAGACTCCAGTCATAACGGTAACCTTATAAAAGCTGTTTTATTCTACATGGAGAGGGTCCACACATGGGGGCTACCATGTAAGAATCACATGACCAGTCGAATACTACTCACTTAATCTCAGTAACCATCCTGTTATTTGACACTTTCACTCACTAATTAAAGTAATCGTGGCTGACTGTGAATATTACATTTCTATAATGGCATCTGAAACTGAAAACTATTGATTTTAAATGATGCTGTATCCAAGCCGCTAGGTGTCAGTGTAAATCCATGATGACACAAAGACAAAAGTTACTGAGTGCACCTTTAAATTTAACAACATTATACATAATTAACTAAACTCAAAAGTTAACAAGTTAGTGTTGGCTACCTTGCCAAAACTGCCTCTGCCCAGCACCATGATGAAGTTGAAGTCTGAGAGTTTCATGCAGTCTTGGTTGCCATTGGCATCGTATTTGAAGATGTCATTTTTTGAAGAGCCATCTATATTCTTAGTTCCAGGGCCAATCCTGGCTCTCTTAAATTCAGAAATCAGATTAACTTAGTCAGAAATGGAGAAAAGCACAATATACAGAAGAAAAAATTGGCCCCAATGGGAAGGGGAGGTGAATGAACAATAGATTTCACCTCAAATTTCTGCCTCAGTTCTTCATTGCCCTCTTCTCCGTCTGGTGGGACTGGAACGTTGAAATATTCCCCTTCCTCTTGGCCCAGCAACTTAAACCTACAATCCAACCACGAGCACAAAACCATCAAAACGCTGGTCTTAACTGTCACAAACCTTATTTTGTTCAGAAAAGGTGCTATAGTTTCATGGTAGCTCTTACCATCCACTGACACTTTGTTTCTGCAATTCAGAGATGCCAAAAGACATTGATCCCATAAAATCATTTTTGCTGGTCAAATCCCAATCCCAAACCTCCACTGACAAACGCCTGTCCTTATCTGTAGCTTTGAGGTAACTATGGCAACACAAAGATGGAAATGTGAATCGTCACATTTGTACAACGCTCACCTACCACACAATACCTTTGATTGTGAGAGTTGTTCAATTTAACTTACAAGCTGAAGGTTTCGTTCCAGGTTGGATTGAGGGAGCACTTGATGGTTTTGGTCTTCTGCTTGCTCTCATTCATTGGATCTGGAATTAATTTAAGCTTTACATATGGATCTGACAGGCCATTAGGATCCATTGGCACCAAGTTCCGAGCCTCCTTGACTATAAATTGAAATTATACTGCCATCAATGCAACGTAAATGAAGACCTTTAAGGATCTTTGAAATTGTGCATTGTTCCAAACATTCAATTGTTGAAGAATCTGCATTACAAAACATTCAAACTCGATTTTTTGTTTTTCTGAAGAAAATCTGCACTGCTCAAATGGTGTGGTGGTTGCTCACGCAAAATGTGTGGCTACATTGCTAGGGTGTTCTGAGTGGTTGCTAAGGCTTTACTAAGTAGTTGCTAGTGTGTTCTGGGTAGTTGCTAGGGCGAGGCTAAGCAGTTTCTAAGGTGTTCCTGATGTTACTGGGGCATTGCTATGTGGTTGCTATGCTATTCCTCATGGTTACAAAAGTGTTGCTAGGGAGATCTGGTTGGTTAATAGGGTGTTCTTTTTGGTTCCTAGAGCACTGCTAGGTGGTTGCTACATTTTGTTTTTCTATGATTGGTCAAGCATTTCTAGGCGTTTGCCAGGGTTAACTGGGTAGTTGCTATGGCATTAATAAGTTGTTGCTAGGGTGCTGCTATGTGGTTGCTAGGGTGTTTTGAGTATTTGCTTGAGCTCTGCTAGGCAGTTCCTAGGGTGTTCCAGATGGTTACTAGGGCTTTGCTTGGTGGTTGCTAGGGTGCTGCTAGGTGGTTGTTAAGTTTTTTGTTGTTGTTTTTTTGGCATTTGGTCAGGCATTGCTAGGAATTTCCCAGGGTGCTGAGTGGTTGCTACGGTGTTCTGGGCATGGCTGGGTCTAATGGCCTCCCTAGATTTTCCATATGTACCCCCCCCCCCAGGAGGATTCCCAGTTGTTGCTAGGTGGTTGCTAGGGTGTTCTTTTTGGTTTCTAGGGCATTGGTAGGCAGTTGCTAGTGTTTCAGGTGTTTGCTAGGTATTTTCTAAGGTGCTGCTTTTTAGGTGTTTGGTTGCGGTTTCTCCACCAGGTTTTCTAAAGCAAGCTCGACTAATAACAGTACGTTAATTGCAGCAAACTATCTCCCACTAAAGAGTTTGTAATGTTGTTATAAATTAACTGCAATGTGTATGAAAATTCCACTATTATTATACACAGCGGCTCTACCGCACTGGTTGATGTGTGAGTGTGTGTGGGTGAGTGTGAATGGGATGTGGGGCGATCGATGGCAGATTGATCTCATGTTTCCAGAGGATGCTATTCCTGCCCGAGGCAAAAAGAGCCGTTAAAAAAAACACACAGGCTCGTTTAGAACATTTTGTTGCAGATTTTTGTTTTTTTTTAAATCACACAAATAAAAGCATTTCAACTCATAAAGATGATTTTTTTTTGTTCTCTCACCTTTAGTGTCTGACACATTTGACATTTAAAGACCTAGATTTTTTTTTTTTTTTTTTACAAACCTTACCGTTATTGAAACATTTCCGTTCAATATTCTGGTTCTACTGATTTGAATGCTTGGCTAAGCCATAAAAGCAGTTTTAAGCCATAAAAGCAGTTTGCTTTCAGCTCTGCTGATATCAAACATCCCACAACAGAGCTGAAGAATAGAAACTGTAGCTGACACACAGTGAACAATGGCCGTATTTGCTTACAAAATTACATATTCAAAACCAGCACAGCAGATCACTAGTTTCAGTTGTTCCAGTCTGAGCACAGCCATTCATCTGTACCTGGTGCTCTGGTCCGTAAAGACTTGTAAATGATTATGGAAAAATTGTTATGATAATGTTAATGACCATATACAACACCATGAACGCCCCACAAAATGCATTGGGAATCTACACTGAAAAAATGTCTATAATAAATAAATAAACAAATAAAAATTTATTTCTGAATCAAGCTAAATATGTTGGGTTACACTAATTAAAGTAATTTTTTAGGTTCCAATCAGGTAGAAATAGCTCTTTAAAGTGACAAACGTATTTCTAGGTGTTTGCTAGGTGGTTGTCTACCAGCCCAAGTCTCACCAGGGCCCACTCTCAAGTCTCAATGATATTCTATTCTCACTGATTAGTTTAATTTAAAAACAAAAGAATCCAATGGGAGGTTTGCACCGTAAAGAAAAAAATATATATTTGCGTGAACTCACTGGTCACGGTGAGAGCATAATTTTTTATGTCAGCAGTGATTTGAAGTCGTCCTCTCCTCTCTGTGTGGTCTGTTCCACACAGACTGGGAACATTTTCCACACATCGTTTATGAATATTCATCATACAATCTGCATAGAAACACACATAATTAGATTGACAGCATCACACGTGGAGCGTTGCTTTCTCATTCTCTGCAGCTTACTAACACATACAAACACCACAAACACCAGATTCACACATACGGCCATGCAAAAACACCCACAATCACATAGACACACAAAGATCACACCCACACTAGCCACATGTACAGTACACTTGAAGCAATGAATAGATGCGTTTATAAATATAACACACAAAATATTTTAACACTTGAAAGATTTTTATAAAATGATATTGTTACATATTCACAAACAACACTGTAGTATTTATTGAAATATATCTATAGGTGCAAGGCTTTCACACTTAACCATGACATTAGCCAAACCCTTTTTGGCGGTGTTCAGAATGGAATACTGTACTAGCATACTATCGCAAACACTTTTGACATTAAATTATGTGCAGGAAAAGAATTACAGATATCTAAAATTACATTTTAACTAGTTAAATTCTAATTCTCCAGTGGTGGCATTACCTCTAGTGAAAATGCAATTTTTTTAATTAACTGCATTTGCATAAGGGAAAAAAAGTAAATGCTTGACATAAAAAATGACTTAATTACTTGAGGAAATACCCATTCTTGATTTTAAAAATGGAATTTCAACTAGTTAAAACCATATTTCTTGATATCTGCAATTGCATTGTCACTAATACAATTTCACAGTGATCTGTTATTCACTTCTGTTCAAAACAAAATTACATATAGTATACCTACAATTAATTTCATAATAGTTAGAATGATTCACTCTTACCCTCAAAGATATGCTGGGACTCTCTCACGCGCTTTGAACAGTTTCAGTCGCAATCCAATTATATTTTGTGATGTATCGCAATATATTAAATCGTGACATATGTACTGCAATACGTATTGTATCGTGATACCCAGCCCTAAAAATTTACATTTTATGAAATCGACAACTAGTAAAAAAATTTTTCTTTTTATCTGTAATTTGGCTTTCACATGTAGTGATGTAAATTTTTTATAATAATAATGTGATTTTTCAGCCTATTGATGATTTTCTTTTTTGGGGGGATTTTCTCCCCTTTTCTCCCTAATTTGGAATGCCCAATTTCCAATGTGCTCTAAGTCCTCATAGTGGTGTAGTGACTTGCCTCAGTCTGGGTGGTGTAGGATGAATCTCAGTTGCCTCTGTGTCTAAGACTGTCAATCTTATCACATGGCTTGTTGAGTGCATTACTGTGGAGACCTAGTGCATATGGAGGCTTCATGCTATTCTCTGTGGCATCCACACACACAACTCACCATGTGCCCCACCAAGAGCAAGAACCACATTATAGCAACCACAAGGAGGTTAACCCAATGTGACTCTACCCACCCTCGCAACCAGGCCAATTGGTTGCTAAGGAAGCCTGACTGGAGTCACTCAGCATGCCCTGGATTTGAACTTGCAACTCCAGGTGTGGTAGCCAGCATCTTTACCTGCTGAGCTACACAGGCCCCCCACTGATTCAATATATAGCTCTATAATTATGTACAGGTGCATCTCAATAAATTAGAATGTCATGGAAAAGTTCATTTATTTCAGTAATTCAACTCAAATTGTGAAACTCGTGTATTAAATAAATTCAGTGCACACAGACTGAAGTAGTTTAAGTCTTTGGTTCTTTTAATTGTGATGATTTTGGCTCACATTTAACAAAAACCCACCAATTCACTATCTCAACAAATTAGAATACATCATAAGACCAATAAAAAAAACATTTTTAGTGAATTGTTGGCCTTCTGGAAAGTATGTTCATTTACTGTATATGTACTCAATACTTGGTAGGGGCTCCTTTTGCTTTAATTACTGCCTCAATTCGGCGTGGCATGGAGGTGATCAGTTTGTGGCACTGCTGAGGTGGTATGGAAGCCCAGGTTTCTTTGACAGTGGCCTTCAGCTCATCTGCATTTTTTGGTCTCTTGTTTCTCATTTTCCTCTTGACAATACCCCATAGATTCTCTATGGGGTTCAGGTCTGGTGAGTTTGCTGGCCAGTCAAGCACACCAACACCATGGTCATTTAACCAACTTTTGGTGCTTTTGGCAGTGTGGGCAGGTGCCAAATCCTGCTGGAAAATGAAATCAGCATCTTTAAAAAGCTGGTCAGCAGAAGGAAGCATGAAGTGCTCCAAAATTTCTTGGTAAACGGGTGCAGTGACTTTGGTTTTCAAAAAACACAATGGAGCAACACCAGCAGATGACATTGCACCCCAAATCGTCACAGACTGTGGAAACTTAACACTGGACTTCAAGCAACTTGGGCTATGAGCTTCTCCACCCTTCCTCCAGACTCTAGGACCTTGGTTTCCAAATGAAATACAAAACTTGCTCTCATCTGAAAAGAGGACTTTGGACCACTGGGCAACAGTCCAGTTCTTCTTCTCCTTAGCCCAGGTAAGACGCCTCTGACGTTGTCTGTGGTTCAGGAGTGGCTTAACAAGAGGAATACAACAACTGTAGTGTCTGTGTGTGGTGGCTCTTGATGCCTTGACCCCAGCCTCAGTCCATTCCTTGTGAAGTTCACCCAAATTCTTGAATCGATTTTGCTTGACAATCATAAGGTTGAGGTTCTCTCGGTTGGTTGTGCATCTTTTTCTTCCACATTTTTTCCTTCCACTCAACTCTCTGTTAACATGCTTGGATACAGCACTCTGTGAACAGCCAGCTTCTTTGGCAATGAATGTTTGTGGCTTATCCTCCTTGTGAAGGGTGTCAATGATTGTCTTCTGGACAACTGTCAGATCAGCAGTCTTCCCCATGATTGTGTAGCCTAGTGAACCAAACTGAGAGACCATTTTGAAGGCTCAGGAAACCTTTGCAGGTGTTTTGAGTTGATTAGCTGATTGGCATGTCACCATATTCTAATTTTTTGAGATAGTGAATTGGTGGGTTTTTGTTAAATGTGAGCCAAAATCATCACAATTAAAAGAACCAAAAACTTAAACTACTTCAGTCTGTATGCACTGAATTTATTTAATACACGAGTTTCACAATTCGAGTTGAATTACTGAAATGAACTTTTCCACGCATTCTAATTTATTGAGATGCACCTGTATTTGTTCTGAAATGGCTAAAAAGTGTTTGTTTGTTTTATCAGAGAAACCATCATTTCATTTCATTTTCATCCAAAAAGCCATTGTAGCCAAGTAGATTAAATATTTTAAAGACATTAAATGAAAATCTATTAAAAAAGTATTAGTTTTTCCACTAAATAAACAAAAGGAAGACTAAAATTCAATCATTTTCATTGATCTGCACTTTTATATTTGTATTTCATATAAAGTTATTTATAGTAGCTTAATAAAAAGCATTATTTACCTTTATACTAATACACTTTTGTGAATGAACAAGGTGTGCAAAGCTACTTCACTGACTTATTTTTGAAACGCAGTTGAACACTGCATAATACTAAATTATTACTGTGAGCCACATCAGGTTGATTATTATAATATAATGCTGAATTATCATTATTATTCTGATTAATAGACATACCGAGGAAGGCCGTGAGGCCGAAACATCTGTGTTCTCCTGTTCTGTGAGATATAAAATAAAATGTAAAGAAATTGAGAAAAAGGAGTGCGGATCATTTTGTTTAAGACTGTTTAAGTTTTATAGATCTACGCACCCTGAACTAGTAGAGCACAGTGATTCCATTTCTTTGATTACATTCGAGTTATACAAAAGTAATATATTTCTGTCCTGTTTAATTCACCTTCACCTGGGGCTTTTATTTTGACACTGAAAGTGCTGTCGTATTTTACTTCAAATTCACAAGGAGCTTTTATCTAGAGAAAGCAATGTGTATTTGACAGTTCACAATTTTCCGCATTTTCTGAAATGCTGTAATCTCCTCCTCATCTGTTATTCTGTGCCGTGTTTGAAAATTTGTATAATAACTTGTAGCGGTTACTAATGTTTGGAATTGCACGAATGGTTGAACCTGCGTTACTTTGATTTCACAATGCAAGCGAACTGATCTGAGAGAGCTGCCACGCGCGTGCACACAAGTCAGCACGTCGCCTGTTTGTTCTGAATTGCGCACAGACCATGTTTATCTGTCTTTAAATCGCAGCCTTTTGAGGAATAATAAATCACATATGACCAACTCTCCATTTTGATGTTAATTTGATTTACTGTGCAGCCCTGAAGGATCGTGAAATTAGTTTTCTGATGTGCTATTTATGAAACTTAATGGCCAAATAAAAGCACATTAAAATCATCGCAATATTCACGATATTGATCAATTTTACATCGTTAGCAAAATCATCGTGATTATATCGTTAATATTTGATAAATCGCCCAGCCCTAATTGTAACTAGGAAGAAAGTCTTTTAAGACTTAATCTTCTAATTACTCTTACATTTAACTATATCTGAGATCCATAAACAGATACTGAATCTATTAAAAATAAATTTACAGATAAGATACAGATTTACAGATTTTTTTTTTTTGTAATTCAACTGTTGATGTCGGGAATGGAAAATTTCACTAGTAAATTACTGATTACCAAGTAATTTACAATACTAGTAGCCTAAGTAGTCCATTTATGATACATTAAATTGGAATTTCAACTAAGTGAAAAAAGTACTTTTGTTTTCAAAATGTTTTGTGGCAATGTTAATTTCAGATATCTGTAATGTAATTGTAACTAGTAAGAAGTCTTTTAAGTTATCTTAAATTACTGCATTTCCAGATATCTTAAATTAACATTGCCATTAGCGCAAATCTATAAATCATATCCTGCACATTATTAAAAGTCAAAAGGTTTTGCGATAGCATACTACTTACTACATAGTGCGCAATATACACTGTCAGCTGCCTCTTATGTTTTTAAAACAGTATGCTATTCAATATGCATTATGCAACGTTAAACGTTTAAAACTGCAGTATACTATACTGTTGTCACATGACCTCTGTATGTTGCATGTTTAATTCAGAGCATGACATCTAGTATCAGATCAGAAATTACTACAGTTATTTTAAATTTTTAATACAATTTTGTGTATGAATGTCTTACTGTAACTTTCGGCACTTCATTTAAATAATGAACCAAAAAAAGGTTGTAAATAATCATGGCTTGTCTGGTTCATTCTTCAAACTCTTGATAACAGAAGGTCAGGTTGAGCACATTGTATTTTAGGATGGTGTCCAAGCAGTAGGCTATACATTCTAGATACTGCAGGAGTAATAAGAGGATGGTAGTATGCCATACCTGCAGCCTCTTTTTTTTTAATAGTTCATCAGAAAAAGATATGTGTTTCATGCTTCACCTGAAACAATGTGGGATCATTGTTAATCTCTGCCAACTAAGCAGATCAAACAGTTATTATGTAATGTGTCAGCACAGCCAGTAGAGGGAACTGTATGAAGAGTTTTATTGTGTAGTGACACTTTTGGCACAGAGTGTGTACTCACTGTCGCATTTCATCCCTTGTTGTACAAGCCCATACAGGAAAGATCCACAGTGGTCACAGAATGTAGGGCTGGAGTATGTGTGTACCTTAAACTTATGATTACTGCATGGGTTCTGAGACACAAAACGCACAAGAGTCAGTGTTTTCATCTATACCACTGCATTCCACAGCTCATTACATAATTCACCATTCTAATATTAATATAATGCTTCTTTGCAGACAATTACTTACCAAATTAACTTAAAGCAACTGTAAGCACAAAAAGAATCTGGCCATAGTGATTCAGAAAACCTGAAAGAGGCTCTCTGCCAAAGGCATGTTTGGAGAGGGACTACCTGTTTATTTTGAACAATGGACCATTTTCACAAATTTTGATGACGTGTTTCCAGCTTAATTTGGCAGGGTAAATCTTGCAAACTCTTTTATTTATTTTATTTGTATTATTTTTTTCCATTTAATTGTACATCTATATCACTACACTTTGTCTTATATTACGCTGGCATTAATTAAAAAAATAAGTAAACACACTTCGATAGGAATTTACCAGCCTTATCTCATGAAATTTATGTGAACATGACAACATTTTTGCAATTCAAAATTGACATGTTTGGCTGCAGTGTTCCAGTGAAATGTCCTGCTAGGGGGTGCCAAAAGAAAGTAAAATGGTGTCTTATTCAGACGAGGTTTTAAGGTGAATTTTAGATGGATGTTTTTAAAACATACCTCCCTAACCTAAAACTTTTGCCTGAACCTCACCAATAGTGTTTTAAAATATAGATGAGATGTTTAAAAAAGACATCCTTACCAAATCAATGCCTAAACGTAACCATTAGTGTATAAAAATATAAATGAGATGTTAAAAAATACATCTTTACTTTATCAGTGCCTAAACCTAACCATTAGTGTTTTAAAATGCTAAAGCAAAATGAAAAAAAAAAAAAAAATCACATATTCTGAAGCAACCACATCATCTTGTGCCTCTTCTTAGTCTCTGTCATGTCATGTCATGTGTTAGCTTGAGTTCATGACTGGATTTGAACCACAATCCTCCAACCCCAAGTCCATCGCTCTATCAGCTGAGCTCCAATGCAAGCTATTCATATTGGAATAAGTGTATACATATAGGTGATTCTGTAATACAAGCATTAAAATGTATAATTTTTTCAAAAGATGCGTTAGAGTAAAAGTGTGTCTATGTCATAAAATATCAGGGTCTAACTAACAGAGGGAAAAATACGTATTTTTGAAAGTCATAATCAGCCAGTGAAGTCATGATTTGAGTGAAAGTGAATAAAACACACAGTTGTTGTAGCGCCTCTAGTGTTCATTTCACTTGGAAACTGCAGGGAATTGTACCTGGAGACACATATAACAAGTTTTGCAAAAATGTATATAGTTATGTTATGAGGCCAGGTTGAAATTTACAGCTGCAGAGGGAGGGACAGTAAATTTGGCATCTTTCTCTCTTCTGACTGCTGTAATCCATTTCTCTCTATTTGTTTTCTTTTTTGGAAAGTCACAAAATTGTAATAGTTTTTTTCTGTTACTGTTGGAGCAAATGGGAAAATTGTTTGCTGTGGTCTTCCATTCACTGCTATAAACGTGTACCCTGCTATAGTTTGCTTGCACAGTCCAAACCCAGAAATGTGAAAAGGGTCCATGGAGTATTTGAAAAATCTGTTTGAGAAAAAAAATAAAAATAAAAATAATAATAATAATAATAATAATAATAATAATAATATATATATATATATATACATACACACACACACACACACACACACTACCAGTCAAAAGTTTTGAAACACTTGACTGAAATGTTTCTCATGACTCAATGATCATTTTGAAATACCCCTATCTGGCAGATAACAGACTGGTTATTTCCCCTTGTGTCAATTCCGAGATCTACAGAGAGCCTTGTCAATGGATAATCCACATTTTCTGTGAATTGTGAGTAAATACTCTATAAATAAAATAAGTGACATGTCCAGCCTGGTCTCATGAAAATTATGTGAATGTGGCAACTTTTTTAGAAAATTATATTTTGTGGTTCCTTGCATGCATCGGGACGTTTCTGAGGTGAAAAGTCCACTGAGTGGTGTTAAAAGAGAGGTAAATTGTCTCCCAAACAGATGAGGTTTGTAAGGTTAATGTTCTTTTAAATTAACCTCCCTAGACTAAACATAAACTTTACTAAATATGTCATAAAGCAAATGTGACATCGAAAATGCAATTGCTGAAGAAACCTGGTCAATTAGTGGCACTTCTAAAACAATCCCATTTTCATGGACTTGAGAGAACAGTTTATTCCAGGGTTTTTGCAGAGAGCGCCATTCTGAAACATCATGTAAATGAGATTTACATTAAGCCGCTTAAGGGATTAAGAGAAAACAGTTTAACACACCTGGGTTTCCTCCGAAAAACGCGGTTTACGTGGCCACATAAACACATTAATTGGCATTCTTACAGGTTTTTGAGGAGTGCGCATGTGCGTGAACAGACTGGATAACAATCGTCATAGGATGGAGTACAACAACATGTCGAGACAGCGGAAATAATTAAATATTTCTGGGAGTTCAGTGGGAAAACACACACTATAAACTCCATTTCTAAACACCAATGTAAAATATCGACACGTCTGTGTATGCACTCATACAACCAGGAGTTTTACGCAAGAGGGAAACCTCACTACTGCAGCGCAATGCTGCTGCAGGTCTGGATGGAAAGTTACGAAAACAAACACAGCAACAACTATGGAATATCTGAAAATAAAGGGTGCCATGTTTGTTATATGCATAAGCGTTGCAGGGAAATTACGTCAGAGAAAGCTGCTTGCTTACTGACCGAGCTGCATGTATATGGAAGTAAAGAGTATAACAGGGTTCCCCAATTAGTTTTCACCAAGGGCCAAATTCTGTCAGCAATACAAAGTCAAGGGTCACGGCCCTCAATATAATGACAAAGTGTTTGTGCTGCTGCTATTATTGTGATTGTTATTATTATTACTACTATTGTTGTTTTTATTATTAAGAATCACGCATAAATATTCAGATTTTTTTCTTAGTTCTTTTTCTCAGTATTAGTAGCCTGTTTTATTTATTAAAACAATTCTGAACATTTTGTTTTTATACAGATACACAAAACTACACAAATTTGCTTGCTGAAAAAAAAAAAAAAAACTTTAATGAACAATCTGGATCTCCATGTCCTCCATGCGAGTCAACTGTTCCGGATCATCTCCATACGGGATCTACTCCCTGCACGATTTGGAATACACTTGTAGCAAAATACACTGATTTTATACTCCTTAGAATGCATCAATGCCATAGAAAGAACATAATGAAACAGTTATTGAATTTTGAAGGCTCAGGAAACCTTTGCAGGTGTTTTGAGTTGATTAGCTGATTGGCATGTCACCATATTCTAATTTTTTGAGATAGTGAATTGGTGGGTTTTTGTTAAATGTGAGCCAAAATCATCACAATTAAAAGAACCAAAGACTTAAACTACTTCAGTCTGTGTGCATTGAATTTATTTAATACACGAGTTTCACAATTTGAGTTGAATTACTGAAATAAACGAACTTTTCCACGACATTCTAATTTATTGAGATGCACCTGTATTTGTTCTGAAATGGCTAAAAAGTGTTTGTTTGTTTTATCAGAGAAACCATCATTTCATTTCATTTTCATCCAAAAAGCCATTGTAGCCAAGTAGATTAAATATTTTAAAGACATTAAATGAAAATCTATTAAAAAAGTATTAGTTTTTCCACTAAATAAACAAAAGGAAGACTGAAATTCAATCATTTTCATTGATCTGCACTTTTATATTTATATTTCATATAAAGTTATTTATAGTAGCTTAATAAAAAGCATTATTTACCTTTATACTAATACACTTTTGTGAATGAACAAGGTGTGCAAAGCTACTTCACTGACTTATTTTTGAAACCCAGTTGAACACTGCATAATACTAAATTATTACTGTGAGCCACATCAGGTTGATTATTATAATATAATGCTGAATTATCATTATTATTCTGATTAATAGACATACCGAGGAAGGCCGTGAGGCCGAAACATCTGTGTTCTCCTGTTCTGTGAGATATAAAATAAAATGTAAAGAAATTGAGAAAAAGGAGTGCGGATCATTTTGTTTAAGACTGTTTAAGTTTTATAGATCTACGCACCCTGAACTAGTAGAGCACAGTGATTCCATTTCTTTGATTACATTCGAGTTATACAAAAGTAATATATTTCTGTCCTGTTTAATTCACCTTCACCTGGGGCTTTTATTTTGACACTGAAAGTGCTGTCGTATTTTACTTCAAATTCACAAGGAGCTTTTATCTAGAGAAAGCAATGTGTATTTGACAGTTCACAATTTTCCGCATTTTCTGAAATGCTGTAATCTCCTCCTCATCTGTTATTCTGTGCCGTGTTTGAAAATTTGTATAATAACTTGTAGCGGTTACTAATGTTTGGAATTGCACGAATGGTTGAACCTGCGTTACTTTGATTTCACAATGCAAGCGAACTGATCTGAGAGAGCTGCCACGCGCGTGCACACAAGTCAGCACGTCGCCTGTTTGTTCTGAATTGCGCACAGACCATGTTTATCTGTCTTTAAATCGCAGCCTTTTGAGGAATAATAAATCACATATGACCAACTCTCCATTTTGATGTTAATTTGATTTACTGTGCAGCCCTGAAGGATCGTGAAATTAGTTTTCTGATGTGCTATTTATGAAACTTAATGGCCAAATAAAAGCACATTAAAATCATCGCAATATTCACGATATTGATCAATTTTACATCGTTAGCAAAATCATCGTGATTATATCGTTAATATTTGATAAATCGCCCAGCCCTAATTGTAACTAGGAAGAAAGTCTTTTAAGACTTAATCTTCTAATTACTCTTACATTTAACTATATCTGAGATCCATAAACAGATACTGAATCTATTAAAAATAAATTTACAGATAAGATACAGATTTACAGATTTTTTTTTTTTGTAATTCAACTGTTGATGTCGGGAATGGAAAATTTCACTAGTAAATTACTGATTACCAAGTAATTTACAATACTAGTAGCCTAAGTAGTCCATTTATGATACATTAAATTGGAATTTCAACTAAGTGAAAAAAGTACTTTTGTTTTCAAAATGTTTTGTGGCAATGTTAATTTCAGATATCTGTAATGTAATTGTAACTAGTAAGAAGTCTTTTAAGTTATCTTAAATTACTGCATTTCCAGATATCTTAAATTAACATTGCCATTAGCGCAAATCTATAAATCATATCCTGCACATTATTAAAAGTCAAAAGGTTTTGCGATAGCATACTACTTACTACATAGTGCGCAATATACACTGTCAGCTGCCTCTTATGTTTTTAAAACAGTATGCTATTCAATATGCATTATGCAACGTTAAACGTTTAAAACTGCAGTATACTATACTGTTGTCACATGACCTCTGTATGTTGCATGTTTAATTCAGAGCATGACATCTAGTATCAGATCAGAAATTACTAGTTATTTTACATTTTTAATACAATTTTGTGTATGAATGTCAATGAAACAGTTATGCCAACAGCATTTAACAGCATTTATCGGCTGTGGTGGTGGTGTAGTGGACTAAAGCACTGAACTTGTAAGCAAAAGGTTGTTGGTTCAATCCCCACAGCCACCACCATTGTGTCCTTGAGCAAGGCACCTTAACTCCAGGTTGCTCCAGGGGGATTGTCCCTGTAATAAGGGCACTGTAAGTTGCTTTGGATAAAAGTGTCTGCCAAATGCATAAATGTAACAGTGTTCAGTTTATGAATCTCTAGCACTGACAGCTAGCCTGGACAGGGTTGCCAGGTTTCTGTTACAAAACCAGCCCAATAGCCAAACAAAACTAGCCCAATAACCTATAAAACTAGTCAAAACTCAAAATATGCCACTCACAAACCTAATAAACATTTTTAAAGTCCCTATAGTCCACTTTATGATGATTTCCTTTCATTTGTAGGCCTAATTGAGAGCGCAAATGCAGCGCATTATAAGAATTCCAGAATACACCAATTTTAGACATTTTCCGTGTGATAAATTGGCCAATGTAAATCTAATATATTTCTAACAATGAACTCTGAGGTTGATCATCATTGGAAAATGCTTCTGTAGGTGTCATGTGATTTCAACTGGATATACTGAATTTCATATGAAAATTTAATTCAAACATTTCATTCAAATATAATTCATACCAGAGATGCACAGATAGCATTTTAAGAGAATGACTATGAATACCGTTACTTTCTTTTTGATATTCACATGGAGCATAACTTCACTATTAATAACATAAAATACAGGACACTATTGATCACCAAGGTATCATAACATCAAAATAGCTGTTTTTTATGAAGTGTAATTTTATTGGGTAAGCGATAACGAAAATGTATGCACACTTAGTTAAGTTTATTAAACACAGATACTAAAACTATAATAGTAATTTTTATGTAAAACAAAGAGCTTTTGTTAATTTCACTGCCCTTGGTTTATTCACATTTTCTCTTTATCATGTTCATTCAGTGCCAATGCGCACACACACACACACACACACACACACACACACACCTGGTGCTGAGCAGTGTTGTTAGGTATGACGTTACAGAATTCAGATGGCTATAAGTGATAACTGTTCATAACTCTTTCATTTGATCAAAATGATCAGGCTCCTTTCATTTTGTTGGCAAGCATGTGCATGCATAGTGAACAGACAGCAATCAGAAAACATAGGCAAAGTCAGAGACAATAAGCGCACTCTCCGATGCCCTCCCTCTTGTAACTTTGTGGTGTCTGTGGCTGTGAATCGTTTTGAAACATCTGAATGAATCAACCTTTGTTGAATGATCCGCAAACTCCCCAGCACTACTCGCAAAACAGGAAAGTGCACTCGAGAGAATCTGTGTCTGCATGCGCTGTGTACAGTATGTGCTCTATTTGCGAGCACAATAGCAGCTCCACACAGTTCTAGGCTTTTGCAAATTGCATGGTCTCAGACCATTTTAACAATTACATAGGCTAGTACAGAGCGAAGGCTTCATTTAAGTGTGTTACTGTCAAACATCCAACCCACGGAACAAAAAATCAACCCGCGGAAACAGTTTAAAAGTAGCCCAATTCCGAGGGAAATCCCTGGGTTAGGGGACTTGTATAAATGTTTGTAGAACAGCAACAGAGCTGCCTACAGTACATGGGTGAAAAAAAATTAAATTAAAATTAAAAAAAATTTACAGACTCTCTGTGTTTAGACCTTTCGTTGGAAGTTTATCTCGCAAAATCAACTTGCAATGTTCTATCAGATGAGCTACAATGCAAATTCATCGAGCTTATTCAAGCTTGTACATGTGGTTGGTTATGTAATGCAAATGTTAAAAAGTCATGCACTACAGTAAAAGTGTTTTTATGTCATAAGATAACATTGTGAAAGGTGAAAAGTAAATTTCTGAGCTGATAATCTGCCATTTTACTCATGATTTATGTGAAAGGTCATCACTGAGCCCTTTAGTGTTAATTTCACTAAGAAAGTGCCGCAATATGTAACGAGCCACGTAAAAAACACTTGGCAAAAATGTAGGTATAGTAATGTGATTCCATGAGACCAGGTTGGACATGTCTTTGTACAACGTTTGCTATAATTAAATAGCACTATATTGGCCATCTGCATCAACCAGGGTCAGAAATGTACTTTTTTTTATTATGGGGCAATATTTTCCACTGGGATTTTTAGGGGCATTTTTTTAACCCTTACAGGGCATTTAAAATACTTGAATGAATGGGGCATTCTGAGCCCCCACACTTTGAATTTGTGGGGCATTTTTTGTCCCTCTTAATGGCATTTTTGCTCCAAGCCCCCATTTATTTCTGACCCTATTATCAACCATAGAAAAAGGTTTCTACACTGGGCACCAGTGTAGAATCCTAAGCAAAAGGGTCATGAGCTGCAAAGATGACCACAAAATAGTGTGGTATGCAAAGAGGCACAGTTTTGATTACTGTTTTTCCTCTCTTATTTTGTTAGCTGGTAGTTAAAAAGCAAAAGTTTCCTAATTAGGCTAATCAACACCTTCTTGTATTCTAAATGCTTGTGACCCAACAAAACAAGGGTCAACAAGCAAAGCTTTCCTACTCATCAGCATCACATTAGAGGGATGCAATTATTACTAGAAAGACAAAGAGAATGACACATTACTCCCTGGCAAAGTATAATTCACTAAAAAGAAATATAAATGGCTGCAATGCAGATATATTGCTCAACACAGGAAGTGTGTGTGTGTGCCTGCTTTTACACATATTGGGAGGATGCGAGGTTATAAACAGAGATTAGAGAAGGGAAAAATGATGTCTCTCCCCATATGAATACATATTGAGAGAGTCCACATGAAGAATATGATTAGTGTTAGGCTTCATTAAACAGTATTTAATCAGTTACCACAGAATAAGTATTAAGGTGCGTTGATAATATTATTAGCAGTTTAATATTTGGTTATGAAAAATGTTTGATATACACACAGATAAATATTTAAGTTATAACCCATTCTTGAAATTTATCTGGATTTCTTCAACTTTAATCCTTTAACTTTCGATCTTGAACATCAGGACACTCTTAATCCGACAAGGTAAAAAAATAAAAATCACAAAACAGGTAAAACAATAATATATATATATATATATATACAGTGGTGTGAAAAAGTGTTTGCCCCCTTCCTGATTTCTTATTTTTTTGCATGTTTGTCACACTTAAATGTTTCAGATCATCAAACAAGTTTAAATATTAGTCAAAGATAACACAAGTAAACACAAAATGCAGTTTTTAAATGAAGGTTGTTATTTTAAGGGAAAACAAAATCCAAACCTACATGGCCCTGTGTGAAAAAGTGATTGCCCCCTAAACCTAATAACTGGTTGGGCCACCCTTAGCAGCAACAACTGCAATCAAGCGTTTGCGATAACTTGCAATGAGTCTTTTACAGCGCTGTGGAGGAATTTTGGCCCACTCATCTTTGCAGAATTGTTGCAATTCAGCCACATTGGAGGGTTTTCGAGCATGAACTGCCTTTTGAAGGCCATGCCACAGCATCTCAATAGGATTCAGGTCAGGACTTTGACTAGGCCACTCCAAAGTCTTCATTTTGTTTTTCTTCAGCCATTCAGAGGTGGACTTGCTGGTGTGTTTTGGATCATTGTCCTGTTGCAGAACCCAAGTTTGCTTCAGCTTGAGGTCATGAACAGATGGCCGGACATTCTCCTTCAGGATTTTTTGGTAGACAGCAGAATTCATGGTTCCATTTATCACAGCAAATCTTCCAGGTCCTGAAGCAGCAAAACAGCCCCAGACCATCACACTACCACCACCATATTTTACTGTTGGTATGATGTTCTTTTTCTGAAATGCGGTGTTACATTTACGCCAGATGTAATGGGACACACACCTTCCAAAAATTCAACTTTTGTCTCATCAGTCCACAGAGTATTTTCCCAAAAGTCTTGGGGATCATCAAGATGTTTTCTGGCAAAAATGAGACGAGCCTTAATGTTCTGTTTGCTCAGCAGTGGTTTTAGTCTTGGAACTCTGCCATGCAGGCCATTTTTGCCCAGTCTCTTTCTTATGGTGGAGTCATGAACACTGACCTTAACTGAGGCAAGTGAGGCCTGCAGTTCTTTGGATGTTGTTGTGGGGTCTTTTGTGACCTCTTGGATGAGTCTTCGCTGAGCTCTTGGGGTAATTTTGGTCATCCGGCCACTACTGGGAAGATTCACCACTGTTCCATGTTTTCGCCATTTGTGGATAATGGCTCTCACTGTGGTTCTCTGGAGTCCCAAAGCTTTATAAATGGCTTTATAACCTTTTCCAGACTGACAGATCTCAATTACTTTCTTTCTCATTTGTTCCTGAATTTCTTTGGATCTCGGCATGATGTCTAGCTTTTGAAGAACTTTTGGTCTACTTCACTTTGTCAGGCAGGTCCTATTTAAGTGATTTCTTGATTGAGAACAGGTGTGGCAGTAATTAGGCCTGGGTGTGGCTAGAGAAATTGAACTCAGGTGTGATAAACCACAGTTAAGTTATGTTTTAACAGGTGGGGCAAACACTTTTTCACACAGGGCCATGTAGGTTTGGATTTTGTTTTCCCTTAATAATAACAACCTTCATTTAAAAACTGCATTTTGTGTTTACTTGTGTTATCTTTGACTAATATTTAAATTTGTTTGAAGATCTGAAACATTTAAGTGTGACAAACATGCAAAAAAATAAGAAATCAGGAAGGGGGCAAACACTTTTTCACACCACTGTATATATATATATATATATATATATTTTTTACAACATGTACAGTAGTCAGATGATTACAGTGCATCCGGAAAGTATTCACAGCATTTCACTTTTTCCACATTTTGTTATGTTACAGCCTTATTCCAAAATTGATTAAATTCATTATTTTCCTCAAAATTCTACAAACAATACCCCATAATGACAATGTGAAAGAAGTTTGTTTGAAATCTTTGCAAATTTATTAAAAATAAAAAACGAAAAAAAAAATCACATGTACATAAGTATTCACAGCCTTTGCCATGACACTCAAAATTGAGCTCAGGTGCATCATGTTTCCACTGATCATCCTTGAGATGTTTCTACAACTTGATTGGAGTCCACTTGTGGTAAATTCAGTTGATTTGACATGATTTGGAAAGGCACACACCTGTCTATATAAGATCCCACAGTTAACAGTGCATGTCAGAGCACAAACCAAGCCATGAAGTCCAAGGAATTGTTTGTAGACCTCCGAAACAGGATTGTATCGAGGCACAGATCTGGGGAAGAGTACAGAAACATTTCTGCAGCATTGAAGGTCCCAATGAGCACAGTGGCCTCCATCATCCATAAATGGAAGAAGTTTGGAACCACCAGGACTCTTGCTAGAGCTGACCGCCCGGCCAAACTGAGCGATCGGGGGAGAAGGGCCTTAGTCAGGGAGGTGACCAAGAACCCGATGGTCACTCTGACAGAGCTCCAGCGTTTCTCTGTGGAGAGAGGAGAACCTTCCAGAAGAACAACCATCTCTGCAGCACTCCACCAATCAGGCCTGTATGGTAGAGTGGCCAGACGAAAGCCACTCCTCAGTAAAAGGCACATGACATCCTGCCTGGAGATTGCCAAAAGGCACCTGAAGGACTCTCAGACCATGAGAAACAAAGATTGAACTCTTTGGCCAGAATGGCAAGTGTCATGCCTGGAAGAAACCAGGCACCGCTCATCACCTGGCCAATAACATCCCTACAGTGAAGCATGGTGGTGGCAGCATCATGCTGTGGGGATGTTTTTCAGCGGCAGGGACTGGGAGACTAGTCGGGATCGAAGGAAAGATGAATGCAGCAATGTACAGAGACATCCTTGATGAAAACCTGCTCCAGAGCGCTCTGGACCTCAGACTGGGGCAAAGGTTCATCTTCCAACAGGACAACGACCCAAAGCACACAGCCAAGATAACAAAGGAGTGGCTACGGGACAACTCTGTGAATGTCCTTGAGTGGTCCAGCCAGAACCCAGACTTGAACCCGATTGAACATCTCTGGAGAGATCTGAAAATGGCTGTGCACCGACGCTCCCCATCCAACCTGATGTAGCTTGAGAGGTCCTGCAAAGAAGAATGGGAGAAACTGCCCAAAAATAGGTGTGCCAAGCTTGTAGCATCATACTCAAAACGACTTGAGGCTGTAATTGGCGCCAAAGGTGCTTCAATAAAGTATTGAGCAAAGGCTGTGAATACTCATGTACATGTGATTTTTTTTGTTTTTGTTTTTTATTTTTAATAAATTTGCAAAGATTTCAAACAGACTTCTTTCACGTTGTCATTATGGGGTATTGTTTGTAGAATTTTGAGGACAATAATGAATTTAATCCATTTTGGAATAAGGCTGTAACATAACAAAATGTGGAAAAAGTGAAGTGCTTTGAATACTTTCCAGATGCACTATATAACTAAAGAAATATTTTATTGTTATTTTATGATTTATGAAATTGAATTGTACTAATTTGTAATGATTATAGCCCAGATTAACACTTCAGAAATAGATTTATGCATTCAGTAATTTGTTGCATTTGTGATTTAGTTTACTTCTAAACAATACCTACTGAAAATATATTATACATTTGAAGTTTATATATTGGCATTTTGTCCAATACTGTCTATTTTCTGACACATTTTCACTGTCAATTTCCTGCACACCAAAAGTTACGCCCTTTGTAAACCCCATTTAGTACTATGTTTTACAAATAAAACATACAGTATTATCAGTAGTATTATCACATTGTTGGCCTACTGTTGCACTGCACTTAGGCAAATGAACAAACAACTGGCACATTGTAATGTTGAACGGGTGCATAAAATCCATTTGCAGTGAATGTGACAGAAAGCATAAACATAACTTTAGCCTACCTAGTCATTACAAGTCATGTGAAACTACACTGAATCAGGTGTTTGTATGTTTTTTTTTTTTTTACTTATATTTAATTAAACCTCTGCATTATACATATTACAAAACTATTTTACATTTTGACCGCTTGGTTTTACATATTCCAGCAGTATTGACAGTCATCCAGTTTTAGCAATCTCAACTACATTCTACAATAAACAAAAACATCAAAATTAAGCTTTTCGCAAAACAAAAAAACAAAAAAAAAACAAACAAAAAAACAAAAAAACAACATCAATTATTTCCTTACAATAATCATTCAGTTTTGGGCAAGACCAGAGAATATGGGTGTGATTTCCGACATACTGTCCAAATTTCCTCCAACACTTATCAGAGATATTTGGATTCCACTTCGCTGTAATTTGTGGAGTCTGAAAATATCTCGTAATGATCTTCCATTTGAACTCTCTCCAGATATTGGAACTGGTCACTGAATGTGCCTCTCCACAAATCACCTCCCAGGTTTCGTGGGAAATAGCTGTACACAATTCAGCCTCCCAAATTTCCTTTATCTGCAAAGTGTTAGCCGGGTTCATAGACTGAAATATAGAATATACTTTGGATATACTTTTTTCTATTTCCAGGCCTGCTTGCATTTCTTTAAGGAAGAGTTCTATTGGTGAGGGTTTTTTAACCTTGTCTAGTGTTTTATGTGATATAAGGAAATGTCTCAATTGTAAGTATCTAAAAAATTCAGTCTTGGGCAGTGTGAACTCCTTTTTTATAAGTTCGAACGATTTGAGATCTCCATTATGAAATAATTGGTGCAAATAATTGAGCCCATATTGACTCTACTCTAACTTTTTAACTTTTAAACCCCGAGTCAACATGAGATGGTGTGAGGTCCTTAAGGTACCCAATACTGGCTACTGAGGAGATCGTCTTGGGCAGGTCGAATGACGTTTGGATTGTTTTCCAAATTTTTTTACGTAACTTTAGTCCATTCTGCCATTTGTGCTTCTTTTAAGGATACATCAATAAAAGGCACCACTTTAAGAGGTATTGGGTAGAGGCTCTTTTCAATATTAATCCATCGGGTGTGTGTGTGATCCTTCATCCTTGAGATCAGGGGTCTCAATTGTGCAGCCCAAAGTAAAATCTAAAGTCTGGGAGGCCCAGCCCTCCATTTGCTTTGGGTAGTTGTAGTGTTTTGAGCCTTATTCTTGGTCGTTTTCCTTGCAATATGAATTTAGAAATTATTTTATTCTGCCTGTCGAATGTAGATTTGGGGACATCAATGGGTATCATTTGAAAAAAGTAAAGTAATCTTGGCAGGACACTCATACGCTCAGATTCCACGCGGCCAATCATGGATAGAGGGAGCGTCAACCAGCGATCCAAATCTTTGCAAATTTAATTATTTTCTCATAGTTTGCGTTATATAACTGATCAAGAGAAGAGGGGATAGATATACTTAAATATTTAAAACCATCCTTAGGCCATTTAAAACTACTTTACATTTTAGGATTAGATCATTGACGTCTATCGCTTCTGTTTTATCCATATTCACTTTATAACCAGAATAATATCCATACTGGGAGATTAGCTTTTGTAAGTAAGGGATTGTTGTTTCAAGTTCTGATAGAAAGAGGAGGATGTCATTGGTATATAATGATAACTTATGTTCTTCTCCTCTAATTGTAACGCCCTTCATTTCTTTGTCGTCTCAAATAAGTTGAGCAAGGGGTTCAATACTAATTGCGAACAACAGAGGTGATAAAATGCACCCTTGTCTACAACCACGTTCCAGGGGGAAGCTCTCAAATATATGACCGTTGACTCTGACCGAGGCAAGTAGGTTAGAATAAAGTGTTTGAATCCACCTTATAAAATTGGGACTGAATTTTAACCGTTCTATATTTTGGAGTAAATATTGCCAGGATACATGGTCGAAGGCCTGGTGTGCGTCCAGAGATAAAAACAATGTTTTCTCCTTTGTGAATTTTGTGTAACTCATTATATTTATTACTCTGCAGAGATTATCTCCATAATACTGCCCAGGAATGAATCCAGTTCGGTCTGGATGTATGATATGATTTATGAATTTATTTACTCTTTTAGCTAGGTGGCAGTTAATATGCGTATATCACTGTTAAGCAATGAGATGGGACTGTATGATTGGCAGTCGGTAGGATCTTTGCCATCTTTATGAATTACCACGATGGTTGCTTCCCTCCAAGAGGGGGCCACCGTACTTGATTGCAGTGCATATTGATAAGTTTTTACTAAGAGTGGGGTTATCAACTCTTTGAAGCTTTTATAAAATTAATTAATATAGCCATCTGGACCCGGGCTTTTGTTGTTTATCAACAACAAATCATCTCTATTATCTCACTTTCTTTGATAGGTTCATCTGGATACTTTGCCATTGACTTTGTTAATTCAGTTAGGTTTATTTTCTTTAGGAATTCTGCTAAGGTATTATCATCAGAGCAAGTGTCTGTATTTTTGTATAGGGATTTGTAGAATTCGGCAAAAGACTCTGAGATCTCATCTGGTTTGGTAAGGGGGTTTACAGAGTTACCGGGTTTTATTTTCTGTACAATATTAGAAGATCATTGCTTTCTTAATCTGAAAGCTAGTAATTTACTTGCCCTGTTACCATGTTCATAATATTTCTGTTTAATAAATCTTGATTACCTTTGATTTTTTCAGTGATTAGGCTATTATATTCTCTTCGGGCATCTTTTAACTTAATTAGCAAAGCCGGGTTTGGGGCTTGTTTATGTTGTTGTTCCAGATTATTGATAATGTGTTCCAGTTCTTGTTGTCTTGCTTCCCTCCTTTTCTTCTTAGCACTTGCGTAAGAGATAATCCGGCCCCTAAAATATGCTTTTGCACAATCCCAGATGATGAGTGGTGAGACTTCTGTTGAATCATTTGTACTGAAGTATACTTGAAAATCTGTTGTGATAAAATAAATAAATTCATTATCATTAAGAATGGAAGCATTCAATCTCCACTGCTTGGGGGTTTGTCGATGTCCTGTGTTCTACAACAATTCCTTGGGAGAGTGGTCCGAGATAGTCATTGGAAGTGACAAAATCGACTATTCTGTTTAGCTCTGTCTTAGGTGTGAAAAAATAATCTATTCTAGAATAAGATGCATGTCTATGGGAGTAAAAAGTGAAGTCTCTACAATTTGGATATTTACTTCTCCATACATCCACAAGGTCTAGTTCTGCTGATTGATGTTTTAGGATTTTACTCGTTCGGGAAAGCAGGATACTAGCAATAGGTTGTTTGTCCATAAACTGTGACAGAATACATTTGAAATCTCCTCCTATTAATAATAGAGGATAACTGTGTATGGTACATCGATGTAACAGTAATTGAAACCAACATGTTAGCGAGTTTACAGTCACAAGTATGAAAATAAAATAATAATAAAAAGGTTATTTTGTTTTTGTATTTTATCATTGTTTTTATTGTAGGAAGGACCCAGGGGAACAAAGGGACCTTCGAAAACAGAAGTAGGGGGAACATTCTCAAAACTCCAGAACATAAATCCAGGTATTGTAGGGGGCCTGATCCCAAGCTGTATACACAGAACTTGCAGCCACAAGAACAGTCTTATGAATCCAAATGGATGACTACTAAGATGTGCCAGCATTTACCTGTGCTTAAAATCAAGACTTGGGCAAGAAGTTGTTAAATATGCTTCCACACGTCCCCTTACAGAACCGTCAGGTCATGACATGATTTATGATAACAGCAGCATCCAATATGATAACAATTTCTTATTGACTGCGTGGTGAAACCTTGACTGAACACTTAAACATTATGTGAGAGACACTAGGTTTAAACCTTGTAAGTGTGATCTCTAAGAAGGTATCTACCGTACAATCTATGTCCACAGTAATACCATCTTATCTAGCACTACGCTAGAGACTGATATTACAATGATCAGTTGTGCTGGGTAGATAGATAAGTTATTATCATGTGTAAAGGCTTGGATACTCATCAGGTGATAACCTTTTTCCTCGGGAGTAGGCCTGCGTATCAGGTATCTGGCAAAGTCTCTGAGATGATATTTCGCTTTACATAGTTCATTGCTTCAGGTGCACTCTGGAACTCCTTTCTTCTCCATTATATGAATTTCTAGCTGGGAAAAGCAGGCCGTATCAGATACCCTGTCATCCGTGTAGAGCTTTTCTGACATCGGTAAAAGCCACTCTCGCCCTGGCAATGCTAGCTGTATAGTCCGGGAATCTCCATGCTGTCACCATCGTAGTGCGATGATGGCGCGGGGTTTATCGCCCGGTTTCCTCAGTGCAAGGCTACGATGCACACGATCGATTTTCACATCTCTGTTCATTTGTAATGACTCTCTCATCAATTTGGAAACTGCAGCGGGCGAACTTGCTCCTGGTTGTTCTGGAACACCCACAATGCAAATATTCCCTCTCTGCATTTGGACTTCCATGTCCTCACATTTTCCTTTAAGTTCATCCACTTGATTTTGAAGTTTGGTTACTGTGGTCTGAAGAGTAATTACTTCATCTGACCATGTTGAGAGTCCCCCTTCTACATCCTAGTGCCCGACCGATATGGGATTTTTGAGACCGATATAGATTTTAGAGAAGGAAAATTCACTGATATGGTAACCGATATAGCTAATTTTTTAGCTGGAATGAAAACAGACCTTTTTCTATGGGCATTGTGCACCGATTTTGCACTGACATGACTATGCAAAGTACTCAGAAGGCTGCTTTCTTAAATATTTTTATCAAAGAACATTTGACATTATTATTATACATTGTCAACAAATTCTAGAAATGAACACTGAGAAAATAAAGAATAAATAAAAATACTATAAATAGCATAATAAACATCAGTACTGTTAGTATAAGTCAATTGCTGACCACTTAAATAAAGAATAAAATAAATAAAATAAAACATCAGTACTGTATGTTTAGCATCAGTAAATTACTGACCATTAAAATAAAGAATAAATTCAGATAATATAAATAGCTAAATAAACATCAGTACTGTTTAGTATCAGTCAATGGCTGACCATTTAAATAAAGAATAAATAAAAAATAAAATAAATAGCTAAATAAACAAAAGGGGCCGGTTGCACCTGCTATACGTACATTACAACTTAGCCTAGTTGTGGTGTAAATGGGCACTAAGTCACAATTTACGCTCTACTAAATATTTGACCGTTGCACCATCAACTTAGGTAGAATGTAACCCTACGTATAAACTAAATATATACGGCAGCCTCTGACCAGGAGTAACTGATGGAATAAAAAAAGCAGACTCATTTAATGACATCAGTGAGCTCATGTTTTGGTTGACAGGCATCCGTCCTTTCGACATATATGATGGTGTTGGCATTTACACCCGTTAACATTTACGAGAGAAAAAAAAACGTACTTTTAAGCAGCTCTTCAGCATGAAACCGATCTAACGGTGCCGTTTCTAGGGTGCATCACCCGGTGTCAAGTTTCAACACATTCAAAATATATATATAGGATATTAAAATGAATAAATGTCTATTTTTCCAGCCTGTTGTATTGGTATTTATTTATCACCCCTCATTTATTTTAGATACAATTCCTATATATTATTATTTACACAGGGCAAATATCCTATTTATTAAATCTACTTTTATTATGTATCCTATTTTAATGTCTGGAAAACCAGACTTTTAAATATTACATTTTATAAATGCAATGACTGGAATTGTTCGGTTGAAGGGGGTACCAAACTGTGAATCCTTAAGAAAACAGTTTGGTGATTACATGTTTACACGCTGACATGGTATGAAAGTAGCTATGTGGTTAGCTAGTTAGCTATAAGCTCGTTGCCACGGAGAGCAAAAGATGGACTTTATTTACTTTCCAGCATTGTGTCTCACCAACTAGGTAACAGCGAAGCGTGAAATCAACACTCATAATCCACCACTGCACCGTTGTCCGCTGAGCTGCAAAAAGATGCTCTGATGTTTACCTTTCAATCTGCTACATTATTGACTGCACTGACAAACTATAGCTGGCTAACAGCAAACAGATGTGATAAACATGAGTGACATGGTTGTCAGGGACAGGGTTAATGTTATATTAGTTATATAAATTGATGGGGTCATTTTTTATTAACTTTCCAGTACGTATTTCACTAAATAGTTAGCAATTTAACAAGAAGAGACTGCTCAAATCCGCACCGTTTAACTCCACCCTGTCTGCAGAGCCACCTTCAGTTCAGAGTCAGCTCTGTAAACAATGGAGGCACTCTGCTGGACAAACTAAGCTATGACACCAATTCTAAAGCACTGTTTTCTGCATTATATGTTCTGAAAAAAGTTTTCATAGCAGTAAAATATACGCCGATACCGATATATCGGTGAAAGGCTAATATCGGCCGATAATTTCGGTCGACCGATATATTGGTTGGGCACTAGTTTAAAGTGTTTCCCGTCTGAGTCGATACTTTTTGCGACAATCTTTACAGACTGGGTAACCATCAACATTGATAGTGCTTCGTGGGTCTGTAACATACCCAAAGTAATCCCAGACAGAATACTTCAACAGCTTTGGCAGCTGAAATAAAGGTTCAGGATCGAACATGTCTGTAGGATGTGCTCTTGCTGCACTTCTGATGTGCTCGTGATGCGCTGCACACCTGCATGTCACCTTCAAAATCAAGTGACAGTAGAATGTAACATGAGGAATTTCAAGATTTATTTTATCTCGCCATGTTTATATGATGCTGTAGGAACGTCGCCGATTCTGTCTTAATTAAACTGATTTGGATTTTAGAAAAGTTCTGAAAAAAATCTGTCTGTTCTTGCAATACTGTCAATGAGAAGATTTCAACGGTATGATAAATGTCAGTTTTAATACCAAGGTATATTGTGAAACCTTGAAACCGTTACATCCCTAGTTATGATAGTTGTTTGTTTTCTGGTAAGTTCACAGTACTTACTTCTGATGCAGGGCCCTTGTCAGCCCCTGGGCAGGAGAAAGCAACAAACTCATGGCAGCGTTTGTGGACCACAAAACAGCACACTGGGGAAAGACAAAGAGAAGTATGAGGTACAAAACACATGCAGTACAAGGCACAGTGGCTCTAAAAAGTACTTACAAATGTACCGTATGATTGTGTTAGATGAAAAAACAAAACAAATTTGAACAAAGTTACTGTTACTTTTCAAAATGAAGAGTATTTGGACACTCTCTGGTTGTCAAACGTTAATGGAGCATGTCATAGTTAATGTGATGAACTACAAAACACCTGAGGGGAACTGACATTATACATCCATTAAAAAAAAAAAACACCTTGCAACATGTAATAAGATTCTGAGGTTCAAGGAATGAGGAAGCGGGAGACGGCAATTCCAACACAGGAATGTCTCTTATTTCAATACACACACGTTCGCTTCAACGCGCAACAGTACAGCTCACACTCAAATAACTCAATGTTTTTAATAAATAATTATAATAACGTAGCAGCCAACACACGCCTAGCTTGTCTCCACTGCCGCTGTCTCCTCTCCTTAAAACTGAAACACAAGACAGGTGTTAAGCACAGGTGAAATCATTCACCAGTCATCTCCCCGATTCACTCTCCACAGCAGGGTGCTCAAACACACCCCCGCCTCCACACAACTGTATTAAAGATGACTAAGAAAAGTCAAGATATTTCTTGGTAAAGGGCCAGCATCTTTAAACATAAAACAATTCAGTATTTATTTTGTAAAAATAATTTCTATACATTTAAAAAAAAAATTACAACTGTCCCACAGTTCTGGCGTCATTTCTGCCACACTACACAATTTTGCCTTTAATTTTTTTTTTGTTACTTAACTTATTAAGCAAGTTAACAAAAGTGTCAGTGAAAAGCATGCTTCTGATAAAATATGAGACAAGTGATGTTTGGAGACAAAAAAAAAAAAAAGTAAAAAAAAAAAGTAATTTTGCCAAATTACGCAAAAAGTGTGAAAATATTATTTAATTGTGCGTATTTAGGATACATACAATGTTAGCAATTTGAGATGTGGTGTAAATGATAATTGTGGGAATTTTAATGATTTTCCTAAAAAATAAATAATAAAAAAAAATAAAAAAAGACAAATCTCTTGGGATGCATGTATATACACTGTTGGACATTGTTTGTTGACAAATTTGAAAAGAACTAGAGAGTGTGAAATTTTTTTTTAGCAAGACTTTACTTTCTAGAAGTCCACACTGCTAAAAGTCCCCAAAGTTGAAGAAACCCATGTACAAAACTGATATTCTTGAGTTGGAAAATCCATGAAGATACAGGCAATTTATGCTGTACATGTTGGTTGATGATTTGAATCAGGGTTGTTTAAGATAGTATGACATAGGTGACAACAATGGTCATGGTTTAGATCATCACAACCTTTAACCCTCTAGACCAAGGGTCTTCAACAGGGGGTCTGTGACCCCCAGGGGGTCCGCGGTGGTACCACATAGGGTCCGCAAATTATTGTTTGATCCACCTTTGGTGGCATTTGTAATAATCACTCACTCACATGCGAGCGACAGTGAGAGAAAGGAGCATGAATTATCGACATGTTGAAGTCCTTTGCAGCTGCATGCCAAATCTTAAAGTGTGACTAAACAGCGCTAGTCAGCAGAAGCGCGCAGCCCGGACAAATCCTTCACACGACCACTGCTCATCACGAGCCGCTCAAAGTGCGACACGTCAGGTTCAGCATCGCTGCAGTGGAGGGTTGAGTAAGTAAACACATCTGCTTTGCGTTGGTCACACTGTGCAGTTGAGCAGATAACGTCCTGGTTACTTTCATAACCTCCATTCCCTGATGGAGGGAACGAGACATTGTGTCAATGTAGTGACACTAGGGGTCACTAAGGCCAATGAGAAATGGCGAGTGGAATTTGCATGCCACTCCCCCTGACATATGGGTATAAAAGGAGCCGGTATGCAACCACTCATTCAGGTTTTGTGCTGAGGAATCAAGACCAGGTCCCGGCCATTTCAGCGGGTAGTTCAGTGTTGTGGCAAGAGGGACACAACGTTTCGTTTCCTCCATCAGGGAATGGAGGTTACGAAAGTAACCAGGATGTTCCCTATCTGTCACTCACTCGACGTTGTGATTGCCCAACTATAGGGACAGGCTAGCCCAGCCGAGGCCTCTTTTCCCTCTCTTTTCTCCGCAGAGACCACACCCCGCCCAAAAAGGGGGGGGGGGTATTTTGAGTGGAATATGTCACATGGTCTTACCGAGTCTTGTTGGAAGTATGTTATGTGGAGAGGTCCCATGGTAGGTCCTACTCAAAGAGAGCATGGCGACCGGGGGCAGAGGGGCCTCTGCCCAAGGAAGACGCAGTTTGCCATCAGGGAAACGATTTTGCGGAAGCTATCACATGGGGTCGCCTACGGGGAACCAGGCACAAGTGGAGCACCTACCTCAGTACAGGGGCTCATTAGCGCACGTAATGGGCCGGTCAGCGAGTTTCTCTGCAAACTCAGCTGCCAGAGGGCTAAGGAGCAAAGTCATCCAGGGATCACAGTCTGTGAATACGACTGGGAGTCAAGAGCACACGTCTTCCCTCAAGGGAGGGGAAAGGTGCTATGCGCAAGCGGTACACCCGGCCAGTTGTCCCGGAACTTACCTGCTCTTACCTGCCAATACATGGGACGAGACCGGCTCAACCCGGAGATTGTAGAACCTCACAAAGGTGTTGGGTGTTGCCCAGCCCGCTGCTCTGCAGATGTCTGCCTAAGAGGCACCACTGGCCAGGGCCCAGGAGGCCACCACACTCCTGGTGGAGTAACCCAGCAGGGGGTGGCATGTCCTGAGCCTGATATGCCATTGTGATGGCGATGATGACCCAGTGGGCGATCCACTGTTTGGAGACAGCGCTTCCTTTCCGCTGTCCACCAAAGCAAACAAAGAGCTGCTCTGAGCTTCAAAGGCTCTGCATGCGATCCAAAATGCATCAAGATGCGTAAAGCTCGCACTGGACACAGCAACGCCAAGGCTGGGTCTGCCTCCTCCTGGGGCAGCGCTTGCAGGTTCACCACCTGATCCCTAAAAGGAGTCATGGGAACCTTGGGCACATAGCCCGATCGGGGTCTCATGATCACGTGGGAGTAACCCAGACCGAACTCCAGGCACGATTCGTTGACAGAGAATGCCTGCAGGTCCCCTACCATTTTGATGGAAGTGAGCACAGTCAGGAGGACAGTCTTCAAAAGTGCCTTAAGCTCAGCTGACTCCAAGGGAGCTCCCCGTAGACCCCGAAGGACTACGGAGAGGTCCCATGAGGGGACGAGGCGCGGTCTGGAGGGATTCAACCTCCTAGCGCCTCTCAGGAACCTGATGATCAAGTTGTGCTTCCCCAAATACTTACCATCTACTGCATCGTGATGCGCCGAAATAGCGGCTACATACACCTTCAGGGTGGAGGGGGACAGACGCCTCGGGAAGAACACCTCTTAGCGAACAGACGCCACTTCAAGGCATACAGGCACCTCGTAGAGGGAGCCCTAGCCTGAGTGACTGTGTCTACCACAGCGGGTGGTAGGTCTTCCGCATCCCGTCCAGGGGCCAGACATGGAGATTCCAGAGGTCTGGTCGTGGGTGCCAGATGGTACCCCGTCCCTGAGAAAGAAGCTCCTTCCCTGAGAAAGAAGTCCTTGGCCTGTGTGCGCACAGCAACTCTCGAGAGTGAGCTAGGATTAGCCAGATAGTTGAGGATGCGGATGCCCACTTCCCTTAGCGGGGAAAGGGCAGCCTCTGTGACCTTCGTGAAGACGCGAGGGGACAGGGACAGGCCGAAGGGGAGGACCTTGTACTGGTACGCCTGGCCTTCGAAGGCAAACCGCAGGAAGGGTCTGTGTCGAGGTAAGACCGAGACGTAAAAGTACGCGTCCTGCATTTTTGTGTCAGCATCTTGAATGGGAGTCTGTGCAAAGCCCGGTTCAGTACTCACAGGTCCAGGATTGGTCGCAACCCACCGCCTTTCTTCGTTAGGATGAAGTAAGGGCTGTAGAGACCCTTTCTTCATCTCGGCTGGAGGGACAGGCTCTATTGTGCCCTTGCGCAGAAGGGTAGCGATCTCCACACACAAGGTAGCGGCGTTCTCGCCCTTCACCGAGGTGAAGCGGACGCTGCTGAACCTGGGCGGGCACCTGGCAAACTGAATCGCGTAGCCGAGTCGGACGGTCCGGGTCAGCCACCGTGACGGGTTGGAAAGCGCGAGCCACGCATCCAAACACCGGGCGAGGGGGACCAAGGGAATGATCACATCGGACGTACCGGCGGGTGGGGCCTCGCGGAGGAGCACAGCTAGAGGTGCCACGTCGAGGGGATTCGAGCCCCGTGGCCGTGCTGAGTCCAGGGACATCGAAGCGCTTACCTGGCTCCTGCTGCCCACCATAAGATTGGCCGAAGAAGGGGGAGGAGGTCGTGGTCGATGGTGGTCGTGATGACGGCCGTGCACACCGAACATGTGACCCAGAGAACAAGAAAACCGCTCTTTTGTTGAATTTTTGGGTACCGCAGCCTCTTGGACATGTGGCGAAATTAAATGAAAACGAAACAAAAGATTCTCCTCCCGGCCCTCCACCGTGGGATGGAGTGGTCTGCTATCCAGCTCCGGAGATGCGGGTCTCCTTGCCCCTGGGTCGCCCGTCTCAGGGGTGCTTCGAAGCCTTTCTCGGGTTCTTGGCGGCCGGCCGTGAGACGGGGGCGGGCTGCGGCAGAGCCAGTGTTGTAGTTGCAGGAGGACGCCCTTGGCAACAAGCAGACAAGGTGCGGGGTCTTGAGCCACACCGGGGCAGGATGTGCTGTATGGCCTCCATCTGCTGCTTCATCGCCGAGAACTGCTGGGCAAAGTCCTCGACGGTGTCACTGAATAGGCCAACCTGCGAGATGGGGGTGTCAAGGAACCATGCCTTGTCAGCCTCGCATATCTCAACCAAGTTGAGCCAAAGGTGGCGCTCCTGGACCACCAGGGTGGACATCGCCTGCCCGAGAGACCGCGCCGTGACCTTCGTCGCCCGGAGAGCGAGGTCGGTCGCCGAGCGCAGTTCCTGCATCAATCCCGGGTCAGAACTACCTTCGTGCAGTTCTTTTAGCACCTTGGCTTGGTGTACTTGCAGGAGAGCCACGGCGTGCAGGGCGGAGGCGGCTTGTCCAGCGGCACCGTAGGCTCTAGCCATCAGGGAAGACATAAACCTAAAGACCCTGGACGGGAGTTTCGGGCGCCCACGCCAGGTGGCAGCGCTCTGCGGACACAGGTGCACTGCGAGCGCCTTATCCACCTGGGGGAATCATCGAATACCCCCTGGCTGCTCCACCATCGAGGGTAGCGAGAGTGGGGGAGCTGAAAGACCGGGACCGGGCAGTAAAAGGTGCCTCCCATGATCTTGTCAGCTCCTCATGCACTTCTGGGAAGAAAGGAATGGGGGAGGGGCGTGGCCGTGGGCGGCGCCCCGAGCCCAGGAACCAATCTTCGAGCAGCGAGGGTTCAGGGGAGAGCAGAGGGTTCCACTCTAACCCAACGCTCGCGGCTGCCCGGGAAAGCATGCCCGTCATTTCCGCGTCGGCCTGGGACTGGGCGACCACTCTCGAAGGAGGAAGCCCAGTCGAAGCCTCTGTGTCCGACTGGACGAGCCCGCTCTCCGATGCAACGCTCGATAACTCGTCTTCTTACCGGGCTCCGTACGAGATGTCGAACTCGCCCTGAGACGAGCCAGTGATCTCTTCCGAGCGCCCGACCGGAGCATCTGTCTGTCTTTTTCTTTCTTTTTGGAGGAGGTTTGGCACAGGGATCTACAGGGGAATTTAAAAATGTCACTTCATGTCAAAAATGTTGCAGACCCCTGCTGTACATCCCTGCTGAAAAGACCAGCTAAAACCAGCTTAAGCTGGTTGGCTGGTTTTAGCTGGTCACCCAGCCCAGCCAGGCTGGTCAGTCAGTTGGTTTCAGAGGGGGTTTTAACACTTTTTAGCTGGTCAGCTAAGATCAGCATGACCAGCATGACCAGCCTGACCAGCTAAGACAAGCCTGACTAGCTAAAAAAGGGTTCAAAACCCCTTTAAAACCAGCCTGACCAGCTATGACCAGGCTGGGCGACCAGCTAAAACCAGCCAACCAGCTTATGCTGGTTTTAGCTGGTCTTTTCAACAGGGCAGCATTTAATGATTATTTCAATGGCTTTGCAATGTAAACATCATGAAGTATACATACAATAATATGGTAGCCTACCATCCACGTTTTTATAGGCATAAAATGCAACACTCAATTTGATAAAATATGTAACTGGGGTCCCGGTTCCATCTCTCTACCCACCAAGGGGTCCTTGGCCTGAAAATGGTTGAAGACCCCTGCTCTAGACCAGTGTTTCCCAACCTTTTTTCTGCCACGGCACACTTTTTACGATTAAAAAATTCTACGGAACACCACTATCCCACAAAGGCTAAATATCGTCAAAATTTTTCCTTTTCAAGAACTTGTCCATGTTTTCTGTCCATCTTAGTAGCGTGTTTACTTGTAATGTTTGAAATTCGGCTATGCAAAAAAACAAAAAAACAAAAACAAAAAAACAATCACAAAGGTAGGCTATGCTGTGTGAGGTCACAGGTGGCAAGAGCGCTAAATGGGTAATGAAGAAACAACAAATTTGCTTCTTTTCTAATTTGTAGATTTGTTCTTGCAATGCCACAACAAATTACACAACAAATTACAGGGATGCCTTCTCATGAGGGGCGAAAAAGGTAAGACAATCACTGGTCCACGAAAAAAAGAATAAAAAAATTCTTTTTTAAAGAATAAGCTAAAAGCACCAATTCCAGCAATTTTAGTGATTCAAGTTTATTCAAGTTTACAATTGTGCAGATTTAGCTGCAAAATAAAGAGTATTTTGGTGAGGCTTGCTTCTGTTTCACAAATTTGTTAAATTTGACTAATTAGTTCAGTGACCCCTTCTGGAAATGTCACTAGGTGGCAACAAATGAGAGTCTTATGTGCTATGAGTGAGTCATTGAATAATTTTGAGTCGTTAATGACCGAAATCTACCAAGAGACTTTATAGTGTTTAAGCACTAAAAGAACAAAGAAGATCTATAGTCTTCCTTCAGTCTGAGCATTATTTTTCATCCAAAAAGACAACAATAATAGTCTAATAATAGTGAGTTTCAATAATGTCCTTACCTTCTCCTTTATTAAAACTTGCATGGCTACAAATCTTCTGACTTCAGTATAAGAATTATAAACACAAAGCCGATCTACAGTATCATTTTCCTACAGTAGCCTATTTAAACTGCTGAGCATGGCTTTTATCAGAAAAGACCAGAATAACAGACAAATAATAATAATTTTGAGTTTCAATAATGTTCTTTTATCATTGTAAAGCGTATTTCACATGAGTTGAGTGGAAGCGTCAATGCTCCGTTCAATGCCAGTGTCAAGCGCCGCATTGCCCTCCACATGACAAGAGTTGCAGAAAGTATCACAGAGGGGCGATTTTACGAGTTTGACACGTAAAAAAGTGGGAGGTGTGCACAATAAACTTTGAAAACATGTATTTGGAAGAGAGAAAAAAAGCTTGCAGTTGCTTTGATAGCAGAAAGTAATAAAGGGACTCGTTTAGGTCTAAGTGTTTTCTTGGTGAATTTAAATTAGTTCAATAACTGGGGTCTCTGATATTCGTAAACGATAAGGTAATATTTAATTAAAAGAAATTATGAGACATTCAATGTCTTCACAAATTTGGACAGTTTTTAAATATTTCTTGTTGCTTAGTACTCTCAAAGACATTATTGGTGAAGCAAAAACGTGTGTGTGAAAAACACTTTGGTGTAAAGTGGCGTCACTTCATAGACTTCAATGTATTCTGCAGCGCTGACGCGTCATGTGAAAGACCCTTAACGCGTATAAATATCACTCACTTTTGCACATTAATCATTGCTCTTCACAATCACAAAAGTGACTGATTATGGTTTCAGAACGGCGAAACCATGCATGAAATTCTTTTTCATGCATTTATTTATTTTGTGGAATTTGATAATTTTCCACAGCACACCTGACAATCTTTCACAGAACACTAGTGTTCCGCGGCACAGTGGTTGGGAAACACTGCTCTAGACTACAGTATGTAATGAATTTGCATAAAAAGATGAAACTATCAGTAAGTCATCAAATGAAAAGCATTTGTCCGTAATTAACCTTTACATCAATACAACAGTGAATGTTTGAATTTTTTTTGATTCAACACTTTTTATTGATTCACAAAATTGATAGAAAAGCAAAACATACATTCACGGAATCAATATTTAACCCCCTTTATTCCTTTTCCCCCTCCCAATCCCCAACCCCACCTTGACCCTCAACAAATATCCCTGTGGTCACACTTGAGTATACACACACAAAAAAAGAAAAGAAAATATATAACAAAATAATCACACACATTTAAAACTACACTTCTCTCTCCATTGCCCCTCCCCGAGAGCCCTCCAAAAAAGGCCAAACAGCTGCCCCATTTTTTTATTTAATGAATCTAAGTTGCCTAGCCTTCAACATTTCCTTGAATGCCACTACCCTCCCCATCTCTGTGCACCACTCTTGAAATGAGGGCACTCCAGCCGACTTCCATCCCCTAAGAATAATCTGTCTGCTGATCATAACACTGGCTAGGACCCAATTTTTTATGCATTTATCCCCTATATTAATGGGGCAAAATGAAATTTGCATGCCCAATACGTTACACATAAATCTCTGAACCCTCAACCAAAATTCTTGGATTTTAACACACCACCAAAAAACACGGGTCGTGTCCCCATCTTCTGATTGGCATCGCCAGCAGGTGGGTGTGTATTTAAGACCAAGCCAATACAATCTATAGGAGCTCCAATAGAATCAATGTAAAATCTTAAATTGCATAAGGCACACACTTGCATCTCTAGATGTAGACTTGATGTTTTTTTAGAATCCAAGCCCACACTCCCTCCTCCAATACCAAGTTTAAATCTTTCTCCCATAATCTCTTGAGAGAAGTTGAAGCTCCGTCCCCCAGACTCTGAATTATCAGGGAGTAATACACTGATGCTTCATGACCTTTTCCAAAAGCAGTAATCACCACTCCCAGAGTGTCTGCCACTCTAGGGGGGTGTATGCTACTTCCAAAAATAGTACAGAGCAGGTGGCGCATCTGTAAATACGTGAAGAATTGATACCAGGGAATCCCAAAATGCTGAACCATATTTTCAAAGGATCTCAACACTCCACTATCATATAGGTCACTGAGCATATTAACCTCCCTCTCAATCCACTCTGTCCAGCAGAAAGGGGAGTCTAGGCACATTTCTAACATTGTGGTCCTAAACCAAGCATCTTTTCCTTGCCTCTTGTATTGCTTCATGTTTCTAATTGCCCAATTTGCATACTACTGTATTAGCCTATATAAACCTTACAATCTGAGGTTATATACAATCGGAATGTGCGTCCAAAACTGTTTTTCTAAACTAAAGGGCTAGTGTACCAACAAATAAAAATTACCCTTGTATTGGTCCAAACCTGTATGACTTAATTCTAGGGCGGAACACAAAATAAGAGGTTCAAGTCATCATTCACATGTAAGGAATGTGGAAGTAGAGACTCCAGCACTATTGTTAAATGCATTTCGGGGGCTCAGGCGTCTGAAATCAGATCAAATTTACAAGCGCTGGTTAACGTAGATTTTCTAAAATTGTCATTCATGTCGGCACTAACAATGTTCGGATTCGCCAGTCGGAGATCACTAGAGATAATGTTAAAGAGGTGTGTGAACTTGCAAAAACGATGTCAGACACTGTAATATGCTCTGGCCCTCCCTGCTTGTCATGGTGACGAGGTTTATAGTAGATTAGTGTCACTGAATGGCTGGATGTCTGAGTGGTGTATGGAGAATAGCAAAGGATTAATAGACAATTGGAAGAGTTTTTGGGGTAGACCTGAATTGCTAAGGAGAGATGGACTCCATCCCTCCAGGGAAGGTGCCACTCTCCTCTCTAGTAATTTGGCTCAGTCTTAATAGTGATAGTATTTGACTAAATGGGGCCCAGGTCAGGATGCAGACAAACTGTCTAATCCGAACATCTGCAAGCAGCATTGAGACGTCTCACAGGTCACATAAACTACAACACATAAAGACTGTATCACCTAGATATCACATAGAGACTGTGTCTGTTCCCCAACTACCAAACACAAACCCCTCAATAAATGATTTAGAAAAAATTTGAAAATAACAAACTCAAAAACTCAAATAAACATCAAAATAGGGCTACTAAACATTAGATCTCTTTCAACCAAAGCACTATTTGTAAATTAAATTTTTACAGATCATAGTTTGGATGCGCTGATTGACTGAAACCTGGCTTAAACCGGACAAATTTATTAGTTTAAATGAATTTACTCCCCCAGGTTATTGTTATAAACATGAGCCTTGTCTGAAGGGTCGAGGAGGAGCTGCAATTTACAATGAAGTTTTTGGTGTTACTCAGAGGACAGGATATAAATTTAAGTCTTTTGAACTAATAATGCTTAATGTGACACCATCAGATACAAATAAAAAAAAAATATCTGTCATCTTTTGCCCTTGCTACAGTATATAGATCTTTAATTTAATAATGAGTTATTTCCCCTCTTTCAATTGTTTTACTTCAATTAAAGTTTGGATTTTTTTTTAATGAAAGATTAAAAGGATAAATAATGCTGATTTTTTTTCACAGCCTTCTTTGCTCATTTACTGTACCAAGGGTGCCAATATTTGTGGCCACCACTGTATTATTTAGTTATTTATTTTTATACACAATTTACAATCATATTTAATCAAATTACACAATGATGACTCTAAGACTATAGATATTACAGTGTCATTTTCTGTTAATGCATGATTTTCTGTAAAGCTGCTTTGAAATGATGTGTGTTGTGAAAGGCACTATACAAATAAAAATGACTTGACTTGACCATTCATTGTATGGAAAAAACATGCAATGAAAGTGAATGGTGACAAAGTCTTTTTACCTAACAGCTCAATTTGTGTTCCACGTTTAGTGTTCAGAGAATGACTATAAACTTTAAATGTATATATCTGCTAGAAGTTGATTTGATCAACTTTAAAGATTACACTAATATATAGATATATAAAAGCCAAATAAAACTGAAACTAAAATTGAGTGAGACATTTTTTATTTTTTTTTGTAAATAAGGCAAATTCTGTCTGGGTCTGCTTAAAAGGATAGCACAAATAAAAATCTCTAATCTCACAATGCATTTGACAGCTAAAGCCACAGTCCCCATTCACTTCCATTTATACGCATCCGAATGCTGTAGACTGGAAACGTAAGCTCATGTGAATTAATTTCCCATTCCAATGTGTCCGAACATTCAAATTTGGTGAACTCTGACCTGCGAATTTGTATCACGAGAAGATGTGTGACCAATAGAAGATTGAAATGTCACACACAGACCTCCTGGCTCACTACAAATACAACATGATCACCCAGGTTCTTGGCATGTTGTTTCCGATAGTTCCAGTACCCTAGGATCGGACACATTATGCTGACTCGCTGACAAGCGGCATCTCCTTTCAGACATTTTTGCATCTTCTCCAGCGTGTTTACCTTCCCTTCTGGTGCGACCAGAAGCGGGTTGAAACCAGGAAGTAATCACGTTTGCATAATCAGTGACGAGCACGATTCGGAGGTTGCATATTTCCCTCTCACATTACATTTTTCTCTACTGATGGTTAGGTTTAGATTGGGCGTTTGGGAGTACAGTTCATAAAACATGCATTCCTCTTCACTGTTTTACAGCCTATAGAGCTAAAAACAACTTGCTTCACAACTCACTTTTGACGCGCCTCCGTGGACATTTCACCCAGAAAATGGAGCTCACATGTCCCCAAATGCTCAATACTTACCGCTTTGGCCAATGGAGGCAGTGTTTCAAATGTCGGTAAGCAAAGAATAGAGGTCAAAGAGGGACTGTTTTTTCCATCCCGCTCTTGCAAGTTTCTATTACGTACCTGAAGGCTCCTGTTCCATGTTCACCCGCTCTCTGCCTGCAGTGATTTACTTTACGACCGCTTCCGCTCCATTCCCGCAACCACATAGAAGTCAACACATATGTATTTTCCACACAGAGCAAAGGCTATACAAATAACCAAGTGTACACAAAGAAAGTTTTATTTTTCTGTTATTGCTATTATCAGATGATTCGTGACAAACATGCTCATCTAAATTGTCTGAGGTTGATTTCTTTACACTAAATTGACCATTGTCCTCTGCACTTCAATAACTGTCTGGTTTGGTTCAGCTATGAAATCGTATAACAGAAGACTACAAAGGACAGTTCAGACTGCTGAGAGGATTATTGGTTGCCCCCTGCCATCCCTTCAAGAACTGTACACTTCCAGAATGAGGATAAAGGCTGGAAAAATAACTCTGGACTCCACGCACCCTGCCCACTACCTTTTTGAACTGGTCGATGCTTCAGAGCTCTGAGCACCAGAACCGCCAAGCACAGGAACAGTTTTTTCCTTCAGGCTATCCATCTCATGAACAGTTAAAACTGCCCCATTGAGCAATAATTAATGTGTAATACACAGCTTAGTCTATTTATATTTATCTAACACATCCTACCTCTTGCACTGTATATAACAGATTTGTATTTAAATTTGGACTGCGTATGTGTATGTTTGTATGTATGTGTGTGTGTATATATATATATATATATATATATATATATATAATATATCGTTTTATTGTGTATTCTATATATACTTTATTTTTATTTTATTTTTATTTATTATTTTTTATTATTATCTCTGTCTTGTGCTGTATTGTATTGTTGTGCACTGGAAGCTCCTGTCACCAAGACAAATTCTTTGTATGTGTACGCATACCTGGCAATAAAGCTGATTCTGATTCATTTTCTAGTCCGAATATCACATCTTTTGATGACACAGTGTGCCCATGCTTTGCTCTGCCATTCTTCTAAAGCCCCATTGACTACCTGCATAGCCTGCACTAAATACTGGATCATTTAATCCACGTGCTGTGTGCACATTTTTATGTTATATTTTTCTGTTTATTGTTAAAATAAAATAAATATTATTGTTTTATTTCATTCATAATTTAATCACATAAAAAAAATATATGCTTTATTGTCATGAAAATAATGTGAATTTCTTTCTTCGTGAGATTCACCCAAACATTGCTAAAAGGGCTAAAACTGCAGATATAAATATTGCCCATATAAATGCAATATGTATTGTGAAAAGTGCAATACAAATAAAACTTACTTGATTTGACAGCACTAAAGAAACAACAACAATCAGATACAGTAAATACATACAAAACAAAACCTGAAGTTAAAGACCTTTAAATCACAGGGGATCTCTTGCATTCATTATTAACCTGACTATTAAATATGCATTGTTAAATAAATTATTTATGAGGTTGACAACTCAATGGCAACTGGTGCGATCTGTGATCTGCGAGTCTGTTTCATGCAAACTCTCTCTTCCGATCAATCCATTTGGCACACATGTATTTACTCTCCACACTTTTGAATACCTTGTCGGACATGACAGACCAGGTAAACATAAATACAAGAGTAGAGGTAAGGGAGGGAACAAACACACACACAAAAGATAAATCTAACTATAGCAGACATTGACATTCCAGCCACAGGAATGCAATGTTGGATATATGGAGGAGGAGGTGGTGGAACGTTCGAGTTTTAGCCACCAACACGGAGGCAAAAGGATCTCCCCTTCATGTGTAAACAGTCTATTGTATTCGGTCTAAACCTGCCCCTTTTCCAGAGGAGCATTCCAGGACATTTCCTCCGTAATCTGTCAGCAGTTGAATAGCAACAAGACTTCAGGGTTAAACAGCTTGGAACTGCTCCCTCCGATAAATGTCAAATAACTCTTGACAATATCACCATTATAAACATGCACACATTTGTGGCTTGTTATGATAGGATGCACTTTTCATCCATGATGTCGCTGATATGTTTTCTTTCAGTAGCTAAGCAAGTTCAGACCTGTTCTGTATTTAAAAGTTCAACCTTCTTTGCTTCTTAAACACTTAAATATGGTACAGCAGAGATGGAAAAGCTGCTCTGGCACAAGCTTAACTATATGGGTGTGATTGCCTAGAACATCAAGAGCTTCTTAGCACTATTATTGTACTCTTGAGCATGCCACTTAACCCTGAATTACTCTTAGATTTCCTGGAATAATGCTGATGTTTCTGCTTATAGTCAGCAACAGGGTCCTTATTAATAACCGGTTCCAAACTGGATGATTTTCATGGCTTTTGGTTTCATTAACGGTTCTCAAACATGCATTCTTCTAACGCAGCATGAAACATACAGCACGACTAGTGTAGTCCAAATACAGAGAAAATGGCTCTTATGGGCTGGTTCTTTTGAATCTAGAGTGTGAAACATACAACGTGATCCAGGTCATTCAATTTCTGAACTAATGGCTCTTATAAGCTGCTTCTTTTAAATCTACAGCACGACGAGTGTAGTCCGATTCCCAAACTAATTAATCTAAAGAGTCGCTTCTTTTTAATCTACAACATGAAACATACAGCGTGACCACTGTAGTCCGATTCACAAACGAATGACTCTTATGAGCCGGTTATTTTTATATATATTTTTTTTATCTACACCAGCAATTAGCAGACCGCAGTCCGGGTCTGGACCCTGGACTCCAGATTTGTTCCACCCATACCACGATGGACAATGGTTGCCCCATCTCACCGCAGCATGACAAAACAACGCAGCACGACAAAACAACAGAGCTGTGTACAGCGGAAGCGCTCTGTGGCATAGATAGCACTGATCTTTCAGTTGACCCTTCATTTAAGCCCTTTCGAATTCTGCACGTGTTGCCTCTCTTCCCCGGCCTGAGACATGAGGTGCCATTGATCTTCTTTTCTCAAGATGGCGCCGAGTATGGCTGCTGCATTGCGAGCTCCAACACAACACTGTAGCGTTTTGTTTGTTTTGTTTACAATTCTTATGTTTTTTGTACTGGATGTTGTCTGCCTTATTGTCTACGACAGACAAACAATTTTGGACATTGGTTCAGGACTTCAAATTCCTCAATGCCGACCCGCTGTTTACAAACACGCCAGTGGAGCCCTTTGTCTGGGCAGCCAGGCCGCGGAAATGCAGGAGGAAAAGGGGAAACAGAGCCGGCGTTCTTATCAGAGTAAGACGCCGCGCAAATCGACCCCCGCTACCCACTATTCTACTGGCAAATGTTCAGTCTCTGGATAACAAGCTCTGCGAGCTGAAAGCGCGGATCTCTTTCCAACGAGAGACGAGGAACTGCTGCATTATCTGCCTAACAGAAACCAGCCATTGAACCCGTGGGGTTCTCCGTGCACCGAGCGGACAGAGCAAAAGACCTCTCAGGTAAAAGCAGAGGTGGTGGTGCATGTTTTATGATCAACAAATCCTGGTGTGATCAGAGGAACGTACATTCTATCAAATCTTTCTGCTCTCCTGATCTGGAATTTCTCATGCTTCTGTGTCGACAATTCTGGCTACCGAGGGAATTCACAGCGGTCATTATCACTGCTGTGTACATCCCGCCACAAGCCGACACAGACTGGGCACTCAAGGAACTGTACGGGATTATAAGCAAGCAGGAAACCGTGCACCCTGAGGCCGCGTTCATTGTGACCAGGGACTTTAATAAAGCCAGTTTCAAATCAGTCGCACCAAAATACCACCAACATATTAGTTTTAACACACGAGGGGACTGGGTTTTGGACCATTGCTACTCTCCCTTCCGGGATGGCTACAAATCCCTCCCCCGCCCACCATTTGGCAAATCGGACCACTCTTCCATTCTGCTTCTGCCTGCTTACAGGCAGAAACTGAAACAGGAAGCACCCACCCTAAGAACGATCCAGTGTTGGTGGGACCAATCAGACTCTATGCTACAAGACTGTTTTGATCACGCAGACTGGGAGATGTTCCGGTCTGCCTCTGATGACGACATCGAGCTTTACGCTGATAGCTTAACGTGTTTCATCAGAAAGTGCGTAGATGACGTCGTTCCGACCAGAACAATATGGATCTATCCGAACCAGAAACCTTGGATTAATAGCGATGTTCGCACGGCACTTGATGCGCGGACCTCTGCTTTTAATTCCGGGAATGCGGAGGAGCATAAACAAGCCAGTTATGCCCTCCAAGATCAGATCAGCAAAACATCAGTACAGGAACAAAACTAAAGGACAGTTTAACACCACCAACTCTAGAAGCATGTGGCAGGGAATTAATATCATCACGGACTTTAAAGGGTATAAAAACTCTGCCTCTCTCCCGGATAAGCGAAATACATTTTATGCTCGTTTTGAGGGAAATAACACCGCCCTCGCGGAGAGAGCTCTCGCGGCCGAAGCTACAGAGGTTAGTTCACTCTCAGTCTCTGTAGCGGATGTAACCCGATCCTTCTGACGGGTGAATATCCGCAAAGCCATGGGTCCAGACGGCATTCCGGGCCACGTCATCAGAGCGTGCGCGAACCAACTGACTGGTGTTTTTACGGACATTTTCAACCTTTCCCTCTCCTTGTCTGTAGTCCCCACATGTTTTAAAACGTCCACCATTGGGCATGTTCCAAAGCAATCAAAAAAATAACTTGCTTAAATGACTGGCGTCCTGTTGCTCTGACCCCTATCATCAGCAAATGCTTTGAGAGACTAATCAGAGATTACATCTGCTCTGTGCTGCCTCCCTCACTTGACCCATTGCAGTTTGCTTACTGCAACAACTACTCCACTGATGATGCCATTGCATCTACAATACACACTGCTCTCTCCCACCTGGAAAGAACACTTATGTGAGAATGCTGTTTGTAGACTACAGCTCAGTATTCAACACCAAAGTGCCCTCCAAGCTTGATGAGAAACTCTGGGCTCTGGGCTTAAACAGCTCGCTGTGCAGCTGGATCCTGGACTTCCTGTCAAGCAGACGCCAGGTGGTTAGAATAGGCAGCAACATCTCCTCATCACTGACCCTCAACACTGGAGCCCCACAGGGCTGTGTTCTCAGCCCACTCCTGTATTGCCTGTACACACATGACTGTGTGGCAACACACAGCTCCAATGCCATCATTAAGTTTGCTGATGATACAGCGGTGTAGGTCTGATCACTGACAATGATGAAACAGCCTACAGAGAGGAGGTGCACACTCTGACACACTGGTGTCAGGAGCACAACCTCTCCCTCAACGTCAGTAAGACAAAGGAGCTTGTGGTGGACTTCAGGAGAAGAGATAGAGAACATAGTCCCATCACCATCAATGGAGCACCAGTGGAGAGAGTCAGCAGCTTCAGGTTCCTGGGTGTCCACATCACTGAGGAACTAACATGGTCCATCCACACTGAAGCCATTGTGAAGAAGGCTCATCAGTGCCTCTTCTTCCTGAAATGGCTGAGGAAGTTTGGAATGAACCGCCACATCCTCACGGTTCTACACCTGCACTGTAGAGAGTATCCTGACTGGCTGCATCTCCGCCTGGTATGGCAATAGCACCGCGCACAACCGCAAAGCACTGCAAAGGGTGGTGCGAACTGCCAGACACATCATCGGAGGTGAGCTTCCCTCCCTCCAGGACATATATACCAGGCGGTGTGTGAAAAAAGCTCGGAGGATCATCAGAGACTCCAGCCACCCGAGCCATGGGCTGTTCTCACTGCTACCATCAGGCAGGACAGCAGCATCAGGACCCGCACCAGCCGACTTCATGACAGCTTCTTCCCCCAAGCAATCAGACTTTTGAACTCTTGATCTTCCACGATCAAAATACATCAGCACTGCACTTTATTATTCTTATATCTCACACCGGACTGTCATAAATTATATTATATTATATTATATTCTCTCTTTACAACTTACTATCAACCGATAGCCTGAATGTCAATACAGTACAATACAACCTACTGTACATTCTATATATACTATATATACTTTTTTAATTGTATAATGTGTATTCTATATTGTGTGTATTGTATACTGTACATTGTATGTTATTATTTGTATATTGTGTTGTGTGTAATTATGTGTATATTAGATTTTAAACTGTGTTGTAAATCTGATGTTTAATGTAAATTGTCTCATCACTGTCAGAACTACTATGTTGCTCGGAACTGCACCCAAGAATTTCACACACTATTGCACTTGTGTATATGCTTGTGTGACAATAAAAGTGATTTGATTTGATTTGATTTGATCTGCAGACGCAGTTATTTTAACAACACCGTAGTTGAGAAATACAGTGAGCAGCAAAATACCAGCATCTTTCGCTAAAACACACTTCAGAAAACAAGAATGAAGCAAAGTGAAACAATCTTCATGTGTCTATCATGACAAGGTTTGTGACAGGACAATTTATCATGGTTCCAGAGCGCCTTTAGGCTAAGGCTGGGCAGTTTTTCCGATTAATTTGAATTTGCGTTTTGACATGATTTATTTAATATTTTTTGATTATTGTAAACACTATAGTTAGATACGTTGTAAATCCACCAAAGGCTGTATAAGGAAGAGAAAATAAATTCATAGCACTTGTCTTAATGCCGCTCCCGATCTGATCAGCTGCACATGTGTGGCGCGCTCCAAATGAACATGACAGGTTAATAACACGGAGACTGATATAAAAGACAGCGGTAATATCCCCAGTACGATTGTACACAGTGTGATTGTAGCTCAGCTACATCCATCATGCAGGTATACACCAGCTTAAGACCATAACTGGCCTCGGCGTGCGCATACCGATGAACAGTCTCCTTTCTTTTCATGCATAAAAAAGTGTAAGTTACGTGACGGTTATGGGCACTTCCTTTCAAATCATGGAGAGCCTATATATGGGAGAATCAATCATTCACCGCTCCTTTTGCCATGATGATTCAGGTAAATCGATAATTATTGCTTTGTTCTGTGACGTGTTTCAAGTGTACTGCATCTATAGTTAACATTTGGCAAGCGATCATTTTGACAAACTTTGCTAGTTGAATTGTAATGATAAATTATTTCATATTGCTGCGCTGCTCAGTGTGAACCGTTAGAGGGTAAGTCTCTATCTGCAGGGGTTTATGAATATACATACAAATTGTTTGATATTCACCTTATTCAGCACTCTTCCGAAATTTGTCATCTGACTTCCTGTTTGCGTTGAAGCTACTGAGAAGTGTCGATCGAAATAGATTACGTGTGGGAGCACAGAAAATATTTTTCAGCAAGAGTTGATTGTGTGAGTCCTTTACTATATGAAAATGCTTGTGAGGTGTTTTTCTGTCACTGTAAATGTTGGTTTTTCTGACACCAGAGTAGGTAAATTGCACCTGGCAGATCACATTCAGACAGCTATGACACACTGCACTTTTTCATGATACAAGCTTTTCATTATTATACGTGTAATTCTGCTTAATTTCTTGGTTTCAACTCGTTAATAATTTGGTTTAAAATGTGTAGTTGACGTATTTCAAACAGGACAGCTCCTATTATTTTACATGCAACTTCACTGCATAAAAGGAAATAACATTTACTTTTTAAAATTAATTTGTCACCCCACATTTTTAAGAGGCTTAAATATGATTAAAATAGCTCTAAACGCAATATAAAATAAAACGTACACACACACATATACATATACACACTGTGGTCTGAGGTTTGTAACCGCCAGAGCAACGCAACAGCACACGTAATGTATGTACAATGGGACCACGTGTTGGCGTCTGCGTACTTGCGTGAATAATGTTTCAGCCTTTAACAAAGCATAGCAGCCCCTTAGTACACTAGAGCAGAAGGGGGAAAAAAACATTGACTTACCGTTTAATTTGCTGAAACTTAACTTGGTGCAGAACAATCTGGAATAAAATGAAACTGCAGCAGTCCCCTCTATGCAGCCTGAACTTGTTCAGAATGTTGAATCTTTGTGACAACTGCACTAAAAACAAATCTAGACACATTGCAAAGAATGAAACAGAGCACAGCTGTCTTTCTTTTTAACTTGACATGGTGTTTAAAATGTGCCGGTCCTGCACAAGACGTGGTGCAAATATCAAAGAAATTCGTCCAGCATGTGTTTAAACAATGGGAAAACAACAGACACGAGCAAAAACACGTTCGGTGTAAACCGCACCTAACTCGTCTGTTCGCGCGTGTCTGTGAGTGAGAGCGCAAAACAAGTTCGGAAGGCCTGTTTATTTTTGCATTAATTATAAACCCGAACCCGACCCTAAACCAATCAGGTTCTCGGGTCCTATCGGGCCCAGTTCGGATTGCAGACCTCTAAATCTAATAAACCTTATATTATGCTCCCCCATGAGATTTTTTATTTATTTAAATTTTTTTGAAAACATAACAGCCCCTTGTTCACATGACATAGCACTAGCTGAAGTTTCTCAAAGTTATCTCTCAAAAAGACAGCCATTTGTTTCAGATGACCTTAAGTAAATCTACACTGTATCCAGCGCTGTATTCATAAACATCCCAATACTGTTTTACTGTGTGAGAAACCACGCCAAATGATTCAGTGAGAGAGCGCTCTGAAAGAATTGTACTTAATCACAAATCGATTCAGACTATTTTGCAAGCCTGTTTGGCCAATTCACTGAAAAGAACCGACTCAAAAGAATTATTCATTTGCAAATTGGGCATTGTTAGTTCTTTTAAACAGCTAACAGAAATATGGGACACATTTCGTAATTGGTGAAATATTCTGAGAGTAAACATTTCTCAGGTCAGTCAGAGCGCTCATGGTACACACAGAGCGTACGGCCTTACAGCAAGAGAAACCACTGTTGTTACTCACTGTAGTATTTACAGAAAGGCACATGATAAAACGAAGTTCATCAGTAGTGGCTTTTCCAAGAGCAGTGACCAATAAACAAGTAGAGAAAGTGCTCAGTGTCACTCAAACAAACACTAAACACCATCAGGGTAACACATGTGAAATTAAAATAATGTAATAAACATTAACTAAGCTACGTCAAATATAACACAGAACACCCCAATGTAGTTCAGTCAAACAAAAATAAGAACAAACAACTATTCCCATAAAATATAATGAACTGTGATGGGTAACGCAGGGAATTCTGGGAACACCCGATTATTGTTTTTTTAACAATAATCTAATGTAAAAAGTACATGTACTCTCTTGTTAAATATAATATACACTTTTACTGTTAATTATACTGTAAAATCATAATTTACATGTAAAAAATTTAACTTTTACAACATTGTACTGTAAAATGACATGTATTGTCTTTTTAAATATATTATAATTTTTTACCGTATATTTTAAGGTAACTGCCCATTTACCAATTAACATTTTTTATTACTGTAGCATTTTTAGTCTTTTACCATTAAAATTACAGACATTTTTTACAGTGAACATACAATTTGAATCATGTTGGTGTATACTTAAAAGCTGAAAAATTTGAATTGTGAATCGTCCATAAATTTGATACAAATCAAGACTTTATTTTTTTCAATAGATGTGCATTGTTTGTTTGTTTTTAGTAGATTTTCATTTTAAGGAAAATAGAAAAATGGTTCTTTTGTAGGTAATGAAAAAATACTTTTTCATTACCTACATTTTTCTTTCAGGGGTTACCCCTGAACCCCCATACATTATCTATGTATATATAAACTGTAAAAGATCCCCCATAGTCCACTACTTTGTCTTTAGGCCACAATGTCCTCATTCTTGTCCAGTTTTTAAGAGACTTTTTGACTGTTGATTTATTTATTTTTTTTCCTTTCTCATTTAATTAAGTACTATTGCTGCCAACTTGGAAATTTTATAATAACAATTCCAAAATATAGCCGCAAGCGTCAATTATCAGGGGCCAAGCACATATGGAAAAATGACAAAAATAATCTGATTTGACTGGAAAGATCCTGTGGAACCCTAACTCAAACCCTAACCCTAACTCCCTTCAGAGGGCTGCCGGCATAGTCACTGTTCTCTTACAAAGTCATTCATGTTTTATTGTAGGTAAATGTAATATTTAAACCACCTCAGCTACAAGTCTAAAGTTAATCCATAACTGAGATTTAAATCAGAGTTTAAAGTAATGGAGCAACAGGATTAAAGTAAATTCAGATTTACTGTGAAATTTAAATCAGGATCAAAACGAAGATTTAAATGTAACCCTGATTATTTTTAAACAAAGTTTAAAGTTTGGTGCAATAGAATTATCAGATAAACCTTGATTTAATCTAAATTTAAGATTAAACCTGGTTGGTGCAACCCAACCTTAGTCTACCTTTAATTATGCTTTTAAGACCCTTAGAATGATTTATAGTTATGTGGCTTCCTCTGGTGGACAAACAATTCTGCCTTTTTTTTTTTTTTTTGCCTATGAAGCCCTTAAATACAGTTGAGAAATTAGGTATTTCTTATGTTACAGCCATGCCAAATTGATGACATTTTGCATGTTACCTCAGAATGCTCTTTTGTGCAAGTACACTAAGTTTTGTTAAGTTTAAGATATGTGCTCACAAGATATGGGTCAATTATTCATATTAGGCCATATCCAAAAACCTATCGGCTAATATCTTCTGTACCATTTACCATATCAAAATTATTATGATAAATTTTTGTCAGGAATGTCTGTAGATAATGTATACAAAGTTTTGAGTGAATCAGGCAAACAGCCTTAGGACAAGTTTGAAAAAGTAGGTTTTTCAAAAAATCTAAATGATAGAAACATTTTTTTTGCGGAAATGGAAATTCATGTGACCACATGATTTGGAGGCACTAATGGATACACAGAAATAAAAAAAAAATATATATTTATCATATACAGTTCTGGAGTTAATTCAACTGTTTTGAGCACAGTTGCACATTTAGGATTTTCTTAAATTATAGCGCCCACTAGCATAAAAACTGAACAAAACTCGGTGTGTTACCATTTTCTTGACTGTGTACAAAGTTTTGTTATGTTTAAAAATTGCGCTAACAAGATACAGGTTAATTAGTCATTATAGGCCACGCCCCAAAACATATTTGCTTATATCTTCAGAACGATATGACATATATAGTAGGAAAAGCCTACTATAAAGAAATTCATGCATTTTAAGAAATTAACAGATGTTATATAAGCATTACAAATAATAAAAATTAATAGTATTTTACAGTAATTATGTTTATATTTGACATACAATAGCTTATGCTTGTCAATGAGGTCTAAAATGTTACTACTTTTGATATTGGCAACAGTGAAGCATGGTCTATCACAGCGTTCTTCAAAAAGTTCATAAACAAAAGCATTGTTTAAAGTAATCTTAATGAACTGTATGTGGAGTTTAAAAATCAGCACCCGGAGTTAAAGATAGGGAGATATATATTTTGTGAACTGAGGCCAAAATGGTGTGTGCTGGCAGGAGCATCTGGAACTTGGACTGTCTGTGTCTGCACACAACATCAGAATATTAAGCTGATGGTTGAGTCAGCAAAGCTAAAAGTGGACTACAAAGACCTGCTGGAACTTCTAGTCTGTGATATAAACAGTTATGACTGCATGCTCAAAAAGTGCGACCAGTGTCCAGGTATAGAGGCCTTACTGCAGATGCTTGAGGAGTCAGACAAAGATGACACACACTTCCTGATAACATCACCTTTAAGCAGTGGGTTATGACTGACAAGAGCAGATATGATCACTGCCATTCTTCCTAGGGATGAATTCTCTGTTTCTCTGGCTGAGAAACTCAATGCGTTAAAGACACACCATTGGTTGAGGACATCAGCGTGGAAAACTGTGATGTTTTTGTGAAATTCTTCCACCCATCTGGACCAAGAACATCATTCAATGGCTCATGACTTACTGAATCATAATATATGTCACTGTGCATTTCTTATCGTGAAGAAAATTGGCAATATGCAGCTTTATTAATAAGAGAGAGTTTGTTTTTTTGTGAGTTAAAGATGGATTGAAGTGAACAGAAAGGGGAGAGAGGGTAGTCTTTGCCCCATTATACACTGCAACAAAATACATTTTTTGATTTATTATTGTTTTGGCTTGTTTTCCAATATAAATATCTAAAACTCCTTTAATACAACATACATTTTCTTTAGCAGCTATACTGCAGAAGAAAAAATGGTTATCTGAGAATGTTATTATAATATTCAAAATATAAATATTTTAAAATATCTAAAAATCCTTAAAAAAAGATGCATTCACCTGAGAAGCAGCATGTAAGGTATTTAGACTTGCTTTTAGAGAACAGATCTTGAATATAAGTATATTTTGTATTTTACCGCAGAAGTATAATCAAGTGAAAAAATACACAATATATAAAATACACATATTTAAGATACATTCTCTTAAAGCAAGTCTAAATATCTTATGTTGCTTCTCAAGTAAATGTATCTTGTTTAAAGGATTTTTAGACAATTTTAAATGGAAAACAAGACAAAAACATTTGATAACAATAGGATTTTTTGCAGTGAATTTCTTTACTGAATTAAACTTAATAAAAAGTATTTTTCCCTTTAATTCATTGAATGTCATTTAGAGGTATTTAAAAAAATATTTTGTCCTTTTTATTTTAAGCATGTTTAATACAACCTTTTAAGTTGGGGCACACACTGATTAATAAGTTAAGTGATAATGATTACTCGTTGCAATAATCGCCGAATAGTCAAATTATCATTCTAATAATCGTTAGATTAATCGATTATCAAAATAATCCTTAGTTGCAACCCTAGTTCCCATGAACAATGTTCTCAGTAAACTGACACCTGCCTAATTGACTACTGTCATCGGATGCTCCCACAACATTTCAGAGAGACTGAGTGAGGAAATCTCACAGCTTCTAATAAAACGTGCATGTAAACATGTAAAATACTGTTCATTTTTGTTATTTGTTATGCTTATATTCAGGGTTGGGGAGTAACGAAATACAAGTAATAGGAACATGTATTTAAAATACAAAATATAATTAACTGTATTCCACAACAGTTACAATTTAAATCATTGGTAATTAGAATAGTTACATTCAAAAAGTATTTTGATTACTGAAGAGATTACTTTGCATTTTATTGTCATTTGTTTCATTTAATATTTAATCCTTTCAGATGGAAAACATTTATACATATAAATGATGCAATCCAAAGTGCATTTGAACAGCGGTGAAACACTTTCTTATGATGTGTTACATTCATACGAGCAGACAGAGAAGTAAGTTTGGAGCAGAAGAAATATAAATAAACCTTGTGTAAATGGTCAGCTTTACGCTAAGCTAAAATGCTCTTTCTAGCCATTTTACATGCACGTTACCAGGCACGATCATATTTTTTATCAAGAAAATTCACGTTCGATCATAATTTATTTTTTCTAGTAAGACCTTTGATATTAGGGCAAAAATCGTATTCTTGATAATCATTTTTTTTTTATTGTTTTCCTGTAAAAAATATCTAAAAATCCTTAAAACAAGATCAGTTTGATTTATCTTGTTTTAGAAACAACACTGCATAAGATATTTAGGTTTTTCAGAGAATGTATTTTTAACATGTGTATTTTGTCTTACTGTACTGGCAGAGTTTTTATAGTCAAAGCAAGTCAAAAAATCTACCAGTGCTGAAGAAGTAATCCAAAGTATTTAGAATACATTACTGACCTTGAGTAATCTAACGAAATACGTTACAAATGACATTTTACAGCAAGTATTCTGTAATCTGTACTGGAATACATTTCAAAAGTAACACTCCCAACCCTGCCAGTATGTCCAAACATTATATTTTGGCTCAGTTCCATTTTGTTTTTAGTCCTCTGAAATTTAATACAGCCCCACCTGTTTGGTTTTCTACATTAACATGAGCATGATTTCACTTGAAAAGAACATGTTTTGCAGCGGTGGAAAGGCTTTACAATCAATGATTTTAAAAAGCTGGTACAATTAAAAAAGCATTATGTTTGTTAGCTTTATTAGGTTCAACATCAACAGTAGCCTTCACTTAGTCCTCTTGTTTGCATTCTCTCCCTCTCTTTTTCACCACCTCACTCTCTTCACCTCTTCAAGTCTACGAGTATTTGCTAATAAAATGAAATGGTAAAAATAGCCATTGTGCTTGGAGAAAAGGCTCTGACCTACTCTCTTATTGCTTACTCTAACTTTTTTTTTTCTTTCTCACTTCTACCCTCTATTTCCCTTACAACTCATATGCCAACAATAGTTAAAGAATATGTAAACATCATTATTTATAGAGATGGGACTTGTGAATGTCTTGGGTAAATATAATCTATTAAAATGTGCTTTTTGGATTTAAAGACCCCATGAAATGGCTTGATGACTGCAATCCTCCTTCTGTAAAATTTTTACTTTAAAAAGAAAATTTGTAAAGTGCATATCTTCTAAAAGTTAATTTATTCAACTATAATGACCTCAAAGCAACAGATATGGACATAAAGCCATAAAACTCCAATTTTAATTTAATGAGGTCTTACAAAATCAACTAATTTGCTTAAATGCCCACATGAACTAATAAACTGCTTATGACAATTATTATTGTGTCAACAGAAATTAAAATTATGGCACATGGAAAAGTGCAGACTATGCATGTATGTGTTTGTGTGTTGGAGGTCTGCATACACTTTGTTTTATTGATCTTTATTTCTTGCAAGTGAGTTTATGTGCACCCACATAGTAAATGATCAACATTATATGCTACCATATCGCTGCATCAGCAGCTGCTTTGACTGGCTCTCCCAGTATACTGTAAAAATATAAAGACAGTGAATATGTTCTTCTGCTCCATTACTTTTGTACACAAGAAGTAAAAATTAATACAGACAACTGGTTGATTACACAATACTTCAGTAAGTTCAAATTGGTGCTATGCCAAATTTGCATTGTATCATGAGAATGGCAAGACAGGCGTATATGCAAATTACAAATCAAAGAACTCTTATTGGCAGGCTTTCATAAATATGATGCCAGAGTGATGAGTTATCAGAAAATGAAAGGATAGTGTTGGGAAATATTTAGGACATGAATCAAACCAGTTCGCGACTTATTTGCATATTAGAGAACAAAAAGAAAAGAACGTTGAGGAGAGATGCTTTCTGAGCTGGCCATTTATGCAGACACAGAACTCACTGTTGAAACATGCATGACAGTTTCAATCTGACAATAATGGTGTAATGCATACTATGTTAAGATTCACCATTAAGATTCAATTCTTCACTTGTTTGAAGTTTGAATACGGAAGCTTATCTACATGTCCATTTGTGAAAACCTAACACAAACACTGTGCTGAATGTTTAAACCTATGCAGTTGCCAATTGTGCCTGGAAATGAGAGAAATTTTTCCTTGAAAGTCAAGAAATAGTGTGTAAAGCCTGGAAACCAGCCTGACTGGGCATCGTATAGGCAGGATTATTTAATAAAATCCTGGAGAAATTTAGCATGTTTTATATTGAATGTGGATTTTAACCAAAAGGTTGAACTGTGTTCTTAGCACAAGGATACTTTTCATACTGTAAATTTCAGGTCGGAGCAGATGGTCACATCTGTTATGCTGACATTTTATACAACCGACTACATTATTTGTTGTGCAAAAATATAAAAACATTGCTTTGGCCATCATCTGTTCCATTATTTCTGTTTTAAAAAACTGTTTGCATTTCATAATTGTTCTACAATTTAATTTAGCTGAAAAGCCATTCAATAGTCTCTAACAGGCCTACATTGTAAAATTATATGTTGTGGAAAATGTCATTCATCTTTTTTTGTTTTACTTAATATAGTAGTTTTATTTACAAAAAGGTATTATTCTTAAATTAGAGTCAAACAGCAGGTTCCCATAGTGACAACATGCCCCGCTATAGGGTCAATTTGCCAAAAAAAAAAAAAATTGTAGTCAATACTTCAAGGAAGGGAAAAAAAAAAGTGTCTTGTTAGCTTTACCCCATTTGCACTGGGACAACATGAATACTTTCTTTTGTTTGGTTAACTGAAACCAGGCAGAGGATTTCTAGTTCCCAGCATTCTTTGCATGGGACTAGACAGGTGTTAAATGTTCAAATTAAGTGTTAATCTATGAGTCTTAGCACAAGTTGAATATAAACAAGGGAGACTTGATAATGTTTAATGTTTTGTTGAGATTTAGAAGAATTTCTGTTGTGTTGAATTTTTGGGGGTTACCTTCATGGTGAAGAGTGGAGCCTGAGCCTAGCTTGAGGACCAATACATTTTCGGGATTCTATAAATTGCTTTATCATTTGATTAGTTGCTGTACTACCAATAACATAGTGACCAAGTTGCACTTAGTAGTGTGTCCTACCAGCATGTATTTAGCATGCTGACATTTCCTGTTACTAGATCCCATAACACTATATGAGTTTGAATTGAGTTATTTTGACATGTTCAATTTTGCTGGGTTTACTTGATTCAGTTAGGTTTCCTCTACTTGAAATATTTAAGTTGAAATAACAGGGTAATTTTAATTTAAGAAAACTGATTTCAATCATGTGGATCCACTGTCCATGATTGAATCATTTGAGTTATTTGGATGTTAAATTTTGCTGAGTTTACTTGATTCACTTAGGTTTTCTCTACTTTAAATATTTAATTTGAAGTTATATAGTAATTTTAATTTAGGTAAAATCATTTTAGTCAAGTGGAACCACTGTCCATGACTGAATCAAGTAAAGCCAAAGATTTTTTTAATATTTTTTTTTTATAAACTGACTTTGGAAAAGTAAGACGACGTTGAGAAAAAAAAAAAAAAAAAAAAGAAAAAAAAAAATCACTGGAGTAAAAAGGATGGCAACTAGCCCTAGTCTACCCTGCAATGTATGTACTGTACTGTCCTAGCAATCAGCACTGCAATGTAATAACTGTGGATGATGATGATTTTTTAACTGCCCACCAATGATGCGAGTAGGTGATGTGTTCAGGATACTGTTGCCACACCTCTGTATGATAGCAGTTCAGACACTGACATTTCACTCCACTCATCAGTGCTTGCGTATTTGTATTTCATACCTAAATGGACATTCTAAACTCTGGACATGCACAAAGGGAAAGGGGTCTTAGGTGCATGTGCGGTTACAGCACAAACCCAATTGTCAAAAGCAATTTCTTCAACCCACCAACAGAAAACCGAAGGCTTCACAAATAAAAGCACTAGTTGTTGCACCTCTGTCTGCAATAAAAAAAATAAGGGTAACAGACACAGACACCATGCAACAGAGTATAAACAGTTTCACCCACTGAAAATGCACAGACATTCAACGCTTAAATCTCTCTCTTAAGGACCAAAGAGTGCAGTCTTACCTTGACACTGGAAGCCCTGCTTGCCGAAACCCCTGCAAAAAAGACGAGACTGTGTGTGAGATTACAGCAATAAAACAGCCCAGTCACCAAATCAGGACGCATTCCTCTGCGCTCAGCGCTCACCACCAAGACACGCGCAAGCGCGCGCCATATTCCGCATAATCCCCACATGCATAGCAGTGAAGATGATGGCTTAATCATAGCGAGAGTAATTTCTCATGACAGTCCTGACATTTATCCTTACTACAGAAATGGATGAGACTTGATTAATGTGCAATATCTTAACCAAACACATAAAATGTGTTTTGTTGGCATTAAATGCACCGAAATATAAATATTTTCAAGTGATGCGCAGAACTGCTGCATTGCGTTGAACTTATACTGAGCACGAATGTCTTTTTCCGTGTGCGCTCGGCGTCTTTGTTTAGTGTTGACACTGCGGATGTTTGAGTGCTTTCAAACGCTTTGGTGTGTTTGTGTCAGGGGGTTATCCTGTCACGAGCATCAAGTGAGTCACCTGTGCCCTTCGCAACCGTTCAAACTGCCCCCTAACATACGGTGCTATCCCTCGCCTATCCTAACGCTCGCTGACTCACCAGATGAAGTCGGTGCAGTGGCTGCAGAAGGTCGGCTGCTTGAAGAAGCGCGCGATGAACTTGTGGTTCTTCACTTCGAGCACTTTTTTCTGCTTCAAAGCGCCCTTCCTGGCGAAACCTCGCGCGCCCCCGGCATCCTCCTCAGTGCTGTACGCTTGCACCGCTGGGTTAGCCATGATGACGACGGAAACGTTAAATATCCGCGCGTCTTATGGATACAGTGGGTATAAATCTCTGCGATTCGAATTCGAATTGTAGACTGTACGGTGTACTGCCTCTTCCCAGATGACTGTTGTGCCAGAGCGCGCGGACAGCGGTGCTTCTAGTGATAGCCTACTGTAACCACGCCCCGTTTTGCACATTTGTTTTGAATAAATGTTACTGTAAGCTTTGAAGTGTTGCGGTTGAGAGAAATATTTTGGTTTTATATCTTGGAAAAAAAAAATAAAAAAAAAATAAATAAAAATAATAATAATAATAATAATAATAATAATATATATATATATATATATATATATATATATATATATATATATATATATATATATATATATTTCTAAGAAACTGCACAAACACTTGTTGATTGGATCCATTTCTAACATTTGTATAGTTGACATGTCATATTGTGACATGCAATACTCAGGGGCGGATTATGACTAGCAAGGGTCCCAGGGCCAGTTTTCTTTTAGTTTTATTATTATGCATTCGGTCTCAGACATTTGGTTTATTGGTTGCTTCCACCTGAGAGAGCCCCTCCCTGGTTTTGTATTGAACAGGAAGTTCTTGCCCCTATTTTGCCATTGCAAAGCCTTTCTATCAAACTAACCGGAAAAGTTAAGTTACATCCCGTTATCTCGCATTTGCACTCGGTATGGACAAAAGTGTCCAGAGTGTTTAATTCGGACATTTACTTAAATGTTGCCTCGAGCATATGGCTGAACCCAAAATTATGTATTAATAAGTCCCCTTTCTGCTGGTCAGAGTGGATTGTGAGGGAGGTTAATACACTCAGTGTTCTATATGAGAGTGGAGTGTTGAGATCCTTTGAAAATTTGGTTCAACATTTTGGGATTCCCAGATCTCAGTTCTTTAGGTATTTACAGCTGCGCCACCTGCTCTGTACTATTTTTGAAAGTAGCATACACCCCCCTAAATCGGCAGATACTTTGGGAGTGGTAATTACTGCTTTTGGAAAAGGTCATGAGGCATCAGTGTATTACTCCCTGCTATTTCAGAGTCTGGGGGACGGAGCTTTAACTTCTGTCAAGAGTTTATGGGAGAAAGATTTAAACTTGGTATTGGAGGAGGGAGTGTGGGCTAGGATTCTATAAAATGTCAAGTCTGCATCTAGAGATGCAAGTTTGCACCTGATGCAATTCAAGATTTTACATTGATTCTAATGGACCCCCTCTAGATTGTTTAGGTTTGGTCTTAAAGACACACCCACATGCTGGTGATGCCAATCAGAAGATGGAGACACAACCCATGTTTTTTGGTGGTGTGTTAAGATCCAAGAATTTTGGTTGAAGGTTCAGAGTTTTATGTGTGATGTATTGGGCACTCAAATTTCATTTTGCCCCAGACTCTGTATGTTAGGAGATGGGGTGGTCATCATAAACACATAAAAATTTGGGTCCTGTTATGGTCGACAGACAAATTGTTTTAAGGGGATGGAAGTCGGCTGGAGCGCCTTCATTTCAAGAATGGTGCACGAAGATGGGGAGGGTGGCGGCTTTCGAGGAAGCGTCATGTAGAAGGCTGGGGAATTGGGATTCATTTGATGGGAAATGGGGCATATATATATATATATATATATATATATTATGGTTTTTTGTGTGTGTGTGTGTGTGTGTGTGTCTATAATCATGCGTGACCACAGGGATGTTGTTGAGGGTCAGGGTCGGGGTAAGGTTGGGGATTGGGAGGGGGAGGGGTAATAGTGGGGGTTACATGTTGATTCTGTGTATATATGTTTTGCTTTTCTTTGTTATCTATATGAATCAATTAAAAAACATTTTTTTATCAGAAATACAATTATGAAGTGTGTATAAAAATAAGTAATTAAATAATAATTGTATTTAGAAACCCAGTGAGCAAGCCGAAGGCAACTGTGGCAAGGAACACAAAACTCCAAAGATTTTGGTTATTGGAGAAAAATAACCTTGGGAAAAACCAGGCTTACTAAACTAAGTAAGTGTTAAGGGCCAGTATTAAAACAAAGATTTTGTCAAAACTGTAAGATTAATTACTAATGTCTTTCATATAGATGCATTGTCCTTTGTTAGTTGGCTGATGAAGGCTTTTGTTGGCAATTTATTGATAGTCTATGTATTCCATTTTAAGAGTGTAGTCCATCATTAGACCAAGGTGATGCAGGCCGAGATCAGTGAGGTGCTTCGCAGTTCAACTGGCTGGAAATTTCGTGAGGTCTATCCTAAGTCCAAGATTCAGGCAATGGCATATTAAGTATCCCCATGTCTTATTGTTGGAGTTTGCATCAGTTCATCCTCTGAGGTCCATCGTAATTGACTGAAGTGATGTCTGGCTGGCAACGGCTGCATTTTGTCGTCATCACTCAGAGACACGTAGCAGTGGAGTCCAATACCAAGCAGGAATGGAGCTGGATCTGGCCGGTTCTGGTGATCTCGGGATAGGAGTCCCAAGGTTGAGACATGGAAACAAATAGAATAATATTAGTGTAGATGCCATTCAATTTTTTGCAGAGTTACAGAACATGATCAATGTTTTAGGTTCCAGCAGACCTAACTAAAGCAGCCTAATTGTGTGGTGAAGAATAAATTATGTGAATGCCTGGCTAAATAGATGAGTCTTTAGTCTTGACTTAAACTCAGTGAGTGTGTCTGCGTCCCGAACAGTGTTATGGAGACTATTCCATAGTTTAGGAGCCAAATAGGAAAATGATCTACCTCCTTTTGTGGATTTTGATATTCTAGGATCTATTAACAGGCCAGAGTTTTGTGAACGTAATGAACGTGATGGAATATAGCATGGTAAACGGTCACTTAAGTACTGTGGAGCTAGACCATTCAAAGCTTTGTATGTAGTAAGCAAAATTTAAAAATGAAAACGAAATTTAAAAGGTAGCCAATGTAACGATGATAAAATGGGGCTAATATGATCATATTTCTTGGTTCTAGTCAGCACTCTGGCTGCTGCATTTTGAACCAATTGAAGTTTATTTATTGAACTTGGTGAATTAGCAATGCATTAGTAATGCATTACAATAATCTAGTCTTGAGGTCATGAACATATAAATTAGTTTTTTGGCAACAGAGAGCATGTGCCATAATTTAGCAATATATCTTAGGTGCAAGAATGCTGTTCTACAAACATTGGAAATTGTATTTATAAATGACATATTGGTATCAAATATAACACCTAAGTTCTTCGCTGTAGAAGATGATGTAACAGTACATCCGGTGAGAGTCAAATTATATTTTAGCTGCTTATTTTTAGAGGTTTTTGGTCCAATAACTAGTACCTCTGATTTGTCGGAATTGAGTAGAAGGAAGTTTCTGCCCATCCAATCTTTGATTTCATTGATACACTCTACTAATTTGGAGAATTGTGAAATTTAGTTGGGTTTCGAAGAAATATAAAGTTGGGTATCATCGGCATAACAGTGGAAACTTATTCCATGATTCCTGATAATATCTCCCAGGGGGAAGCATATACAAAAAGAAAAGCAGAGGCCCTAAATCTGATCCCTGTGGCACTCCATACTTAACTTTTGTTTGATTTGACAAAGTGTTAGCGGTCTGTGAAATAGGACCTAAACCATGCTAATGCAAGTCCACAAATGCCAACATAATTCTCTAGCCTGTTCAAGAGAAAATCATGATCTATCATATCAAAGGCAGCACTAAGATCTAAAAGCACTAGAAAAGAAATGCAGCCATGATCAGATGATAAGAGCTAGTCATTTGTAACTCTAAATAAGTGTCTGTACTGTGGTGTGGCCTAAATCCTGGCTGAAATTGTTCATATATACTATTTCTCTGTAGAAATGAACATAATTGGGAGGACACAAAGTTTTCTAGTATTTTTGACATAAACGGGAGATTTGAAATTGGTCTATAATCAGCCAATTCTCCAGGATCAAGTTGTGGCTTCTTAATAAGCGGTTTGAAAACTGCCATTTTAAAGTTTCTTGGGACATGTCCTAAGGATAGCGAGGAGTTAATAATATTAAGAAGAGGTTCTGAGATTACAGGAAATACCTCTTTTAAGAGTTTAATTGGTATTGTATCTAACATACATGTTGTGGATTTTGATGTTTCGATAAGTTTTGTTAGCTCTTCATGACCTATGACAGTGAAGGATTGAAGTTGCACATGAGGAAAATTATGAGACACTATTTTCTGAGGTACTGTGACAGTTGATTGCATAATTCCAATTTTATTTCTGATTATTTCAATTTTATCAGTAAAGAAATTCATGAAATCCTTACTATTGTGCTGCGACGGAATATCTGGTTCAGTTGAGGCTTTATTCCTAACCAATTTTGCCACAGAACTGAATAAACACCTAGGATTGTTGTGGTTATTTTCTACGAGTTTGCTAAAATATGCTGACCTGGCAACTTTTAGTACCTGTCTGTAGCTACAGACACTATCCTTCCATGCACCGCGAAATAGCTCATAATAAGAAATAGATAATAATTTTGTATTCTTCCACTTGCGCTCCATTTTCCGAGCTGCACTCTTGACAGCATGAGTGTGATCATTGTACCATGGTGTTGGGGCTTTTTTCTTTAATTGTCTTTAATCGAAGGGGGCAACACTATCAAGAGTGCTAGAGAACACTGTATTTATATTTTTTGTTATTTCATCAAGTTCTTCTAGACTTTGGGGCTTACTGAGTATATGAGATAGATCTGGAAGATTATTAGTGAAGCTATCTTTAATGGTCAAAAGAATTGATCTACCTGAACGATAGCGTGGTGTAGATTGAGTAACATTAGCTGATCGCCACATACAAGAGACGAGGTAATGATCTGAGATGTCATCGCTCTGCGGTATAAATTCTATAGAATCAACATCAACTCCATATGACAGAATTAAATCTAGTGTATGATTATGGTGATGAGTTGGTCCTGTCATTTTGTCTGACTCCAAGCGAGTTGAGAATATTGATAAATGCTAATCCCAATGTGTCATTTTCATTATCTATGTGAATGCAGAAGTCAGCAACAATTACAGCTCTATCTACAGTAATTACTAGATCTGATAGAAAATTTGCAAATTCACGAAGGAAATCAGAATAAGGCCCTGGTGATCTATATACTGTAGCAAGGGCAAATGATGACAGAGGTTTTTTATTTATATCTGACAGTGTTACATTAAACATTATTAGTTAAAAGGACTTAAACTTATGTCCTATCCTCTGAGTAACACCAAAAACGTCACTGTAAATTGTAACAACACCTCCTCCTCCACCCTTCAGACGAGGCTCTTTTTTATAATGGTAACCTGGAGGAGTAGATTCATTTAAACTAAATATATTCATCCGGTGTAAGCCAGGTTTCAGTCAAATAGAGCACATCCAAACTATTATCTGTAATAAATTCATTTACAATTAGTGCTTTGGTTGAAAGAGATCTAATATTTAGTAGCCCTGTCTTTATATGATGTTTATCTTCCATTTAGTTTTTTTCAAGTTTGACCTTAATCAAATGTTTCCTAAATGATATAGAGAGGGGTTTGTGTTTGATAGTTTGGGGAACAGACAGTCTCTATATGATATCTAGGTGATATAGTCTCTATGTTTTGTAGTTTATGTGACCTGTGTGACGTCTCAAGGCAGCTAGCAGACGTTCGGATTAGCCAGTTTGTCTGCTTCCTGACCTGGGCCCCAGTTAGTCAAATACTATCACTATTTAGACTATGAGCCAAATTAATAGAGAGGAGAGCAGCAACTTCCATGTAGGGATGGAGTCCATCTCCCTTTAGCAGGTCAGGTCAACCCCAAAAACTCTTCCAATTGTCTATAAATCCTACGCTATTCTCCATACACCACTCAGACATCCAGCCATTCAGTGACACTAATCTACTATAAACCCCGTCACCACAATGAGCAGGGTGGGGGCCAGAGCATATTACAGTGTCTGACATCATTTTTGCAAGTTCACACACCTCTTTAATATTATCTCTAGTGATCTCCGACTGGCGAAGCTGGACATCATTAGTGCCGACATGAATAACAATTTTAGGAAATCTACATTTAGCATTAGCCAGCACTTGTAAATTTGATCTGATGTCAGATGCTTTGGCACCCAAAATGCATTTAACAATAGTGGCTTCCACATTCCTTACAACAGAATCACCTATGTCCAAGGCTTTTTCAACATGATTCTCAGTGGCGCATTACTGAGTGGGGAGAATCGATTGGAAACCCTAACAGGGGAGAGTTGCATGGCGCCACGCGGGGGTTGGACGTGTGAACGGTGAGCTCTGAACACTATGCTAGTTTTAATACTTTTTATGTCATAAACCGGTGAGATTCGATAAACTCTGATTGTTAACTGTTCTAAAAAGACAATATGTCAAAGAATTCAAAATCCTCAGGCTCTGGAGACATTAAAAACACTTACGTGCTCAAGTTGAAGCCCCTGAGCAACAGGCCAAAAGCCCGGAACTCAATTTAGCCAGTGAGGTGAAAGAGATTCAGCGTCAACTGTTGAACATGTCGGCAATGCTGATGAAGGTCGTCGCTGACTTGGAGGATCTTGCTGTAATACGTCGATTGATCACTGCCATGGAGATGAAATTCACTGAGATGGTTACAAGAATGGTGGATGCTGAGAAACAAATTGATTATCTGGAGTCATCGGAGAGGGAATTAGCTGCTAATCCACTAGCGACTTTGCACATTCGACAAGAGAGAACCGTGATCGATTCAATGAATGCAAGAAAATCTTACATCAATGGAAGGTCGCTTTTGCACTGATGTTCCCGGCCAAATTGAGAATAGATACTAAGGATGGCCTCAAAATATTTACATGCCCACAGCAAGCGATGTCCTTTATAAAGTCAATGGAATGAGTAAGTCATTGTGTGATACTCTCTATGCAGCCGAGTGGACCTGGCTCACTGAACATTCACCTGACTGTCCGAGGAAACTGAATGCCTTTTTTGTTTCTTTTTGTGCTGGTTCCGCCTAGTGGCTGGAGTTTGTTTTGTGGAGGAACACACCTTCAGGACAGTTATGTGGAGGAATCTACAAGTTCTTTGTGCTTATGCCTCCTGTTGGCTGTTGTTTGTTTGGAGATTATTTTCTGTTGTGTAATTCTGTCTCACAAAATTTGTATAGAAGCACCGGACTTCAGCAATCCAATGGCAGAGTTGTCGCGGGGGCTCTCGTAGGCGTACATGGACTGTTTGAGTTTGGAGGGATGGACGCCAGTTGGCGTTGTCATGCGCAGGGTTTATGGCGCACATTTTTCTTTTTTCTGTTTTTTTTTTTCAGGGGAAAGTTCGGGGTTTGATTGTTGCACTAATATTGGAATGTGGTCATTATAATTTTATTTTTGACACACAATCTATTTTTTCTGATATGTCAAAATGTCAAATATTAATATGAGTGGATTGTCTCTCTCCACGTGGAATGTGAATGGGTTGGGGCACCCCATAAAAAGAAGAAAGGATATTTCTTTTCTTAAACATAAGAAATATGATATTGTGTTTCTTCAAGAAATGCATATTTCCCCGCTGGAAGCTGAAAAATTTGGGAAGATATGGGGTGGACATGTTTTCTTTAGTGCTGGCTCAAGTAAGAGCAGGGGAGTCATTACATTGATAAGTAAGCATCAACAATTCAAATGTCTCAAACAGATTAATGATAAATTAGGAAGAGTCATCATTGTTTTAGCAGAAATTCAGGGGCAAAGGTTGATTTTGGCTAATAATTACGCACCTAACGCTGATGTTCAGGGCTTTTTTATAGATCTTGAATGGATGTTGCAAGTCGCTGGCACCCCTCATGATATAATATTGGGAGGAGACTTTAATCTTTTGATGGACTCAGTCCTTGATCATAGAGAAGCAAAAGTGTGTAAGTCCCCTAGAGCATCACTGATGCTTCACAGGATGTGTAAATATTTTGGTCTTACAGATATTTGGAGACTTTTGAACCCATCTGGTAGGGACTATACATTTTGTTCATCAGTCCATAAGATTTATTCTAGAATAGATTTTTTTTATTTATATCTAAGCCTCTCATTTCATATGTTGTTGATTGTTCATTTGGAAACATCTTAGTCTCAGATCACGCCCTGGTGAGTTTAGAGGTATTGCCACATATGGAGAAAAATAAATCATATAGTTGGCGCTTTAATGTATCCCTTTTGCAAAATCTTGAATTACAACAAATGTTAAAGGCTAAAATCAATGTTTATATGGAGACCAATTGATCCTCAGTATCCTCTGTATGCGTGGCTTGGGAGGCACTTAAGGCAGTTCTTAGGGGTCGGATTATACAGTATGCCTCATTCACCATAAAATCCAAAGCACAAGAACTCGTGGAACTGGAAGGGAATATTAAAGGTGCCAAGGCAGAGCTGAAGCACCGAATGTCATCTGATGGCCTCAGAGAATTGACCTGATTGAAATACAAATAAAATACTATCTTGTCACGGAAGGTGGAGATTTGGCTGTTCAGGGCAAGACAGTCATACTTTGAGTCGGAGGACAAGGCAGGGAAGCTTTTGGCTAGATATATAAAGCAGAGAGAGTCTTTTTCTTCCATTCCCTCAGTGAAATCTGCTGGTGGTGAAATATATACCTCAGCCATTGATATTAATAATGCTTTTAAAGAATTCTATCTTGATCTCTATAGTTCCACATCTTCGTCTACTGATGAAGATATTAGAGACTTTGTGGAACCAGTAGATCTCCCTAACTAACGATTGAGCAAAAGATTTTGGAAATATACAGGTTTGGGAATACTTTTATTGAATGGATTAAGTTACTTTATAGACACCTGGTAGCGGCGGTACAAACAAACGGATTAATTTCAGATTACTTTACTCTGGATAGGGGCACCCGGCAGGGTTGCCCTCTTTCCCCATTATTATTCTGTCTTGCCCTGGAACCATTAACAACTGCGATAAGAAAGGAAGATGATTTTCCAGGGGTGGTGGTGGGAGGCATGACGCATAAGCTTTTGCTTTACACAGTTGAGATTTTATCATTTTTCTCTGACCCCACTAGATCTATGCCTTGCCTCCACAGGATTATTAATTTATTTTCTAAGTTTTTGGGATACAGAGTCAATTGGTCTAAATCCGAAGCTTTGGCTCTGACAGCATTCTGCCCAGTAACGGCTTTTCAGCCAGGCGCCTTCCAATTAATTTTGACCCTTTAATAAAAAGTTTTTCGAGTGATGTGGGCAAGTGGGCTTCATTACATTTATCTATGATTGGGAAGGTTAATGTTATTAAAATTAATTGTATTCCAAAATTCAACTACCTACTATAGTCTCTCCCTGTAGATGTCCCCCACTCTTATTTAAAGCAATTTGATAGCATAGCTAAGTACTTCATTTGGAATAGTAAGCATCCCAGATTACATTTCAATAAGTTACACAGGCCAATTGACAAAGGTGGGTTAGGCCTACCCAAGATTTTGTTTTATTATTATGCATTCTGTCTCAGACATTTGGCTCATTGGTCGCTTCCACAAGAGAGAGACCCTCCCTTATTTTGTATTGAACAGGAAGTTCTTGCCCCTATTTTGCCAATGCAAGACTTTCCATTAAAGTAACCGGAGAAGTTAAGTCACACCCCGTTATCTCGCATTTGCATGCAGTATGGACAAAAGTGTCCAGAGTGTTTAATTCTGACATTTATTTAAATGTTGCCGTGAGCATATTGCTGAACCCAAAATACGTATTAATAAGTCCCCTTTCTGCTGGTCGGAGTGGATAGTGAGGGAGGTTAATACGCTCGGTGGCCTTTATAAGAGTGGAGTGTTGAGATCTTTGAAAATATGTTTCAACATTTTAGGATTCCCAGATCTCAGTTCTTTAGGTATTTACAGCTGTGCCACCTGCTCTGTACTATTTTCGGGAGTATCATACACCCCCCTAAAGCAGCAGATACTCTGGAAGTGGTGATTTCTACTTTGGAAAAGGTCATCAGGTATCAGTGAATTACTCCCTGTTAAATCAGAGTCTGGGGGATGGAGTTTTAACTTCAATCAAGAGATTATGGGAGAAAGATTTAAACTTGGTATTGGAGGAGGGAGTGTGGGCTAGGATAAAAAAAAAAAAAACATCAAGTCTACATCTAGAGATGCAAGTTTGCACCTGATGCAATTTAAGATTTTGCATTGATTCTGTTGGACCACCTCTAGATTGTATAGGCTTGGACTAAAAGACACACCCACCTACTGGTGATGCCAGTTTTGGTTGAGAGTCCAGAATATTGTTTGCGAGGTCCTGGGCACTCAAATTCTGTTCTGTCCCAGACTTTGTGTGTTGGGTAATGGGGCATTTATTGATATAACCGATAGGTATGTAAAAAGTTGGGTCCTCACCAGCGTGATGATCAGGAGACAGATAATTCTGAGGGGATGGAAATCAGTGGGTGCTCCCTCTTTTTATGAATGGTGCACCGAATTGGGCAAGGTAGCGTCATAGAGATGTCGTATAGACAGATTAAATAATCTGCTTTAAGATTCTTTCTTTCTATGTTTCTTGTTTTCTTTTTCTTTCTTTTTTTCTTACTTACTGTTAAACCTGTAAAAAAATTCTAACTTAAAGCATTTAAAACTATTTTCAGACAAGGTTTTGTCAAGCCAACACAATAGTTTGTCTCAACAAACTTTACTTATCTAGTTTAATCAGTACTTTTGAACCACACAAAGTAAAATATCAATATTTTCTTTTTCACAGCCACTTAAGCCAAGTATTTAAGTAGGGAAAACATGCAGTTATAGCAATGAATAGTATAATACGTGTTTTTGTTCGACAGCCTTTTTATGCAAAGAATAAAGCTTAACCATATAAAGCTAATATGTGACATAATAGTCAGAAAATTATATTTTTTAAACCTGTTTAAAGGTGCAATATGTAAAATTTTTCATGTAATATTCGCCTTAAAAAATGAGCCCTTCCCGGACTTTCTAGGTTGCCTATTAAAGCCTGTAGACTGATTTTCATGCGAAGGGAGTGGGTCGCTTTTGCCGGGAAAATCCAAAGGATGTGACCTTTATGCGCACTCCCGAGAGCCTTGCCTCAGTGCTTCTGCTATTCTACAGTGTCAACAGACAGTATGCAACACTAGGTAACGTTATCTTAGAGATGGAATCCAGCAAACGTCCGGCTCTCAGCACAACACCGACTCCTACACAAACTCAGAGTAAGCCAAAAAAAAAAGAAAAGAAAAAAAAATGTATCTACTGGTCGAGCGAAAACTAGAGTGAACATCGGCAGGGCATTCGATTACTGGAGGGACCTTTGTTCGGTTTTGGGGATCAAAACCGACACTGAATAGGTGTTCTTCTTATTGGACAGGTAAGCTTACATAACTGCAAAGCATGTGAAATATAGTGCCATAAGGATTAATCTGTGTAATTGTAGCTAACTTGATCTTGTCTGCTAACGTTGACAAATTGCAAGCTACCTTGCTTCGTAACTTTCAAATAATTTCAACGATCTTCTCTTTATGCTAAAAGTCAGGTATGCTTATTCACAGTAACTGACATAATGTTAATCTGTAATTATTCAGCAAGGTAAACTACAATAATATATTAAATTAATGCTAGACAATGTTCAAGATAATGCAAAAAGCTCCATTCATTAGTGTAACGTAACTTGGTTATACAGAAAATATATACAATCTATTATTATAAAACAGTAGCGCATCGATATATCAAAATGGCAGTTGGGATGGAATCAAACTACAGTCTGGCATAGACAGACCTATATCCACACTTTGTTTTAGCCCTGTTCCAGCACTGGAGAGTCAAATATAATATACAGTCTCAAAGTTTGTAGTAAAACAATCATAACTGTATAATTTTAATTATGCTGCCTCATCTGTCAGCATGATGCCGGTGAATCACGTTCAGTCTCTTTGTACGTTACGTCATCACGATCACGAGCAACAGGCAGCTGGCTGCAGTTCACTTAACAGCCACAGGTGTGATTAATAACAAGGGTTTCTGAATCTTACATGCTGCACCTTTAAACCTATTTTTCTATAAAACAATGAAATTTTAAGCACATGTTGCTTGAATTCAATAAATACCAATTTTAAATATCAGTAACAACATAAACGTTACTTTATCAAAGATTTCATATAAAAAAGATGAGTGCATCAATACATGATGGTAGCTATTTTGGAAATTTAGGTCTTCTTCCAGAAGAGCATGGGAACTTTCACCAGGTGACATTATAAGATTAAAAAGTGGCTCAAAAAAGGTAATTAGAAACAGGAAGGCAGAAGGGTACTATGAGAGGGCTGGGGGCCCTCATAGTCACAGGGCTCTGTTGAGGGGGCCTTGTATAAGCTGTGGGGCCCACAGATTTCAGCATATGCAAACATTTGTTTTCTAAGTTGATGGGCCATGAGACCTTGCAGCCCTATGCTTTAAAAATTTTTATTGAGCCCAGCCAAGCATTTAAGCTGACACGTGACAAGAAAGTATCATAGAAGAGACACTAAATGACGTGGTTTGCTTCAGAAAATGGGCTTTTCATATTGCATTTCCTTTTAAGACATTATCGGTTAGGTTTAAGTGTAGGTTAAGGGTAAGGATGTCTGTTTTGTACATCTCCCATTTGATTTTAGGACACTATTCATTAGGTTTAGGTAAGGGTTTTACTAATTAAAACCTCCATCTAATATTCACCTGATTACGACACCATTTCACTTACTTTTGGCACCCCTCGCAGGACATTTCACAGGGAAACTGCAGCCAAACTTGTAATAAAGCATCAGCACGTAATTTCGTTTTGCAAAATGGTCACGCAATGTTCATGAGATCAGACTGAAAATATGATAGTGAAGGGAAAATGGTGAAAAAGAAATGGTTACCAGTCACAGAACATACACATTCAGTATACACTTTCCCCTTATAAATGCATCTAAATTTTAACCTAAAACCTTGACATTGACAAACAATGGACATGTATTAGACACCAAAAATATTGGTGAATATAACTGTGGTAACCTGGTTGCTTTATGTTAACAATTTCAAATGTTATTTTCACAATGATGTTTGTATAAATTACATTTCAAAGCATTTCAGATTCTTCAATATCCTTGCCCTCAATTGTATAGTTACAAAATACTCTGGAATTTAATTGTGGAACTTCACTGTATATTTTAAATGCCTCAAAATATTTTTCTTTGTAATGGGTTACTGGAGTAACTGACAGTCTTTAAAGTTCCTATAACTTATGGGTTGCACTCAACTTCAGTTTGTTCTAGAGTCATGAAAGAGCCCATGGGAAAGCCTTGTAATATATAATTATAGCTTATGAATTGAATTATGTAGATATGTAGAATTATAATTCAGTGAACTGCCCTTTTTGAAAAGGTGCTGACAAGATCTCCAGAGGGTTATACCAGTGTGGCAGTCCGAGGAACCCTAAAAAGTGCCTGTGGTATCTTGTCATTTTGTTTTTGTTTTTTGCAATTAACATTTGTATTGATTCATATGCACATGACAGTGGAAAAAACTCAACACATATATAAAGAATCAACATTTTACATTTAAACCCTACTAATACAATCCCACCCTGACCCCTAATGAACAACCCTGTGGTCCCACATAACACACACACAATCCAAAAAAAAATAAATAAATAAAAATAAGTCCCTAAATCCCAGCCTTCTAATTACCGCCTCTTCAAATGCAGCTACCCTCCCCATTTCCACACACCACTCCGAAAAAGAGGGTGCTCTTCTTGACTTCCAACCCCTTAAAATTACTTGCCTGCCGATCATGAGACTGGTCAGAACCCAATTTTTTATGTGATTATCCCCTAAATGCATGACTGCCCCATCACCCAAAATACAGAGTCTGGGACGAAGCAAAACCTGAGTGTTCAAAACATCACACAAATACCTCTGAACTCTCAACCAAAACTCCTGGATCTTAACACCCCCCCCCCAAAAGACATGGATAGTGTCTCCAACTTCTGATTGGCATCACCAGCAAGTAGGTGTGTCTTTAAGACCAAGCCTATATAATCTAGAGGGGGTCCAATAAAATCTATGTAAAATCTTAAATTGCATAAGGCGAACCCTTGCATCTCTAGACACAGACTTGACATTTTTAAGAATCTTAGTCCACACTCCATCCTCCAATACCAAATTCAAATCTTTTCCCCATACTCTCTTGAGAGAAGTCAAGGCTCCATCCCCCAGACTCTGAATTAGTAGGGAGTAATACACTGATGCTTCATGTCCTTTTCCAAAAGCAGCAATCACCTCTCCCAAAGCACCTGCCGCTTTAGGGGGGTGTGTGCAACTCCCAAAAATAGTGCAGAGTATGTGGCGAAGCTGTAAATACTTATAAAACTGAGATCTGGGAATGCCAAAATGTTTAACCAAATTTTCAAAAGGTCTCAATACTCCACACTCATATAGGTCACCAAGTGCATTAACCCCCCTCACAATCCAATCTAACCAACAAAAAGGGGACTTATTAATACATAGTTTAGGGTTCAGCCAAATGCTTGAGGCTGCGTTGAAATAAATATCCGAATTAAACACTCTGGACACTTTTGTCCATATCGAATGCAAATGCAAAATAATGGGGTGTGACTTAACCTCTCTGGCTAGTTTGATCGAAAGGTTTTCAGTGGAGAGATAAGGGCAAGAACTTCCTTTTCAATACAAAACCAGGGAGGGGCTCTCTCAGGTGTAAGTGACCAATGAGCCAAATGTCTAAGACGGAACGCATAATAATAAAACAAAATCTTGGGTAGGCCTAACCCACCATTGTCAATTGGCCTGTGTAACTTATTGAAATTTAACCTGGGGCGCTTACCATTCCAAATAAAGGACTTCGCTATGCTATCAGATTGCTTGAAATAAGAGAGGGGGACATCTACAGGGAGAGACTGAAGCAGGTAGTTGAATTTTGGAATACAATTCATTTTAATAACATTAACCTTCCTATTCATCGATAAATGTAATGAAGCCCACCTGCCCACATCGCTCGAATACCTTTTTATTAAAGGGTCAAAATTAACTCTTAACTAAATCAGACAAATTTGCTGGGAATAAAATCCCCAAATACTTAATACCCTGTTTGGGCCACTGGAAGGCGCCCGGCTGGAAAGCCGTTTCTGGGCAGTACGCTGTCAGCACCAAAGCTTCGGATTTAGACCAATTTACTTTGTATCCTGAGAACATGGAAAAGGAATTAATAATTCTGTGGAGGCAAGGCATAGATCTAGTAGGTTCAGAGACAAATAATAAAATATAATCTGCGTAAAGCAGAAGCTTATGCGCCACACCTCCCACTGTCACCCCTGGAAAATCATCCTCCTTTCTTATCGCGGCTGCTAATGGTTCCAGGCAAGACAGAACAGTAATGGGGAAAGAGGGCAACCCTGCTGAGTGCCCCTATTCAGAGTTAAATCATCTGAAATTAATCCATTTGTTTGTACCGCTGCTACAGGGTGTTTATAAAGTAACTTAATCCAACCAATAAATGTACTCCCGAATCCATACATTTCCAAAATCTTAAAAAGATAATCCCATTCTACCATATCAAACGCCTTTTTGGCATCAAGTGAGATGGCAGCGACCGGAGATTGTTCATTCGCCACTGACCACATGATACTGATGAGACTGTTATCAGAAGAGCTGCAGCCCCGAATAAACCCCACCTGATCAATATGTATAAGAGATGTCATAACTTTACTTAATCAGTTTGACAATATTTTTACATCTAGTTGGATCAGGGAAATTGGACGGTAACTTTTACACTCACTTGGATCTTTGTCCTTTTTAAGAATCAGACTGATCTGGGCTTGTGTCATGGTTGGAGGAAGTTTTCCCTTCTTTAATGATTCAGTATAAACGCAAGCGTGTCTTTTAATTACGTGTCTTTTAAGACATTAAAAGACTCCAGTCTCCAGAGCCAGAGGATTTTGATCTTGGCACTCAAACCAGTAATGTCTGTTTGAATTAACAGAGAATACCCTGTAGGCTTTTGTGTTTGTATGCAAATCACCCTGTACAAGTTTTAAGCTGAGTGTGTACAGAGGGTTAACTCTATTTTCTATGGAAGACTAATCAAAAGACTGAGTAAGAAGAGTTTTTATTTGTTGGATAAACTGAAGAAAAAAAAACTTTTAATGTTTTTAAGTAATTTTACTTGGGCTGTCAATCGGTTAAAATATTTAATCGCAATTAATCGCATGATTGTCATGAGTTAACTCATGATTAATCGCAACTTAATCGCACATTTTTATCTGTTCTAAATGTACCTTAAATTAATACTTTTCAAGTTTTTAATACTCTAATCAACATGGGCATGGACAAATATGGATGCTTTATGCAAATGTATGTTTATTATTAGTAGAACCATACTCAACTAGACATGTTTCAAAGGTCATAGATGTTTTTCAAAGAACTTGTTCATCTATTAGACACATGAAAAATAGAACATAGAAATACCAGTTTCCCATTACTTCTCTTTCTTTGCACTGAGCAATTTACTTACACAAGCCTGTTTACATTTGCGCACGACAGGCAGCTCACTTCTTCTGAACATGCAAAATGTAAATTTCTTTATTACTGAAACCACCCTAAACATAGAGCATAAAGGACATAGACATGTTTCAAAGATGGTAGACATGTTTTTCAAAGAACTTGTTCATGTCTATTAAACACATAGAAAAAAGAACATAGAAAAACCACAGGTTCCCATTACTTCTTTTTCTTTGCACTGAGCCAGTTGCTCAAACAGACAAGCCTGTTTACATTTTCAGATGACAGGGCAGCTCGCTTTTTCTGAACAACATGCCCTGACAGTGAAAACAATCTTTCACAAGGTATGGATGTGGCAGGTGTTGATAAGTATCTGTGTGCAAGGTTGACCATCTCACTGTGTGCCCCTTCATGTTTGGACCACCACTGCAGGGGACAGTCCTCTATTCCAATAGAAGGCTCTGCCTTGTAGCGCTCCACACATCCCGGAGCAAGGCACAGATTGAACTCCACACCTCAGCTCTGTCAGCCCTGCTCAGACATTTGAGGTCCTTAAACCTGGGGTCCAGTGCTGTTGCAACCCTCAGCCATGTGATGTTGTTTTTTTCCTTCCGTTTTTTCCATGTCTGTTGTGAAAGTTTCCTTAAACTTAATCATGTATGCTGGGTCATCTTCTGAGACCTCCATCACACGTGATAGATGACACAATGCTGGCAGCACAACTGAGCAAGAAAGAAACTTCTCTCCTCCTAGAAGTTTACTCACATACCTCAATAATAGAGAAAAGCACTTTAGTTAGACATAATGAATCTCTCACTCACTTTCAATCTCTCACTCTCACTGACACACACGTGTACAAACACATGACACACACACACGCACGCACGCACGCACGCACACACACACACACACACACACACACACACCCATCACACTGTCAGTGACATGTCAGAACAACAGAGAAATCCACTCTAACATTATAAATGTCTTATATATGCATATTCAGCTCTGGAAAAAAAACACAAATTATCCACAAATTATCAGTTTCTATTTATTTACAATTTATAGGTATGTGTTTCAATCTCTCACTCTAACTGACACACACACACACACACACACACACACACACACACACACACTTCCCCACTTTTGACACAGCCTTACTTTGACTGAGAAACAAACATAATAAATGAGAGTATCAATAAATTACCTGCAGTGTTCCAGCACAGTCTCCAACCTTTTTTATCGAGTTCAGCTGCTGTTGGCATGTTGATGTTGCCTGCATGTAGGGCCAGTGCATCTCTCAATGGTTCTTGATATCTTTGAACATGCTTTATCATTTCCAGGGTGCTGTTCCATCTAGTTGACACCTCCTGTGTGAGTGACTCTTTCTTTTGAAGATGTGCAACTTGCTGCTGTTCGAGCTCGGCTGCGTTTGCTGGGCTATGCTTGAAATGGCCCACTACCTTCCTGCATTTTGCCAAGGCGCTGTCAAACGGGCTGTTCTGGAGTGAAACTGTGATAGCTCGGTGGAGGCTGTGTGCAATGCAAGGCATATGCTCGAATGGGATCTGCCTGGCCGCTGCAATCATGTTGCGTGCACTATCAGTGGTCAGTGTGCTAATTTTGAGTTCAGTGTTCCACTGTCTGGCTACTTGCAGAAAGTGCTCAGCACAAACGTCAGAATAGTGCCTCTCGTCTGTCTTCATAACGGTCAAAGCATGCGACCGAAGTTTCCAGTGTGTAGAATAATGTGCTGTGACCCCCAGGTAGCTATGGTTACTGAGGGAAGTCCAGTAGTCTCCGGTGAGCGCAACCGTGTTTGTCTGTCTCAACGCCTCCTCAACTTTAGCTTTCTCCTCTTCATAGACGTTGTGAATCTTGCTTGTAATGGTGAGCTCTCTGCTTCAGTTGTATGCTTTGCCATCAAGTGATATTTTAAACTCGATGTGCTGTGGTGATAACTTAATTCACATCGACAATAAATGCAGACAACTTTTGTCTTGTCGACAGAACCATCAGACATCGTTTTGTATATGAATTTTCCATTCAGAAAACCTTTTTCTTTCTCCATTTCTGTTTGCTGCTGCATCCTTTACTGTCTATGGCTGCATCTCCATTTCTCAAACTACAGGCTAGGCCACGGGTCAAACAGAAAATGCATGCTGCATTAATCGCGCATTAATAAAATTAGTGCCGTTAAAATGAATTTGCGTTAATGCGTTATTAACGCGTTAATTTCGACAGCTCTAAATTTTACCTTGGCTAAGGTAGATCTTTGAAGGAGGAGCATTTTTATTTTTATTTTATTTTTATTTTACTTTATTCCAGTTCTCGACCTGAAAACCAAAATAGGTCTAGAATACCAGGTGAGAGCTACTCCTTAGCATTCCCATTAATCTCAGTTGAAGTTGCTCAGCTGGTTCATTTAATTTTGCACAAAAACCTTTTTATTAAAGGGTCAAAATTAACTTAGACAAATTTGCTGGGAATAAAATCCCCAAATACTTAATACCCTGTTTGGGCCACTGGAAGGCGCCCGGCTGGAAAGCCGTTTCTGGGCAGTACGCTGTCATCGCCAAAGCTTCGGATTTAGACCAATTGACTTTGTATCCTGAGAACTTGGAAAAGGAATTAATAATTCTGTGGAGGCAAGGCATAGATCTAGTAGGTTCAGAGACAAATAATAAAATATCATCTGCGTAAAGCAGAAGCTTATGTGCCACACCTCCCACTGTCACCCCTGGAAAATCATCCTCCTTTCTTATCATGGCTGTTAATGTTTCCAGGGCAAAAAAGAACAATAATGGGGAAAGGGGGTAACCCTGCCGAGTGCCCCTATTCAGAGTAAAATCATCTGAAATGAATCCATTTGTTTGTACCGCTGCTATAGGGTGTTTATAAAGTAACTTAATCCAACCAATAAATGTACTCCCGAACCCATACATTTCCAAAATCTTAAAAAGATAATCCCATTCTACCATAACAAACGCCTTTTCGGCATCAAGTGAGATGACAGTGACCAGAGATTGTTCATTCGCCACTGACCACATGATATTGATGAGATGCCTGATGTTATCAGAAGAGCTGCAGCCCCGAATAAACCCCACCTGATCTATATGTATAAGAGATGTCATAACTTTACTTAATTGGTTAGCCAAAATTTTTGACAATATTTTACATCTAGTTGGATCAGGGAAATTGGATGGTAACTTTTACACTCACTTGGATCTTTGTCCTTTTTAAGAATCAGACTGATCCGGGCTTGTGTCATGGTTGGAGGAAGTTTTCCCTTCTTTAATGATTCAGTATAAACTTCTAACAAAAGTGGAGCCAGTTCTGTAGCATAAGATCTAAAAACTTCTGCGGCAAAACCATCTGGCCCCGGAGCCTTGCCTGTAGGTAGGGACTTAATTACCTCTTCAAGCTCCTCCAAGGTTATCTCAGAATCAAGAGAGTTTTTTTGCTCAATCGTCAGTATAGGAAGGTCTAATGGTTCCACAAAGTTTCTAATATCTTCATCAGTAGACGAAGGCATGGAACTATAAAGATCAATATAGAATTCTTTAAAGGCATTATTAATATCAATGGCTGAGGTAAATATTTCACCACCAGCAGATTTCACTGAGGGAATGGTAGAAAAAGACTCTCTCTGCTTTATATATCTAGCCAAAAGCTTCCCTGCTTTGTCACCCGACTCAAAGTATGACTGTCTTGCCCTGAATAACCAAAACTCCACTTTCCGCAACAAAATAGTATTATATCTATATTTCAATCGGGTCAGTTCTCTGAGGCCATCATATGACATACGGTGCTTCAGCTCTGCCTCTGCACTTTTAATATTTCCTTCCAACTCCACTAGTTCTCGTGCTTTGGATTTTTTGATGAATGAGGCATATTGTATGATCCGGCCCCTAAGAACCGCTTTAAGTGCCTCCCAAGCCACGCCCACAGAGGATACTGAGGACCAGTTGGTCTCCATATAAACATTGATTTCAGTCTTTAACATTTGTAGGAAATCAGGATTTTGCAGAAGGGATACATTAAGGTGCCAACTATATGATTTCTTTTTCTCTATATGTGGCATCACCTCTAAACTCACCAGGGTGTGATCTGAGACTAAAATGTTTCCAATTGAGCAATCAACAACAGATGAAATTAGGGATTTGGATATAAAAAAAATCTATTCTAGAATAAATCTTATGGACTGATGAAAAAAATGTATAGTCCCTACCGGATGGGTTCAAAGGTCTACAAATATCTGTAAGACCAAGATTTTTACACATCCTGTGAAGCGTCAGTGTTGCTCTGGTGGGTTTACACACTTTTGCTTCACTGTGATCAAGCACTGACTCCATCAAAAGATTAAGGTCTCCACCCAATATTATATCATGAGGGGTGCCAGCGGCTTGCAACATCCCTTCAAGATCTACAAAAAAGTACTGATCATCAGCGTTAGGTGCATAAATATTAGCCAAAATCAGACTTTGCTCTTGAATTTCAGCTAAAACATTAATTACGCTTCCTAATTTATCTTTAGTCTGTTTGAGACATTTGAATTGTAGACGTTTATTTACCAATATAATAACTCCCTTGCTCTTACTTGAGCCAACACTAAAAAAAACATGTCCACCCCATATCTTCCCAAATATTTCCGCTTCCTGCGGGGAGAGATGTGTTTCTTGAAGAAACACTATATCATATTTCTTACGTTTAAGAAAAGAAATAACCTTCCTTCATTTTTTGGGGTGCCCCAACCCATTTACATTCCATGTGGAGAGAGATAGTACACTCATATTAACATTTGACATTTTGATATAGTAGAAAAAATTAATTGTGTGTCAAAAACAAAATTATACAGACCACATTCCCCAATAGTGAAACAATCAAACCCCGAACATCTCCCCGAACAAAACAAACAGAAAAAAGAAAATGTGCACATTAACCCCACGAACGAAAGCGCCAACTGGCGACAATCTCTCTAAACTCAAAATCTCCATGAACGCCCACGAGAGCCCATGACAACTTTGCCATCGTATTGCTCAATTTTGCCTCACAAATTTATGAAGTAAAATTACATAACAGAAAATACTTTGTAAAATAAACCCAATCAATATGAAGAATGAACACAAAGAATGTGTAGATTCATTCACAGAACTGTCTCAAATGTGTGATCTTCCACAAAACAAATTCCAGCCGATATAAAACCGTTCAGATTCCTCGGACAGACAAACGAATGATCAGTGAGCCAGCTGTTATGATTTCAGCGGATGACGTAATCATTCCAATGTCCCGTAAAAAAACTCAACAAAACAAACTACAGCCAGCAGGAGGAATAAGCATGAAGAACGAAAGATTAATCCACAGCTGTTCCAAATGAGTGTTATTCAATAAAATAAGCTCCAGTCGCTAGGCGGAACCAACACAAAAAGAAACAAAACCGGCATCCCGGTTCCCCGGATGGTCGAGTCAATTCACTCAGAGGCCGTATAAACATATATACCATGACTTACACAATCCGTCAGCTTTATAAAAGACATCCTTTGTGTGAGCATGTGGATATTTTGTGGTCATCCGTAGTGTCCACTCTCAAACTGGCAGGGAACTTCAATGCAAAAGTTTCTTTAAGGAAAAGTGTTATTCACAAAACAAGCTCCAGCCGCTCGGGGGAGCCAACGCAAAAAACCCAAAATGTCGCCCAGCTTCCTCAAGAGTAAGTATAGCGAGTTGACCCACTCACATGAGAAACATCCAACAGTTTACTCAGTCATTGATTCTATAAAACACATTGCCAGATTTGGACATGTAAATACTTTGCGACCGACCTTCATTTCTATTCTTAGTTTGGCCGGGAACATCAGAGCAAATGAGATCTTTTTCTGATGCAAGAGTTTCGTACATTCCTTGAACCGATCGCGTTTCTCTCTTGTCGAGTTCGCAAAGTCCGGGAACAAGAAAATATTATGGTTCTTCCAAGAAAGCTTCCCTTTGCTCCTCGCCTGGCGCAACACAAGATCTTTATCGGATGATTTCAGAAATCTGGCCAGAATTGATCGGGGCCTATCTCCCTCAGCAGATCTGTGAGCTGGGACTCTGTGAGCTCGCTCGATTTCCAGCTTGTGGCCAGTTATGTCGAGCAGACTCGGGAAAAACTCATCTAGGAATTTCACCATATCTCTGCCCTCCTCATGCTCAGGAATTCCAACAATTCGAACATTATTCCTGCGGCTTCTATTTGTAACGTATGCTGGCTGCTGACAATGATGACGATGACGAAGATGATGTGAAGATGAAGAACCCAAGTGCAGTTTATTTACAAACGTGAACCAGTAACCCTGACTACAAAACAAAACATGAACATGGACTAAACTATAACCTGACTAGACTTGACTTGACTATGGCTTGACAAACACATACAATCACATTCAATACTTGACAACTAGACAATGAAAACATGAGGGCTTAAATACAAGACATGGGAGAACATAAACCAATGAACAATCAGAACTGATAACAAGCTAATTAAACAATAAACCAATGAAAACATGACACATGAACATGGAGGGAAAACAGGAATCACATGACAAGGGAAACAGGAACACATGACATGAAACAGGAACTAGAATTTCAAAATAAAAGACATGAATCAAAAGAATACACATGACATATCCCCCCCACTAAGAGGTGGCTCCTGACACCCCAACACATAAACAAAACACGTAAAACATGACATAATTCAAAGTTCTGTAGGGAGCGGGGGGGTGGGGGGTGGGGGGGATGTCTTGAGGCATGGGGCGTGGCGTGGCGAGAAAGGGCGAGGGGCATGGGACCAGGGCAAAGTCCGTGGGGGGTGAAGCCATGAGGGGCTCGAGGGGCGGAGCCATGGAAGGTGGAGCCGTGAGAGACTCGAGGGGCAGAGCCATGGAACGTAGTGCCCGGAGAGTAGCCGAAGACTCGAAGGGCCAGGGTGGAGCTGATGGCAGGGAGGACCAAGGCGGTGCTGGAGGCTCGGAGCAAGGCGGAGCTGAGGGATCGGAAGACTAAGGTGGAGCCGGTGGGACTGAGGACCAAGGTGGAGCCATAGGGAAGGAGGTCCCTGGTGAAGCTGACAGATTGGAGGGACGAGGCGCAGCCAGAGGATCGGAGAGCCAAAGCGGAGTCAGGTGACCAACAGACCAAGGAGGAGCCGGAGGGACGAGGGACCCCGGCACAGCCGACAGGCTGAAGGACCGTAGTGGAGCCGAGGGACAGCCGAGCTGAGGCAATGTCGAGGGACCGACAGGCCAAGGCGAAGTCCAGGGCTCTGAGGGTCCAGGTGGGATTGGAGGGCCGAAAGTTCCCCTTGCCTGCTCAGGAGAACTAAGGGTGGGTATAAGGACGGGAACCATCTCCAGGTCCCACTGCTCAGGTGTGGCTGTGACATGGCATGGAGCAGGCTGAGGCATTGCTGTGACGTGGCATGGAGCAGGCTGAGGCGTCGCTGTGACGTGGCATGGAGCAGGCTGAGGCGTTGCTGTGATGTGGCATGGAGCAGGCTGAGGTGTTGCTGTGACATGGCATGGAGCAGGCTGAGGCGTTGCTGTGATGTGGCATGGAGCAGGCTGAGGCGTTGCTGTGACGTGGCGCTCTGGCTCGGCGGCGGCCATGTCGTGGACCTCTGGCTCGGCGGCGGCCATGTCGTGGACCTCTGGCTCGGCGGCGGCCATGTCGTGGACCTCTGGCTCGGCGGCGGCCATGTCGTGGAACTCTGGCTCGGTGGCGGCCATGACATGGAACTCTGGCTCGGCGGCGGCCGTGACGTGGACCTCTGGCTCGGCGGCGGCCGTGACGTGGACCTCTGGCTCGGCGGCGGCCGTGACGTGGAACTCTTGCTCGGCGGCGGCCATGACGTGGAACTCTGGCTCGGCGGCGGCCATGACGTGGAACTCTGGCTCGGCGGCGGCCATGACGTGGAACTCTGGCTCGGCGGCGGCCATGACGTGGAACTCTGGCTCGGCGGCGGCCATGACGTGGAACTCTGGCTCGGCGGCAATGACGTGGAACTCTGGCTCGGCATCTGCCTCCCCCACAGTGAATGGGGAACCGATGAACCGTAGATCGAGGTCGATATATTGAGCCAGGCTGAGGGAACTGCGACCGCCAGACATCAAAAAAGAAATGGACTCATTCAGACCAAATCTAAAACAGTCTTTGAGGGCAACCTCATTAAAGTCCACCTGGCTGGCTAGACCGCAGAAGTCCTCAACATAGTCCTCCAGGGGACGATTCCCCTGACGTAGGCGCAGAAGTAAAACTGCTGGATTCATGGTTGGTCAAGTATTCTGTAACATATGCTGGCTGCTGACAATGATGACGACGACGAAGATGACGTGAAGATGAAGAACCCAAGTGCAGTTTATTTACAAACGTGAACCAGTAACCCTGACTACAAAACAAAACATGAACATGGACTAAACTATAACTTGACTTGACTTGACTTGACTATTGCTTGACAAACACATAAAATCACATTCAATACTTGACAACTAGACAATGAAAACATGAGGGCTTAAATACAAGACATGGGAGAACATAAACCAATGAACAAACAGAACTGATAACAAGCTAATTAAACAATAAACCAATGAAAACATGACACATGAACATGGAGGGAAAACAGGAATCACATGACAAGGGAAACAGGAACACATGACATGAAACAGGAACTAGAATTTCAAAATAAAAGACATGAATCAACGGAATACACATGACACTATTCTCAAGATCTTCAAGCTTTTCAAGGAGATGTTCCAAATCAACTTTGGTCACGGGCGGATTAGCGGTCAATTCCCTCTCTGAAGATTCCAGAAAATCGATTCGTCTCTCAACATCAGTCACTCTTATGACTAACTCAGAGAATTTTATTTCCATCGCCGTAATTGATCGACGTATTACAGCGAGATCCTCCAAGTCAGCAAGAACCTTCTCCAACATCAACGACATGTTGGACAACTGATGCTGGATCTCCTTTCCCGCCGCACCATCCAAATCGAGTTCCAGGTCTGTAGGTCTGTCGGGGCTTTCATCCTGAACACGTAAGTATCTTTTAATGTCTCCAGAGCCCGAGGATTTTGACATTTTTGCCATGTTTTGCATCAAAGAGCAATTGTGTAACTGGGTGTATCAAATTCACCAGATTATAACATGAAAATAATTGAAAATTTAGTAAAGTGCGCAGAGCTCGTCACTCACACGTCTGCTCCTTGCATGGCGTCATGTGACCCCGTATCTTGTCATGTTGTTATGTTGATGAGAAATTAAATTATCTTCGCACTCAAACCAGTAATATCTGTTTGAGTTAACAGAAAATACCCTATAGGCTTTTGTGCTTGTATGCAAATCACCTTGTACAAGTTTTAAGAGTGTGTGCAGAGGGTTAACTCCTCTATTTTCTATGTAAGTCTAATCAAAAGCCTGAGTAAGAAGAGTTTTTATTTGTTGGATAAACTGAAGAAAAAAAAACTTTTAATGTTTTTAAATAATTTTACCTTTGCTAAGGTAGATCTTTGAAGGAGGAGCATTTTTATTTTTATTTTACTTTATTCCAGTTCTCGACCTGAAAACCAAAATAGGTCTAGAATACCAGGTGAGAGCTACTCCTTAGCATTCCCATTAATCTCAGTGGAATTTGCTCAGCTGGTTCATTTCATTTCGTCAGAATACACAGCTGAGTGGAGAAAGATGTTACCTACTTAAAATCCATGTAGTGGTAACCCAAGAGGTACTGTAGAATGCTACTGAAATCAAAATGCACCATAGAGCGCAACAGTCTGTTTCCATACATAAAAATCCCATTCATTTTCTCCTTAGGGGATATACCATAACTTGTACACCTTTACAGACAGACCTAACGTGAGCTCTGAGGTTGTTAATCGATGGTATATGCTTCTGCTGAAGCCATCTGTCTGTGTTATTTTTTCTTCATTTAAAAACAATCATGTTTAATAGCGGAATTTCTGATGAGTTACACTATCCATGTTCCTGAAGGGAAATGATCCATCAATCAGAGAATCAAGTCGAACAAAGCGCACCAAAAGAGATATGCAGTGACCGACCACTCCTGTGATGCACTGTGAATGACGCAATTGAGTCTTTGTACACTCTCAAACTACTTCTTTGTATATTTGAATATTTTGCAATAGAATCAACAAATTTTAATCAATAGGTTTATATTTTTACATGATCACATGACAATTACTGATTCGATTTCGCCATTCACATTACTTCATCATGGGATTGTAGCAGCCTGATCTCACAGTGAATTCAGAAAGAGTTAAAGGAATAGTTCACCCAAAAAAAGAAAATTCTCTCACCATCCTCATGCCATCCCTGGTGTGTATGACTTTCTTTCTTCACCAGAACACATTTGAAGAAAAATAGAAAACTATCTCAGCTCAGTAGGTCCTTTAAATGCAAGTGGATGGTGATCAGACATTTGAAGCTCCAAAAATCACAGACAGTTAGCATAAACATCATTGATATGACTCCAGCGGTTAAATTAATATCTTCTAAAGAGATACGATCACTTTTGGTATGAAAAAGATCAATATTTAAGTACTTTTTAACTATAAACCATCGCTTCCAGTCAGCAGCAGCATACGCATTCGCGAGAGTGCTGAGGTCATGTGGTCTTTCTTGTGACAAATTTGCATTGGCATGTTATGGACATAATCTCATGTTTTTCTCTCGGTTGAGACATCCAGGATAAGCACAAAAACGCGTACAGCAAACTGGAAGGCAACCACACTCCTGACACATGGGCAGAGATTGGCAACCAAACAGATACACGAGACAGGACCAACTAGGCAGAGAGAGTGAGGTAAATACTTCACATCAAACAACAATCTAGCAAAGATACTGAGAACACAAAGGGCTTAAGTAGGGAGTGAATCAGTGGAGAACCAGGTGCTTCTAGCACATTAATTAGTGGCATGATCAGCGTTCCCCTGGCAACAATCAATGTTCCCATGGAAACACTGATCATGCATGCCGACAGTGCCTGCGAGATATGACAGAGAGAAAATAACAAAACACACAGAGCAAACCGACAAACTCACTGGAGCCGTGACAATTTCTTCAGAATTTTCTTCCTTCAAGACTGCAAACTTCGTCTTGGAACCCTTTCTGCTTCACTGTCGATATACACCTACAGCAGACGGAACTTCTCTGCGAGATGCGAACAGGACGACTTGTCGCCTGTGCTTAGAACCTGCACCGAGAGGCTTTCCACTTCCCTGTATGTTCCGGTGAAGAGTTCTCCACATCGCCATTGAAGACTCTCTCGGTAAACGGGTTCTTCGCTTCAGAAGCCTGTCGCTGATCTACGTGGAGCTTCAGCAAAACTCCTACTTGCTTCCCACAGTGCTCCGACTGGAGTTACTGTATCCTTTATGTATATATACAATATTAACTCTCCACGAGAGCCGCTTGCGTGATACGCATCTTTTTAAAGATGTCGTTCCGCAAGTTTTTCTTATGCGAACGGCACATTCCTCCACCTCATGAGCACGAGAGCTGTGTTCACTGCTTGGGCCGCACCCACGCACAAGCAGCTCTCATGGAGACAGATTGCCCTCACTGACTCTCCAGATGGTGAGCTCTAGGATTGACCTCGTTCTGAGGGAAGATCTGGCCTCTCGTACCCTCCCACCCTCCTCTTCTGTGTTAAGTCTCGAGGGACCACATAAGGAGGCATGGCGGGGTAGTGAAGTTGAGCTGTAAGAAATAGAGGAGGATCTCACGCCGGCACAAGCCCTGCGAGCCCCCCGAACTTCCGATCTAATGTCCTCGCCTGTGCAATATGTGTGTGATGAGCTCCGGCCCTACTTTTCACGCACTCAGGTCGGAGATGTTCCTTTAGGTCCTCACTAAAATGGACCACACCGAGGAAAAAGGCTACTCAAAGCTTCCCCCACTGGAACAGGCGGTCACAGGCCCCGATCCAGAGCTGTTCAAAGAGCTCCACACCACTACAGATTTGGCGTTGCGAGCCATGAAAGCTACCGCTCAGGCCATCGGCAAAGCAATGAGCAGCCTAGTGGTTCGGGACCAGCACATTTGGCTAACTCTCAAGGAGATGTGTGATGCAGAGAAAGCCACCCTCCTCGACACCCCAGTGTCGCCCGACTGTCTCTTTGGCAAAGCTGTGGAAGGCTTTTTAGAGTGTTTCATTGTGGCACAAAAGCAGTCTCAAGTGTTGAAACATTTTCTGCAAAAGTAGCACTTTCCCTTTCCTGGCATGCTCCAGATCTAATTCCGGTCAGCGGCCAACAAAGAATCCATTTCTCACTGCCCTAGCACAGCTGTGAGCTACTACTGAGCTGTCTGCGAAGCCACGTAAACTGTAGCCCAAGCGTAAGCACCCACCGTCTCAGCGCGAAAAACGCGCAGATGGAAAATCCTGGCCGGGCAGCAGAAACGTTCCTGACATGCCCAGCCCCGTGAAGAGGAGCCCAGAGCTCGCCGTTATTCAAGGCCCAGAGCTGAAGAAGGCTCGATTTGAGGCACACAGTGTTTCTCCCCTCTTCCCCAATACTGTTCACTGGGAACGGGACATTGTTAAAAATGTTGCTTCTGTGTGTATTGCTCAAACAGAGTTGTTCTCACAAAAGAGAAAAAAGTGCCCTTTGTACAGTGCATCCGGAAAGTATTCACAGCGCTTCACTTTTTCCACATTTTGTTATGTTACAGCCTTTTTCCAAAATGGATTAAATTCATTATTTTCCTCAAAATTCTACAAACAATACCCCATAATGACAACATGATAGAAGTTTCTGAAATCTTTGCAAATGTATAAAAAATAAATAAATAAATAAAAAAATCACATGTACATAAGTATTCACAGCCTTTGCTCAATACTATGTTGAAGCACCTTTGGCACCAATTACAGCCACAAGTCTTTTTGAGTATGATGCTACAAGCTTGGCACACCTATTTTTGGGCAGTTTCTCCCATTCTTCTTTGCAGGACCTCTCAAGCTCCATCAGGTTGGATGGGGAGCATCGGTGCACAGCCATTTTCAGATCTCTCCAGAGATGTTCAATCGGGTTCAAGTCTGGGCTCTGGCTGGGCCACTCAAGGACATTCACAGAGTTGTCCCGGAGCCACTCCTTTGTTATCTTGACTGTGTGCTTAGGGTCGTTGTCCTGTTGGAAGATGAACCATCGCCCCAGTCTGAGGTCCAGAGTGCTCTGGAGCAGGTTTTCATCAAGGATGTCTCTGTACATTGCTGCATTCATCTTTCCTTCGATCCTGACTAGTCTCCCAGTTCCTGCCGCTGAAAAACATCCTCACAGCATGATGCTGCCACCACCATGCTTCACTGTAGGGATGGTATTGGCCAGGTGATGAGCAGTGCTTGGTTTCCTCCAGACATGACGCATGTCATTCAGGCCAAAGAGTTCAATCTTTGTTTCTCATGGTCTGAGAGTCTTTCAGGTGCCTTTTGGCAAACTCCAGGTGGGCTGTCATGTGCCTTTTACTGAGGAGTGGCTTCTGTCTGGCATCTCTACCATACAGGCATGATTGGTGGAGTGCTGCATAGATGGTTGTTCTTCTGGAAGGTTCTCCTCTCTCCACAGAGAAATGCTGGAGCTCTGTCAGAGTGACCATCGGGTTCTTGGTCACCTCCCTGACTAAGGCCCTTCTCCCCCGATCGCTCAGTTTGGCCAGGCGGCCAGCTCTAGGAAGAGTCCTAGTGGTTCCAAACTTCTTCCATTTACGGATGATGGAGGCCACTGTGCTTATTGGGACCTTCAATGCTGCAGAACTTTTTCTGTACCCTTCCCCAGATCTGTGCCTCGATACAATCCTGTCTCGGATGTCTACAGACAATTCCTTGGACTTCATGGCTTGGTTTGTGCTCTGACATGCACTGTTAACTGTGGGACCTTATATAGACAGGTGTGTGCCTTTCCAAATCATGTCCAATCAACTGAATTTACCACAGGTGGACTCCAATCAAGCTGTAGAAACATCTCAAGGATGATCAGTGGAAACAGGATGCACCTGAGCTCAATTTTGAGTGTCATGGCAAAGGCTGTGAATACTTATGTACGTGTGATTTTTTTTCGTTTTTTATTTGTAATAAATTTGCAAAGATTTCAAACAAACTTCTTTCACATTGTCATTATGGGGTATTGTTTGTAGAATTTTGAGGAAAATAATGAATTTAATCAATTTTGGAATAAGGCTGTAACATAACAAAATGTGGAAAAAGTGAAGCGCTGTGAATACTTTCCCGATGCACTGTACAAACACGGGACGCTCACACAATCTCAGAAAAAGGGCCATTTCCTCTTCACGTATCATACACTCCACACACTATACTCAACCACTACCCTATGGTGAGCGGCGCTCTATCTCCTATAGCGAGTGAATCAATAAGCTGCTGTCCTGCTGCGTGAACGCGTGGCGAGCCCTCACGGGCATGTCAGACTGGGTGTTAAAAACGATCGAGCATGGTTATACTTTTTAGTTTGTATGTCGGCCATCTTGCTTTGCAGAGATTCCTCACAAAAATCGCGATAGAGACTATCCCAGACTGTGACACACACAGCGGGGTTTACAGCTGATATTTTCTCATTCCGAAAGAAAAACTTGAATCGCACGCTCGCGAAGCACCCATTCAAAATTACAACTCAGAAACAGATCTTATCGCACATCCGTCCTCAGGACTGGTTTGCGTCAATAGATCTGAAGGACGCATAATTTCATGTACCAATTGCACCGTGTCACAAACATTTTTTGAGATTCACGTTTGAGGGAACTACGTATCACTTCAAAGTCCTTCCTTTTGGTCTGCCTCTGGCTCCCCTCATGTTCACGAAATGTATCGATGCGATGCTCGCCCCATTGAAAATGATCGGTGTGCGTGTTTTGAATTACCTCGATAATTGGCTATTACTAGCCCAATCAGAGGCAAAATTGAGCAAACACAGAGACTTGCTGCTTTGCCATCTGAAAAATCTGGGTCTCAATGTCAACTGGGCAAAAAGCACACTTTTCCCCAGCCAGCAAATCTCCTTTTTAAGGGATTCGTCTCGACTTCATGAGCATGCGTGCACACCTCACAAACAAGCGTGTACAGATCATTCTTCGGTGTCTGTCTCAGTTCAAACTGGGGAAAACATTGCCACTGAAGTCATTTCAGAGAATGCTGGGTTACCATTAGGTCTGTGACACGAGACCTCTCCAGTACTGGCTCAAGCAGCACGTTCCACATCGTGCCTGGAGCCCTGGGCGCATGCGCATCATGGTGACTTGCTGCTGTCTGGCTGCTCTAGCACCATGGAAAGTGCCGGCCTTCTACCAACAGGGTGTTACGCTGGGTCAAATTTTCAGAAGAAAAGTGGTGACCACAGACACAGGTTTGGGCGTGGTGTACGATGGACGTCCGACTTTTGGCACCTGGACAAGTGCGAAACGGGAATGGCACATCAACCGCCTAGAACTACTGGTCTTTCTAGCTTTGAGAGCTTTTCATTCCGACATTGTGAATCACCACATTCTGATTCATTAGGACAACACAACAGTAGTGGCATACATAAATCACCGGGGTGGACTCCAATCACTACAATTGATGAGAATGACATAACACCTCCTCCAATGGAGCCGGTGTCATCCCCTCTCATTGTGTGAAACACATGTCCCGGGCCGTCTGAATTTCGGAGTGGATCTGTTGTCACGCCAGGGAGTATAACCAGGGGAATGGAGACTTCATCCTCAGACAGTGATAAGGATTTGGAAAATATTCGGCAAAGCAGAAGTCGACCTATTCGCCTCCGTGGAGAACACCCACTGTCCACTCTGGTACTCTATGTCCCAAGCCCCACTTGGCGTGGACGCTCTGGTTCACAAATGACTGGCGAAAGCAAATATGTGTTTCTCCCGGTACACCTCATTCATTCTGTCATCAGCAAAGTCCAAGAGGACATGGAAACAGTTTTGTTAATTGGGCTGAAATGGCTCAATCAGTCCTGGTTTCCAGAGATAATGGAAATACTAGATGGCCCTCCACGGGAAATACCGCTGAGGAGAGACGTTTTCTCTCAAGCGCAAGGCACGATTTGGCATCCCCAGCCAAAGCTGTGGAACTTACATGCATGGCCCCTGAATGGAACACATCGGACGAGCCAGAATTGGCTCAGTCGGTGATGAATACCATTTTACAGGCTAGAGCACCATCCACGAGACGCCTCTATGCACTTAAATGGTGCATGTTTGAAAATTGGTGATCTTCACATGGTAAAGACCCAGTGAATTGCCCCATAGCTGAGATTTTGACATTCCTTCAAGAGCGGTTGGACGCTGGTCTTACCCCATCAATGCTAAAAGTTTATGTAGTGACTATCTTAGCATACCATGCCCTGGAGGCTGGCTCTTCGATAGGCAAACATAATCTAGTCATAAATTTCCTTAGGGGAGCGAGGCGTTTAACCCCACTCGCACTGCTATGGTGCCGACAGGGGACTTGAATCTGGTGCTCAAGGCACTCACAATCTCCCCGTTCGAGCCACTGGAATCTGTTGAGCTGTGGGTGCTTTCCTTAAAGACCACACTCCTATTGGCTTTGGCCTGATTTAAATGGGTGGGTGACATGCATGCGCTGTTGACTGACAGCTCATGCCTGGAGTTTGGTCCAGATCTGTCAAAATCCACCAATAAATCTAGAAAAGGCTACATGCCTAAGGTTTTATTATCCCTTCAGGGCTCAGGTGGTTCATTTGCAAGCCTTCTTTCCCCCACCATTTAATTCATATGAAGAACAATCTATGTATATGTTATGCCAAATGAGGGCATTGCATACATACAGTATGTTGAGTGCACCTGTCAGTTTAGGCTGTCAGATCAACTCTATTTGTTATGGAGAACGCACAAAAGGAATGTCCGTCTCCAAACAAAGGCTCTCTCGCCGGATTGTTGATGCGATCTCCCTCACTTACGAATCGCAGGGCGCGAATTGCCCTGTTGGTGTCAAAGCACATTCAGCCAGAGGCATGGTCTCTTCATGGGCATGGACAAATGGTGTGTCCTTACAGGACATATGTTTGGCAGCAGGATGGTCCTCAAAAAACATGTTCACGAGGTTTTATAACCTGGATGTGGCGTCTATCTCATTACAAGTCCTCTCTGTATAGAGCGCTTCTTACTTTCAAGCGGGTGAGCCCAAGCCCTTATTACGGGTGGGCTACCGACTACAATCAACACAGGCACCTAAATACTGTATATGCTGTTGACAGGGTTGGAGAGTAACGGAATACATGTAACGGGATTACGTATTTAAAATACAAAATATAAGTAACTGTATTCCACTACAGTTACAATTTAAATCATTGGTAATTAGAATACAGTTACATGCAAAAAGTATTTTGATAACCGAAGAGATTACTTTGCATTTTATTGTCATTTGTTTCATTTAATATTTAGTCCTTTCAGATGGAACACATTTATACATATAAATAATGCAATCCAAAGTGTATTTGAACAACGGTGAAACACTTTCTTACGATGTGTTACATTCATACGAGCAGACAGAGACGTAAGCTTGAAGTAAGTTTGGAGCAGAAGAAATTGAAATAAACCTTGTGTAAATGGTCAGCTTTACGCTAAGCTAAAATGCTCTTTCTAGCCATTTTACATGCACATTACCAGGCACGATCATATTTTTTTATCAAGAGAATTCACGTTAGATCATAATTTCTTTTTTTTTTTCTAAAAAATATCTAAAAATCTTTAAAACAAGATCAGTTTGATTTATCTTGTTTTAGAAACAACACTGCATAAGATATTTAGGTTTTTCAGAGAATGTATTTTTAACATGTGTATTTTGTCTTAATGTACTGGCAGAGTTTTTATACTCAAAACAAGTAAAAAAATCTACCAGTGCTGAAGAAGTAATCCAAAGTATTTAGAATACATTACTGACCTTGAGTAATCTAACGGAATATGTTACAAATGACATTTTACAGTATGTATTCTGTAATCTGTAGTGGAATACATTTCAAAAGTAACCCTCCCAACCCTGGCTGTTGAACTGCTTCTTTTTAAGTCATAAGCACTCCCATAATAAATAAACCTAATTTCCAAACTTGTTAATAATTCATACTGTGTATATCTACATTAGTTTCCATCTGGCATCCGCCATGTGGGACTATTCATATACAGTACACTTTAATATGACTTCTAAGTCATCGGTCTGTGGCCTGTGACTCCCTATGAATATATCTATTTAGTGTTATAACTCTGGGAGTGTAATGTCACGTAGTGCGGCGTGATGGGATATCATTCCCCATAGTGCTTACAGCAATGTCGAGTGAACGGAATCGAAAGGGAACGTTTCCAGTTATACATGTAACTGGCCACACTACAACTAAAGAATTTTATAATACGAGTGACTCACTCTTGTCCCTCAGTCAGGACATTCTGAAGAAATGCCTGCTTATATAGGCCTACTGCGTGCCTAAAAGGGTGGGGCTCAGACATCATTGCCAATCAGAAGATTGGCGTGATTGTATAAGGGTTTCAACTAGGTTGTGTAAGGGCACTTTCCCATAGTGCTTACAGCAATGTCTCGGTACCTTCATCTCATGGAACCGAGGTTACATATGTAACTGGAGACGTTCTGTGCTTCCAAAAAAATTCAAACCACTGCCTCCAGTGCCTGAAGCGGGAAGTGTTTTAGAACGAATGGGCACATGTGTGCTCCAGTTTCTAGATTAATTGCTCACAAAGGGGCACGAAAGGCAGTTGTAAAGCAAGTTGTTTTTTGCTGTAAACTATTTCAAATCAAAGTTTGCAATGTTGTGATTCACCTTGAAGCTGCTTGGTTTGTTTCATGGCTTAAAACCCTTTTATGAAAGATTTAAATCTTAAATATTAAATCCCTATGTAAAAAATGAATGGGAAAAATATTTGCAGAACCACGATGGCAGGAAAAAATTGCACTCTATTGTACACTTGAGGTAGGCATATAACTCCAAGGTAGCATCAATTGGGCTTTCCTAGCATGCTTTGGTTAAGGACATCTGCTAAATCCATGCTAAAATGTACATGTTGGTAACTGCATGTGGTGGCTTCTGAATGTCAAAAATATCATCATGCCACCATACAATTTTACGGTGTTTCTTACCATACAAAGTAAGTAAATAAATAAACAAATAAATAAATAACTGAACGAGGAACATTTGTGAAACCAAACGCCTGCCCCAGAGATGGTTCTTTCTTTGTGGCTGCAAGTTCCTCTTTATATTTACATTCACTCAACACTTAGCAGACATTTTAGTCTTAAGTGTCTGACAAATTAAGAATGCTACAGATTAACTATTGATAACTATTGCCAGAAAAGTACATAAAATATGTTTAACTCACAAGATTAAAACAAAGAGATAGACATTCAGTCTGTGAATTCCTCATAGCCTATAATCAGGGTTGGGAGGGTTACTTTTGAAATGTATTCCACTACAGATTACAGAATACATACTGTAAAATGCAATTTGTAATGTATTTCGTTAGATTACTCAAGGTCAGTAATGTATTCTAAATACTTTGGATTACTTCTTCAGCACTGGTAGATTTTTTCACTTGTTTTTGACTATAAAAACTCTGCCAGTACAGTAAGACAAAATACACGTTAAAAATACATTCTCTGAAAAACCTAAATATCTTATGCAGTGTTGTTTCTAAAACAAGATAAATCCAATTGATCGTTTTAAGGATTTTTGGATATTTTTACAGGAAAACAAAAAAATTATCATCAAGAATACGATTTTTGCCCTATTATCAAAGGTCTTTCTAGAAAAAAGAAATTATGATCCAATGTGAATTTTCTTGATAAAAAAGTATGACCGTGCCTGGTAACGTGCATGTAAAATGGCTAGAAATAGCAGTTTAGCTTAGCATAAAGCTGACAATTTACACAAGGTTGATTTCTATTTCTTCTGCTCCAAATTTACTTCAAACTTACTTCTCTGTCTGCTCGTATGAATGTAACACATCATAAGAAAGTGTTTCACCACTGTTCAAATGCACTTTGGATCGCATCATTTATATGTATAAATGTTTTCCATCTGAAAGGACTAAATATTAAATGAAACAAATGACAATAAAATGCAAAGCAATCTCTTCAGTAATCAAAATACTTTTTGAATGTAACTGTATTCTAATACCAATGATTTAAATTGTAACTGTAGTGGAATACAGTTACTTATATTTTGTATTTTAAATATGTAATCCCGTTACATGTATTCCGTTACTCCACAACCCCGCCTATAATACATTAATAAGTTACTCAATAGCTGGTGGAATTCGATTCTTTACTGTGCATTGATTCTCTTGAGAAGATGAAGAATGACTTTACTGATACTGCTCCAAGTATGAGTTATTGAATCACAGTTGAGTTCAACAACGAGGGCTCCAGTTGGCTCGGCAATACACTCAGTTCTGGATTAAGGTTTTTTTTTTAGCCAATCATCTGAGCCATAAATGTCAGGTTACTAATCTCTCTGGAGCCAAAGGAAAATGACATCTTGAATGGATGGCACCACAAGAATGTACATAGACCCAAGCCCTTCACTAATGACTATCTTGAGCTGTGACGTCAAAAGCAGTAGAGAGGCAAAAATCACTCTGACTGAGAAAACATCTACTATAATAAAATAAAAATTTTTGTGATTTATTTGTTGCCTTCAAAAATAGACAAACTATTTAATATTTAGTCAGAATACATGGTTACTTTGGAATTACAGTCAATGGAAAAAGATGTGTTTTGCCCTGATAATGGAGTAGTTATGTAATCTACTAGCAGGGGCTACGATTGTCACAGTCTGTCTCCCTCATGTTCTTTAAGGACTCTTATTTTGAAGTCTTCCCCTGGACTACATCTCCCATAGTTCACTTCCCTCATCACTTCCATCTGCTCCTCATCATCCTCACCTGTATTCCATTCCCTCATTTAGTTCCTTGTGTATAAATACCCTCTAGTTTTGTTCATCCATTGTCAGTCCTTGAGGTGTTTCATTGTGTTGATGAAGTGTTTCGTTGTTTTGTTATTTTGTGATGTTTAACTTAATTGTTTGTTCCACTCCGGCATTTATAATTAAAATATTGAAAGTATCTACTCCTGCGTCTCCTCTCCAAGATCCCAACGTTACAGAAGGACTGACCCGACAAAGAATACTTATCCACTTACCTGTTCCTCCTAATGTCCTCCCCTACTCCAGCGATCCCACTCTCATAGAAAGCCAGACCTCGACGAGCACATCATTGAGCATGGCGCTAACAGGGGTATTCATGGAACTGTTCAGACAGTGCCTGTAGCCTCGACCGTCCCAGAGCCAGTAGCCTCGACCGTCCCAGAGCCAGTGCCTGTAGCCTCGACCGTCCCAGTGCCAATGCCTGTTGCCCTGATTGCCCCGAGCCAGCTCTCGCCAAATTAATAGACCTGGACTTGCTCCCCACCCTAGTTCCCACCCATCTACCCCTCATCCTCTGCTGGTTCCAGCCAGCATAATGGACACCCTTGTTCCGTCCAGTGCCCTGTCCCTTCCTCTTCCGCTGGCTCCACTCAAGACATTTGCTCCTCCTCCTGGTCAGCTGGCTCCTCCCATGTCACTGGCTTGACCTTCGCTCCTTGCGAAACCATGGTCGAGGGGAATCTCAAACCCTCTGACTCCACCTAGGCCCTCTGAGCCCTAGACTCTGCCTTGGCCCTTTGTTCCCTCTGTCCCTCTGTAAATACACTCTAGTTTTGTTCATCCATTGTCAGTCCTTGAAGTGTTTCGTTGTTTTGTTATTTTGTGATGTTTAGCTTAATCATTTGTTCCACTCCAGCGTTTTTAGTTAAAATATTTAAAGTATCTACTCCTGCGTCTCCTCTCTTCCTCTCCAAGAACCCAATGAAAACCGGCTAAACCTTGACTCCTTGGATGAAATCTCACCAATGAAACTCTTCCTCGCATAAACACAGTCAGAGATCATTAAATCAATCAATCAGCTTTGTACTCAAGAGCGCACTTGAGGATTCTAAGTATAATAAATTAATTTATGGTTATAATCTTTAGGAGTTATGTGATCTAAATTTGATTTAACTCAAAATTATTACGTAGAAAAAACTATATTTAAATAGCGAAGCTGAGTTAAGTCTACTTGTAGCTAGTTACCTTACCTTAAATAGTTAACTTTGTTCTATATGAACACCAGGTTAAATGAACTTAATTACACAAATTTTGGAGACGCCGTTACTCAGTTCAGCTGAGGGAATGAGCTTATTCAATCAATTGAGTACAGTCAACTTATCAGGGTTATCAGTGCATACCCATCTCAAAGAGAAGATCTCAGTCTTTTGATCTTTTTGACCTAGATCTGGATGACCAGAGGTCAGCTAGTGTCTAACTCCTTGCTTGGTTTTGTGTAGGTATTCAATATTTATCCTTCGCAATGTGCTGACTTCGCATCACAACAGACAAAAAAATGTTGATACGGTTAGCAATGAATTTCACAACGATTGAAGCTTTTCATTATGGTAACAAATTATGGTCATTGATTCGGTTGTTGATGTGAGATTAGCATGTGAGTTACATTATTTTTAGAACATCAGAGAGGTGATTAATTGACAGGTAAATCATTAAGATGAGCTCTCTGATGTGAACTTTAAAAAGCCCCACCTGCATTATTAGTGATTGGTGGTGAAAATGAACTCACAGGAGAAACTAAATATGTTCCCCTGTGTTTAATCTGTAATGAATGTTCCTCTGTAAGAATTAATAGGAAAAATAATGGAATATCCAAAAGATGGCGCCAAAACCTTGAGATACTGTTAATCTCAAAAGCTGAATTAAAAAGTTCATAACATAAATGAAAAAGAATTTAAATGGAAAATCTAAGAAAATGAATGTACAAATTTAACATGACTAGCAATGACTGCAGAAAAAAGTATTTAAATATTTTGTCAAGTTACTTTTTCATAGATAAAAGTTTTCTGCAACATAGTCTCATGACAGCTCCTAATAATTCAAAACAAACAAACAAAAACTCATAATGATATGTAAGACTCGTATGATATCATGCAAATTTTAGGCAAAACAATCAACAAACAGAATTTCAATACAGGCAAATTTTTTTAGCTTGCCTCCAATCCAATAAGCCTACTTTATTTTAAGAAGGATACATCTGTAAACAAATTTGATTACTCATTCCAATGACTGATATCACTATCCTGGAATACGATTCCCTCGACTATTTTTCTAGTTTTTGAAAGAATGTACGCTATTATTGCAATTTTCATAGGCATAATTGCATTAAAAATTAATTAATTAGATGTTAAATATAATGCTCAAAACCTACATAGGCCTATTGTATGAAAAACATTAACAAATATGTTTTAGCCACAAACTGTAATCATTTTATTGGATATCACTTAATGGTTATGCCTAAGCTGGCCTCAGCCAGAACAGGCCAACATATAAAGGCAACATACTAAAAATGAGAGACCTTATATACATCTAAAATAAAATGATGATTTTGTAAAAGGAAGTCACAAGGTCATACAGTATACAGTAAAAAATTTGGATTGGCTTTATGACAGTTCATTATGTGGAGTGTTGCAATGTAAAGGTTCAAAGTAACAAACAGAAACTATTATGTTATTTACGTAATTGATTTTTAAAACATTATACTTTGGTTAAACATCAGTCATACAATTGTCATTTAAGAGACAGTACCATACATTAAATTACAATTAGATAACCTCCTATTTAACAGCTCACAAATTCCACAAATACTATCTGGCCACCACATATGGCCTGAAATGTTTATATTTTTCAGTGTATTATTGTACTTCCCATCAATATTTAACCTCAAACCATTGTATGTTCACAGTGGTGTTAGTACTCTGATGTGGTTTATTACCAATAACAGACAGGGGTTAAGAGAATTGTCCAACTCCAGGCAGAAAGTTAACCAATACAATAAGAAGCAAGCAGTTAAAATTAGGTCAACTCAATCAAATCAAAACAGTTGATCAACAGTGATGATTTTCTTTTTTAGATTTAGGAAATGCATTATCACGTTTTTACTCTTCAACATTCGTCTCTCCTTAGGGCGACTCTTAGATTTCTCCAGAACTCTGATTTCTTTTCCTCATCTTCGGGCCACTCCAAATACGTCCTGGAGTTCATAATCTTCCTCAGCTTGCAGAAACGCTTGGGAATCGTCTCCTTCTTGATTGGCTCTAGAAGAATCAAGACAGCAGAATCGTTGTGCTCATCGACAATGCGGAAATGTGAAAAGTCCAGTTCGTAGCGGCACCATTCGCTGGACACAAAGTGCTCAGACAGAACAAATAGGGTCCGATGGCTCTTCTCAATTGAGTCAATTATGTTATCCACAATCCAGCGTCCTGGCCTGAAGTCACGTTTGTGCAAACAGAGTGCAAAGGGAGGATGAGCACTTTCTAGCTCTGGAACTAGGATCTCCTCGACCCACTCAGCATCATGTTGACTGTAAGATACAAAAGCGTCATAGCGTATTTCTGTAGCTGATCGACCAACTGCTGGTTTTCGTTTTGCTTGTATCCATGCTTTAGTCATCTGCAGGTACCATACAACATGGAGCTTGTGACAGGTAACAACAATAAGTCCAAGCACTAAGACAGTCACTGAACACAGCACTGAGACAGCGGGAATCATATAGCATTCAAAGACTGATAATTTGACACGGTCGATAGTATCACCCCTGAGAGTAAATGGAGTGTCACAGACATAATTATGATGACCATCCTGTAGGGTAACGAAATAATCAACATCCTGTCTGAAAAAAGCCACAAACTCACAGGAGCACACAAAATTGTTTTGACCCGCCTCCAAGTATTTCAGGTTTTTGTAACGTCTCAGAGCTTTCCCGTTGAACATATGCAAGGCGTTCCTTTGGATGAGCAGCGTCTTCAAGCTCAGAAATAATTCCCCCTCTGGCAGTTTCATAAATCTGTTGCCTGACAGTATAAGCTTAGTAAGCTTAGGAAATCTTTGATGGAACACGGTAAGATCATTTTCACTGAGATCCAGGACTGTCAAGCTAGAAGGCAAGCAAGGGGTCAACTTACGTAGCTTTATACTTGAAAGGTTCAGAAACCTGAGAGTTGCTGGCCACATACACTCCTCCGGCATAGAAACAAAGCTATTGTGACTTATGTCCAAATATATAAGGCTCTTCAGTTTGGCCACCAGACTTGTTATCAGCCCAAAAGTTTTTAAAGAGTTCTGGCTCACGTTGAGTGTGTTGAGGTTTTGAAACACCCCTTGACCAGTATACAAGGTCTCCTTAATTGTCAGGTCTGACAGTAGATTATTGCTAAGGTCCAAGTACTCAATGTTTTTCAAAAAGACAGAAGTTATATGAGGAATCACAAAAACTGTGCCATTGATCACAGACACCTTGTGAAGATGCTCTAAGAGGAATGCCAATTGGACCATGCTGCTAAACTCGAAGAAGCCTTGGATGTCAAGATTACGTATGTAGGCAGTATGCAAGCTTTTATAATCTGTGGATGTAGCTTTCTGCCACCACCCTTTACCAACTAAATGTACATCTTCAAAACCAATGTAAGACAGTGCAGAACCATTCATGATGAACAAGAAAGAGGTGACAGCTTCGTCTGTAGTGGCGCTATTCAGCAAAGTCAAACTCGTAGTGCCCCCTTCTTTCAGCTCTTTGAAGGGTTCCACTGAAGTGTTTGTTCTGAGTATGACATCTTTAATAATAAGCACAGTTTCAGGGTGGGATACATCTCTAAGAATCTTAGAGACAAGTTCTGGATCTTTCTGAAAGAGATCTTGAAGGCTCACAGAGACTAAACCAATGGGTCGGGCTGCTCTAAAGCTACCATTCTCATATGACCTCAGGTTACTACCAACAAATGTAATCCCATCCAGATGAGTGAGCCCGTCTAAGCAATTCATGTATACCTTCCTCAGTGAAGGACTACCAAATTGCAGTGTCCTCAAGTTTGACAGAGACCAAAAGAGAGGAGCAGGCCCGAGGGTGGTGTATGGATTTCCTAAAAGGTTCAAATGTTGAAGAGATTTTAGATCATGGAACCAAGATGAAGATAGATTTTTCAGGTTGTTTAAGGACAGATCAAGAACTTCCAGCTTATGTTGAGAGTTGAAAGCTTCTTCATGAATAAACTTGAGCTTGTTCATATGCAGGTTTAGGTTTTTCAGCTCACTATATAGGCTGAGTTCATTTGAGTCAATTGACTCAATTTGATTGAAAGACAGATCGAGGCCAACAGCATTCACTGGAACTTTTGGGACCTGTTGGAGATGTTTTGAGGAACAGTTGCAAAAATGTTGCTCATCACATTTATCGCATTTTGTCCAAGAGTTCTCAAAACCTTGAACCAATTTGAGCATAATAAATAGAATTATGGACTGTTTTGCTCCCAATAATTTCATCCTGCAAGAGAAAAAACACTAGTAAGTTTTCATTTTAAAGGATTTTTTAAATCATAAATTATTTGATATAGTAATTGATTACAATGAATTAGACATTTATTCTGTACTTGGTATCTATAACCTATTATATGATTGTACAGGACTATTTATATATAAATAATTCAGGTAAATTGGCCCATCAAGTCAGGGGCCAGCTAAGACTGCATGTTATGGTTCTTTAAGATTCAAAAGTCAGTCACTGTAAATAGTCTCTTGTAATGCCTCTTATAAAATAATATAATTTTTCTCAAAACTGAATTTTTTATAATGACATATTCCAAATAATATAATGCATTCTACTTCTTTGTTACAACAGTGTTTTAGGTGTCAATTTTTACTGACCTATTTTAGTTAAACCCATGGCCCATTTTAACTGAACACAGTGGTTTTGACATGGAGGGGGACACCTGACATTTAAATACATCTCTGAATTAAAAATGTTTGTTGCAGTTTTTTCTTTTGTTTTGTTTTTTTACATAGAATGATAGAAGAGCCCTCACTAAATACAAAACCACTTCTGGAAATTGAGCATTATGTTCATAAACATTTTAATGCTAATGATTTGTCAAAAGTGACCCAGTTTAACTAAATCCATCTTATAGTATTATAGTTAGTTACATAATGAGTCTATTCAGCAAACACAAGAGTCTGCACAAAAACATAAAGCATAAGTTCTCCATTTCTGATGCAAAATTCTTGGCAATGTACACTCTGTTTATATCTAATTCATCATATGCCCCCTTCTGTGCAATTGTGTGGCTACTTTTGTAGTCTTAAAACAAGATTGCATTTTACAGTGCTGCCACTACTGCTTAAGAAAAGACAGAAAAGCTGAAAGATTACCTGGCTGGCATTTCTGCTCTCAACGTTTGCCTGCAGACTGGCAGTCTTAAAAATGGCAGAAAACAGATTCCAAACACAGAACGCAAACATAGTGTGAGTCACAGGAGGCAGTGAAACTGAGTAGCATGACTGAAACAAAATCATGTCTTGATTTTAGATTTTAGATTTTAGGGAACCATCCGTAGACCAATCTCAGAGCAATTATATTTCTGCACATATTTTCTCATGCTGTACATTTAGTTATAGTTTAGAGATATAGCTAAACATTTTTCAAACAGCTTTTATGCAAATATTTTTTTGTAAAACTATTTCAGACATCTTTTTATTTTCACTCCACTGAGCACCTCTTTAAAATTAAGGATTTGAAAAGAGGAAGTCAGCTTGCCACATTGACATTGAAAGTAACTCTATCACACAATGGACAGCTTTACTTCTCCTGTGGTTGTTATATATAGTGTACAGCATCATGAACTTTAATTCATGATGAGCAGTTGCAAATATTATACAAGTACAGCAAAAGTAATAAATCAAATTAAAGAAAAGATACACGGTTGATGACATGAATGTAATTACCATGCAGTCCTGTGGTAAAAACTATTTAACTAAAATGTTAATATTTATAATATTATTAAACAAACACTTTAGTTGTTACTGTAGTATTTAAATAAATGTCCGAATTAAACACTCTGGACACTTTTGTTCATACCGTGTGCAAATGCGAGATAACGGGATGTAACTTAGCATTTCCGATTAGTTTGATAGAAAGGCTTTGCAATGGCGAAATAGGGGCAAGAACTTCCTGTTCAATACAAAACCAGGGAGGGGCTCTCTCAGGTGGAAGCGAACAATGAGCCAAATGTCTGAGACCGAATGCATAATAATAAAACTAAATCTTGGGTAGGCCTAGCCCACCTTTGTCAATCGGCCTATGTAACTTACTGAAATGTGATCTGTGAAGTTTACCATTCCAAATGAAGGACTTCACTATGCTATCAGATTGCTTGAAATAAGAGAGACTGTAGCAGGTAGATGAATTTTGGGATACAATTCATTTTAATAACATTAACCTTCCCAATCATAGATAAATGTAATGAAGCCCACCTGCCCACATCACTCGAAAATCTTTTTATTAAAGTGTCAAAATGAACTCTAACTAAATAACACAAATTTGCTGGGAATAAAATACCCAAATACTTAATGCCCTGTTTGGACCACTGGAAGGCACCCGTGTGAAAAGCCATTACCGGGCAGTACGCTGTCAGAGCCAAAGCTTCGGATTTAGACCACTTACCTCTGTATCCCGAGAACTTAGAAAAGGAATTAATAATTCTGTGGAGGCAAGGAATAGATATAGTAGGGTCGGAGACGAAAAATAAAATATAATCTGCGTAAAGCAAAAGCTTATGCGCCACACCTCCCGCCACCACCCTTGGAAAATCATCCTCCTTTCTTATCGCGGCTGCTAATGGTTCCAGGACAAGACAGAACAGTAATGGGGATAGAGGGCAACCCTTCATAATTGTATTTAATCAAACTACACAATGATGACAGAACTACCTGAACTCTTTGCCAAATTTCACCAAACCCTTGCATAGATACTGTAGGAGATGTATTTGTTAAATTCATCAATATTTAAAGTGTTTGATGAATTTAAAATATTTCATAATTTATTATGGCCCCTTTAAATATATGCATTTTGTATGCATTACTTGTAGTATTGACAGTGAGTTTACATTATGTCTAGTTTCGAAGGCTGCGTCCTCCAGAGGTCGCATTTGTCAGCCGCATACGTCATCGAGGCTGTCTCGTATCAGGAAAGCGAGTAGGACACTCCGAATGCAGCCTTCAAATGTGACCTTCTTTTACGGGAATTCGGAGGATGCATGAGGTGTATCCTTCGTGGGCACTCACAATCCACAATTCTTTGCTTCAAAAGAAATTAACATAATTTGTCTAAATAAAATGACGCCAATTTGCCCGAAATATGATGTTCAAAAGCAAGTAACGTTAATTCTCAAGTTGAAGTACCTCAGTACATGGGTGTAGAGTATATAATATAGTAATATATTATTAAAATAAAGTATTATAGACTAAAAGTACACCTGTAAAGTCTATTTTCTTTTCTCTCTACATCATTATAACTCTCCTAAAATATACCGCTCGTGCTTGTTAAAGAGTGGCTTGCTGTCATAGCAACAATGTTACGTTCCATTTCCATTTGTCCTACGAAGGCCATCTTGTTTAAATGAGGCTTGTTTAAAGGAGGATGCTGGGCATACTGCTGCCTTCAAAGGATGCGTCCTACCTAGCGCGCAGCCTTCAAAACGAGACACAGCCTATGAATAACAAACGTTAAAATGGAACAGTCTCTTTAAGAACAGTGGCTGTTCAGCAAACGTGTTTCATTTAATCTGTTTCTTTTCCACATCCATGCTGTGAGTTTGAATATATCTGACTGTAAATAACAGAACAAGTATTAAAAGAGACTTAAATCAATGAAAATCGACTGTGTAGATCTCAACTGTAAAAGATAACTGGACCGGGGGGAGCCCTTAAAGAAACTTGGCCCTGGGACCCTTGCTAGTCATAATCCACCCCTGAGTATTGCATGTCACAATATGACATGTCAACAAGTCTACAAGTGTTTGTGCATCTAATCACACGCACATATTGATGACAGTTTCTTAGAAATATATATATATATATATACACACACACACACACACACACACACACACACACACACACACACACACTACTGGTCAAAACTTCGAAACTTGACTGAAATGTTTCTCATGATCTTAAAAATCTTTTGATCTGAAGGCATATGTTTAAATGTTTGAAATTAGTTTTGTAGGCAAAAATATAATTGTGCCACCATATTAATTTATTTCATTATAAAACTAAAATGTAATTAATTTTTTTTTTTTTTTTAATTGTTGACTTGGACCAAATAATAAAGAAAAGCTGCCAATAAGTGCCCAACATAGATGGGAACTCCTTCAATACTGTTTAAAAAGCATCCCAGGGTGATACCTCAAGAAGTTGGTTGAGAAAATGTCAAGAGTACATGTCTGCAAATTCTAGACAAAGGGACTTTGAAGATGCTAAAATATAACACAGTTTTGTTTTATTTTTGATTTTGTTTAGTCACAACATAATTCCCATAGTTCAGTTTATGTTATTCCATAGTTTTGATGACTTTACTATTATTCTAATATGTGAAATAAAAATAAATAAAAAATAAATAAAATAAAATAAAATAAAATAATAATAAAGAATGAGTAAGTGTTTCAAAACTTTTGACCGGTAGTGTGTGTGTACATATATATATATATATATATATATATATATATGTATATATGTATATATATGTATATATATATATATATATATATATATATATATATATGTATATATATGTATATATATATATATATATATATATATATATATATATATATATATATATATATATATAAATTTGTTTTCAGTATGGATAGTCTGGACCTTCCCTCTAGATATAATTGTGTAATGCATTTCCTTCAAAAATAGGTATTATAGGTAAATAATTAATAATTATTATAGGTAAAATATTTACCTATAAATATAGAACTTCAAAATTTTGGTCACCATTCAATTGCATTGTATGGACCTACAGAGCTGAGATATTCTTCTTAAAAGCTACATTTTGTTCTGCTGAAGAAAGAAATTCATACACATCTGAGATGGCATTAGGGTGAGTAAATGAGAGAATTTAAATTAATGGGTGAACTGTCCCCAATGTCACACACTGTGATCAGATCCCAGGTAGCATGTAGTAATCAGCCCGAGCTTGGCAGCATAGTGGCGCCTGTGGTTCAGACTTGGCATCGGCAGGTATGATCGGGCCGAGTGATGCCAGCAGCAGCAGCAATGATTTTTAGTTATGGCGTTAAAGAACTGGGACGATTCCGACTCAGCACAGCTGGGCCAGATCAGGCCACTTGATGTGGGCCACTTCTGGAAATTATTCGGCTTGGATTTATCTTTATTAGGCTGCATTATACTGTATGTCTATCATAAATTAATATCATACACCTGTAATGTCGTAAAATTTGTAAACCACGTGTTTAATATCGTGAATTAGTGAAAAAAATGAAATATGCCTATTATATCTAAAATATAAATAAATACTACAGTATGGGAACTTCCCAAATATTTATAAATAGTAAGACAGACATGGCGACGTGACTACACAAGGGTAATTCATTCTTTTCAGCAGTTTGCTTTGTAAAGGCGCATTTTGTAAAATTTGCTTCATTTTTTGCATTCAGGTACATACGTGTTTCACTCAGCAGCAGTGGGAGAAGTCTTATTGAACCGGTGAAAGTGGGGGGGTGAACGCTGTGTTTGTGCTGTGGACCCAGGCAAAACAATGGATTACATAAAAAATGGGCTAATTTAGGAGAAAACAACTTGGGTAAGCATCGATGTGGGTGTTCATAGCAGTTGCATTTAAGAGCGAGACTGGAGTGGTTTGGGGGGTTAGTGACGACTGTGCTGTGACTGAAGAGGGTGGCAATGGGAAGTTTGGATGGAGAAGATGAATCTTCAAACATAGATGGAGAGGAATGTTACCAGGTTCCGATTAACATTTTTTATTGATTCAACCATTAAATATACATAGCAGAACACACATATACAGAATCAGTATACAACCCCCACTATCCCCCCACAATCCCCCACCCGACCCCCAACAACACCCCAGTGGTCACACAACCATAAACACACAATAAAAATAAATTAATTAATTAATAAAAAAAATGTAAAAAATAAAACAATCACACACATAAAACCCGTAAACCTCTCTCTCCACTGTCCCACCCCGAGAGCCCTCCAAAAAAGACAGATGTCTGCCCCAATTCTTCGCAAACATGTCCAGACTCCCCAGTCTTCTGGATACCCCCTTCTCAAGAGCTGCCACTCTGGCCATCTCTGAACACCACTCCTGAAAAGGGGGCACTCCAGCCAACTTCCAACTCCTCAAAGTGATCTGTCTGGCGATCATAACACTAGTTAGGACCCAGTTTTTCATGTGCTTATTCTCCAAATTAATGACTGCCCCATCTCCCAAGATACAGAGTCTGGGGCAAAATAAAATTTGAGAGGCCAAAACCTTGCACATAAAACTCTGAATTCTCATCCAAAATTCTTGCATCTTAACACATCCCCAAAAAACATGGGTTGTGTCTTCATCTTCTAATTGACATCGCCAGCAGTGGGTGTGTCTTTAAAACCAAGCCTATGCAATCTAGAGGGGGTCCAATAGACTCTATGTAAAATCTTAAATTGCATGAGGCGAACCCTTGTGTCTCTGGATGCAGATTTAACATTTTTAGAATCCCAGCCCACTCTCCCTCCTCCAATACCAAATTTAGATCTTTCTCCCATAATCTCTTAAGAGAAGTTGAAGTTCCATCTCCCAGACTCTGAATTAGTAGGGAGTAATATACCGATGCCTCATGACCTTTTCCAAAAGCAGCAATCACCTCTCCCAGAGTATCCGCCATTCTAGGAGGGTGTAAACCACTCCCAAAAACAGTACAGAGCAGGTGGCGCAGCTGTAAATACTTATAGAACTGAGATCTAGGAATCCCAAAAAGTTTAACCAAATTTTGAAAGGATCTCAACACTTTATTCTCATACAGGACACCGAGTGTAGTAACCCCACTCCCAATCCACTCTGACCAGCAAAAAGGGGACTAGTTGATGCATAGTTTGGGGTTCAGCCATATGCTTGAGGCAACATTTAAAAAAATGTCAGAATTAAACAATCTGGACACATTTGTGCATACCGAGTTCAAGTGCGAGATAACGGGATGTAACTTAGCTTCTCCAATTAATTTGATAGAAAGGCTCTGCAGTGGCGAAATAGGGGCAAGAACTTCCTGTTCTATACAGAACCAGGGAGGGGCTCTCTCAGGTGGAAGCGACCAATGAGCCAAATGTCTGAGACCGAATGCATGATAATAAAATAAAATCTTGGGTAGGCCTAGCCCACCTTTGTCAATCGGCCTATGTAACTTATTGATGTAATTTGGGACACTTACCATTCCAAATGAAAGACTTTGCTATGCTATCAAATTGCTTGAAATAAGAGAGGGGGACATCTACAGGGAGAGACTGCAGTAAGGAATTGAATTTTGGAATACAATTCTTTTTAATAACATTAACCTTCCCAATCATAGATAAATGTAATGAAGCCCACCTGCCCACATCGCTCGAAAACCGTTTTATTAAGGGGTCAAAATTAACTCTAACTAAATCACACAAATTTGCTGGAAATAAAATACCCAAATACTTAATGCCCTATTTGGGCCACTGGAAAGCACTTGGCTGGAAAGCCGTATCTGGGCAGAACGCTGTCAGAGACAAAGCTTCGGATTTAGACCAATTGACTCTATATCCTGAAAACTTAGAAAAGGAATGAATAATTCTGTGGAGGCAAGGCATATATCTACTGGGGTCAGAGACAAATAATAAAATATCATCTGTGTAAAGCAAGAGTTTATGTGCCATTCCTCCCGCCACCACCCCTGGAAAATCATACTCCTTTCTTATTGCGGTTGCTAATGGATCCAGGGCAAGACAGAACAATAATGGGGAAAGAGGGCAACACTGCCGGGTGCCCCTATCCAAAGTAAAATAATCTGAAATTAATCCATTTGTTTGTACCGCCGCTACTGGGTGTCTATAAAGTAACTTAATCCATCCAATAAACGTACTCCCAAACCCGTATATTTCCAAAACCTTAAAAGATAATCCCATTCTACCACATCAAATGCCTTTTCAGCATCAAGTGAGATGACAGCGACCGGAGATTGTTCATTCGCTACTGACCACATGATATTGATGAGACCCCTAATGTTATCAGAAGAGCTACGGCCCCAAATAAACCCCACTTGATCTATATGTATAAGTGATGTCATAACTTTACTTAATCGATTAGCCAGAATTTGTGACAAAATTTTTACATCTAACTGGATCAGGGAAATTGGACAGTAACTTTTACACTCACTTGGATCTTTGTCCTTTTTAAGAATCAGACTGATCCGGGCTTGTGTCATGGTTGGCGGAAGCTTTCCATTCTTTAATGATTCAGTATAAACTTCTAGCAAAAGTGGAGCCAGTTCTGTAGCATAAGATTTGAAAAATTCAGCAGCAAAGCCATCAGGCCCCGGAGATTTGCCTGTAGGTAAGGCCTTAATAACCTCGCCAAGCTCCTCCAAGGTTATCTCAGAATCAAGAGAATTTTTTTGCTCAGTCGTCAGTTTAGGGAGATCTAATGGTTCCACAAAGTTTCTAAAATCTTCATCAGTAGACGAAGACGTGGAACTATAGAGATCAAAGTAGAATTCTTTAAAAGCATTATTAATATCAATGGCCGAGGTAAATATTTCACTACCAGCCGATTTCACTGAGAGAATGGTAGAAAAAGACTCTCACTGCTTTATATATCTAGCCAAAAGTTTTCCTGCTTTGTCGCCCGACTCAAAGTATGACTGTCTTGCCCTGAATAACCAAAACTCCACTTTCTGCGACAAAATAGTATTATATCCATATTTCAATCGAGTCAATTCTCTGAGGCCATTGGATGAAAAACAGCGCTTCAGCTCTGCTTCGGCATTTTTAATATTTCCTTCCAACTCCACGAGTTCTCCTGCTTTGGATTTTTTGATGAATGAGGCAACTGTATGATCCGACCCCTTAGAACCGCCTTAAGTGCCTCCCAAGCCATGCCCACAGTGGATACTGAGGACCAATTGGTCTCCATATAAACACTGATTTCAGCCTTTAGCATTTGTTGGAAATCAGGATTTTGCAAAAGGAACACATTAAGGCGCCAGCTATATGATTTCTTTTTCTCCGTATGTGGCACCTACTCTAAACTCACCAGGGCGTGATCTGAGACTAAGATATTTCCAACTGAGCAATCAACAACAGATGAAATGAGGGACTTGGATATAAAAAAAAAATCTATTCTATAATAAATCTTATGGACTGATTAAAAAAATGTATAGTCTCTACCAGATGGGTTCAAAAGTCTCCAAATATCTGTAAGACCAAGATTTCTACACATCCTGTGAAGCGTCAAGGTTGCTATAGGAGGCTTACACACTTTTGCTTCACTGTGATCAAGGACTGAGTCCATCAAAAGATTAAAGTCTCCTCGCAATATTATATCATGAGGGGTGCCAGCGGTTTGCAACATCCCTTCAAGATCTATAAAAAAGCCCTGATTATCAGCATTAGGCGCATAAATATTAGCCAAAATCAACCTTTGCCCTTGAATTTCAGCTAAAACAATAATGACGCTTCCTAATTTATCTTTAATCTGTTTGAGAAATTTGAATTGTAAATGTTTATTTACCAATATAATGACTCCTTTGCTCTTACTTGAGCCAACACTAAAGAAAACATGTCCACCCCATATCTTCCCAAATTTTTCAGCTTCCTGCGGGGAGAGAAACACTATATCATATTTCTTACGTTTAAGAAAAGTAATAACCTTCCTTCTTTTTATGGGGTACCCCAACCCATTCACATTCCATGTCTAGAGAGATAGTACACTCATATTAACAACTGACATATTGATATAATAAAAAATAAATAAACTGTGTGTCAAAAACAAAATTATACAGACCACATTCCCCATTAGTGCAACAATCAAACCCTGAACTTCCCCCCGAACAAAACAAACAGAAAAAAGAAAAACGTGCGTATTAACCCCGCACACGAAAGCGCCAACCGGCGACAATCCCTCTAAACTCAAAAGGTCCATGAACACCCACGAGCCCCCACGAGCCCCCACGACAACTTCACAAATTTGTGAAGCAAAATTACATAACAGAAAATACTTTGTAAAATAACCCCCAGCCATAAGGAAGAATGAACACAGAACATGTAGATTAATTCACAGAACTGTTTTAAACAAATTTCAGCTGATATAAAACCATTCAGTTTCATGGATAGACAAACAAATGTTCAGTGAGCCAGCTGTTATGAGTTCAGCGGATGACGTAATCATTCCAGTGTCCAGTAAACAGCACAAGCTCCAGCCGCTAGGCGGAGCCAACACAAAAAGTAACAAAACCGACCTCCCAGTTCCCCGGATGGTCAAGTCACTCGGAGGCCGCATAAAAGTATATACCATGACTTACTCAATCCGTCAGCTTTATAAAAGACATCCTTTGTGTGAGCATGTAGACATTTTGCAGTCATCCATAGTGTCCACTCTCAAACTGGCCGGAAACTTCAATGCAAAAGTAATCTTTCATCAATGCAAAAGCTTCTTTAAGGAAAGTGTTATTCACAAAACAAACTCCAGCCGCTAGGCTGAGCCAATGCAAAAAGAAACCAAAATGACGCCCAGCTTCCTCAAAAGCCAGAGTAAGTACAGCGAGTCAGACCCACTCATATGAGAAACATCCAATGGTTTACTCACCCGTTGATTCAATAAAAGACATTACCTGATTGGGACATGTAAATACTGCGACCGTCCTTCGTTTCTATTCTCAGTTTGGCCGGAAACATTAGAGCAAAAGTGATCTTTCGCCGATGTAAGAGTTTCTTGCATTCCTTGAACCGATCGCGTTTCTCTCTTGTCAAACTCGTAAAGTCCAGGAATAAGAAAATATTATGGTTCCTCCAAGAAAGCTTCCCTTTGCTCCTTGCCTGGCGTAACACAAGATCTTTATCGGATGACCTCAGAAATTTGGCCAGAATCGATCGGGGCTTGTCTCCCTCAGCAGATCTGTGAGCTCGCTCGATTTCCAGCTTGTGGCCTGTTATGTTGAGCAGACTTGGGAAGAGCTCATCTAGGAATTTCACCATATCTCTGCCCTCCTCATGCTCAGGAATTCCAACAATTCTGATGTTATTCATGTGGCTTCTATTCTCAAGATCTTCAAGCTTTTCAAGAATACGTTCCAGATCAACTTTGGTCGCGGGCGGATTAGCGGTTAATTCCCTCTCCGAAGACTCCAAATAATCGATAAGTTTCTCAGCATCTGACACTCTTGTAACTAATTCAGAGAATTTTATTTCCATCGCCGTAATCGATCAACATATTACAGCGAGATCCTCCAAGTCAGCAAGAACCTTCATCATCATCACCGATATGTTGGACAACTGACACTGGATTCCTTCTCCCACCGCACCATCCAAATCCAGTCTCCGGTCTGTAGGCCTGTCGGGCCTTTCATCCTGAACATGTAAGTGTCTTTTAATGTCTCCAGAGCCCGATGATTTTGACTTCTTTGCCATGTTTTACCTCAAAGAGTAAATGTGTTACTGGGTGTATCGAATTGCTCCAAATTATAACATGAGAATAATAAAAAATTTAGCAAAGTGCGCAGAGCTTGTCGTTCACACATCTGCTTCTTGCATGGCATCACGTGACCTCTATGTTACCAGGTTCAAACTGAACATAAAAGGAAAAATAGGGAATCGGATGAAAACATAACAGAAGCAGGAGGAAGGGGTAATAAGACAAAGAGAATGGAAGTTTAGTACAAGGCTATGGTAACATTTTCTGCTGTAGTTAAAAACATAAATAACCCAATGAGATTGACCAAACTAATTAAAAAAACACTTGGTAATATTAAATCTGCACGATACTTGTCCAACAACCGTGTCCTTTTTTGTAAGGATAAGAAACAACAAGATGCCACATTGAGAATAAAGGAGATGGGAGGGGTAAAAGTAATTCCAAATAAAAGTCCATATATCGGGAAAAACTGAAGACTTTAATGGAGTGGTCACAGGGGTGCCTAATTCTTTGGCTGATGAAGTGTTAAAAACACTGATAAGGAGTGAAATGGTGACAGAGGGGCAATGTTTATCTACACACAGGAATGGTAGAAGAGAAGCAAGTACCACAGTGTTTATAACATTTAACTGCAAAAGCCTACCAGAACGTGTAAATATAGGATATGTCTGCTATAGTACGCCCATATGTACATTAGTACCAGAATCCCTTCTTAGCTACCTGAGGAAAAGAGCACAGGCAAGCAGAGTTATTAAGCAGGCTAAAAAGACATACTGGCAAGTATTTTGCTCTTCAATAGGAAGAGAAACGCAGCTGGGAGATGTATGGTGTGTGTTAAAAAAAAGATGACTTGAGTATATAAGATTAACAATATCCTAGTACTAATAGGAAAAGGGAGAACAGCTGTAACAGAGGAAGAAAAAACAGAACTGTTTGTCCAGACTTTAAAAAAAGCACATAGTACTGATAATTTAGATGTCAATTATCGGAACAGAAGGAAGGACATTTTGGAACAGTGTCAAGACTTATATTATCAGAAACCTACTGGACAGATAGCTTTAGATGCTAATTTTGAGATGTTTGAATTCAAAAGAGTACTAGCACGGGCTGGAAGCACTGCCTCAGGGAAAGACAGGGTGTGTTATACTATGTTTAAATATGCAGATAAAATGGTGCTAAAGGCAGTCTTGGGTCTGTTTAATAAGCTTTGGGCAGAAGGTAGGTTACCAAGGGACTGGAAACATGCTGTCATAATTCCTGTTGCCAAATCAGGGAAAGAACCATCAATAGCAGGGAACTATAGAGATTAACATCATACCAGGGTTTAAAATCTGAAACTTTGGGAGGTTAACAGATGGGACATCAGTGAACACTGCAGAGTTAGTTGTTATTCAAATGGCACTTGGATGGGTCAAGGAAGTGTTGCCAGATAAGGTTGTTATATATTCGGACTCAATGGCATCACTCTTAAGCCTTCAAACATTTCAAACATGTAGAGATGATATCTTGACAGAAATATTGGTCAGTTTATATAGATTAAGGCAGATTGGAATCTCAGTACATTTTATATGGGTACCAGCACATGTGGGTGCAAGGAAACGAAAAAGCAGATAAAATGGCTAAGGAAGCAATAAAATGAGATAATATATGCTTAACAAACAATTTAAGCAGGGCAGAAGGGAAACATTTGATTTTAGAAGCTTGCTATTACAAATGGCAGAAGTACAGGGATACAGTGCATCCGGAAAGTATTCACAGCGCTTCACTTTTTCCACATTTTGTTATGTTACAGCCTTATTCCAAAATTGATTAAATTCATTATTTTCCTCAAAATTCTACAAACAATACCCCATAATGAAAAAGTGAAATAAGTTTGTTTGAAATCTTTGCAAATTTATTAAAAATAAAAAACGAAAAAAAATCACATGTACATAAGTATTCACAGCCTTTGCCATGACACTCAAAATTGAGCTCAGGTGCATCCTGTTTCCACTGATCATCCTTGAGATGTTTCTACAACTTGATTGGAGTCCACCTGTAGTAAATTCAGTTGATTGGACATGATTTGGAAAGGCACACACATGCCTATGTAAGGTCCCACAGTTAACAGTGCATGTCAGAGCACAAACCAAGCCATGAAGTCCAAGGAATTGTCTGTAGACCTCCGAGACAGGATTGTATTGTGGCACAGATCTGGGAAAGGGTACAGAAAAATTTCTGCAGCATTGAAGGTCCCAATGAGCACAGTGGCCTCCATCATCCATAAATGGAAGAAGTTTGGAACCACCAGGGCTCTTCCTAGAGCTGGTCGCCCGGCCAAACTGAGCAATCGGGTTTAGTTGCTTTGGTCAGGGAGGTGACCAAGAACCCGATGGTCACTCTGACAGAGCTCCAGTGTTTCTCTGTGGAGAGAGGAAAACCTTCCAGAAGAACAACTATCTCTGCAGCACTCCACCAATCAGGCCTGTGGGACGGAAGCCACTCCTCAGTAAAAGGCACATGACAGCCCGCCTGGAGTTTGCCTAAAGGCACCTGAAGGACTCTCAGACCATGAGAAACAAAGATTAAACTGTTTGGCCTGAATAGCAAGCGTCATGTCAGGAGGAAACCAGGCACCGCTCATCACCTGGCCAATACCATCCCTACAGTGAAGCATGGTGGTGGCAGCATCATGCTGTGGGGATGTTTTTCAGCAGCAGGAACTGGGGGACTAGTCAAGATCGAGGGAAAGATGAATGCAGCAATGTACAGAGACATCCTTAATGAAAACCTGCTCCAGAGCGCTCTGAACCTCAGACTGGGGCGAAGGTTCATCTTCCAACAGGACAACGACCCTAAGCACACAGCCAAGATAACAAAGGAGTGGCTACAGGACAACTCTGTGAATGTCCTTGAGTGGCCCAGCCAGAGACCAGACTTTAACCCAATTGAACATCTCTGGAGAGATCTGAAAATGGCTGTGCACCGACACTCCCCATCCAACCTGATGAAGCTTGAGAGGTCCTGCAAAGAAGAATGGGAGAAACTGCCCAAAAATAGGTGTGCCAAGCTTGTAGCATCATACTCAAAAAAACTTGAGGCTGTAATTGGTGCCAAAGGTGCTTCAACAAAGTATTTAGCAAAGGCTGTGAATACTTATGTACATGTGATTTTTGTTTCGTTTTTTATTTTTTAAAAATTTGCAAAGATTTCAAACAAACTTCTTTCACGTTGTCATTATGGGGTATTGTTTGTAAAATTGAGGAAAATAATGAATTTAATCCATTTTGGAATAAGGCTGAAACATAACAAAATGTGGAAAAAATGAAGCGCTGTGAATACTTTCCGGATGCACTGTACATGTCAGACTGGCAGACATTTCCATAAAATACAAAGCAATGAAAGGCAAGGTAAAATTACTCCTAACTTAAATAGCGAGGAACATGTCATGCTCACACACTTAAGAATGGGTCGTACTAAACTTAATGCAACACTTCACATCATGGGTAAACATAACACGGGTTTATGTGATACATGCCAGGAAATGGAATCTGTTGAACATGTTTTAATTAAATGTATCAGATATGAACAGGAAAGAATTGAACTTATAAGAGAACTACAATCTTCAGGATGTACAGAATATACTCTATGCTATATTTGTTCAGGAACTGGTAAAATAGTAAAAGAAATACTGAGATTCTTAAACATATACAATAGGAAATCATCCTTTTATTCCTAGAATTCGTCCTCGTCACACTCCAGCAAAGTAGGTGGCGGCATGCACCTATTTAGTTGGTTTACAGCCCACCAGTAAACCCACAGAAGAAGAAGAAGAAGAAGCATCAATGCACATTTACATTTATATCCTCTTAAAGGGACAAAGGGTGCTTAAACTTCGCGTGCGAGACTGCCTCGAGCAGTTAGTTTAGCTTAGTCAAAGTATCTTGTTTAGTTTAGCTTCTCGTTTCTGTACTACTGCCTACAACAAATAAACAATATATTTTCCACGTTTAATCTATGCATTATTGAATGTGGTGTGTTTTGAGCACTCTATGCTGCACTCAGTGGTGTAGTAGCATCTGAAGAGGTGGGCATACTGTGAATTTATGAAACCCCCACCCCTTTTGTTTCCATAAAAAAAAAAAAAAAAAGACTGTTTGTGGCAGCGGGGGCGTGGTCAAGCATCTCTCCGGAGAGAGAAAGTGGTAAGGGCGCTTACACCTGAGCTAAATTATGTCTAACACCTGTCTCTAATTTCAGTGAGCACGGGGAGAGCGGCATAAAGAGAGCGACACAACGCTCAGTCGAGAGAGAGACTGGATATGACAGAGCCGAGCCAGAGCAACGATTCCCTAGTAGTGAAAGTTTTTTGTAGAAACAGTGTGTGTTAGGGTTTAGACAGCGTATAAAGGTAACTGTAAAGTGGTGTCGAGGAAGAAGGGAAATAAAGCTTCACCTGAAGAAGGAAAACTGCTTCTTGCGTCCTCTTTTACACTGGTGCCAAAACCCGGGATTGAAGTTTGGGTCAAAGATGGATGGAGGTCGTCCCGTAGAGTCCTCCCAGTTGGCGGAGCCCTCGCCAGCCTACATCGGAACCACCAACAAACGCTGCTTGAGCTCCGACAAGATCAAGACCGCCGGTTTGTCAAGCTCATGCATGCTCAAGCCGAGGACCGGCAGGCGATCCGGAGCCTCCTCAGCCAGGGGGCATCCTCAGCCGCGACCCCGGACACACCCACGCCGTTACCCCCGCCAGCATTACAGAAAATGGGGGCGGCGGACGACCCCGAGGCTTTCCTGGATTTGTTTGAGCGGACCGCCGAGATCTGGGGCTGGCCGCTTGGCCAATGGGCAGCCCGATTGATCCCACTATTGTCCGGGGAAGCCCAGCTCGCGGCTCAACAACTGCCAGCATCGAGCCTCCTGGCCTACGGAGATCTAAAAAAAGCCATCTTGCAACGGGTTGGTCGCACTCCGGAGGAAAGTCGTCAACTCTTCCGGAGCTTGAAGTTGGAAAGCTCTGACCGCCCGTTTGCCTTTGCCCAGCGGCTCCGTGACGCCTGCTGAAGATGGCTGCTAGCGGGGGATCGCGACGTCCAGGGAATTATCGACCAGGTGGTACTGGAACAGTTCATAGTTCGACTGCCAAAAGGGATGGCGGAGTGGGTCCAGTGCCACCGCCCGGCGTCGTTGGAGGAAGCTATCCGACTTGCGGAGGACCACATGGCGGCAATCCCGAGGGCGGAAGATCCCTCCTACGTTTTCTCTCCTCCCTCTGTTTCTTCCCCCCCCCTCTCTCTCTCTCGTCTGCTCTCTCTCCAGGTCCCGTTCCTGCCCCACGCAGACGAGGAGGAACTCAGCCCCTGAGACCAGTTCCCCGGGTGTGGGACACGACACCTTCCCCTACTCCAATGCCCCGCCGCTCTCCCCCTCAGGGGGGGGGCGCCCGCCGACGCAAGTGTGGGCGTAGCACCTGGGCCGGCCTGCTGGAGGTGCGGAGATCCGAGCCACTTCCGAGATCAGTGCCCTCTGATGGAGCTGGGGACGGTGGTGCGGGTCTCTGACCTCCCACAGGCTGCCCCCGACCGGGCCGGAGCGTACCGGATACCGGTAAGTGTCAAGGGGGGTACTCACCAAGTGTTGGTGGATACCGGGTGTAATCAAACCACTATCCACCAACGCCTGGTTCAACCTGAGGCATTGGTCACATCCAAAACGGTGAAGGTGAAGTGTGTACACGGGGATATTCACAAGTATCCGGTGGTGACCCTGACAATTAAATTTCGGGGGAAAAAGCATAGAGTGGAGGCTGCGGTTAGTTCCCGCCTCACCCATCCGCTGATTTTGGGGACTGATTGGCCTGATTTTCGAGTTTTATTAAAGGGAATTTGTGCGGATGGGTCCTGTGTGAAAATAGGGAGATGTGTGATGTGCGATGCTCTGGCAGGGGAGGCGGAGCCGGGGCCATCCTCGACAGCTCCACGTCATAATGACGAGAGAGGGGGAGAGGCTGCAGCCCCTCCCCTTCTCAGGGAATTCCCTGAGGGGGATTTCCCTTTGGAGCAGTCGCGAGACGAAACCCTCAAACACGCCTTTGACCAAGTGAGAGTCATCGATGGTCAACGACTCCAGCCTGACATCGCACTTTCATACCCCTATTTTGCAATTATAAATGAGCGGTTGTATCGAGTGACACAGGACACTCGGACCAAAGAGGATACAACCCAACTTTTGATTCCAAGGAGCCGTCGGGAAATGGTATTCCAGGCGGCTCATTATAATCCCATGGCAGGTCATCTAGGAGAAAGGAAGACACTGAACCGTCTAATAGCCCGTTTCTATTGGCCGGGCATTGGCGGCGATGTCCGCAGGTGGTGTGCGGCATGCCGCAAATGCCAGCTGGTTAACCCACCGGCCACCCCAAAAGCGCCATTGCGCCCTCTCCCTCTGATCGAGGTCCCCTTTGAGAGAATTGGAATGGACCTCGTCGGGCCATTAGAATGGTCAGCACGCAGACATCGCTTTGTATTGGTCCTAGTGGACTATGCAACACGATATCCGGAAGCCGTGCCTCTTCGCAACATCTCAGCACGCAGTGTTGCGGAGGCACTCTTCAAAATAATCTCCCGGGTGGGGATTCCGAAAGAAATCCTCACCGATCAGGGCACAACATTTATGTCACGAACACTACGCGAACTGTACGAACTATTAAATATTAAATCGATTCGCACCAGTGTATACCATCCTCAAACGGATGGCCTGGTGGAACGATTTAATAAAACCCTCAAAAACATGATTCGTAAGTTCGTGCACGATGATTCTAGAAATTGGGATAAATGGCTCGACCCCCTGTTATTTGCAGTACGAGAGGTCCCGCAAGCCTCCACTGGCTTCTCCCCATTCGAGCTGCTGTATGGGCGACGCCCACGCGGCGTGCTTGATGTAATGCGAGAGGCCTGGGAGGAGGGACCTTCAAACAGTAAAAATGAAATTCAGTATGTTCTTGATCTTCGAGCAAAACTCCACACCTTGGGGCAACTAACACAGGAGAATTTGCTCCAAGCTCAAGAACGACAGCGCTGACTGTATGACAGGGGAACTCAGCTAAGGGAATTTGCACCGGGAGATAAAGTGCTTGTATTGCTTCCCACATCGAGCTCTAAATTACTCGCCAAGTGGCAAGGACCCTTTGAGGTCACACGACGAGTGGGAGATCTCGATTATGAGGTTAAACGAACCGATAGAGGGGACGCACATCAAATATACCACCTCAATCTCCTAAAATTGTGGAGGGAGGCGGTCCCCGTGACGTTGGCTACGGTGGTTCCCGAGAAGGCGGAGCTCGGTCCGGAGGTGAGTTCAAAACATAAACAGTTCACCCCGGTCACTTGCGGAGACCACCTCTCACCGAGCCAACTCGCGGAGGTTGCCAGGTTGCAACAGGAGTTTGCAGATGTGTTCTCCCCTCTACCGGGACGTACAAACCTCATCCATCACCACATCGAGACCGAGCCGGGGGTGGTGGTATGTAGCCACCCCTATCGACTACCCGAACACAAAAAGAAAATTGTTCGGGAAAAATTGGATGCGATGCTTGATATGGGGGTAATAGAAGAATCCCACAGCGATTGGTCCAGCCCAGTTGTTCTAGTGCCTAAGAGCGACGGGTCTGTGCGATTCTGTGTGGATTACAGGAAAGTCAACGCGGTCTCTAAATTTGATGCGTATCCAATGCCTCGCGTTGATGAGTTGCTTGATCGGTTGGGCACTGCTCGGTTTTATTCGACATTGGATTTGACGAAGGGTTATTGGCAGATCCCCTTGACACCAATTTCCCGTGAGAAAACCGCCTTCTCCACACCGTTTGGATTACACCAATTTGTGACACTTCCGTTCGGTTTGTTTGGATCCCCGGCTACGTTTCAGCGTCTCATGGACCGAATCCTCAGGCCGCATTCAGCTTACGCCGCTGCCTATTTAGATGACATCATCATTTATAGCAATGATTGGCAGCGGCATATGCAACATCTGAGGGCGGTTCTAAGATCGCTGCGCCGAGCGGGACTCACAGCGAACCCGAAGAAGTGCGCGATTGGGCGGGTGGAGGTACGGTATCTGGGGTTCCACTTGGGCCACGGGCAGGTGCATCCCCAAATTGACAAGACAGCGGCGATTGCGACCTGCCCGAGACCCAAGACCAAAAAGGGGGTGAGACAGTTCCTGGGGCTGGCTGGCTAATTATTCGGACGTCACCAGCCCGCTGACTGATCTCACTAAAAAGGGAGCTCCAGATCCGGTCCAGTGGACGGAGCAGTGTCAACGGGCGTTCACGCAAGTTAAAGCCGCACTTTGCGGGGGGCCGCTGTTACATTCACCTGACTTCTCTCTCCCTTTTGTTTTACAGACAGATGCTTCAGACAGGGGGCTGGGGGCTGTACTCTCGCAGGTGGTGGAGGGGGAGGAGCGCCCCGGTGCTGTACATTAGCCGTAAGCTCTCGTTAAGGGAAACTAAGTACAGCACCGTGGAAAAGGAGTGTCTCGCCATCAAGTGGGCAGTCCTCACTCTCCGATACTACCTGCTGGGGCGGGCCTTCACCCTCTGCTCGGATCACGCCCCACTCCAGTGGCTCCACCGCATGAAAGATACCAACGCCCGGATCACCCGTTGGTATCTGGCTCTTCAGCCGTTTAAGTTCAAGGTGGTCCAGAGACCGGGGGCGCAGATGGCTGTCGCCGACTTCCTTTCCAGGAATGGGGGGGGAGTGGTAGGCAGGCCGGATGTCGCCCCGGCCTGAGTCGGACGGTGGGGATATGTGGCAGCGGGGGCGTGGTCAAGCATCTCTCCGGAGAGAGAAAGTGGTAAGGGCGCTTACACCTGAGCTAAATTATGTCTAACACCTGTCTCTAATTTCAGTGAGCACGGGGAGAGCGGCATAAAGAGAGCGACACAACGCTCAGTCGAGAGAGACTGGATATGACAGAGCCGAGCCAGAGCAACGATTCCCTAGTAGTGAAAGTTTATTTGTAGAAACAGTGTGTGTTAGGGTTTAGACAGCGTATAAAGGTAACTGTAAAGTGGTGTCGAGGAAGAAGGGAAATAAAGCTTCACCTGAAGAAGGAAAACTGCTTCTTGTGTCCTCTTTTACACTGTTGTTATTATAGTCCCACATAAACTTACAAAATGTGTATCTGGGTAAGTTTCTTGCTAGCATGGTGTACAGTACACTACTAAGAACTATGGTAACTTAATGTTAAATATGTATTTAATTAATAGGTGTCATTAATGTTCCTTTTATTAGGCTACTATGAAAATTGTTAATACTTTATTATTACTCTAGCTAATTCATAATACACAATAAACTGTTAACCATTGTAGCTAATATGAGTGTAGTAATGTTCACGTTAACACGTTATCTTGTATTACCATATATAGCTTACATAAAAATGTATGGTTATTTGTTTTATTTGTGTACTATTATGTGCTTTTCTGTGTATAGTGAAATAGTTTTCCTATTTAGAAATATAAATTGAAATGATTTGATATCACAAGAAAAAGGCACCACCGACAGCAGTAAATGGCACACACACACACACACACACACACACACACACAAAAAGCATAAAAACCTAGCAGGGGTGCAATAACATGCAGTATTTTCACAAAGTTTAATTGCATAAGTTAAATTTAAATGTATATATTAATATATATATTTGTAAATATGTAAGTAAAAAGTAATTGCATTTTGTATACCATGTTTTGTTTGTTTGTTTGATTTGTTTGTTTTTTCAGGCAATGAAATGCCAGTAAGATTGAAGAGGATTTGTTTTTGTACCTGTAAGTATTAGAAAATAGTCTCTCTTTTTTTTTCTTCGATAGAACCTCAAATTTAACTAATTAAAAAGCTTTTTTTCAGTAGTTCCAGTATATTCTTATCAAAAATAATGTCAATCAAATTAGTTTGTATCAGTATAGGTGTATATCAGTATAGTGCTCTACAATAGCTCTGATCTGCTTACAAGAAGTGTAACTGACTCGCCTACAACACAAACAGTATCACATTTTGTCACTTTATTCTGTTGCTTTTCACTCTACATGTAGACACATAAATAACTGCTACTATTTCTCTTAACATGCTACAAACTGATAAAGACAACAGGCTCATGTCATGGCTGATGTTGTGTGCTTATTTTTATATTTAATAATCAAGAAATCATTGCTGAATACCCTGAAGAAATGGCAGACGTTAATCTTCAGACACCTGTGGAAACCAAACACTGCTTTTCTCCAAACCCTGAAAAAAAAAAAAAAAGACTAAACTTCATCCTCAGTCTACTTTGACTGAACTATTAAGTTGTGAGCGTGTATGTAAATGTAACTTAGAGGCAGTAAATGTCAGCATGATTTTACCATGTTAATACCATTTTGTTTGTTTCAGGAAGTATAATATGGAATAACGAGGGAATCTCAACAGAGGAGGCTGTGTAGTGGATCATGGGGAGGTTTGTGCAGCTCCTTGGCTAAAGATGAACTGGCCCGAAGGATTTTTGTACTCTGTAAGTTAATGCATTTACCTGTTTGTGTAGTATATGTGACAGCAATTAGTGTAACACTAGTTTACTTACATTTTTACATTTATATTTATTCATTTAGCAGACGTTTTTATCCAAAGCGACTTACAAATGAGGAATACAGTGACAGCAATTTGTCCTAAGGCAATAACATGAGCTGCAGTACAAAGTTTCAAATTGCTCAGAGACGTACAGGTATAAGGGAAGAAGGTGAGAGACTGGTGAAAGAATGGACTGAGAATGGATAAATGGTTACTCGGATATATGTTGAATGTGTATTTTTGCTGCTAAAACATGCCTTGTTTTATTGTTTCGGTATAGGATTCCATTTGTTAACATTAGTTAACAACATTAGTTAACATGAACTAACAATTATCAATATATATTTTTTACAACATTTATTAATCTTAATTTTACAATTGTTCATTGTAAGTTCATATTACATTAACTTATGTTTCCAAATGTATTACTATATGTTTTAATTAACATTAACTAAGATGAATAAATGCTGTAAAGTATTGTTCATTGTTAGTTCATGTTAACTAATGTTGTTAACTAATGGAACTTTATTGTAAAGTGTTACCATTCTTTCACTATTATTGTTTCTGAACCATGATAATCAGGGGAAAAAGTGTATATACTGTAGTAGTTTTACTTGATATTACACACATTTCAATATTACTTATGCTGGATACAGCAACTTATTGTTAAATCATTGGACTTTGCATTGTGAATAGTCTATCAAACAACATTGAGGTGTTGGCAACACATGAAAAATGGGCCTACCTTTAAATATATTTGATTTAATTAAGTCTGAATTCAGTTAGACAATGTTGATTTTATTAATAATTTCTTGTACTTTATTATTTACTATTTACAGTACAGTACTAGGTACAGTATAAAAAAACAAACAAAGAATTCACGGGCTGAAGATGTGGAAAGACATGTTGCTCAATGACCATGAAAAGCTCCTGATAGAGGTGGTGGAAAGAGAAAATGAGCATACCTCAACGCACAGTAATTTACTTTTAGAATTAAAGTATTCCTGATCAGTTTCATTCAAACAAATGGTTTAAATTATTTAAATATGTTTAAGTTTGCTCAGTATTAATTGAGTTTAATTAAAGCTGATTTGCCTTTTACCAAACTGTGTTGTTTGAAACATTAATTTTGTTTAGACCTACAACATTTTTAACTTCATACTTTAAATTTAAATACTTCAGATATATTCTGAAGTATATTATGTACTTTATAAGATTACTCAATTCAGTGAATTGATTTAATTATTACTCAGTTTAGATATTATTAATTAAAACAATGTGAGTTGAAAATGTGTCTTTCATGCATTTGTATATGGGCCTAATTGCTGTTTGTAAAATTGTTTTATTTTTTCATGCACATGTAAACACACATATATGTTTGTACAATGTTGTCAATAAATGTTCTTCATGCATTCAAGTGAGATCTTGTACATTTATTATAATGAGATGGTTATATAGATTTGTAAAAATGTATTATAAACTATAAATAAAATGCAAGAGAACATTTAGGCTGACCATCAATATTAAAAGGTAACTGTGGCATGGAGGGGCTTGGTCATATGTCCGTCTGCAGGAGAGGGAAAGCGGTAAGGATCGTCACCTGGGTTATGATTACTCTAACACCTTTCTCTAATTATAGTGATGGCGGAGGGAGACCTGAAAAGGCACGCCAGAGCGCCAGAGCGGGGAGAGATCACCAGGGACGAGCTGAGAGAAAGACTGGCAACATAAAGAGCCCTGGTTTTGATTTTGTTATAAGCCTTAACCTTTAACTGAAAAAATAAATATTGACCTTAACTGTTCACTGTCTCCTGACTCCTCCATTGCCCACGAACATAGAACTTCTACAGTGGTGCCAAAAACCCAGCTTTGGAGGAGAACGTCATTATGGAGTTCATACCACTGGGCGAAGTCTTCAAGACCCTCGCCAGCATCCAGCAAAGTCAACATCAAGCCCTCGTGGATGTACGCCTGGAGCACGAACAGTGTTTCCAAGTCCTGCTCCAGGCACAAGCGGAGGACTGGCATGTGCTCCAGAGCCTGATCACCAGAGAGGGGGCTGGCGCTGCAACCTCCCCGGAACCCACCCCACCCGTGGCCCTAATGAAGATGGGGCCGGATGATGACTCGGAGGCCTTCCTGGACCTTTTTGAGAAGACGGCGGAGGTATGGAAGTGGCCTTCCGACCAGTGGGCAGCCCGTTTATGACTCTTCAGGGAGGTGCAGCTGGTGGCACAACAACTTCCCGCCACCAGCCTCCTTAATTACCAACACCTGAAGAGCGCCATCCAGCAACGGGTCAGTCGTAGCCCCGGACAGTGTCGTCAGCTCTTCAGATCCTTGAGTTTCTGGAAGCACGGCCGCCTGTTCACTTTTGCCCAAAAGCTCTGGGATGCCTGCCAGAAATGGTTGCTGGCGGAGGGAACCCACGGCACCATGGATGTTGTCGACCTGGTGGTACTGGAGCAGTTTGTCACCCAGCTTACTCGAGGTATGTCCGAGTGGGTCCAGTGCCACCGCCCGGCGCCGCTGGAAGAGGCCGTCCAGCTGGCAGTGGACTACATGGCGCAAAAACAATTTCAATACGTTCTTGACCTTAGAGCAAAACTTCACACTTTAGGGCAGGTCACACAGGAGAATTTGCTCCAAGCGCAAGTACATCAAAGCCGACTGTATGACAGGGGCACTCAACTATGCGAATTTGCACAGGGAGATAAAGTGCTTGTATTGCTGCCCACTTCGAGCTCCAAATTACTCATCAAGTGGCAAGGACCCTTTGAGGTCACACGACGAGTTGGAGATCTCGATTATGAGGTTAGGTGAATGGATAGGGCAGGGGCATGTCAAACCAAACACCTCAACCTCCTCAACCCACGGAGGGAGGTGGTGCCTGTAGATTTGGTAATGGTAATTCCGGAGAGGACGAAGCTTGGGCTGGAGGTGACTCCCAAACCAAGTTCATTCACTCCGGTCCCTTGTGGAGACCACCTCTCACTGTTGCAGCTTACAGACATTGCCCGGATGCAAGCGGAATTTGTGGATGAGTTTTCAGCTCTTCTCGGTCGCACAAACCTCATAGAGCACCATATTGAGACCACCCCGGGGGTTGTGATTCCGCCCCTATCGCCTTCCTGAACACAAGAAAAAGGTTGTTCAGGAAGAATTAGAGGCATTGCTTGAAATGGGTGTTATACAAGATTCACACAGCGATTGGGCCAGCCCGGTAGTTCTGGTACTGAAGAGTGACGACTCGGTCCGGTTCTGTGTTAACTACTGGAAACTTAACGCAGTGTCCAAATTTGATGCTTATCCAATGCCACGAATTGATGAGTTACTCGATCAGTTGGCAGCAGCTCAATTTTACTTGATGCTGGACTTAACAAAGGTTTATTGGCAGATCCCTTTAACTCCAATATCCCAAATAAAAACAGCTTTTTCCACACCATTCAGATTACACCAATTCACTACGCTTCCGTTTGGTTTGTTTGGAGCCCCCGCCACATTTCAGCACCTCATGGACAAGGTCCTCAGACCGCATACGGCATATGCCGCCGCATATCTAGACGATATCATAATTTATAGTAATGACTGGCAGCGGCATTTGCAACATCTGGGGGGCAGTCCTGAGAGCACTGTGACAGGTGGGGCTCACGGCCAACCCGAAGAAGTTTGGGCGGGTGGAAGTTAGGTATCTGGGGTTCCACTTGGGTCAAGGACAGTGCGTCCACAGGTTAACAAATCCGCAGTGATCGCGACCTGTCCGGCATGCAAGACCAAAAAGGAGGTAAGGCAGTTTTTGGGGTTGGCTGGCTACAAGTGCCTAGTTACTGTGATGTCACCAGCCCGCTGACTGACCTTACTAAAAAGGGGGCCCCCGATCTGGTCCAGTGGACAGAGTCGTGCCAACAGGCTTTCCTGAAGGTAGAGTCTGCACTTTGTGGGGGACTGCTTTTGCATGCTCCTGACTTCTCTCGCCCCTTTATTTTATAGACTGATGCATCTGACAGGGGGCTGGGGGCGGTGCTCTCGCAGGAGGTGGGGGGGGAGGAATGGCCAGTGCTCTTTATTAGTCACAAGCTCTCCTTCCAGGAGACAAAGTACAGTACCATACCTTCACCCTCTGCTCTGATCACGCTCCTCTGCAGTGGCTCCACCACATGAAATATACTAATGCGTGGATCACCTGTTGGTATCTGGCTTTTCAGCCCTTTAAGTTCGAGGTGGTCCACAGACCAGGGGCGCAGATGGTCGTGGCTGACTTTCTCTCGAGAAATGAGGGGGGAGTGGGCAGGCCGGATGTTGCCCCGGCCTCAGTCGGCGGTGGGGGTATGTGGCATGGGGGGCGTAGTCATGTGTCAGTCTGTGGGAGAGAGAGCGGTAAGGATCGTCACCCTGGGTGGTGATCACTCTAACACCTCTCTCTAATTATAGGTATGATGGAAGGAGACCTGAAAAGGCACGCCAGAGTGGGGAGAGACCACCAGGGATGAGCTGAGAGAAAGACCGGCAACATAAAGAGCCTTGGATTTGAGTTGGCTATAAGCCGACCCCTTTAACTGAAAAAATAAATACTGACCTTAACTGTTTGCAGTCTCCTGACTCCTCCATTGCCCACAAACATAGAACTTCTACAGTAACATTTATAAACCGTTCATTGTTACATAACACTGGCAGCATTGGCACGTCACCGGCTGCCAGATTGATGTATCTATATATTACCTCATAGTCTTACCACGTTTACACAACTCAACTGACTATAATCAAGTTTAAATGGGGGCGCTTTAACTCACTTGCGTAATGCCCAATTCCCAATGTGCTCTAGGTCCTCGTGGTGGCGTAGTGACTTGCCTCAAACCGGGTGGTGGAGGACGAATCTCAGTTGCCTCCGCGTCTGAGACTGTCAATCCGCGCATCATCACATGGCTTGTTGAGCGCGTTACTGCGGAAACATAGCGCATGTGGAGGCTTCACGCTATTCTCTGCAGCATCCACGCACAACTCACCACGCACCCAACGAGAGCGAACCACATTATAGTGACCACGAGGAGGTTACCCCATGTGGCTCTACCCTCCCTAGCAACCAGGCCAATTTGGTTGCTTAGGAGACCTGGCTGAAGTCACTCAGCACGTGCTTGTGTAACTTAATTGATTCGCCGCCTCCAGACCAGCAATGATTGGCTGAACATCGTTGATGTGGCTTTTTAAATGGATGGTATGTTGCCATGAAAAAATCTGGATTCCGGAAGTAAATACAGCGGTAAACACCTGCAGCATGCTCTTGTAGCTACTGGATTATTAGGTAAATTAAGTGTTGAGCCACATAGAAGATATATATATCAGGCTTGCATACATTTTTTTAGCCACACATATCAACACTCATATGTTCCTTTGTTTCATGTACAGCAGTAGCCTACACCTTTTTTTTAAACATCTTTTTAGACTACAGACATGCCGACTTCTCCCGTGAAGACACGCATTCCGCTGACAAGCTTTGGTCATCTCATAACCGAGGTCAAGGTAGAGAAATAAGCCTTAATAACAACAGATATCATTTGTGCATGCTGTCATAAAAATGAAAAGAAATATTTTTTTAATTGTTTACCCTTCTCATGGAGAACTATATATACCCTTCTAATAGCCTAAGGGATAGTTCACCCAAAAATGCCAAACTCATCCTCTTGCCATCCCATATGTGTGACTTTCTTTCTTCTGCAGAACACAAATGAAGATTTTTAGAAGAGTGTCTCAGCTCTTTAGGTTCATACAATGCAAGTGAATAATGAACAGAACTTTAAAGCCCCAAAAATGACATAAAGGCAGCATAAAAGTAATCCATATGACTCCAGTGGTTTAATCCATGTCTTCAGAAGCAGTATAACAGGTGTTCTAAAGATGTAGATGTAACCACTGGAGTTGCATGGATTACTTTAATGCTGCCCTTATGTGCTTCCTGGACCTTCAGAATTCTGGCCACCATTCACTTGGATGGACTAACAGAGCTGAGATATTCTTCTGAAAATCTTTGTGTTCTGCAGAAGAAAATCATACACATCTGCATGAGGGTGAGTAAATGATGGGTGATGTGTATGACTTTCTTTAGCAGAACAAAACAGAAATTTTTAGAAGAATATCTCAATTTTGTAGGTCCATTCAATGCAAGTAAATGAAGACCAGAACTTATTTTTTTTTTTTCCAATTTGTCCAATTTGTCCAATTTATTTTTATTTTATATTTTGGGTGAACTGTCCCTTTAACTTTTATGACTGACATTCTAACAAAAAAACAAAAAACAAAAACAAAAACAAAAAATCAAACATACTACTGTGTTAACTGGACGACAAGATATCTGGGTAATACCATGTTATCTTGGACACGTATCATATTACTACCATGGTATTTCTAGGGACGTTTGAGCAGTGGTGGGCTGTGCATTAAAAGTCTTCAGTGTGATTCATGCCATTAAGAAAACACAGTTTCACAATGAATAAGACACCCTATGCCTTTGGGCATCATACATTATGTCGCAGCTAACTAATAATACCAGCTGACATTTATAATAGCGTGACCAGACAGTCCCGGTTTTGGTGGTCTGTCCCCAGCTGGAGCTGTCCCCGGAAATGTCCCCGTTTTTCCAGAGTGTTCAAAACAGCCAGCATAGTGAAATATTACATGGCAAGAAACATAGCCTGAGCAACAAAGTCTACCATGTGCTGTTTATTTTGACCCACAGCTCGCTATAGCAGCTTCAATTCATTCGTCTTCCTTCACTGATTATTTGGTCGGGCCAGTTTTGCCATTAAGAACTGGACCAGGCAATTGAAGAGACTTATCATCATTGTTATAAACTTAAAGGTAAGGGACATACTTGCTATTTATGTTATAAAGTTATATTGTTATGTGTTTTATAATAGGTTCTGAATTCGGCATGGGGTTGTATTGAAAGTTTGGCCTTCATAATGCGGGAATTCCTGCACAGACCACACAAACTATAACATTCTGGTGAAAAGTAGTCAAATTAATCCCAGCAGATGAACAGATAAAATCAACAATTTTATCTTTGTATTGGACTGTAAAACCAATCAGTGTGATAATCTCTCAGTGTGATCAGTGTAATATTCACACACTAAAGGAAGCACCTTCTGACATACACTATATTGCCAAAAGTATTCGCTCATCTGCCTTTAGACGCATATGAACTTAAGTGACATCCCATTCTTAATCCATAGGGTTTAATATGACGTCGGCCCACCCTTTGCAGCTATAACAGCTTCAACTCTTCTGGGAAGGCTTTCCACAAGGTTTAGGAGTGTGTTTATGGGAATTTTTGTCCATTCTTCCAGAAGCGCATTTGTGAGGTCAGACACTGATGTTGGACAAGAAGGCCTGGCTCGCAGTCTTCGCTCTAATTCATCCCAAAGGTGCTCTATCGGGTTGAGGTCAGGACTCTGTGCAGGCCAGTCAAGTTCTTCCACACCAAACTTGTTCATCCATGTCTTTATGGACCTTGCTTTGTGCACTGGTGCGCAGTCATGTTGGAACAGGAAGGGGCCATCCCCAAACTGTTCCCACAAAGTTGGGAGCATGGAATTGTCCAAAATCTCTTGGTATGCTGAATCATTCAGAGTTCCTTTCACTGGAACTAAGGGGCCAAGCCCAGCTCCTGAAAAACAACCCCACACCATAATCCCCCCTCCACCAAACTTCACAATTGGCACAATGCAGTCAGACAAGTACCGTTCTCCTGGCAACCGCCAAACCCAGACTCGTCCATCAGACTGCCAGATGGAGAAGCGTGATTCGTCACTCCAGAGAACTCGTCTCCACTGCTCTAGAGTCCTGTGGCAGCGTGCTTTACACCACTGCATCCGACGCTTTGCATTGCACTTGGTGATATATGGCTTGGATGCAGCTGCTCGGCCATGGAAACCCATTCCATGAAGCTCTCTACACACTGTTCTTGAGCTAATCTGAAGGCCACATGAACTTTGGAGGTCTGTAGCGATTGACTCTGAGGAAAGTTGGCGACCTCTGCGCACTATGCGCCTCAGCATCCGCTGACCCCGCTCTGTCATTTTACGTGGCCTACCACTTCGTGGCTGAGTTGCTGTCATTCCCAATCACTTCCACTTTGTTATAATACCACTGACATTTGACTGTGGAATATTTAGTAGTGAGGAAATTTCACGGCTGGACTTGTTGCACAGGTGGCATCCTATCACAGTACCACGCTGGAATTCACTGAGCTCCTGAGAGCGGCTCATTCTTTCACAAATGTTTGTAGAGGCAGTCTGCATGCCTAGGTGCTTCATTTTATACACCTGTGGCCATGGAAGTGATTGGAACACCTGAATTCAATTATTTGGATGGGTGAGCGAATACTTTTGGCAATATAGTGTATTTGCTCAATTGTTGTTTTAACTTATAACCAAAATAGATTTCAAAAAAGAATATGACATTAATAACATGGAAAAATAAATAAAATGTATAATAAAATATCTGCAAAGAAATGTACAGTTAGTCAGTACATTACAGCATAGATTACATCATGCCTTGCAGGAAAACAAGTGACTGAAACAGAGCACCATAACGCATAAGACTTGATCAAAATAAAAGGTAGTAATTAAGAAAAACAGGTCCATATGAGATAGTATTATGATAATAATAATAATTATTATTAGACCACTAAAAATGATCAACTTTACCCCCATGTTTGAATTTCACTAAGACAAAGGCTACTGTATTTAATAGAGCATGATACGGCACACCGTAAATATTATTTCCATGATTTGTTAACTTTGCCAAATCAACTTAGATTCACTAATTTGTTCAGATAACATAAGAATTTGTGTTTTTATTGAGTAAACTAATGGCACAATATAATGTAAAATAATAATAATAATAATAATAATAAATAATTCCACTAATTGTTATTTACTATACCTTTTTATTCAAATATAATTTATTTATTTTATTTTACTTCAAATTTAAATGAACTCAAAATTTAAAGGCAACCATGTTATTTACTTTTTTTTTTTAAGTTAAAGCAAATAATTTCTTACAGTGCATAGTTCAGCACATCACCACATTCACCATGGTCAGAATACATAAAATCCAATTTGTCCTCTTTTTTAGTAAGTAACATGAAATTTCAATGACCTATTGACCACTGAACTTGAAATGTCCCCGTTTTTCATTTCAGAAATCTGGTCACCCTAATTTATAAACACGTCCACGCACGAAAGCCAGAACTTGAAACGACATTTAATGCTCAAGCAAGCCTAATTTTAACTGCAGCATGACTGTTTTGTGAAATGAACGTCTCCCGAACAAATCATAATTTTTCATATTAATCTACCAACGAGGTCTATAATACCTGGAAAAATATATCTAATAATATTTGCTATTTAAATGTTGCTTGCAATAAATATCGTTTCGTCAGGGTACACGGTTATGCTGTGTTCCATTCAAATTGGATGTGGGATTTCCTACTTGATATCTCCGACCATAAATGCATCCCATTCCCCGATATTCGGAAGATGACGTTTAAGGAAACAAAAACTGCAACACTCCCGTTAGCTTAGCAGGGGTATGACTCTCATTAGAGATGTCTCCTAGCAACCCAACTGATAAACAATGCTGCAGCGCTACCATTTGCGCTACAGGTGTACGATTATCAAAAGAGATTATAATGTTTTTTACACCTGTTTCTGCAGGCGTTTGTTAAACAAGCTTTAATATCATGTAATGTGGAAACAAACTCATTTATCGATATTACTTAATAAAGTGAATGTTTATCACTTGCTTTGTATATCTCCCTGAGTGTTGACATGTTTGTGTGACATCATGCCCCTGCATCTCAGCGAAATCGGAGTTGAGAATTTCTGCACGAGCCTACAAGTTGTAATTCTGACTTCAAGATGCATTCCATTGCACTTTTCCTAGTAGGAAGTTGTAAAATCCGACTTTCCGAGTTGAATGGAACACAGCACTACTTTTCAAAACTTGATCGACACTGAATGCTCAAGCAGCCTAATTTACACTTAGAAAACTCTGATGTTGCTATAACAATGCAAAAAGCAATTTACTTGAAGTGAAAATCAGTCCTCCTTTCCTGTTTAATAAATTAAGCAATCACACAGTCATGCAGAACATCTCGTGTTTTCAAATCCATAAGGATCTCTTTCACAATGGCGATAGCCGCAGTAATGACAGTCAACTCATCAGCTATAGATTTTTTTTATTTTTTATTTTATTTTTTTAAATTTATAATATAGTATTCTTTCCTTTTATTTGTGGGGATAAAACCAAATATAACATTTTCTAAACACAAAGAAAAACTGCAGTCAATGTTATCAATTATAAATCTAGTCAAATCTTTCCAAAATGTCCTTACATGAGCACAGTGCCAAAATAAATGAAACAAGGTTTCAGCCAATGTATTGCAAAAAGAACAATATCCTTTTTAAATTTGACAAGAAAATTATTTACTGGGTAGTATCTGTGTAAGATTTTGAAAGTTATTTCCTTAACTTTATTTACCAATAAATATTTGTTTGACAAAGTTCAGATGGTCTTCCATAATATACCTTCCACCAGTCTATTCCAATAAACAATACAGTTTGGCATGGTGACAATGTCTTTTTGAAGTAAAGAATGAATAGTTTTATTAACATTTAAAACTCCGGGGGCAAAACAAAGTTTCCCAGTTGCAGTATCAAATAAATCAAAAGCAGAAGGGGGTGCAATACTGTTTTGAGTGTTAGCTCTGAATAATGCCAAGACCCCTATGGGAATCGCATCCATGACAATAGAAAACTCCCTTGGTGTTACTGGGATTTTGACTCATCAGCTATAGATCTCAGGCTCTTTGCTTTCAAATTACGTCACTTAAAGCATGATTGTCACTCAAGGCCAGCTAGAAGGCCTCGACCAGGACATATCCTAATGATCACATCCACCAAGAACAAATAAATCAATCTGATTGGCTGATGAATCTGACAATCTGACTTTTGTTGCCCATTCATTTGCACTGTTGAGGGATTCTGTGGAAATTCTGAAGGCCTGATGGGGTGGAGCTCAGACTCACGCACTGCTTCCAGCATTCAATTTGTGAAACAGTTGTCACATTTCGCTAGGGAATAAATTCTGACTGGATACGTTTTTCGTTTTTCTCTATTTGTTTACAGATTAATTAAGAGTGGAAATATTTATTTATTTGGCATGTTAGGCCAGCAGAGAAGGCTTTGCTGGCCCTGAGAATTCGCCACTGTGTTTGAGTACCATGTAAATACTGTGATTGAGGGATATGCCCGAAGCCGAATACCTTATTTGGAAAGGCAAGTAATGACTTCAAAACGAATAACGGATTCTGACATTTCTCTTTTCGCTTGAGACCTCTTGCCTCCAGAATAATGCTGTTATACATGCACAGACAAACGAAAATTCTGTTTCATGCAGATATTAATATCTGAAATACCAGGAGAAACCACAACATGTTCCACAGTTAATGAAGCTTACAAATTCAGCTTCATCTAGTAAGAAAAAAAAAGAATAAAATAATATTTTTAAAATAATAACTGTATATTATATTATTATTATTATTATTATTAGGCTATTATTATGAAAAGGCATATACAAGGCATATTTTATTAATAGAAACTATAAATGTAAGAGTAATACTTAAAAATGGGCATTTCATTTAGTTAGTATTCATGTCATGTGATTCCCTGTTTCCATGTCAAGTCATGTGATCGTCCTGTTTCCCTCCATGTTCATGTGTCTTGTTTCCATTGGTTTATTGTTTTGTTATCTTGTTATCAGTTCTAGTTTGTCATTGGTTTAAGTTTATTAGTCTTGTCATCTTGTTTATATTTCTGTCTGTTCATTGGTTGTCTTGTTACCCTTGTCCATGTATTTATACCCTCATGTTTGCCATGGTCCTTTGTCAGGTATTGTGTTAATGTAACTTTGTTGGGTTAGTCATGTCCATGTCCATGTCCATGTTTGAATTTACGGTTTTGGGATTTCATGTTTGTAATAAACTGCACTTGGGTTCTTCACATCATCTCGTCTTCGTCTGCCTGTCATTGCCAGCCAGCGTTACAGCCTCACTGTAACCCAGATTTTTGCTTTTTTTTTTTTCAGTCAAAATGAATTTTTGTGGTGATCAACATTATGCCACAAATGCTGTCCATTGATCTTAACTTGTATTGAACTTGGAACATTCCTTTAAGAATTATGAGCTGTTAACAAAGGGCATGTCTCATTGTTAAAGACACCATTTATCAAAATTTTTGAATACAACTAATGAATAAGAAATGTCAAACAACATACTGGGGGGGGAGAGAAAGGAAAAAATGGGTGCACACCTAGTTGTGAAAGTGTCCTAGAAACGGTGTCTCCCTTTCACATTGATTTGTGTCTTGATTGCATTTGGTTCTCCCTCTTATTCTCTTCCCTTTTCTAGTTTGTTCTTGCCACACATGGTGCTCTTGCACTCCCAGCTGCTGCCTACATGCTGAGACGCAGCAGGAAGAAGGAACTTAAAACAGCATCTGCGTCCTCAAACAACAAATGGAAAGTTTGGGGTTTTGGGGGGTTAAAAAGTACAATAAATTATTCATGAACACCAAATGAATTGGCCATGGTTAATGAAACTTATGTTTTTTATATGTCCATGGCCAGATGTTTGCTTTCTTTATAATTCACACAGATTGTTGTCCATTTTACTCTTTTAGTGTATGCTTATAAAGTGTTTTTTCTTTCTTCATAAAAACAATATTGTGAGTTTCAGGGCTTTCTTTCAAATCAAAAGCTGCTTTGTTTTAAACTAGAAGTGCAGGTACCTGGTTCAACTAAGTGAAACAAATGAAAAAGCACCTGTATTCAGGTCTGGTGTGTGGTGGGTTGTGGTGAGTTTTTTTTTTTTTTTTTGAGACTAGGACAATACACCCAGCTGAAGCAAATCTTTGGGGTGAATGTGTTATTGATGTGTTAGGCAGTTGATGACACTGGTGAGGATAGTTGGTCTTCTTGGGAAAAAAAAAAAAAAAAATTTCAAGACTTCTGCAGAAAGAACGGTAAACCACATAGCCTCTATTAACAGTTTATTTTTAAAACTGCATTTATGTCATGAAATGAATTGGTGTCCATGGGGGACAAAAAAGTTAAATTGCACACTTGTGTGACTGATATAGGTGTATGCTAGTATATATGAAGTCTATAAAAGAAAATCATAAATAAAAGAAATCTTACTATACATATAAAATGTTGTAAAATACTTATATATATATACTAAAGGAATATTATACATTTTTGTTTACCAAACAAAACAATCGGAGCCGGGATGATTGACCCGAGGGGGCATTTAAAATTTCGAAGGGGTACAGATTTATCACTTTACACTAAGAAGTAATGCTGCTGAAAATGAAGTTTTTTCTTGTCTACAGTCTGACTGTAGCCTGATAGAAAATTGTGCTTCTTAAAATCTATTCACAACATAGATCATATTTATGAATATTTGCTTTTTAGTTAATATACATTTTGTGTTTAAGATTACAGTCCTAAAAAATAATCAAATAAAGCAGGCCTAAAATGTATTACCTTTTAATCATTAATCTCTTGTAAACGCAGATTACAAGGTGAAGATCACGTGATTTAAAGTAAGCCGAGGTTCAAAGTGAAAGGAAAACCAAAGTAGGACTTTACAACAGACTAAACATAAAGACATTTGCACAACCCCTTTTGCTTCAGTTATTGTGAAAATAAACTGTAGTTTCTTGCATCTTTCATATGCGTTACTGATGTCTTTTTTATTGCCACGATCTTGGCCATAGTGACGGGCTAACATTGAGTTGAGGGGGGTGTTGGGAGTGATTCAGTTATTCACGCTAGTTGCCAAATCTATCCCCATTCCTAAATCTAGCATTTCACTTTGCACGTTACGCATTGCTTTTGAGTGACATACAGTATATGCGTCTTTCGTATCATAAATTGACTATAACTTGTTCACATCGCAACGTTCCAACATCCACAGTCAGAGAGCTCTTGGAAGAGATCCTCCAGTGATTGGTATGCCTGAGGCGAGACAGCTCTGCGCGCGTGTGTGTGTGTTGGTGCAAAAAACTTTCGGTTTCGCTACGCTATTCTTTCAATAAGGTAAGGTTCAGCCTTTTGGAAGAATGATGATACATCTCAAAAAGTAGTGTCGCAGGAAAGCTTGACACAATTCTGGAGAAGTTGAGTTAGTCAACATCAAAACTACAATTACTGCGGTAAGTGGTTTTTGATTTGAGAGCTGGACTGAGGGGCTTTTTTCAGATTTCACTGCAGGTTGAAAGAACGCGCTCAATGTAGACCGCTCTCAATGTTTGTATGAAAACCTATTCCGTATACATGCAGCATAAGTGTTATTCGAAATATGAAGTTTACAAACAATTTGTGACTGTTAGAGCTGCTTGTAAAAATTGTAACTCGTTGATCTGTCTTTCATTCTTAAAAGTAAAAGTAAAAAAAAAAAAGGGACTTTTCATCATGCAATAGGAGTATCTTCTGATGTTGCTGAAATCTTCGAATGTGCTTCTAAGAACCATTTTCTTTATTAGAATGTTGTACAAGTAGGGTCCTCAATGGAATATATATATATATATATATATATATATATATATATATATATATATATATATATATATATAGGCAATTTTTCTTTCTTTGTCTTTTCGTGTCTGTGCGTTTTACAGAATTATAGAATCATATCTGTAACTCATTTTGTCATTGTTTTGTAGAACCGTTCTGATAACATCTGTGTAAAAATGCATTAGCGTTATTTTAAGAATAGATGATTTTCGGCTAGCGAAACTCCCTGGCACTACAGTAGAAGAATCATTCGCAGAAGTTACAGTCAGAGACATTTGCTTTTCTTGTCTTTTTCTGTTAGGATACAATGGGGCTAAAGGCGCACCTTAAGAAAAGTTTGCTTTTTTTCTGGTCACAAAGTGTATCAAGATTGAAAAAAAAAAATAAATAAATAAATAAAAAATAAAAAAAGAAAGAAAAAAATGATTATTTATTGAATATTAATGGAGTAATTAAATAAATAATAATAGAAGGTTATTTTGATTCAAATTCTTTAAAAAATAAAATAAAAAATAAATAAATGTTTACTTGGGGTAAAAGGTGTAAATATAGGGACAATAGTTATAGAGCAAAATTTGTCAATTTAGGCAAATACTTTTGAGACAGATAGATGTTTTTCTCCCCTAGTAACAAGTCAAGATAATGTTTCGAAATAACCACTGTAGAAAAGGGTGCACCATTTCCTGTTCATTTCAATCACGTTTTGCATTTCAGAACATCTCTAGTGTTCTATAAACAAATGACAACCCGATCTCAGGAAAATCCTTTACATATTTTACGGTTTGGCTGTTTCCTATGATTTCATATGATTTGGCTGGTATGAATTCGTACGATTTCATCATGTGCAAATGTCCAGATGTGTAATGGAGTTCTGCATGTGAAGTGTCAAGGACATTCTTATTAATATTGTGCAGTTGTTCATACGAATTAGCCAAATTTAGAAAAGTCATACGAATCCATATGATTTCATGTGAGAGTGTGTCAAAATCAAACTTTAGGCATTGCAGGCAATGATCTAATGGATCAGGGGTATTTTGCAGTGTATAGTGACAAACAGGTGCTTATGAAAGTAATGTGGTAGTTTTTGTTGCTGTTTAGTGTTTTGGTAGAAAACAAAATCAAAAGTGCCTTTTACCCCAGGCAGGCTTTAGCCCCATTACCGTAATGTTTTTTTTTTTTTTTTTCATTACAGTGAGAACCACATTTAAATAGTACTATCAAATATTTTGCTTGATATCAATCATCAGTCAATTGATCAATTTCACACTACAAAGAAATAACTAATTGTTGCAGAGAAATAATTCATTGTTGGTCATGGTGACATAACAGACTGCCTCAAGCAAATTCTTATTTTAAATGCCAAGTACTAATGGGAAGACATATTTATTTTACTGTGTTTTGAGTCTTGAGAATAATCTGCATGTAAATAGTGAAATTGAAACTTTTTCTATGATAAAGCAGGGTGCAAATGACATCAAAATGGCTTTCCCACACACACACACACACACACACAGACTTTCCCGAATGTGTCTAGGCAAGCGCTCTTCGCATCTCTTGTTGTTACAACTCTTTGTCTTTCTCCCTCAGGCTGCACAGAATTACTCGTTTATGTGTTGGGATCATGGAGGAATGTCATGATTGGGCCCCAATCCAGAATGGTCCAACACAATGACACTGACCTCACAGTTGCACCACAAGGCCCATCCAAGCCAGCAGAGCACCCTACGCCCTGTCCTGTCCCACCAACTCACTTTCGGCCCTTTCGGCATGAGCAGGACTGTAATCTCATCACCAAGGCTGTGCATCACTTGAGCCACAGTGGATTTTATTGGGGTCCCTTAGATGTGGATGAGGCTCACGCACAACTTGCCAAGCTCCCCCTTGGGACATTCTTAATCAGGGATAGCATGCAGGCAAATGTTTTCTTCACTCTAAGCTATCAGGCTCCCGAGGGACCAACCAGTGTACGGGTGCTCCTCAAAGATGGGGGTTTTAGTTTGGCTGGGAGTAAACACACTTTCCCTTGCCTATTTGCCCTGCTGCAATACTATATAGCTTCCCCAAAAAAGAGCCTGAGTATGCCCTATCGTGGAGAAGCAGCACAGAGCCTACAAGAACTGGCAAGGAGAGCAGTAGTGCAAAGTTTTGGGAAAGATAGCATTCAACAACTGCCTGTGAGCAAGAAGCTTAAAGATTTTCTGTGGTTGTACCCATTTAGTATATGAACATATAACAGATTGTTACAGATTGCAGCGATCCAACTAGAACATACTGTAGTGTTTTTAAGTGTGTGATTGTTTGGGTTATTCTCAGAAAAATGCACTACAACAAAGTTTTATTTGAAAGATACTGCATAATAAGTAGCCTACTTTACGTTGGTACTGGTAAAGTACTACAATCTGTATTACTGTATATCAGGATCAGATCAGAATCAGAATGATCTTTAATGCCAAGTGTGCTCACGTACACAAGGATTGTTTTTTTCGGTGAATGGGGAAACAAGCAAGTGGACACAAAATATTACAGTGACACACAGAATATAAAACAAGGTAAAAGTATAAATAGACATACAAAGAAAAAAAAATATATATATATATATATTTAAATAGTATTGTTTGTCTTTATATATGAATGTAAACCATCGAATACACAGCACTGGTAGTGGCCGATGTCAGTATGAAAATTTAAATCATGGGTTCTTTATATTGGTACATACTCTATATACAGTACAACATGTAGACTATAAAATCTATAATGTGTATTGTAAATCAATAATATTCTGCCATGCAGATATTCCATCCATTTCACCCAGTTTGATGTTAAATATTTTTGTTTAGGATTTCTTTTTATTACAATAAAGTTAATTTAATTGATCTGTTTAATGATTTATGCTTTTCTATGCACTAATGGGTTGCTTGTAATCTGACCCAACCAGGAATATCCAGGCACCTCTCACATACTAACTTCACAGACTTCACAATTCAACAGCCCATCTTGGGGAAAATATGAAATGAAAATATAAGTTATGTACCCACCAGGTCCCCCCCATTCATTTTCCAGCATTTTTTTTTTTTTTTTTTTTTTGCACAAGTAAATTTTAATGGTATAAATTCACCTAAATCTACTTAACTTTATAACATAATATTGATTAAAGTGAAGAAAAAAATTTAACAAACTTTTCAGTTAACACAATAACTGAATTATTATATTACTGAATATGAGTTACTGAACACAGTAATTCTTTACTTACAAATCTAATGTACATGATAATTAAACACACTGTGTAAAACTTATATAATATTTTTTTTAGAACATTTCACATTTTTAACTTTCCTTGTAATTACATGTTTAATCGTGTACCACATGACAAACAGAAAGCTTCCACAGGAGGACAAAATACATGCTACATAATATATAAAACATCATCACCTTGCATTATTGACTATAGGTGCAAGTTACAGAGCTGACCTCGACACTTGGTGCACAAAACAGGACGACGGTGGCAATCAACAGATTTAAAAAATAAAATATATATTTTTTTACATTTAAATCATGAATGTGTAATTTTGAGTAGACAATGTACTTCAGACTTCGCAAAATAAGAAGTTATCAAATGTAACAACAAAATAACAATAATAAACTTGAAACCATGCAAGCTCATTAATTATTCAAGCCTGGTACATGTTGGGAACACCAGCTTTGAAAAATTAAGTAAAATGTACTTATTTTCTTTACCTGTGAAATTTGCACAAATTAGTGAATAAATATGACATGGTTTTCTACTTTAAGTTTAATACTTGATACATTGTAAAGATAACAAATAATCATAAATAATATATAAATTTTACCTAAAAAAAAACATTTCTGTGTAAATTTTTTAAAAATTTGTTAGTTCATTAATTGCACAATTGAATTGCGTATTTTTAATGCTAATAATCTACTTTATCTCATGTAAACCTAATTTTTGCTGCAGTGCAGAGGGCTTTGTTTCTATAAAGTGGAACTAAATTGAATTTATTAACTTTTAATGTCCCATAACCAAGGAGTCGTAATTAAATGTATATATTTTTATTATTTTTTTTATTTTTTTTCCATTGGCTGTGCACGTTATTAATGGAAATACAAGAACGGTCGCAGTATTGCCTTGTTTTTGAGTTAGTTGACTGATTTAGCAATTAACAACTAAATGCAATTTAAAGTTTGAAGTGTGAACGAGAAAACTTTATTCAGCAGCTGTATATGGCTGTGAAAGAATCCCAGTCTTGCTGTTGTGTTCACAGTTCATTTGTTGATTAGCTACAGTATATCATGTGTCATGTACAGTACATGTGCTTGTCAGGCCAAGTGTAAATGTTAAAAATAGCTGTGTATTTTTCTGTATGGTTGGAGGAAAAGCATGGAACAGATGTGGATGCACAGTTTGAATGCACTAACCAGTTCAGACACACACATATAGACCACTGAACCTATAGAAATCACATCCTTTTGTACAAACACAGAATAAACATGTGTTCCCTTACCATACAATGTGTACATCGACATAATAGTGCGTGGACTTAAATTCAAGAGGGTTGAGGCCAAGCGTGTTGGTGAAATAAATACGAAAAAAAAAAATGGAAGCGCAGTGTTGTTTACAACAGAGGAGCATAGATAATCATTCATAGATGCCTCATTCAGCTGGTTTGGATACGTCAACTGTGGCACCATCTTGGAACGGTGAACACAGAGAGCTGTTTGAATCGGTTTGAATGCAAGTGGAGGAGATGCTTCAGACTGAGCTCCTTGCTTAGATCGCTGCATAAACTGCTTTTGTGTCAAAAAAGTGCCATGGACCATAGAAACAGATGCTAATAAAGGAACTTAGTATGAATATACAGAGGAGGCTTACGTGCTTACGTCACACGAGAGGCAGTTTGAGCTCCACCCACGTCAATGTACAAACCTCAAGCTGGCCGGAAGCAAAAAATTTTAATAAAAAAAATTTAAAATATTGATTTATTTCTTAAAAACACCTAGCGTTTCGCTTCGGAAGACATTAATTAGACCACTGGAATCGCATGGACTATTTTTATGATGGCTATATGTACTTTTTGGAGCTTCAAAAATTTGGCACCCATTCACTTGCATTTTATGGACCAACAGAGCTGAAATATTCTTCAAAAACCTTCATTTATGTTCTGCTGAAGACAGTCATTGGATGGCATGAGGGTGAGTAAATGATGAGAGAATCTTTGGGTGAACTATTCCTTTAAACTCTTATTTGAAAGTTTTACACTCCTCTATGAGATGAAAGTCATGGCAGAACAAGATATTATAAAATATATTTTATTGTTGCTGTTAAAGCCCCCTTAAAAACTCAAATCTCTCATGCTGCCAAAATTCTACTATTTACATATGATATTAAAGGGATAGTCCATGTTAAAAATTCTATAGCCATAATTTACTCACCCTCAAGTTGTTCCAAATCCAACCCAGTTTGACTTTCTTTCTTCCATGGAACACAAAAGGAGACGTTAAGCACAATGTTAGCCTAAGTCACCATTCATTTTCATAGCATATTTATTTTCTCCATACAATGAAAGAGAAAGTTGACTGAGGTGGTCATTTAGTTAATCTTGTTATTGCAAACACATCTGGAAAGAAGCATCAGATAAGATCAAAAAGGAAAATAAATCTCAGCACAATGTTGATATTTAAGGAATGAGGCCTGAAACAGGTCCATTTTGATTATTCCGTACTGCTACAACATCTCCATCATTGCATTTCAAGAAATTTTTCTCATAACATTCACGCACACATTTTAGACACACTTCCTTCTTCTACTAGGCTAAGATTTATATCCATTGACACTTAAAAGCCCATTACAGGGTCTATGATAAAAGTTGGGGATATTGTCAACACAAAAAAGATCAGAAACATTTGGACAAGGTTTGCATGAATGTTAGCCAAAAGTCTCTCTCCTCCTCAAATGAAGCCTCTTAAGATTAATATAGCATCCAAACGGCCTCGCTTATCAGAAACCAAACTACTGAACCACAGCAATAATGTTATACAGGGCCCAGCCAGGAATTTCAATAGCTTTTCCACTATGATGACTTATTGTAAGTTATCAATGCCAGAGCATACTTTCTGCAAGCCTTGGCATCACCTCTCTATAGTTCAGTTCCCTTAACCAGTAAGTCCTCTAACAAGACAGGCTTTGTGTTGCTCATTCTTTTGCTACACTTATAAAAGCAAAAACCTGAAAGACAGAAAGAGAGCAAGATAAACAGCTGTTGAATGCTTAAAAACACAGAATTTATTACCCCCAAAAAGCTCTACAATGAAATTCTTATATTTTTCAGTGGTGTACATTAAAGCTCAATATACAGTATATTCTTGATATTCAGAGTCTGATCAACTTAGTACCTGACATGTATGTGATACTGATGTGGTATGGCCATATGGACCTTATTTACAATATTGAATGTTTGATGGGAATGGAAACAAGGCTGTGAAGGATGGACATTATGTCTAGGAGGTGCACAGTCTGGCATTCCCCATGCCTGTAAAGCAGTGATTTCCTCCATCACATTGTTTCAATTTTGTTTTATTATGGTACGATGTTGCATTGCAACAAAATACAAAATTTTTCAAAACTAAAAATATATTGTAAATTGAAATTGATTATGTTTCAGAATTAAATTTTAAATAGGAAAAACAGTATGATCTTTTTTTAAATGCATTACCACACAGGGTTAAGGAAGTAAATAGTGTCAAAATCATTATTGGAATCTTAGAACCTTTTTATTTTTATTACATTTGTATTCTTTGTTACTTGAATTGGACAAAAATATCTGTATTTATAGAAGTTAGTTTGGTAAGAAAGCATCTGCCAAGCTTTTTTTTTTATTGTTACGTTATACGTAAATAACGTACATATTCTGAGTATACAAAGACACATATTTTGAGTTTTCTTCCTAACAGATTATCAGTTAAAATACTGTCTTTCATGACTAAGTGCCTGTTCATTTAAGTGTGAGAGAGGAAATGCTCAAATTTTTTTACTATACAATATACTGTATTGTTTAGTAAAACAAAGAAGCATCTATATTTTATCAGATGTACATGCAACATATATTTTCATGAATATATAAAAAAATATATATTTCAATAAATATTATATTAATGAATGTTCTCAAACGTGTCCTCTAACTTTCAAACTCTGCATTAGATTTCATATCCTCATATACTGTTCACTGCAAATGGAAACTGAATGCTTAGCTTCACAGCAAGGAAAACTTCAGTTTAGAAGAATACTGTGGCTTGGTTACTTTCATTTCTTTGGAACTTTCACATCTTTAACAAGTGGTAGTTATGAATGCTCTCAGCTTTATACTTTATCTGTCAAAACAGTTGCTTAAGAGACATAAAGCTGATCAAACTTCTTATAACATAAACAACTTGCCCTGGTCTTCAGTTTGCAGTTGTCATTTTAGATTGTTTTCATTTTCTGCAATTTATTTATCAAGTTTTTAAATGTTTAATATTTTTATTTAAATTTTATATTTATTTAAAATGTATGCTTTTTGTATAAAAATTATGAGTTAACACACATTGTGCACATTAATGTTTTCATACTACCACAATGACTGTTATCCTCACCAATACTCTTTTCCAAGATCATTCTAGTTGGGCGTTTGTTTTCATGGAAGGACTCTTAAGTGCTCTTATTTTATGACATGCCAGAAAAGAACACGATTCACCTTTGCCACAAAGGGGCAGGCTTCTCCCTAAACTGTTGACCTATCTTGTTCAATTTACCTTTGGCTTTGATTTTTCCAGTCCATTGGGGGGCAGTGACTGAGGGTATGTTTATAGGACAACGATGTACTAAAAACGGAAACTTTTTCCTTTGCGTTTTTGAAAAGTTTTGCGTACAGACGACAACATTGTCAACAGATCCGCAAAAATGACTAAAAGCGCTGTATTATGCATGCCAGGCATGTATTATGCATGGTTTTGTTGTAGTGATTACATCTTGTCAATGGTTGGAAAGACATCTAGGGGTTTTCCCAGAGCAGAATCTTTCACATGCCATTTGCATACATATCACACAATATTTGTTTATATAAATAATACATCGAGCTAATTGTTTAGTGACAATATTATTACCCCAAATATTCAAAACATGTTTGATCAAAGTCTGTCACCCTTAAATCACAAACAAAGGGGCTAAAAACATAATTTGCAAGCAGACATGTTTAAATTAATTCCAAAAGTAAAACTGATCCGTGTTTATGCTGAATATGAGTGCTTGGTTCCATGAACATTACCTCGTTAACAGTTCCTTGGATATAAAATCTATTTTTGCGAAATAACAGAGACAGAAATTCTCAACCACTCTTTCTATTTTTGGCACATTCAAACTGTTCTGAAGAACGTCTCAGTTACTGTCGTAACCTCCGTTCCCTGATGGAGGGAACGAGATGTTGTGTTGATGTAGTGACACTAGGGGTCACACTTGGGAGCCACAAACACCTCAGATATTTGAGAAAAGGCCAATGAGAATTGGCGAGTGGAATTTGCATGCCACTCCCCAGGACATACGGGTATAAAAGGAGCTGGCTCACAACCACTCCTTCAGATTTTGTGCTGAGGAGCCGAGACAGGGTCCTGGCCATTTCAGCGGGTAGTACAGCGTTGTGGCAGGGGGGACACAACGTCTCATTCCCTGCATCAGGGAACGGAGGTTACGACAGTAACTGAGATATTTCCCTTCTGTCACTCACTCGACGTTGTGTCGATGTAGTGACAATAGGGGTCCCTATACGAAATGCCACAACTAGCTGAACCGTGTTACATGGACTGCCGGTGCAGGTGCAAGCAAGCTGCTGCGTGCGTAGTAGCAGGTGCACCGGTCTGCACGTAGCCTCCCCCAATGCCCCCAAAAATGTCGTATAGTTCCCCACATCCCTGGGGGGGGGGGAAGACACGTATCTAGTATGGAAGCAGGCCGTGCCAGCCGTGGTGGTAGGTCCTGCCTGAAAGGGGAGGAGCTCTACAAACACGGCGACCGGTACAGAGAGGGCTCTGTCGAAGGGAGACGCAGGTCTGCCATCACAGGGGGTTACCAGAGTAACCGGCACCTGTGGAGCACCTACCTCAGTAAGGGAATGTAGGCGGTTTGTGGGATCGAGCCCTATTCATTTAAATTGCCATTGGACCCATAGTTGGTGCGATGGATCGTACCCCATAAGTGGACACCCACTTGCCCACTAGCTTGCAGGCCATGTGGCACTTCCCTATTACTTTGGGGTAAGGTTTGGTTTCCCCCTTATCTTGCCATATGGACACCTCTAGGGGCACTCTTGCATTGTCATGGTCACTTTGGGGTCAGTCCACTAACCCCCTACTGCCCACGGGGCATTTAGTAATGTAAACAGCATCCACAGAGCCTTTTTTTGACCACCTTACCCACTGTTCTTGTAAAGGGGCTTCCTGTTGTCCACGAACTCACTTCCTGTGACCCCTTACCCACTATTCTTTTAAATGGGCTTCCTGTTGTCCATGAACTCACTTCCTGTGACCCCTTACCCACTATTCTTGTAAAGTGGCTTCCTGTTGTCCACGAACTCACTTCCTGTGACCCCTTACCCACTATTCTTGTAAAGGGGCTTCCTGTTGTCCACGAACTCACTTCCTGTGACCCCTTACCCACTATTCTTGTAAATAAGCTTCCTGTTGTCCACGAACTCACTTCCTGTGACCCCTTACCCACTATTCTTCTAAATGGGCTTCCTGTTGTCCACAGAACCACTATTTGTCCCCTTACCCACTAAATACCACTTTGGCATGCCTTTGCCCCCAGCGTGGCCCCTGATGCCATACATTGCCCTAATTCGCGCCCAGGTGTCCCACATGCCCCCTCTAAGTGTGTTTTTATTTTAATCCATTTCCTCATGGGGCACACGGCGGGGGCCCGCTGTGCCTGCCCGGAATCCTTTAAAGCCGTTTTCTGACATTCGGCCAAAACTTCACCAAAACCCTTAGCACTCTTAGTATGTCTTCAAGAGTCCCACGAGGGGTCACTATGTGAAATTTGGGGTCTCTGGGACCTCTGGGCACATTGCCAGGGCGCATCCCATGTGCAATTTATACCATCCATTTCTATAGGTGTTTCGTGGACACCCCTCAGAAAGCTCCAAATGACTCCAATTTGAAATGTACGGCTTCTCAGGGGCCCCTTAGTAAGTGCGCAAAGTTTGAAGGCTGAATGACTTTGTTAAGTGCTTAAAAGTTATTTTTGTATAATATTGTTCTTGATTTTTTTTTTCAAAGTACTTCCCAAACTCTGAGGGACAAGGCTCATTAATATGTTGTTTCCAAGGGCCCTACAATGAAGCATTCGAAGCCCCTAGGTCTTAGCAGCTAATTCAAGGTGGTCCACGAAACACCTATGGAATTGCATTGCTTTAATTGTCAAGTGGGCCATCTAGAAAAGGGGGTTCCGAAGGCCTCAGGACCTTGAAATTTGAGATCCTTGACCGTCAGGGGCCCCCAAATCAGGATCTAGAATTTGGAGGCCGTAGGTGCTTGCTAAGTATTAAAGCCTCTGATGAATGTACTGATGCACATGGGCCTACAGGGCAGGCTGTCTCATGGATTCCTATGACAAGCAGGGAGATCTATTGAAAATAATGAAAAATATTGTTTTTCATCCTAGGCTTTAGTCCCTTTAGTATGTCGATAAGGGGCACTCGACGTGTCAGCGCGTGAAATTTGGGGTCTCTGGGACCTCTGGGTATGCTGCCAGGGTGCATCCAATGAGCAATTTATTCCATTCATTTCTATAGTTGTTTCGTGGACACCCTTCAGAAAGCTCCAAATGACTCCAATTTGAAATCTATAGCTTCTCAGGGGCCCCTTAGTAAGTGGGCAAAGTTTGAAGTCTGAATGACTTCGTTAAGTGCTTAATTGGCTGACTTGTGAATGAAAAGTGACAGTTATTTTCCTTTAATATTTTTCGAATTTTTTTAAACTCTGAAGGACACAGCTTTTTAATATGTTGTTTCTAAGGGCCCTACGATGAAGCATTCGAAGCCCCCAGGTCTTAGCACCTAATTTAAGGCGGTCCATGAAACACCTATGGAATTGCATTGGTTTAATGGTCAAGTGGGCCATCTGGAAAAGGGGGTTCTGAAGGACTCAGGACCTTGAAATTTGAGATCCTCGACCGTCAGGGGCCCCCTAATTAGGCCCTAAAATTTGGGGTGTCTAGATCCTTCCTGAGTGTACATCCAAACCCTACCCTAGTTGTCTCTAATCTAACTCAAAAGGCTCTGTCAAGCTATGAGTGCAAGAGGCCAGTGTGAGTGAATCTTGCATAAACTGTCAAAAATATTTTTAATCTTTTCTAGATCCTCGTGCTCTCGATATGTCTTTCGAGGGTCATCAGGTTACCACTGTGTGAAATTTGGGGGCTGCAGGACCTTTCTAGAAAAGTTCCACCTGCAATTTATTCCATTCATTCCTATAGGTGTTTCGTGGACACCCTCAGAAAGCTCCAGATGACTCCAATTTGAAATCTAGAGCTTCTCAGGGGCCCCTTAGACAGTGTGCAAAGTTTGAAGTCTGAATGGCTTCGTTAAGTGCTTAATTTGGCTGACTTATGAATGAAAAGTGACATTTTTCTATAATACATTCTTGATTTTTTTAAAGAACTTCCTAAACTCTGAAGGACATGGCTTCTTAAAATGTTGTTTCTAAGGGCCCTACGATGAAGCACTCGAAGCCCCCAGGTCTTAGCACCTAATTTAAGGCGGTCCACGAAACACCTATGGAATTGCATTGGTTTAATGGTCAAGAGGGCTGTCTAGAAAAGGGGGTTCTGAAGGCCTCAGGACCTTGAAATTTGAGATCCTTGACCATCTGGGGCCCCCTAATCGGGCCCTAAATTTGGGGTGTCTAGATCCTTCCTGAGCGTACATACAAACCCTACCCTAGTTGTCTCTAATCTAACTCAAAAGGCTCTGTCAAGCTATGAGTGCAAGAGGCCAGTGTGAGTGAATCTTGCATAAACTGTCAAAAATATTTTTAATCTTTTCTAGAGCCCCGTGCTCTCGATATGTCTTTCGAGGGTCATCGGGTTACCACCGTGTGAAATTTGGGGGCTGCAGGACCTTTCTAGAAAAGTCCCACCTGCAATTTATTCCATTCATTCCTATAGGTGTTTTGTGGACACCCTCAGAAAGCTCCAGATGACTCCAATTTGAAATCTAGAGCTTCTCAGGGGCCCCTTAGACAGTGTGCAAAGTTTGAAGTCTGACTGGCTTCGTTAAGTGCTTAATTTGGCTGACTTGTGAATGAAAAGTGACATTTTTCTATAATACATTCTTGATTTTTTTAAAGAACTTCCTAAACTCTGAAGGACATGGCTTCTTAAAATGTTGTTTCTAAGGGCCCTACGATGAAGCACTCGAAGCCCCCAGGTCTTAGCACCTAATTTAAGGTGGTCCACGAAACACCTATGGAATTGCATTGGTTTAATGGTCAAGAGGGCTGTCTAGAAAAGGGGGTTCTGAAGTCCTCAGGACCTTGAAATTTGAGATCCTTGACCGTCTGGGGCCCCCTAATCGGGCCCTAAAATTGGGGTGTCTAGATCCTTCCTGAGCGTACATCCAAACCCTAACCTAGTTGTCTCTAATCTAACTCAAAAGGCTCCGTCAAGCTATGAGTGCAAGAGGCCTGTGTGTGAGAATCTTGCATAAACTGTCAAAAATACTTTTCCTTTTTTCTAGAGTCTCGTGCTCTCGACATGTCTTTCGAGGGTCATCGGGCTACCACCGTGTGAAATTTGGGGGCTGCAGGACCTTTCTAGAAAAGTTCCACCTGCAATTTATTCCATTCATTCCTATAGGTGTTTCGTGGACACCTCTAAGAAATCTCCAAATGACGCCAATTTGAAATCTAGGGCTTCTTGGGGGACCTTTAGACAGTGTGCAAAGTTTAAAGTCTGAATGTGTTCGTTAAGTGCTTAATTGGCTGACTTGTGCACCTAAAGTGACAGTTATTTTTTCTATAATATTTTTCTTGATTTTTTTTTAAAGTACTTCCCAAACTCTGAGGGACACGGCTTTTTAATATGTTGTTTCTAAGGGCCCTATGATGAAGCATTCGAAGCCCCCAGGTGTTAGCACCTAATTTAAGGCGGTCCACGAAACACCTATGGAATTGCATTGCTTTAATGGTCAAGTGGGCTGTCTAGAAAATGGGGTTCCTAAAGCCACAGGACTTTGAAATTTGAGATCCTCGACCATCAGGGGCCCCCAAATCAGAATCTAGAATTTGGAGGCTGTAGGTGCTTGTTAAGTATTAAAGTCTCTGATGAATGTACTGCTGCACATGGGCCTACAGGGCAGGCTGTCTCATTGAGTCCTATGACCAGCAAGGAGATCTATTGAAAATAATGAAAAATATTGTTTTTCATCCTAGGCTTTTGTCCCCTTAGTATGTCGATAAGGGGCACTCGACGTGTCAGCGCGTGAAATTTGGGGTCTCTGGGACCTATGGGCACGCTGCCAGGGTGCATCCCATGAGCAATTTATTCCATTCATTTCTATAGGTGTTTCGTGGACACCCTCCAGAAAGCTCCAAATGACTCCAATTTGAAATTTGTAGCTTCTCAGGGGCCCCTTAGACAGTGTGCAAAGTTTGAAGTCTGAATGACTTCGTTAAGTGCTTAATTGGCTGAATTGTGAATGAAAAGTGACAGATATTTTTCTTTAATATTTTTCTTGATTTTTTTAAGTACTTCCCAAACTCTGAGGCACACTGATTTTTAATATATTGTTTATGAGAGCACAAAGATGAAGTATTCGAAGCCCCTAGGTCTTAGCATCAAATGTAAGGTTATTTTCACCAGGTCACACAGGAAGTGCCCACGTACAATTTATTTGAATGGTGAAAAATTAGTGGTTCGTGGACAGCCATTTTTTAGCTAATTATACGTTATTTTGAGCTGCAATTTGTATAAATGGGTTCCATTGTTTATTTTGAGTGATATACTTGATGTTTTATTGATAATATTGCATGAAAATAGCAAGAAAAGCTTTCAAAATGATGGCCACGAACCATGTATTTTCCACCATTCAAATAAATTGCACGTGGGCACTTCCTGTGTTTTTGCTGAGTCATGCAGGAAGTGACCATGTACAATTTATTTGAATGGTTAAAAATAAATGGTTCGTGGACAGCCATTTTTTAGCTAATTATACATTATTTTGAGCTGCAATTTGCATAAATGGGTTCCATTGATTATTTTGAGTGATATACTTGATGTTTTATTGATAATATTGCATAAAAATAGCAAGAAAAGCTTTCAAAATGACGTCCACAAACCATGTATTTTCGACCATTCAAATAAATTGCATGTGGGCACTTCCTGTGTTTTTGCCAAGTCATGCAGGAAGTGCCCACGTACAATTAATTTTAATTGTGAAAAATAAATGGTTCGTGGACAATCATTTTTTAGCTAATTATACATTTTTATGAGTTATAAATTGCATAGATATATTACATTTAGTATGATGAGTCCTCAACAGGTGGTTTCATGAAAAGTATCACTTACAAATATTAATAAATGTCCTAAAACATGATTGTCAACAGACAACATATTTGTCGTCAATAAAATAGATTGTATCTAGGATGATCCCATGTTCAATATGTGACAAGGTCCAATCTTCCTGAAATTCACACCATAGAGAGAGAAGGTTGAGATGAGCACAGCAGTACCACTTTCAACTTGCTAGCTCATTCTAGAGCTGAGACATAGAGATCCCACGTACGATTTATCCCACTCAACATTTTAGGTGGTTCGTGGACAGTCGAATTTTGAGGTTTTGAAGAGTGTATGTTGTTCAGGGTGTGTCATACAGTCACCTAAATATGATATTTAGTGAATGAATCAATCCCACACATTAAAAACAGATATCCACCAAGTGACTATTTCAGGCAATGCAAATAAATTGCCTGTGGGCTGTCCCACTTACAATCTATCTAATGAGCTAAAATAGGTGTTTGGTGGACATCATTTTTATAACTAAAGGATAAAATATATGACTCAAAATCACATTTAGATGACTCTTTGATGCCCTCTGAACAACATACACCCTTCAAAACCTCAAAATTTGACTGTCCACGAACCACCTAAAATTTTGAATGCGATAAATTGTACATGGGACTTGCACATCTCAGCTCTGGGTTTAGCTAGGAAGTTGAAACTGGTACTTCTGTGCTCATCTCAGAAAATGGACATTTAGTATATTGGTGGACTTAGGGGTAATAGACCTAAACAATAAATTGAAAATGGACATTTAGTATGTTGGTGGACTTAGATTAAATACATTAATACAATAAATTGGAAATGGACATTAAATATGTTGGTGGACACAATAGACCAATACAATAAATTGGAAATGGACCTTTAGTATGTTGATGGACTTACAGTGAATACATCAATACAATGAATTTGAAATGGACATTTAGTATGTTAGTGGACACAAGGGTAATAGACCAATACAATAAATTGGAAATGGACATTTAGTATGTTGTTGGACTTAGGGTAATAGACCATTATAATAAATTGAAAATGGACATTTAGTATGTTGGTTGACACAATAGACCAATACAATAAATTGGAAATGGACCTTTAGTATGTTGATGTACTAAGAGTGAATACATCAATACAATAAATTGGAAATGTACATTTAATGTGTTGGTGGACACAGGGGTAATAGACCAATACAATAAATTGGAAATGGACCTTTAGTATGTTGATGAACTTAGATTAAATACATCAATACAATAAATTGGAAATGGACATTTAATATGTTGGTGGATACAATTGACCAATACAATAAATTGAAAATGGACCTTTAGTATGGTGCTGGGGCGAGGGGCATGGGACCAGGGCAAAGTCCGTGGGGGGTGAAGCCATGAGAGGCTCGAGGGGCAGAGCCATGGAACGTGGTGCCCGGGGAGTAGCCGTAGACTCGAAGGGCCAGGGTGGAGCCGATGGCAGGGAGGACCAAGGCGGTGCTGGAGGCTCGGAGGAGCAAGGCAGAGCTAAGGGATCGGAAGACTGAGGTGGAGCCGGTGGGACTGAGGACCAAGGTGGAGCCATGGGAAGGAGGTCCCTGGTGAAGCTGACAGATCGGAGGGACGAGGCGCAGCCAGAGGATCGGAGAGCCAAAGCGCAGCCAGGTGACCGACAGACCAAGGAGGAGCCGGAGGGACGAGGGACCCCGGCACAGCCGACAGGCTGAAGGACCATAGTGGAGCCGAGGAAAGCCGAGCTGAGGCAATGTCGAGGGACCGACAGGTCAAGGCGAAGTCCAGAGCTCGGAGGGTCCAGGCGGGGTTGGAGGGCCGAAAGTTCCCCTTGCCTGCTTAGGAGAACTAAGGGTGGGTATAAGGGTGGGAACCATCTCCAGGTCCCACTGCTCAGGTGTTGCTGTGACGTGGCATGGAGCAGGCTGAGGCGTTGCTGTGACGTGGCATGGAGCAGGCTGAGGCGTTGCTGCGACGTGGCATGGAGCAGGCTGAGGCGTTGCTGCGACGTGGCATGGAGCAGGCTGAGGCGTTGCAGTGACATGGCACTCTGGCTCGGCGGCGGCCATGTCGTGGGCCTCTGGCTCGGCGGCGGCCATGTCGTGGGCCTCTGGCTCGGCGGCGGCCATGTCGTGGGCCTCTGGCTCGGCGGCGGCCATGTCGTGGGCCTCTGGCTCGGCGGCGGCCATGTCGTGGGCCTCTGGCTCGGCGGCGGCCATGACGTGGGCCTCTGGCTCGGCGGCGGCCATGACGTGGACCTCTGGCTCGGCGGCGGCCATGACGTGGACCTCTGGCTCGGCGGCGGCCATGACGTGGACCTCTGGCTCGGCGGCGGCCATGACGTGGACCTCTGGCTCGGCGGCGGCCATGACGTGGACCTCTGGCTCGGCGGCGGCCATGACGTGGACCTCTGGCTCGGCGGCGGCCATGACGTGGACCTCTGGCTCGGCGGCGGCCATGACGTGGAACTCTGGCTCGGCGGCGGCCATGACATGGAACTCTGGCTCGGCGGCGGCCATGACATGGAACTCTGGCTCGGCATCCGCCTCCCCCACAGTGAACGGGGAACCAATGAACCTTAGGGCGAGGTCGATATATTGAGCCAGGCTGAGGGAACTGCGACCGCCAGGCATCAAAAAAGAAATGGACTCATTCAGTCCAAATCTAAAACAGTCTTTGAGGGCAACCTCATTAAAGTCCACCTGGCTGGCTAGACCGCAGAAGTCCTCAACATAGTCCTCCAGGGGACGATTCCCCTGACGTAGGCGCAGAAGTAAAACACATACCGAACACATACCATCACATTCAGTACTTGAACCACTAGACAATGCAAACATGAGGGCTTAAATACAAGACATGGGAGAACATAAACCAATGAACAAATAGAACTGATAACAAGCTAATTAAACAATAAACCAATGAAAACATGACACATGAACATGGAGGGAAAACAGAAATCACATGACAAGGGGAACAGGAACACATGACATGAAACAGGAACTAGAATTTCAAAATAAAAGACATGAATCAACAGAATACACATGACAGCTGGACAAAGGGGTAATAGACCAATACAATAAATTGGAAATTGACATTTAGAATGTTTGTGGACTTAGATTTAATACACCAATACAATATATTGGAAATGGACATTTGTTATGTTGGTGGACACAATATACCAACACTATTAACTGGAAATTGTCATTTAGTATGTTGGTGGACACAAGACCAATATAATAAATTGGAAATGGACCTTAAGTATGTTGATGGACTTAGAGTAAATACATTAATACAATAAATTGGAAATGGACATTTAATATGTTTGTGTACACAATTGACCAATACAATAAATTGAAAATGGAATTTTGGTATGTGGGTAGACACAGGGGTAATAGACCAATATAATAAATTGGAAATGGACATTTAGTTTGTTGGTGGACTTAGGTAATAGACCATTAGAATAAATTGGAAATGGACATTTAATATGTTGGTGGACACAGGAGTAATAGACCAATACAATAAATTGGAAATGGACATTTAGTATGTTGGTGGAAGGGTAATAGACCATTATAATAAATTGAAAATGGACATTTAGTATGTTGGTGGACACAACAGACCAATACAATATATTGGAAATGGACATTTAATATGTTGGTGGACACAATAGACCAATACAATAAATTGAAAATGGACCTTTAGTATGTTGGTGGACACAGGGGTAATAAACCATTATAATAAATTGAAAATGGACATTTAGTATGTTGGTGGACACAATAGACCAATACAATAAATTGGAAATGGACATTTAATTTGTTGGTGGACACAGGGGTAATAGACCAATACAATACATTGAAAATTGACCTTTAGTATGTTGGTGGACACAGGGGTAATAGACCATTATAATAAATTGAAAATGGACATTTAGTATGTTGGTGGACACAATAGACCAATACAAAATATTGGAAATGGACCTTTAGTATGTTGATGGAAGGGTAATAGACCATTATAATAAATTGGAAATGGACATTTAGTATGTTGGTGGACACAGGGGTAATAGACCAATACAATAAATTGGAAATGGACATTCAGTATGTTAGTGGTGACAGCGTGTCAGAGTGTCACCTCCTCTCTTTTTGTTTCGTAATTGTCATTGATTAGATCTACCACTGTGGCATCACAAGTGAATTAAATTTCTACTGCACCCACTTGCAAGTCATACAAATTTTAACGTGGTCAAAGGGGACAAATCATTTGTCCTTGGACAGACCCACTGCCTCCTGGACACACACAGAGGATCCTCAGACAACAATGAGAAAGTGGTTCAATTTAGTGGGTAAATGGACAAGTAGTTGTTTTGTGGTCAGCCCCGTCCCCTACGGGATACACTCCAGGGGCCTGTGGTCCCCCATGGACAAAGTCTTGTAATATAGCAGGAAGGTGGACAAATAGTGTGTTCATGGTCAGCCCCGCCCCCTCCGGGACACACCCCCACAGTCCATGGACACCCAGGGACAAACTCCTGTAATATAGTGGGAATGTGGACAAATAGTGTGTTTGTGGTCAGCACTGCCCCCTCCCGGACACGCCCTCAGGGGAATTCGCTAGAGAGGGGCTGTCGCGAGGAGTGTAAGGTCTGAGAACCAAGTCTGGGTGGGCCAATATGGGGCCACGAGGGTGACTTGCTCCTCGTCCTCCCTGACCTTGCACAGGGTCTGTGCAAGTAGGCTCACTGGGAGGGAACGCATAATTGCGCAGCCCCTGGGGCCAGCTGTGTGCCAGCATGTCTGGGCTGAGGGGGCCCCCGTCAGAGAATACTAGAGCGGGCAGTGGGAGGTTTCAAATAGGTCTTCTTGTGCTTTGCCGAACCGACTCCAAATCAGCTGGACCATCTGGGGGTGGAGAATCCACTCTCCCCTAAGCATCACCTGCCATGACAGCACATCCGCTGTGGCGTTGAGGTTGCCCGGGATGTGAGTGGCCCGCAGCGACCTCAGTCGCCGCTGACTCCAAAGGAGGAGACAGCGGGCGAGTTGCGACATGCGACGTGAGTGTAAGCCGCCATGGCAATTTATATACACTACTGTCACTGTGTTGTCTGTCTGGACCAACACATGCTTGCCCCGGATCAACGGCAAAAGCCTCCGCAGGGCGAGCAATACTGCCAGCAACTTGAGGCAGTTGATGTGCCAATACAGTCGCGGTCCTGTCCAGGAACCAACGGCTGCATGCCCGATGCACACGTGCCCCAGCCTTGCTTGGAGGCATCTGTCGAAATGACGACGCACCTGGAGACTTGCTGTAGGGGAACTCCTGCCTGTAGAAATGTAAGGTCTGTCCAAGGGCTGAACAAGTGGCGGCAGATCAGTGGGACTCGAGTCTATGTATCAACCCTAGTGGCGTGACCGGTGCCGAGGATGCCATATGCCCCAGGAGCCTCTGAAAGTGTTTCAGTGGAACCGCTGTTCTCTGCTTGAACGACTTCAGGAGTCTAACTCCATGCTGAGAAAAGAGATGCTCTGAACCGGGGAGAGCTTGCTCTTTTCCCAGTTGACCCGAAGCTCTAGCCGGCTGAGGTGCCTGAGCACGAGGTCCCTGTGTGAGCACAGCAACTCTCAAGAGTGAGCTAGAATCAGCCAGTCGTCGAGGTAGTTGAGTATGCGAACGCCAACTTCCCTTAACGGGGCAAGAGCTACCTCTGCGACTTTCGTGAAGACATGAGGGGACAGGGACAGGCTGAAGGGGAGGACCTTGTACTGATACGCCTGGCCATCGAAAGCAAACCACAGGAAGGGTCTGTGTAGAACCGAGGTAGAACCGAGACATGAAAGTACGCATCCTTCAGGTCTACCACCGCGAACCAATCTTGATGCCGGACACTTGCCAAAATGTGCTTTGGCGTCAGCGAGTCTGTGCAAGGCACGGTTCAGAATTCGCAGTTCCCAGCGCCTTTCTTCAGTATGATGAAGTAAGGGCTGTAAAACCCTTTCTTCATCTCAGCTGGAGGGACAGGCTCTATTGCGCCCTTGTGCAGAAGGGTCGTGATCTCCGCACACAAGGTGGTGGCGTTCTCGCCGTTCACTGAAGTGAAGCGGACGCCGCTGAACCGGGTGGGCACCTGGTGAACTGAATCACATAGCTGAGTCGGATGGTCCTGGCCAACCGACGTGACAGATTAGAAAGTGCTAGCCACGCATCCAAGCTCCGGGAGAGGGGCACGATCGCGTTTCACATATTTGTGGGTGGTGCCTCGTGGCAGGAGGGAGCAGGGAATGCCACGTCGAGGAGCCTCACTTCGTCTCAAACTCGTGGCTGCGCTGAGGGGACCCTCGAAGCACTTACTTTGCTCCATGTACCCAGCGTCGGGAGGGTTGGCGATGGGGGAGGAGGGACTTTTTGGCTGTCCTCGTAGTCCGTCACAACCACCTGGCCATGGGTGTGGTGCGACTAGACGCGCGAAGGCGGGGGGCCTGTGTTCGCAGCATGTAAGTCGCAGGTGCTCAGTGCCTGGTTGCCGTGATAACGGCAGTCGTAAACACTGGCTATGTGACCCAGGGAGTGAGGAAAATGCTCTTTTATTGAGAATGTGGGTACCGCAGCCCGTTCGGGGTGTGGCGAACATAAAAGAAAAGGAAACCAAGGATTTACCTCCCGGCCCTCCACCAGGGGATGGAGTGGTCTGGATACAAGCTCTGGGTTTGCAGCAGACATCTCGCTCCCTGGGTCGTCCATCTCAGGGGCGCTTAGGAGCCTTCTGGGTCCTCGTGCCGGCCCGTGAGGCGGGGGGCATCAGCTTCATGCGGGGGGCTCTATGCTGGGGCCGAGAACTGGGCTCGGGCTGAGGCGGAGCCGCCTGGGCTTTCGCCGCCGCAGGGGGACGCCCTTGGCGAGCAGACAGGATACGGGATCTTGAGCCGTGCCGGGGCACGATGTGTTGTATAGCCTCCGTCTGCTTCCTCACCGCCGAGAACTGCTGGGCGAAGTCCTCGACGGTGTTGCCGAATAGGCCGATCTAGGAGATGGGGGCGTTGAGAAAGCGAACCTTGTCCGCGTCCCTCATCTCGACCAGATTCAGCCAAAGGTGGCGTTCCTGGACCACGAGGGTGGACATCGCCTGCCCGAGTGCTCGCGCCGTGACCTCCATCATCCGGAAGGCGAGGTCAGTCGCCGAGCACAGCTCCTGCATCACATCGGGATCAGGACTACCCACGTGCAGTTCCTTTAGTGCCTTGGCCTGATGTACTTGCAGGAGGGCCATGGCATGCAGGGCAGAGGTGGCCTGACCAGCGGCGCTGTAGGCTTTGGCCGTCAGAGACGACGTCGTCCTACAGGCCTTGGAAGGGAGTGCCGGGCGATCCCGCCAGGTGGCTGCGCTTTGCAGGAACAGGTGCACCGCAACCGCCTTATCCACCTGAGGGACCTCCGTATACCCGTGGGCTGCCCCACAGATGAGCTGGGATGTCGGTTTCGGGCAGAAAAAAAGGTGCCCTCCACGACCTCGTCAGCTCGTCGTGCACTTCCGGGAAGAAAGGGACCGGGGGGGGGGGGGGCGTGGCTGTGAGCGGCACCCCGAACCCAGGAACCAATCATCTAGCCACAAGGGATCAGGGGAGGGTGGAAGGTTCCACTCCAACCCGACACACACGGCGGCCCGGGCAAGCATGGCGGTCAACTCATCGTCAGCCTCAGACTGGGTGGGCCGACCCAAAGGTGGCAGCCCAGTCCAGTCCTCGGCATCTGACATCGCCAGTACGCTCTCCGATGCAGTGATCGTGCACTCATCCCACTCCAGAGCTCCGAAAGGGACACTAAGCTGGCCCTGGGGCGAGCTGGTCTCCTCTCGGAACTCGCCGAGGGCAAACGAGCGTGCTGGGGAACGGGAGGTCCGCGGGGATTTACCTGGCGGAGCAGCGCCAATTGAAGCCCCCAAATCACCTTCAGTGCCAGACGGGCCGGCCTCGTACCCGGAGGTAGAAGGCACGGCGTGGGTTGCGGTTAGAGTGGCTTTCCCCCGGAAGAAGGAAAGTCGTGACCGCAATGTTGCCAAGGTCATATTCTCGCAATAAGAACATGAACCATCCACAAACGCTGCCTCAGTGTGATTACGACCCATACACGTGAGGCAGCACCCGTGGCCGTCGGAAGCGGAGAGATAGCGACCGCATCCAGGAATCACACAAAGATGGAAAGGCATCTTGAAAAAGACGCATCTTTAAAAAGACGTTCACGTCAATGTGTTTGCTCAAATAAAGAAAATATACTCTTTTCAGGAATATAAACTCTCTTAGCGCTGTCGAAGCGCCCAGGGGCGTAATCTGCACAGATCTGTGCAGAAGGAGAGAAAAGCCGCTGGAATGCACCGTATATCTAACAGCAAACGCTTCTTGGGAGGTGAATGGACCGGTAGTAGAAGACAGCTTGCTGACACACAACCACTCGCCCCCAAAGAAAAAATCTGAATGAGTGGTTGCAAGCCAGCTCCTTTTATTCCACTCGCCAATTCTCATTGGCCTTTTCTCAAAGATCTGAGGTGTTTGGGGCTCCCAAGGGCGACCCCTAGTGTCACTACATCGACAAAACTTCGAGTGAGTGACAGAAGGGGAACTCTGAACATTTAGAAGCAATGTAGCTCATTTTTCTCCAGTAATTTCATTCATATTTTTGAATAAAATTACTGTTGCTGAATCTTTTTCTTATTTAGGATTATAGGAATAGTTCACCACAAATGTAAATTATGGATATGTATAGGCAGAATGTTTAGGATTGACAGCCACAGTCCCATTAACTTTTGTTGCAATGAAAGTGAAAGGTGACTAATGCTAACACTGCCTAAAGAAAGTCATATGGGTGTGGAACAAGATGAGGATGAGAAAATTAATCTTCCCTTATGGGTGAACTATCCCTTCTACAATAAGAATGGCCCTTTTGTTTGATTTGCACTGAAACTCGATCTAGATGAGTCATTTTCAGAACAAATGTGCATTCTCCAAAAACCCAAAAAGATGCATTCTTAAGATTACCCTGATGCCCTCTGGTGGAATATATTACATGGCTGTACTTGTGCTGTATTTGTGTGAAGGGAACATGTTGAAAATATATTTGGATTTAAGACTAGGTTATACAGAACGGACCTTTTGGAAAATTCTCAAATCATGCTGGATAATAGGATCATCAGGTTTTGCCCAAACTTGTGTAATCCAAGACAGCTCTAGTACATATTAACTTCCTGCCCCCCTTAAAGACTGCATCACAGAACATAGAAGTGCAATTAGAAGAGGGGATTTGACCGACCCTGTGGCAAGGAACTTTAAGGAATTTAACCACCCTACAGTATGTCTTCCTTTTTGATTTGGGGCATTGAACTGATACAACCTTCTGTAAAAGCACTGACTATATTAGGAAGAAAAGGGAGGGTGATGAGGATAGATTTTATATTTAAAATTGTATCTCCTCTAGTAATGAATGAAGAGTTGGTAATGAAAGAATTATTATTATGATTTAATATTTTTTCCCTTTTGTATTGGACTGTGATATGTAGTAACTTTTTACTGTATTTAAAAGTGGTGTGCATAACTGTTCTTTGTGAATTATTTTTTTATGATGTGCAATGGAGTGTGGTTTTCCTATTGGCCTGTTCTCTAATTAACTGTCTAATTGGTGCAGTTAAGATTGGTGTATTCTGATTGGTGGCTAAAGATTACCCTGTTCATTTCACTGGCTGAAGCTTACCCATGTTTGTGTTCAAATAACTGCTCTGTAGATGTTTTCTTTTAACCTTGTGAACCCGAATGAAGGCCTGTGAGCTCAAATGAGTCAATTTTATTTAAATACATTTTCTCACTTCAACAGGAGTTGTTTGAATTGGCCTCTTCAGCTTGAGAATATATATTGCTGACATTAAAGCAAAAGGGGGACAAACCAAGTACTAAGAAACTCAAATTGGAATGTTCATAATAAAACCTGTATTAAATTAGATAAATGCAAAACAGAAGTATTTTCACAAGTGGACCCAGACATTTGAACCCTTATTTTTCTATTTGATCTCTTGCTAACAGTTGGCAAATGTTTATTATTGCACATACTCCCAGCCTTTCTATCTTTGTGTTACTCTGATCAGTCCATCTGTTATATTTTGTTTTGTTCATTTTGCCTTTTCTGCTTATTCCTGTTATTCTGTTTGTACATCCACATGTCTGTCTATTTGTTTGCCAGGTATTATTTGTTCTTCGTACAACTTCTAACATTCACAACATTTGCTTCTTAGATTGTAGCCAATGTATTCATAATGTTAGGTCTCTCTCTTTTTACCATGTCAGTTTTGCCACCAAGGAGTGGTGTAGGAGTGGTGTCACCAAGGAGTATAGCCTATGCAGATGATAATCTTAGTCATTCTTATGTAGAGAAAGAGAGAGACAATGACTGGTAACCAATGGTGTAAACTTAGAGACTGCAGTGTAGGAAATGCTGGTTTGACACTGTCAGTCACTGCACTCTCACTACCCACATCTATCAAACAACAAACGGCACCCTCCAAAGTTGTGCATGCGTGGGGATATTGTTGATTGAAGGTAGTTGTAATGTTCTTGAAACCTTTTTTCATTCATTTATTGGTTACAATTCAATGACTGTATATCTGTTATAGACTCTACTTGGTAAAATGTAGTAACACAATTGTTACCTTAAGTACCTCTTTTGGTGATTCTCATGAAATGTGTTTAAGGGAAACGTCCTGGTCATATTTAACATATATAAAACACATATTTATTTATGCAATACAAATAACTGATGTACTGTATGTAATACGATACGTTTCTCTTGTCTCATTACAAACTCCAGTGTTTTCTTTCTTCCAGGGTTCACAAAAGTTACTTTCTTATTAAAGGCATGGTCAGGTTTAAGGTTTGGGTAAGGGATTTGACTTTAGTTTAGGCTTATAGGTTTAGGGTTTGGGTTCATGGTTAAACTTTGGAAAAATCGTAAGCACGGCTGGTTCAAACCCCTAGTTTCTTTGTCTTCCATGGTAAACAACAATTATTTTTTCTATTAAAAAAATAATTAAAAAGGTTAAAATTAATTTAGGGTTTGGGTCAGGGGTTAAACTGATGTCGTAAAAACTTAATTCGCTGGTTCGTACATTTTTCTCTATGAGAGTAAAAGTTGAACATTTTTGTACAAGTTAATTTGTCCAACTCTTACTATTATTACGACTTCTCATGAGATTGGGCTGGATCTTTCTATTCTGTTCCTTTAAGACAACATTTGTGCACACTGTAAAAACTCTTTTGGAAAAGTTTGAGTTAGAAAAGTCAGGAACCCAGCACTTTGGGGAAAAACTGTCCAACTCAGATATCCGAAGTAGGTTATAAAATACAACCAAGAAGCCCAAAGCAGAACTCTGCTGTTAACCACCACAACAAAACTGTTATATGAACATACTGCTCATGCACATATATATAGAGAGAGGAAAGTTCTGACATACAGTACACACTCAAAGATATATGTATTAAAGACATACTCTACAAGAAGTGTCCTTGCCATATTGTTCACTGAAACACATACAAAGTGCCATTAATGTATGGACCTACATGAAATTAAATAGTGGAATAATAGCCTGTTTATCAGAATGTGTATGTGTGTGTTGTTCCTGGCTGTTGTCGGTGCTGTGGCATATACAGGACACCATGTGTGTGCTGCGTCAGAGTATGTGTTAATCCCACGCATGCTCCAGATACTGGCTCAGAGTAAAACTGTCAGAACAGAAACTGTTGAGCAAAGCACATGCTCGTTACGGTGAGCCACTCAGCTTCATGAAGCTATCCATGCAATCTCAAACTAGTAGATTACACTTGAATGGCTACCAAAATGAGAACACATCATAGACTTCTATTGTTTTATATAAAAATAATTATAATTACAATAGACTAACTATAACCTAAAACCTAACTCTTCCCCTAAAAGAAATGTTTTTGTATTTTTAGAATATAAAAATTCTATATTTTATTTATGAATAACTTTTTGAGATGAGGACATCCCTAAAGGGAGGTTTTGTCATATTGAACTAACTACTGGGGAAAAATGTGTCCCCAAACTACAGCTAAGTGTGCTTACACACTTAAACCATTGCACAAACCCCCCTTACATCTAAATGTTTTGAAATAAATCATTTTCAGACAGAACAATGTGTCTCCTCCCTCATTTTAATGACTCGCTGACTTTTACAAATGTCCCTCTGCACTTCCTCTCGCCTAATGGCTAAAGAGCACAGCCACTGGGCTTGTGGGAATGTAGATCATTCAAGTTAGTGTCACACACCTCAATGATTTACACACACAGAGGGAGTGGGTTTAAGCTTTCATGAACTCACTTTTGTGTTGCATGTCATGGGCTCAAATATGTTGTATTGGCTTCCAATGACCTTGATAACAGTTATTAAAGATCTTGGTACTCAGAACGTGGAGTGTAACATAAGAGCTGGTTTGTGAGCCAAACTATAATTCTCAACAATTGTGTAAAAATAATAATAATAATTATAATAATAATAATAATAATAATAATAATAATAATAAATATTAATGACAATTACTGCATATTCTGTTGAAAATTATTTAAACTTTTAAATTTTTCAATGTTTCAAATCTGTCCTCACTTTGTGTCACATATTTTGCAAGTTTGAGGCAGAAAACTAAATGCATTTTCACAATTGACAATAAACAGCCTGATATAAACTGATATAACTTTATTGAAAAAATATTAAACAGCAACACTGAGTATTTGCTGAATCAGTTTTATTAATGATTCATTGAAACAGTGGGTGTAATCACATTTTTCAGGGTAATTCCAAGAAACAAAATGGGCTATGTTTGGAATAGCATACAACCAAACTACTCTTGCACTTTCTGCAGTACATCGTATGCACTGTACTGTATACTGTGCATAGTATTGCAAATTTTCTGTATGAAAAGAATACCCAGATGACCAATTATATTTGCCAAAATATACAGTATACAAGAGCGAACTCATGTCGACCTTCATTTTCCTGTGTTACTTTTTTTAACATCTTTATCTTGACTCATTATTTGATCAGCTGGCAAAGGTTAACAAATTATTACACAAACTTAAAAATGCAAAAGAACTACATTTCTGAGATGATAACTGGGTGCCACTTGCTGTATTAAAGGTGCTATATGTAATATTTTTACTGTACTAAATCATAAAATGACCATAATATGTCATTAGAGAATTAGGAAACAGGCTAAGCTGAAATACTGGCTTCTCCGAAAACAATGCTACAGCCAGTATATTCTACTTTTAAGTTTCCATTCCAGGCTGGAATTTCTCTTTATGTTTTGGACTGCGTGCTGCAGCCATGGAAGCCAGCAAACGAACTGTATCACGAAAAAATCCACATGAGTTGGTTTATAATTTGCAAACAATAAAAACATTGCAAACATATATATTAGCTGATCAACTTACAGTGTAAAGCTCGTCGCTTGACATTTTCAGTTTCGCTCGTTCCTGTTGTCCGCATGAGCTTTGAGTCTGGGGTGGGGCAGACAACTTTCCAATATTTTGAATTTGGACTGCAGTACTCATTTCAAATGCTTGTTGTCAATCTTACATGTAGCACCTTTAAACATGCTTTGTGATAAGTTCATGTGACATAAATTTAGCATAATGCTGTTGGAAATGTTTATCATTGCATGATGCATACTTTATTACAAGCTATTTTCTTTTCCAGACTGGTCACACTGTGAATTCGGCGACAGAAGGTGTAAAGATCTGCTGCTGAAATTGGTCTGTGCTTACCAAAATTCAAACCCCTGCCCCCAGTGGCCGAAGCTGGAAGTGCTGTTGACCAGTTTTCGGGTGAAATGTCCACAGGGTGGAGCCAAAAGCAAGTGGTATTTTTAGTTGATGATGTCATACAGTCAACAGGAATGCATATTTTATTAACCATACCCCTAAGTTTAATTTTAGAGCAAAAATGCAACCTCTGAATCAGTGGTGTAGTTGTGTCTGAAGCGGTGGGCATACAGTGAATTTATGAAAGACCCAACCCAAAACACATGTACCCGATCTCTAAAATTAATTTATATTTATATACAGTATATATGTCAAATGTGTAAGAATTTTTTTTCCATTAAATAAAAAAGATGACTGTTGTAATTACAATCCCACATAAACTTACAAAATGTATATCAGGGTACGTTTCTTGCTGGCATGGTGTAGAGTACACTGCTAAGAACCATATGGTAACTTGATGTTAAATATGTATTTAAATTAATAGGTGTCATTAATGTTCCTTTTATGAAGCTACTGTGAAAATTGTTAATACTTTATTATTACTCTAACTCAGTGTTTCCCAACTTTTTTTCTGCCACGGCACACTTTTTACCACTAAAAATTCTACGGCACACCACTATCCCACACAGGCTAACCATCGTCAATATTTTTCATTTTCAAGAACTTGTCCATGTTTTCTGTCCATCGTAGTAGCGTGTTTACTTGTAATGTTTGAAATTCGCTATGCAAAAAATAAATAAATAAATAAAAAAAAAACAAGTCACATAGGTAGGCTACGCTGTGTGATGTCACAGGTGGCAAGAGCGCAAAATGGGTATTGAAAAAACAACAAATTTGCTTCTTTTCTAATTTGTAGATTTGTTCTTTCAATGCCACAACAAATTACAGGGATGCAAACTCATGAGGGGTGAAAAAGGTAAGACAATCACTGGTCCACAAACATTTTTTCTGCTGATATTTTTCTTTTTCTTTTTAAAGAATAAGCTAAAAGCACCAGTTCCAGCCATTTTAGTGATTCAAGTTTATTCAAGTTTAAAATTGTGCAGAATTTGCTGCAAAATAAAGAGTATTTTGGTGAGGCTTGCTTCTGTTTCACAAATTTGTTTAATTTTATTAACTGATTAGTTCAGTGACCCCTTCTGGAAATGTCACTAGGTGGCGACAAATGAGCGTCTTATGTGCTATGAATGAGTCAGTGAATCATTTTGAGTTATTCATGACTGAAATCTACCAAGAGACTTTATAGTGTTTAAGCATTAAAAGAACAAAGCAGATCTATAGTCTTCCTTCAGTCTGAGCATTATTTTTCATCCAAAAAGACAACAATAATAGTCTAATAATACACAAAGCAGATCTACAGTATCATTTTCCTACAGTAGCCTATTTAAACTGCTGAGCATGGCTTTTATCAGAAAAGACCACAATAATAGATAAATAATAATAATTTTGAGTTTCAATAATGTTCTTTCGTCATTGTAAAGCGCATTTCACATGAGTCGAAGCGTCAATGCTCCGTTCAACGCCAGCGTCAAGAGCCGCATTGCCCTCCACATGACAAGAGTTGCAGAAAGCATCACAGAGGGGCGATTTTACCAGTTTGTCACGTACAAAAGTGGGAGGTGTGCACAATAAACATTGAAAACATGTATTTGGAAAAGAGAAAAAAAGCTTGCAGTTGCTTTGATAGCAGAAAGTAATAAAAGGACTCGTTTAGGTCTTTTCTTGGTGAATTTAAATTAGTTCAATAACTGGGGTCTCTGATATTCGTTAACGATAAGGTAATATTTAATTAAAAGAAATTATGAGACATTCAATATCTCTTCACAAATTTGGACAGTTTTGAAATATTTCTTGTTGCTTAGTACTCTCAAAGACATTATTGGTGAAGCAAAAACGTGTGTGTGAAAAACACTTTGGTGTAAAGTGGCGTCACTTCATAGACTTCAATGTATTCTGCAGCGCTGACGCGTCATGTGAAAGACCCTTAACGCGTATAAATATCACTCACTTTTTCACATTAATCATTGCTCTTCACAATCACAAAAGTGACCGATTTTGGTTTCAAAACGGCGAATTTCTCCGAAAGGTGAGGAGTTTGGATCCCTGAAATTGTTTTTCTTTTTTTCATGCATTTATTTATTTTGTGCAGTTTGATAATTTCCCACGGCACACCTGACAGTCTTTCACGGCACACTAGTGTGCCGCGGCACAGTGGTTGGGAAACACTGCTCTAGCTAATAAACTAATTAATAATACGCAATAAACTGTTAAGCGTTGTAGCTAATATGAGTGTAGTAATGTTCACTTTAACACGTTATCTTGTATTACCATATATAGCTTACATAAAAATGTATGGTTATTTGTTTTATTTGTGTACTATTATGTGCTTTTCTGCGTATATTGAAATTGTGTTCTTATTTAGAAATATAAATTGAAATTATTTGATATCATGAGAAAAAGGCACCACCAACAGCAGTAAACGGCAAAAAAAAAAAACAAAAAAAAAAAAAACTAGCAGGGGTGCAGTATCCTGCAGTATTCTCACAAAGTTTAATCGCATAAGTTAAATTTGAATATATATATATATATATATATATATATATATATATATATATATATATATATATATATATATATATATATACACACACACACACAGTTGAAGTCAGAAGTTTATATACACCTTAACCAAATACATTTTCCGTTTTTCACAATTCCTGACATTTAATTTTAGAAAACATTCTCTGTCTTAGGTCAGTTAGGATCACTACTTTATTTTAAGAATGTGAAATGTCAGAATAATAGTAGAGAGAATTATTTATTTCAGCTTTTATTTCTTTCATCACATTCCCAGTGAGACAGAAGTTTATATATACTTTGTTAGTATTTGGTAGCATTGTCTTTAAATTGTTTAACTTGGGTCGAACGTTTTGGGTAGCCTTCCACAAGCTTCTCTTGCTGGAATTTTGGCCCATTCCTCCAGACAGAACTGGTGTAACTGAGTCAGGTTTGAAGGCCTCCTTGCTCGCACATGCTTTTTCAGTTCTTCCCACACATTTTCTATCGGATTGAGGTCAGGGCTTTGTGATGGCCACTCCAATACCTTGACTTTGTTGTCTTTAAGCCATTTTGCCAAAAATTTGGAGGTATGCTTGGGGTCATTGTCCATTTGGAAGACCCATTTGCGACCGAGCTTTAACTTCCTGGCTGATGTCTTGAGATGTTGCTTCAGTATATCCACATAATTTTCCTCATGATTCCATCTATTTTGTAAAGTGCATCAGTCCCTCCTGCAGCAAAGCACCCCCATGACATGATGCTTCCACCCCCATGACTCATGGTTGGGATGGTGTTCTTCGGCTTGCAAGCCTCACCCTTTTTCCTCCAAACATAACGATGGTCATTATGGCCAAACAGTTCAATTTTTGTTTCATTAGAGGACATTTCTCCAAATAGTAAGATCTTTGTCCCCATGTGCACTTACAAACTGTAGTCTGGCTTTTTTATGGTGGTTTTGGAGCAGTGGCTTCTTCCTTGCTGAGCAGCCATTCAGTTTATTTCGATATAGGACTCGTTTTACTGTGGATATGGATACTTGTCTACCCTGTTTCCTCCAGCATCTTCACAAGGTTCTTTGCTGTTGTTCTGGGATTGATTTGCAATTTTTGCACCAAACTACGTTCATCTCTAGGAGACAGAATGCATCTCCCTCCTGAGCGGAATGATGGCTACGTGGTCCTATGGTGTTTATACTTGCGTTATATTGTTTAAACAGATGAACGTGGTACCTTCAGGCATTTGGAAATTGCTCCAAGGATGAACCAGATTTGTGGAGGTCCACAGTTTTTTTTTTCTGAGGTCTTGGCTGATTTATTTTGATTTTCAAATGATGTCAAGCAAAGAGGCACTGAGTTTAGAGGCAGGCCTTAAAATACATCCACAGGTACACCTCCTATCAGAAGCTAATTGTCTAAAGGCTTGACATCCTTTTCTGGAATTTTCCAAGCTACTTAAAAGCACAGTTAAATTAGTGTATTTAAACTTCTGACACACTGGAATTGTGATATAGTCAATTAAAACAAATCTGTCTGTAAACAATTGTTTGAAAAATTACTCATGTCATGCACAAAGTAGATGTCCTGAACAACTTGCCAAAACTATAGTTTGCTAATATGAAATCTGTGGAGTGGTTAAAAAATGAGTTTTAATGACTTCAACCAAAGTGTATGTAAACTTCTGACGTCAACTGTATATACAGTTATGTTTAGCAGGGAAATAAATTTACAGTGCAATTTATGGTTACTCCAGGGACGCTTGTGCATCAGACGCTGGAAATGTCGGGCCCCATTACCGAAACTGAAAATATGATTGGTTAGCAAATATCCAGTTGTGTCTGAAATTAACATTCTAATTTGTGGATCACCTTAGTCGGACTGTCTGTCTTGCCAGTGCCATCAGTTGCACTCCTGCAGCTCTGTGTGCATTTAGTGAGAACCACTGTACACTTTTTAAAATAAAATAAAAACAATTTTATTTTAAAATCAATTCACTCAACGGTGCTGCGGCATCGCGTTAGTAGATTGAAAAACAATTCCAGATCAAAAGACTACTCATTGTTCTGGTGGACATCCGTAGCTGTCATCACTTATTTTAGGTGGGCATACACAAAATCCTAAGAAATTTAGGTGGGCATACGGTGTATGCCTGCGTATGCCCTACTACACTACTGCTCTGAATCATGCCTACCATTATTTACGTGATTGCGATTTCTTCCTAATTTCCATTGCACTAGATCCTACAGTATGTCTCGAAAGTTCAGTCGCGCCACAGGTAATGGAAAACAGGGTTGATTTGATGCAAAAATGTCTGATGGGGGTGTCAGTAATTCTTGTCAGTAATTCTGCATAATGGCATCGATTTCAAGGTACATGAATGACAGGAGGCACCATGTCGATTTTCCGATTCATCGTGTTCATTCAGAATATATACAGAATATATACAGGCTGTATTCAGAATATTCTGTACAATTTATATATACTGTATATATATATATATATATATATATATATATATATATATATATATATATATATATATATATATTGTAGGCTGTATACAGAATATTCAGAACATTGAACAGTAATTAGAAGGCTAGCATTTTATTCTGATTATAGCCATGGTGTGACATGACATTCTATTATATACAGTCTATAAAAATCTAAAAGGAACATGTTTTCTGTTGAAAACATATCATCCTCAGTTCCTATTATTTGTATACTGAAACTAAAGAAATGGTTGGGCATGATTGCAGTTTGATCATTTTACTTATTCTACTTTTAATATTTTACTTAGCCAGTGTGGGATAGTGATTCACTACAGGGCAACTGGTTAGAGACGTGGATGAAATGTATTGTCCTCTTCATGATGTTCTAGTATGTCTTAATCAAACTTGAGATGGGCAACAAAGTTCTGTCAGGGGAGCAGAGATATACTGTCTTACTCATTTACTCTTGCTTCTTATATTTGTTCTGCCATTGATTTTTTGCTTATGTTGGAAACATGAGTGTTACTTTGTCCAATGCAAAAGATGCCTGCAGAGCCTTGGATGTTACTGTATGCTGAGCCCTTAATGAGTTTTTGCAATATTATACATCTTGCTTTTGCTCTTACTCATTAGTATTTGGAAGAGTCCTCAAATTCTCACCTCATTCATCTTATTAATTATCCTATAAGCATGGTAACAAGATGTCACATTTTTCTCAGAACAGTAACTAGATGGTATAAAACTCAGGACAAATTTCAAACAAATCTGAACTCATAAAAATGTCTGATCTAGTATATAATTTTCAACATGCCACTTTTTAGCCTAAACCACATAGCACACTATTTTGGACATAAAACAATTGATCCAAAACAAGTGAGAGAATTCAGACTCAATGCAGTTACCATATGGTAAAAGATAAAACAATCTGTCTCATAACTTTTAAAAATTTGTCATCTTTAATGTATTGTATTTGTGTTCATGAATATCCTGAGATGACCTCAAAGTAAAATATGTTTTATCTGTGTGCTTGTTATCTTTGTATGTTGCATTACAAAAATATTTTGTCCATTATAATCAACGTGTATCAATTAGGGAATGATGTAATAAATGAAACAAATTTGGACAACCTATAAAATGGCTGACATCGCAAATTATTTTATACTTTTTCTAGTGAATGGATCACTGCATTCGAAAAAGACATGGAAAAGTATTTCTGCATTATTTGTTTAATCTATTGCTATGAATTAGAACAGTTTTCATTTTAAATCAAACTTACTGTAGATGAAGATCAGTTCACAACTATTCAACTAAACCCTATATATAGATAATTCTAAAGGCATTATAAACACCTCACTACTCTAGCATGAGCGCATGTACAGTGTAAGTATGAGATTTTCAGTTTATGTGTGTGTGAATGCATGTTATGTGTAAAGTAATGCATGAATGCTTGTGTGCATAAGAGTGTTATGGAGCGTGCATTTGTTTTTGTTGTGTTGTGTATAAAGTTACACTACTGGTCAAAAGTTTTGAAGCACATACCTGAAATGTTTCTCATGATCTTAAAAATCTTTTGATCTGAAGGCGTATGCTTAAATGTTTGAAATTAATTTTGTAGACAAAAATATAATTGTGCCACCATATTAATTTATTTCATTATAAAATTTAAATTTAATTTAAAAAAATACGTTTTTGAAATTGATGACTTGGACCAAATAATAAAGAAAAGCAGCCACTAAGTGACCAACATAGATGGGAACTCCTTCAATACTGTTTAAAAAGCATCCCAGGGTGATACCTCAAGAAGCTGGTTGAGAAAATGTCAAGCGTACATTTCTGCAAATTCTAGGCACAGGGTGAATACTTTGAAGATGCTAAAATATAACACAGTTTTGATTTATTTTGGATTTTGTTTAGTCACAACATAATTCCCATAGTTCCATTTGTTATTCTATAGTTTTGATGACTTTACTATATTCTAAAATGTGAAAAATAAAATTATAATAAAGAATAAGTAAGTGTTTCAAAACATTTGACCGGTAGTGTAGATGTGGAAGGATGTATTAGGAGTAAAATTAATTAATACTATTTGAAAATGCAAAAAGTAAAATAAACAATAGTAATTAAACACCAGCTAAGTGTATTGTTTTAAATTGTCCTCATCTTCACTAAGACTCAAAATGTTTGTTAGATAGATGTATAGTAAGGTTTGTTCTTGAAGTACTTTTGATTTAAATAATCTAATTAGACGAGACTGTTCTGTTCTATTATGATGCATCAAAGTTTGGCCAAAACTGTCATACAAATACTATTGTTAGAGTGAATAACTGCTTCCCTATTGAGGGAATATATGTTTGTGTGTGTGTGTGTGTGTGTGTGTGTGTGTGTGTGTGTGTGTGTGTGTGTGTGGGCGGGATTAAGTGGTTTACGAGGACATTTTTTTAGGTTACAAACTGGTAATTACAAGGGTATTATGCTATAAATGTGGTTTATGAGGACATTTCTAGTGTCCCCATAATTCAAATTGCTTAAAAAACATACTAAATTATGTTTTATTGAAAATGTAAAAATGCAGAAAGTTTTTTTTTTGAGGGTTAGGTTTAGCGGTAGGGTTAGGGGACAGAATCTATAGTTCGTACAGTATAAAAATCATTATGACTGTGTGTGAAGGGGGCTGTGAGTGTGTGTTTTTTGTAATGTAGCCTCGTCTGTTTGGTAACAAAAGTGGTGACACTGAAAATTGGGTTACCATGGAGACAGAATTTTCCCACTTATCTGTGCTCATGACAGACTCATGCAAACCTCTCTTCCATTTCTTCTTTACTCATTTATTTCTTAATTTCTTGTGCTTTTTTTTTTTTTTTTTTTTACTGGATATTGATGCTGTTGTTGCCTTAATGTATCTTGCACTAAATTGGTTTGTTTCATCTGTGTTAGAATTAAAATGTATTGTTTTAAGCAGTTGTTTAATATCATATAATTAAGGTTGTTCGTTCGTGGGTGTGAGATATAACGATGTAATATAATGATGCGATATGTGGATTGTAAATCCAAACAGTTCAAGAAAATGGGAGAACCTTCATTAGTCAGCATGAGCCTGTGCATGCTGCCAAGACATGCCATGTGTGTATAGCTCTATCCTCAAAAGAAAATCTGTCTGAAATGTATTAGCTGTTCTCCGTCATAAAATTATTTCATTACAGGCTTTTTGGATAATTACCTGTGATTGCTTTCAAGTCAGTTCAGAGCTCTCGCCTAATAAGTAAACAACTACTAATTTGACCCAGTTTAACTCTGCAATAAGACCGATTTAATGCACTTGCAAATAAGTGTTTGTATTTCTTTGTGTGATTCACACGTATAATAAATAAAACACAAGTGTGTTACAAATACTGGCTTCTATACTGCTTTCATGCCCAAACAGCAGGCCACACATAAACATAAAAAGTGTTTCAAAGTAATCAATGAATTAATGAATATAATGGGTAGACATAGAAGAACCTTCCAGCAAATGATTTGTTCTGTTTAGATTCTGCTTGTTGTAAACATATTTAAACCTAGAAACTTTTTAATGTCTATATATTTTGCTGTAATCACAATATTTTGTAGCTATACAGTACACAAGCACTTCTTTTTGTGAACTAATAATTCTATTTCCCTACACCATTTTTAACCAACATTAACTAAAGATGTTTTGTCACTGATTTCTCTTGGTTCATATGGTTTCAAATGCCTTTCTAGTGGCAGTTCTCTAAATCACGATTACAGTGTTCTGAAAGCTGAGTAAGAAACTGATGATAGCCAATTGAGAACAGCGACACAAAAATAAAAGCCCTTCAGCTGATTATGATGGACATCTCTTATTTTTCAACTGTGAACACTGTAATGTGAGTCATCCAGCACAAGACTGAAGAAATAATTTTTCTTTGGGGTGACTTTTTGTCTAAAGCACTCACCATTTTAATACACATTACTGCATGTATATGTTCTCAAAGACTGGGTTTGGCTACAATCAAAATATCAAGCCTGTCTTCTACTTAAGCAAAATCACGGATCACGGCCCCTAACCTCCACAGTTATAGCAATAAATGCGTTAAGGTTTAATATGCGTTATTAATATTATATATTGTATTATTATTGTATATCCTTTCTTATATGCTAAAATGAGAAATTTCCTGATCCATGATTTATAAAAAATAAAAATATATCTTTTATACACTATATTGCCAAAAGTATTCGCTCATCTGCCTTTAGACGCATATGAACTTAAGTGACATCCCATTCTTAATCCATAGGGTTTAATATGACGTCGGCCCACCCTTTGCAGCTATAACAGCTTCAACTCTTCTGGGAAGGCTTTCCACAAGGTTTAGGAGTGTGTTTATGGGAATTTTTGACCATTCTTCCAGAAGCGCATTTGTGAGGTCAGACACTGATGTTGGACGAGAAGGCCTGGCTCGCAGTCTTCGCTCTAATTCATCCCAAAGGTGCTCTATCGGGTTGAGGTCAGGACTCTGTTCTGGCCAGTCAAGTTCTTCCACACCAAACTCGCTCATCCATGTCTTTATGGACCTTGCTTTGTGCACTGGTGCACAGTCATGTTGGAACAGGAAGGGGCCATCCCCAAACTGTTCCCACAAAGTTGGGAGCATGGAATTGTCCAAAATCTCTTGGTATGCTGAAGCATTCAGAGTTCCTTTCACTGGAACTAAGGGCCAAGCCCAGCTCCTGAAAAACAACCCCACACCATAATCCCCCTCCACCAAACTTCACAGTTGGCACAATGCAGTCAGACAAGTACCGTTCTCCTGGCAACTGCCAAACCCAGACTCGTCCATCAGATTGCCAGATGGAGAAGCGTGATTCGTCACTCCAGAGAACGCGTCTCCACTGCTCTAGAGTCCAGTGGCGGCGTGCTTTACACCACTGCATCCGACGCTTTGCATTGCACTTGGTGATGTATGGCTTGGATGCAGCTGCTCGGCCATGGAAACCCATTCCATGAAGCTCTCTACGCACTGTTCTTGAGCTAATCTGAAGGCCACATGAACTTTGGAGGTCTGTAGCGATTGACTCTGCAGAAAGTTGGCGACCTCTGCGCACTATGCGCCTCAGCATCCGCTGACCCCGCTCTGTCATTTTACGTGGCCTACCACTTCGTGGCTGAGTTGCTGTCATTCCCAATCGCTTCCACTTTGTTATAATACCACTGACAGTTGACTGTGGAATATTTAGTAGCGAGGAAATTTCACGACTGGACTTGTTGCACAGGTGGCATCCTATCACAGTACCATGCTGGAATTCACTGAGCTCCTGAGAGCGGCCCATTCTTTCACAAATGTTTGTAGAAGCAGTCTGCATGCCTAGGTGCTTCATTTTATACACCTGTGGCCATGGAAGTGATTGGAACACCTGAATTCAATTATTTGGATGGGTGAGCGAATACTTTTGGCAATATAGTGTATGTTAAAAATATTTGTATTTTTCTGATTATTTGTCATCTTTATCTTATTTATGTATACATTGTTGTTGGTTTATATGTATTTTACATTTTTTTTTCTTCACTTGTACTTGTCTTTATGACTCAGTGATTGCATTCATACACTGTTTGATCTTATTGAACATTTATATAGAAACAAATCCACAGATTTTGCACCATTTGTGGACTTTTCAGACGGTCCCTTACCCACAGTGGGCAAATTTTCCAATTTATATCAATGTTAAATTGACCAGCTTAAATATGGGACGCATAATTGTATCTTTAAATACGGCCCGATTCCGTATTTTACGGGACGGGTGGCAACGCTACTCAGGGCATAAATACATCATTATCCTATACTGTACTGTATATGCACATCTACATCGTCATAATCGGAAGTTTTAATAACTTTCAATAGACTTGTGTCAAGCAGTTTACTTTTGATTGAGTGAGTGATTTTAGCAGCTTAAACCATAAAATCATTTAATTTAATTTAATTTAATTGCTTGAGTTGGGGGATCACTATAGTCTCTCGCAGATTGCCTTGGGATATTACACCGATGGGAACGTCTGACTCAGAAAAAACACCCATTTTAGAGCAAACGGAGCAAACCCAAATTCTCCGTTTTCATTGAGACAGATTGGAGTCGAGTCTTTGAACTGTTTTGCTCTCTTTAACACGTGGAGGCGTCACTGGATGGGACAATTTTTATATATATATATATATATATATATATATATATATATATATATATTTTTTTTTTTTTTTTTTTTTTTTGCGACATCATAGAGCAAAATGGCTTGTTTTCTGAGGCGTCGTGCGATTGAGAATTTTCCACAGTTTTGACACGCCAATCGTGCGCAGGGACTTGGAATGGCTTTCATTATCATTTGTGACTGTTTGAATGTGCAACGCAATGTGTGTGTGTGTGTGTGTGTATGAGAGAGAGAGAGAGAGAGAGAGAGAGAGAGAGAGAGAGAGAGAGAGAGAGAGAGAGAGAGAGAGAGAGAGAGAGAGAGACCGAGACCCAATCTATTTACTCGAGTCATGCATCTGAGAGCAATGGTCTGTAAAGTTGGGTGGAAATATTTACACGCGCCAAGGCACATAATCAAATGTTTTTGAAATCCTCTAACTGGTTACCGCGTAGTATAAGCAATGAGATACTAGTCTTTTTACATAGACACATAGTAAATCAACATCATTACCCCTCAAAAACATATGTTTACGTTTAATTATAGCTGATACAGGGTACAGGAATTGAGTTGTATTGTGCGTGGAGCGCGTGGGAGGCATTGGCAAGTACAGTCTCAATTCCGCGCTGAGATGTTAAAGAGCGTATACGCGCTCGAGACAGTTTGACTACACTGACGTCTCGAGTTCAGTCGACGGTGTCGCAGAGGAATCTACATCCGAAATAAAGCTCATCACCGTTATCGACTGTACACCTGTGAATTCGGTGTTTTCTTGTTGGTTTCTCCAAAAGGATGTGATATTGACGGATTCCCCCTCAGAAGGAAGAACACGGACCTGTTCCACCAGATCCTGTGCGGAACGCGCTCGAGACTAAAAAAGAAAAAATAAAGAAAAAATAAAGAAAAAAATTCAGTTTGGATCGTTGTATTTTGGACGATTTGTTGGCGAATCGCTGTAAGGAATGCTGACGGTAAGCATAAGGACACTGGTGGAATTTCTCCGTTAAGAGCGCCGAACTTGACGGATTTGTTTAACGAGCAAGGTTAAACAATGAAGAGTCGGGGCACTGTGAAATTCACGAATAGAATGTTCGAAATGCATAAAGAAGATTTAGGTGAGTTTTTTCCTCTTTTTTTACATTCAATAAAATATCAAATGTGTTATTCTCAGCTTATTTACCTTACCAATTGTGGGTTCACTCTTTAGTGGCAAAAGGGGAATCGTTGGAGCTTGACGCTGACGAAATCGTCGGCGTATTTTTGTGAAGGGAGAAATTCTTTCAACCGCCTTGATGCGCAACACCTGCTGCGCGAGCGAGCGCCCTACATAGAGACAAACCCCGCGCGCGCGTGAGGGGAATACCACACCGCCCTTCATTTAAACACGCCGGGTCTCTCATATACCTGTTTAACACTGACTATATTCTCTTACTTAAAGCTCACGGAGACTTATTATTTAAGGCACCGTCAGTCTCTTAGGTTTCTTGTGAGCCGTTTGGTTCTGTGCGGGGGAACCGTTATGTTTCCACGCAGATCAGTTTGCCCGCGAACCCACTCGCTAAGCTTTTCGGTGTGCCATTTCTCTCACAGACTACTGAACACGAACGATAAGTTGTAAGAAATAAACTAAACCATCAGTTATTACGTTTATGTTAACCCAATTTAAGGATTGTGCTCTACTTTCTTTCAGAACATTGAATACTTAAGCTCCTGTCAAGGTGGTTCACCGAAGGTCTGAAAATGCGCCGAGGAACGCGTCTCCTCTGTCAGGAAATCTTCGTGGATAAAATTCACAAGACGAAGCTCACTTTCACAGATGGCACATTTCAACCACGTCGAGTTTTCTTCACTGACACCTCGTGACACGCAAGGTAAGATACGTTTTAAATATTGTCGTTCATTAATAACGCGAAACGGCTTTCGGAAGATCCGACAGGGGGCGCCGTTGTTTCGCGGGTTCCGCCGCCGACACGGGGAATGAGGGACTTGCAGATTTGGGCGCAGTCACGTTGTCCAAGCACATTTTAAAAATAAAAAATAAAGTCTTTACTGTATTGGAGGATACAATTTTAGAAGCAGAAATATTACAATACAGCCCCCTTTCTACCTACACATGCACGTATGTAGTCACATATGCATGGCTTGATAAACTGGGCTGTAGACAAATGATAAAATGACCTAAGCTGAACACCCAAATATATGGCATTAAAGGAATAGTTCACCCAAAAATGAAAATTCTTTCATAATTTTCTCACCTCCATGCCATCCCAGGTGTGTATGTCTTTCTTTATTCTGCAGAACACCAATTAATATTTTTAGAAACACATCTCAGCTCCAATTAATGCAAGTGAATGGTGGCCAGAACTTTGAAGCTCCAAAAAGTCTATAAAGGTAGCATAAAAGTATAATCCTTAAGACTACAGTGATTAAATCCATATCTTCAGAAGTGATTTGATAGGTGTGGGTGAGAAACGGATCATTATTTAAGTACTTTTTTTACAATAAATTCTCCTCCCTGCCCAGTAGGTGGCGATATGCACAAAAAAAATTGAATTACCAAAAAAAATAAAAAACGTACTCACTGTCTACATCAGGCACGTCCGTTGACATGACACAATGGCTTGAGGTTGTCAACATTGGATGCGTCAACACAAACGTTCTAATCCGTTTATTTGTGTTGTTGGCAGTAGTAGCGGTAGTGTGTGCAGTGCAAAATGGAATGGAACACCCATTTACGCACGGTGCAATGTGGCGCGCCACAATGGACGCTTTCAGTAAAGACGGCATCATTGATTATGATGAGTTCTATTGCTTTTGACGCGTCATGCCGCCAGTGTAGACAGGGTGTTAGGAGAGAAGAGAGTGCTTATTATGGCTGGTGAAAGTGGATATTAATAGTTAAAAACAATTTCAATATTGATCTGTTTCTCACTCACACCTATCACATGGCTTCTGAAGACATGGATTTAACCACTGGAGTCGTATGGATTACTTTTATGCTGCCTTTATAAGCTTTTTTTGAGCTTCAGCATTCTGGTAGCATTTACTTGCATTGAATGGACCAATTGAGTTAAGATATTTTTCTAGAAATCTTCATTTGTGCATTTTTATACTTGTCGGTATTGGGCCAGCTCTTGTTATGCCTTAAACAGGAGAATTATGTGTGAGTGCATGTGTTTGTTGGATAGATGGGGGAGGAGGACCTAGCACAGGTGCTTATTTTGAGAGTACTCGTAACTGTTGACCCCCCCCCCCCCCCTCCACACAGTCAAACTGAGAAATCCACCCACAACCTCCTCTTTTGCTTGCGAAGAGAAGTGACCTCAGAGGTGATATTCTGCTAACAGTGGAGCCTATTTGCACTTGGCACTTTACTCTCTGGTTTTGAATTATGAAATATGGGCTGTGACAGATCATCAAAATTGTGGTCTGTACTTTCAGGCTTATACAAGGAGACAGCGTCCAAACCTCACTCGTACAAACGCTCATTTTGGCAATAAGTTTCTGGCAGGGTTGCTAAAAATTTAATGCATAAAAAGCCACGGGTCTGTGTTTGTAAGTGAAATGACCTCTCTGTGCTTTGAACATTGGCTGCTCTTCAATTTTAACCTGCTAGCTTGGGTTAAAGATCACTAGTGTAGCTGAAAATATTACAAGCAGTTTACTTGTAAAATGTTCAGCAAATCTCACAGATGCATGCAGAAGGAGTGAGAGAGATGCCCAGTGATCTGTAGCATCTGCACACACTAAGTGCTACTCTAGGTTAGGCTTACGGGCATGGGTGTTTTGCTGGTATGGCTCTGTAAGTATGCCAATTATGGACGTTAGCGAGTATACTAAATGAGAAAGTTACAGGGCCAACAGAGCACAACTGTCACTCTCTGGAATCTCTAATGTGGTCATTGAGGCACATATTGCTTTTGGACCTTCACAAACAACCAGTGCAACCATTAAGAAAGCAATTAGGCAATTATGTGATTGGCAGTAATTAGTATGCTGTACAAAACATCTGAATGTTTTAGCTGTCAAAGCTTAAGCCTCTTACTCTCTGCTATTATTGCTGCCTACAACAGAAATCGCATCAATAAATTATTAGTATGTCAAGTCTTAAAGAAGTCCTTGCTTCATTTATGGAAAATATTGCATTTTAGGCAGTTACAATCATCTACATCGATTATACTGCTGTTCTACTAAAATGATGCTTTGATAAAGTACAGTAATAAATCATTATAATCAATGATAAGTGTGTGTACAGTATATGGGCATTTGACATCACATGTCACAGCAGTATCCTGCATTGTGACATGATACGCACCATCTAAAATGATTTAAAATGCCATTTTTATAAATTGTTATTATTAAAATCATATTAATTGAGAGACAATATGGCATATACTTTAAAAAAATCATTTGTCACACCGCAGGACTATTTAAATGAATTGCAAGGTGAAAAAGGTGATAAAACAATAGTTAAAAATCTAAATAGTGACCAGTTACAGTATTTTAAACTAAACACTTCCCTTTATACAAACTCAAAACTGTATATAAGTCCATGTTATTTGTTAACTATCCATATCCAGTATTTGTATTTGTAATACATTTAGTAGAACATTCTAAGTTAACACATTTTTTCTTTTATTAAGCCAGCCATATATGATTTTTGTTCTTTGAGCTGGATCCTTTGTTGAGGACTGCATAAAATCCTTTTCACAGCAGCTGATGGTAGCACATGCTTATTACATTGTTCATTTCTGAGCACCCCAAACAAACTCCCAAAATTCAAGCGAGACTGTGTAGTTAATTGTATTTTATTGATTTTTGTGTCATGAAGAATATTGATAAATTAAATTTCCTGGTACATACAGTATATTATAGGACAAACCGAAACTATTACGTGAGGCTGGACGTGTCTTTTTCTGTTGGTTTTTGTCAGTGGTTGAGGATGTTTCAGTCAGTAACAATTACAAACAACAATATATTTGAATGTAGTTGGCATCCTTTATAGATGTGGGGCTTAAATGTAGCCTATATATTTATATATTTATGTATAGTTGAAGTCTGAAGTTTACACCTTAGCCAAATACATTTAAACTCGTTTTTTTCCTTACATTTAATCATAGAAAACATTCCCTGTCTTAAGTCAGTTAGGATCACTACTTTATTTTAAGAATGTGAAATGTCTGAATAATAGTAGACAGAATGATTTATTTCAGCTTTTATTTATTTCATCACATTCCCTGTGGGTCAGAAGTTTACATACACTTTGTTAGTATTTGATAGCATTGCCTTTAAATTGTTTAACTTGGGTCAAACTGTCTGAGGAGCCTTCCACAAGCTTCTCACAATAAGTTGCTGGAATTTTGGCCCATTCCTCCCGACAGAACTGGTGTAACTGAGTCAGGTTTGTAGGCCTCCTTGCTCGCACACACTTTTTCAGTTCTGCCCACAGATATTTTTGCGATCGGATTGAGGTCAGGGCTTTGTGATGGCCACTCCAATACCCTGACTTTGTTGTCCTTAACTCTCTGGGGTCTGAGGGTGTTTTGGGCCATGGAGAAGTTTTGACATGCCTTGACATTTGTGCTTTTTTCAGTTGCTTAAGAACATATTAATGGCTAAAGTCTGATAACAATGTATTCAGCACAAACTGGGCTACAATAATATGTGAACAACATGTATGTACATGTTTGTATTTTTAAGAAAATAAAGTTTATGCGTGGTTTTTGAAAAAACAAACATTTTAAGTCACTGAAATAAGGCCATATATCACATACTAAACATTTGTTCACAAGACTTTTGAGAACTGGATCTTGTAGCCTAGATTTTTTGCTACATAAATGATGTGAAACCATCCTGATCTCTCATTCATACAAAACAATATAGTCATTTCACTTTTGTAAGACACTTTTAGTGTTAGAAAGGCCATATGCTAGGAGGCGTGGATGATCATGAATATTGATGTGATTCACACCTGAGGAGACAAAGACCCCTCCCCTGAGAGAGAATGAATGTGAGGAGACTTAATGATTGAATGTATTGTTTGTAGTGTATTCACAAAATCAAGTTTAAGTTAAAAGTAATCTGACTATACATTTTCTTTACATAAAGACTTTACTTAAAAACTTTAGACCTACACTACCATTGAAAAGTTTATAGATCTGTAAGATTTTTTAATGTTTTTAAAAGAAGTCTCTTCTGCTCAGCAAGGCTGCATTTATTTGATCCAAAATACAGCAAAAACAGTGATATTGTGAAATATTTTTACAATTTAAAATAACTGTTTTCTATTTGAATATATTGTCAAATGCAATTTATTCCTTTGATCAAAGCTGAATTTTCAGCATCATTACTGCAGTCTTCAGTGTCACATGATCTTCAGAAATCATTCTAATATGCTGATTTTTTTAATATGGGCATATTTACAGCACATTTTACACATTTACACTTGAACAGATATTTGCAAGCACAAGCTTTGTTGATGATAATGAGGCAGCATAAACACTAGTTAAAATATAATCTAAACATTCATATTATTTTTATATCATATTACATATCATATTGATATCATACAGCATACAATTTAAATACCTGCTTTAGCCGAAACAGCATTTAAATGTAACTAAAACTTGCCTATTAGGACATATTTCCAATTTCAGTACTCTGAATCCTGGCTGGCAAGTCTGGAAATAGTCCAGCTAGTAAAATATGTACATGTTTATATAAAATAGCATGTCAGCTAATATGTAAGTAAAACTAAATGACTTATCCGAAATTGTATCCTCGGCTGGATCAAGTCGCTCTTCAAACGTTCATCGTCGGATTTCCGCTCTTCTTCTGAGGAAAATGTGAACTCTTCGTCACTATCCAGGAGCTTCCTCACCTGTGTAGCGTGCCATCTTCCAAACGTGCAGAAAAGTGAATGAACTTGATGCTTTTTAAGGCACTGTTGGGGGCGTTTACCATTTGCATTGATCGCCTCAGCACATTACCGTATGAATAGCGTGCTCTGCTGGTGGGTATGATCACATTAGGGATAATTAGCTGAGCTCGGAGAAACTGTACATCGCTTTGTTTCATACAAATTACATTGCAGGAGAATATTTGTTTTACATTTGAATTATTTTATTTAAAAGTAGACATTTTAAGCTTTCTTTAGACATATGTTTCATGTTTGTGTGATAAATATTCGTGGAGTTTCAGTTCATTTTTGTGACATGTTTCAGAAAGATGCTCGCGGAGACAGACGGCTGAAAGCGCACCTTATTTATTTTCTTTATTTTACAAAACACAAGGATTTGTTGTTATTGTGAGTGTACACAAATAAAAGTAGACCCTTTATAGTCTCTAATGATGTCTTACACTTATCTGTATGCCCAAAAATGACAGAGTATTTTAAGTAGTTTCTGCTGTTATGAGGAATAAATCCAGCAGGACGCTCCCGTGCATCCGTCGACCCCAGAGGGTTAAGCCATTTTGCCACAACTTTGGAGGTATGCTTGGGGTCATTGTCCATTTGGAAGACCCATTTGCGACCGAGCTTTAACTTCCTGGCTGTCTTGAGATGTTGCTTCAATGTATCCACATAATTTTCCTTCGTCGTGATGCCATCTATTTTGTGAAGTGCACTAGTCCCTCCTGCAGCAAAGCTCCCCCACAACATGATGCTGCCACACAGTTGGGATGGTGTTCTTTTGCTTGCAAGCCTCACCCTTTTTCCTCCAAACATATTGATGGTCATTATGGCCAAACAGTTCAATTTTTGTTTCATCAGACCAGAGGACATTTCTCAAAGTAAGATCTTTGTCCCCATGCAGTTGCAAACTGTAGTCTGGCTTTTTTATGGTGGTTTTGGAGCTGTGACATCTTCCTTGCTGAGCAGCCTTTCAGGTTATGTCGATATAGGATCGTTTTACTATGGAGATAGATATTTGTCAACCTGTTTCCTCCAGCATCTTCACAAGGTCCTTTGCTGTTGTTCTGGGATTGATTTGCACTTTTCGCACCAAAATACGTTCATCTCTAGGAGACAGAATGTGTCTCCTTCCTGAGCGGTATGTTGGCTGCGTGGTCCCATGGTGTTTATACTTGCATACTATTGTTTGTACAGATGAACTTGGTACCTTCAGGCATTTGGAAATTGCTCCCAAGAATGAACCAGACTTGTGGAGGTCCGCAATTGCTTTTCTGAGGTCTTGGCTGATTTATTTAGATTTTCCCATGATGTCAAGCAAAGAGGCACTGAGTTTTAACGTAGGTCTTAAAATACATCCACAGGTACACCTCCAGTTCTGTATACCTCCTATCAGAAGCTAATTGGCTAATTGTTTAAAGGCTTGACATCATTTTCTGGAATTTTCCATGCTGCTTAAAGGCACAGTTAACTTAGTGTATGTAAACTTCTGACCCACTGGAATTGTGAAATAGTCAGTTAAAAGTGAAACAATCTGTCTGTAAACAATTGTTGAAAAATTACTTGTGTCATGCACAAAGTAGATGTCCTAAATGACTTGCCAAAACTATAGTTTGTTAATATTAAATCTGTGGAGTGGTTCAAAAATGAGTTTTAATGACTTCAGCCTAAGTAATGGAAAAATTCTGACTTCAACTGTAATTCAGCACTTCTTCACCTGAGTACATTATCATCTGTGGTTGGTGGCTGTGGCCCAAAACTTTACACTTGTCAAAAGCTTGTTGATGAATAAAATAGAGGTGCAAATGTGACTGATGATCAGGAATGAAGCAGTTGTATCCAGTGACATTTCTGATGTTAAAATTTCAGTGTGAATTTGACCTTAAAACGTACATTTGATAGCAAAGTGACACAACCATGGTCAAAGAAGCCAAATGAACAAAGAAATAAAAGAAAAAAATAAAATAAATAAATCTAAAATTAAGTTAAAGAATAGGCCTAGTTCATCTTAAAATGAAAATTCTTGATGATTTTCTTTATTCTGTGGAGCAATAAAGGAAATATTTAAAAAAACAAAACAATGATAAAATGTGAACCAAAAAAATGTAGTCCATATTACGCATGTGTTAAATGTACTTCACTTTCAAATATGCTGTATGAAGACACGTAATGCCATGTTTGATGTCAGTGATGCCAAACGCCACTGGTTCTTGCGTGTTCCACAACTGAACATGACACGCCAAGTTTGAATATGCAGAATAGTAAATTAATTTTAAGAGTGAATAATGACTTAAATTCCGGTCTGTTCCTCAAAGTAGATGCGAGTAGTAAATTTGCCCATGCTTTTTGGTCATTTGTGGGTTAGTTCCCGTCCCTATTTACTTACTTTGTATGGAAAAGAGCAGTGCAGACATTCAACCAACATCTTTTGTGTTCCACGTAAGAAAAAACATTTAGGTTTTGAAAGACATGAGGGTGAGTACATGATCACAGAATTGTTTAGGTGAACTGTTCCTTTAATACTATGGGCAAAACAGCTACTTCCATACAGAAGTTGACTTTTACATTCAGTCTCTTGAGATTGAACCATCTTTTAACCGCTGATATTGGCACACTTAAATTTAACCATGTGTAAGCTGTTCTTTACTCATGAAGTTGTAATGCGTACCAGTTAGTGCATGGTTTCATCAATTATTACTATAATTTAAGAGACAGCTATACTAGCCATCTGGAATCATCCAGGCACGAAAATTCAGCCCAGGATTGTAATAAACTATTGAAGAATCCTATCAATTAGGCAGGCCCTTTAAATGCAACCTTGATATATTGTAAGATGGCAAGACAGTACATTAGAGTTAATTGGTAATAAGTGAACCACTGTTCCATTAAACTGTTTAGACTAATTGAAAAGTATTGACTCTACATGATTGAGTAGTTGTACAGTGTGGCATGCCATCTTAACCTTTAAAAGTTTGTCGTGTGCATTCACTTCCCATTCGTTATCAGTCCACTCGATTGGCCATTGTGAGCAGAGTAATGGGGTGGATGTAATGTATTTCCTTGCATTATTAGACTTTGTTCTAGTTTACTGCTGTAAGCTTGATTTGCCAAAGCTTTTAAGGCATTGTCTGGCATCTGAGCATGTTTTGCATGGCAAGGTGTTAAGACCAGCCAAATGTATCTTGTTTACCTCATCCTAACAGGGGCTGAAGCCAGGAATGATGGGAGCTGCAGTCTGGTTGATGGTCTTATGGACTTTACTGGGTTGGTCGCTGGCTGCAGAGAAGCCTCTGTCCCTAAGTGTGGCTGTGATTCTGGGACAAACCCCCACCATATCCGAGTCAGCCTTGCTTCCAGCCCGTGGGATAGGTGCACCACTGGATGTGACTGTACTCAGCGTCCAGGTGAACCAGACGGACCCAGGAAGTATGCTCACACACTTGTGTGAGCTCATGTCCCGTCAGAGACTTCACGGACTAGTCTATGGAGATGGTACGGACCAAGAAGCAGTGGCACAGATGCTGGACTTTGTTTCCTCTCAGACGTCCATGCCCATACTGGGAATTCATGGTGGCTCTGCCATGACCATGGCCAAGAAGGTAAGCCTGCATCCTTGTGTATCTGTGTGTGTGTTTACACTGGACAATTTCAGAAATCCACCTCAGAATATTTTATCATAACTGACATCAATCTTATGTTTTCCACCAAGAGATTGACCACCACTTAAAGCAAGTGTGTGAAAATAAACATACATTAAGGTCAGCAACATTAAATTTGTTCTATCTGACAAAACTCCAATGAAGCCAATTACTTGTTTCTTTTGTAAGGATGTTCATATAGATATGCTGGAACCAAGGTACGCTATGCCATCAAGTCGGTTTTTTTACTGAAAAGAGAATCTATGATAAGGTAAAGGACGTTCGGCACTTGTTGCCAAAAATCAATGTCCCATTAATGTAAAAGAGAAAAGAGTAAAAGATACTGTAATATATCAAAATTTGAATCACAATACACTTAACATAAAGAACTGCAATGTTGTCATATTGCAACCCAGATGTCGATATTCTGTAATACCACATTGCCAGGTCCCTATACTGATTCCCCCTGCTAGCGATCAGTAAAAGAGATGTTTTGAAGACTGTTCACGCTGCTTATCAATATACCCTTGAACATTTTCAGCAACCGACCTCAGAATATTTCATCATACCTGATATTAATCTGGTGTTTTCTACCAAGGTCTACACAAACAACTCAATTTAAAATATCTGGTGCCATGGTTTGGACCATCTAGCTATGTGGCATTAAACAAGATACAATTCAGATTCCTGACAGATTTTCTTAATTAGTGATGCCATCTGTATCAGACACAGTCTGTCACTGTCCCTCTGTCTGTCTATTTGTTTCTGCAAAGTTGGCAAGGATCCTATCCATATGCATCCTTCAAAAATAACCCATAACAAACACTCAGTTTTAACATATGACTCTTCAGAGCACATATTTAATGCAATTTATAAGCATTTTGTGTAAAATTGATATTTACCCAAGAATACTCAACCGATTAACAAAACCGGGAGCTCTCTTGCACAGCGCATGTTCTCACGTCTCTAACACGAGAGAGTGCTGAAAAGCAGGTGTCACAAAGCTCGGTTCTTAAAGGGGCCACGTCTAATTTATGAAAAGTGTTAAATGTCATGAAATTTCTCCACCTGGCTACATAATGATTCTCGATGACGAGCTTCAACCAGTAAGTGTTTTTGACAAGTTAATTCTCGTGCAATGTGTTTAGTTTTGCATGATTTATATATATATATATATATATATACATACAGGTGCATCTCAATAAATTAGAATGTCGTGGAAAAGTTCATTTATTTCAGTAATTCAACTCAAATTGTGAAACTCGTGTATTAAATAAATTCAGTGCACCCAGACTGAAGTAGTTTAAGTCTTTGGTTCTTTTAATTGTGATGATTTTGGCTCACATTTAACAAAAACCCACCAATTCACTATCTCAACAAATTAGAATACATCATAAGACCAATAAAAAAAACATTTTTAGTGAATTGTTGGCCTTCTGGAAAGTATGTTCATTTACTGTATATGTACTCAATACTTGGTAGGGGCTCCTTTTGCTTTAATTACTGCCTCAATTCGGCGTGGCATGGAGGTGATCAGTTTGTGGCACTGCTGAGGTGGTATGGAAGCCCAGGTTTCTTTGACAGTGGCCTTCAGCTCATCTGCATTTTTTGGTCTCTTGTTTCTCATTTTCCTCTTGACAATACCCCATAGATTCTCTACGGGGTTCAGGTCTGGTGAGTTTGCTGGCCAGTCAAGCACACCAACACCATGGTCATTTAACCAACGTTTGGTGCTTTTGGCAGTGTGGGCAGGTGCCAAATCCTGCTGGAAAATGAAATCAGCATCTTTAAAAAGCTGGTCAGCAGAAGGAAGCATGAAATGCTCCAAAATTTCTTGGTAAACGGGTACAGTGACTTTGGTTTTCAAAAAACACAATGGACCAACACCAGCAGATGACATTGCACCCCAAATCATTACAGACTGTGGAAACATAACACTGGACTTCAAGCAACTTGGGCTATGAGCTTCTCCACCCTTCCTCCAGACTCTAGGACCTTGGTTTCCAAATGAAATACAAAACTTGCTCTCATCTGAAAAGAGGACTTTGGACCACTGGGCAACAGTCCAGTTCTTCTTCTCCTTAGCCCAGGTAAGACGCCTCTGACGTTGTCTGTGGTTCAGGAGTGGCTTAACAAGAGGAATACGACAACTGTAGCCAAATTCCTTGACACGTCTGTGTGTGGTGGCTCTTGATGCCTTGACCCCAGCCTCAGTCCATTCCTTGTGAAGTTCACCCAAATTCTTGAATCGATTTTGCTTGACAATAATTGGTGGAGTGCTGCAGAGATGGTTGTTCCTCTGGAAGGTTCTCCTCTCTCCACAGAGAAATGCTGGAGCTCTGTCAGAGTGACCATCTGGTTCTTGGTCACCTCCCTGACTAAGGCCCTTCTCCCTCGATCGCTCAGTTAGGCCAGGCGGCCAGCTCTAGGAAGAGTCCTGGTGGTTCCAAACTTCTTCCATTTATGGATGATGGAGGCCACTGTGCTCAATGGGACCTTCAATGCTGCAGAAATTTTTCTGTACCCTTCCCCAGATCTGTACCTAGATACAATCCTGTCTCGGAGGTCTACAGACAATTCCTTGGACTTCCTGGCTTGGTTTGTGCTCTGACATGCACTGTTAACTGTGGGACATAATATAGACAGGTGTGTGCCTTTCCAAATCATGTCCAATCAACTGAATTTACCACAGGTGGACTCCAATCAAGTTGTAGAAACACCTCAAGGATGATCATTTGAAACAGGATGCACCTGAGCTCAATTTTGAGTGTCATGGCAAAGGCTGTGAATACTTATGTACATGTGATTTTTTTTTTTTTTTCATTTTATATTTTTAATACATTTGCAAAGATTTCAAACAAACTTCTTTCACATTGTCATTATGGGGTATTGTTTGTAGAATTTTGAGAAAATAATGACTTTAATTCATTTTGGAATAAGGCTGTAACATAACAAAATGTGGAAAAAGTGAAGCGCTGTGAATACTTTCCGGATGCACTGTATATTACCAATTCTCCAAGGGTATGCAAACTTTGGAGCACAACTGTATGTGTGTGTATATATATATATATATATATATTGGGGTGTACACAGAATGGTACACAGAAGTCACGGTTCGGTACGTACCTCGGTTTTGGGGTCACGGTTCGATATGAGTTCGGTATAACAGGAAAAAGAAACAAATCACAAATGCTAGGTTTCTTTTCATTTATTTTGAACAGACAGTAGTGCAAATTACTGTTTGTTCCACCTAGCGGCATTTAGTCCCCCCTGAGGTAGTTGGTGCAGGACAGCCTCCTTTAGTGTATTAAGCACTAAGCAGTAAACAGAATGCACTCTTGCATAGGCCATATTTTTTGTAGGGTTGATAAACAAAAGCTATTTCGTTACAATCAGCTACAAAACTGAAAAGCATCTCTTGTGTTATAAAAGTACAAAATAAATAGAATAATGAAAAATAAAACTTGTGCATTAGGAGAAGCCATTCTTGTTTTGGGTTGGTGCATAAATTGTCTCTTCTTTTGCTCTTTTTCCTGTTGTGGTGGTTAGCAAACAGTGTTGCATTACCACGTACGCCACCTTCTGGGTCTGATCACTACAGAGCTGAGAGAGTCTTCTAAAAATCTTTGTGTTCTGCGGAAGATTTGTGTTCCTTGAATCTGGAGAAATGCTGTCATCTCCTCCATGTCGATGCACTGGTTTTGTAGGCTATATTAATTTAATAGCCAAAATATTTGGAAATATGTGAATGAGAAAAAAAGTTTTTTTTTTTCAATAACAATGCACATATGCAATGTAAAGTAAAAACATAATATAAAATGTATATTAACAGCTAGTGTGAGTTACCAATAATTTGAATGAATTTTGTATTACTTATAACTGCTCAGTACAACTTGTTGGTTAAAATTTATGAAACCAACATATTCTTTTTCAACTAAACATCATCAAAACAACTGTACAACTATACACCATTTACACTGGTGGCAAAAAGTTTGGTTGACACCTGAGTGATGTGCTGTTTTTTACATCAGTAATGTCCTGACTATACTTTGTGATCAGTTGAATTCGACTTTGGTGAATTAAAGTACCAGTTTCCTTCCAAAACAGCAAAATCTGTACATTATTTTAAACTTTTGACCGGCAGTGTATATGTATTAATGTAATATAGTTGTTAAAAAGGTCTTCAGTATGTCACAGAAGGCTACATCTACAATGTGCAGTTAGGCAAAGAAATGTGTGATGCAGCGGTTTCCTTCAGGATCAAAGCACATGCTTACATTCTACTAAAGAGAGCGAAGCCCCATTTTTTGAGCAACAGGGAGTGGTGTAGTTTCCAAAAATGTACTGTGATAAACCATTTAGCCTTTGGTTTCATAAATATTATATATATATATATATATACATATATATATATATATATCGAAACTAAATTAACCGGTTATTAACCGGCCTTTGTTCCCATTTTTGGTTATGTTCTACAAAAATTTTTGTTCGTTTTCATTTTTGTTCCTTGAACCATTTTTAGTCCCTGCAACATACAACAAATAAAACTAAAACAGCTTAATATATTTAAATCGAAAAAATATTGATGAATACAACCGTAATTAAATTAAAATAAAACGGCAATGTACACACTTATGTACTGCAGCACTTATTGCATTATGTACAGTACTTGGTCATTCCCTGTCAAATAAGCCATATCATATTGTAAAAATATACAGTATTTTTGTCTGTCTATCTATTTATCTGTCTGTCTCAAATAATGCAATGTTAAATGTTTGAAAATATCCTTTTCTCTCACTAGTACTGCACTTATTTTCTCTTATGTACCTCTGTCTCTCTCTGCCTGCTTTGTTCAAGTTCCACTGCATGTCTTTTTGCAGTGTACTCTGGGAGGTGTGTGAGTGTGTTTTGAGAGAGTGTATGAGGGTCTTAGAGGATGCTTCATTCTGCTGTAAACCCAGATTTTCTGTCTCACGTTATAAAAAATGAAGGAGCAGGGACACATCTTTTACCATGTTTCCTGCCGTATGGGAGGAGGGGGCAGAGAGCACTCACACACGCACCAACACACAGAGGGGCAGGACTAAATATTCTACGAGCTTCTTTATGTGGCTTGTATGCTCAACTTCTGAAATGAGGTCTGGGCATATGTGGAAATGTGTTTAGGATGTATATGAGAGGGGATGAGAGAAAGAGAGAAAGAAAGAAAAGATATAAAAAATGGAAAGAAAGCCAGGGCTGAAGGGTTAAACACTAAAGCTGTTTTCTGCCCCATTGAAACTGCTTTTATCCCATCTGTATTAGAGAGGTGCATTATGGGAGAACAGAGCAAAACGAGGCGCTGACATAAATTAAATATGTAACATACTCTCACATACTCGCACGTGGACGCACACATATACAGTTGTGCTCAAAAGTTTGCATACCCTGGCAGAAATTGTGAAATTTTGGCATTGATTTTGAAAAACCCACAGGTAACCTCAGGAGAAATACAGGCTGCTCTGGAAAAAGACGGTATGGTTGTTTCAAGGAGCACAATACTTGTTGACCCCTCTCCAAACATAGCGCTTATGGTTGTGACCATAAAGCTCTATTTTGGTCTCATCACTCCAAATTACAGTGTGTCAGAAGCTGTGAGGCGTGTCAAGGTGTTGTCGGGCATATTCTAACCGGGCTTTTTTGTGGCATTGGCTTCTTTCTGGCAACTCGACCATGCAGCTCATTTTTGTTCAGGTATTGTCGTATTGTGCTCCTTGAAACAACCACACCGTCTTTTTCCAGAGCAGCCTGTATTTCTCCTGAGGTTACCTGTGGGGTTTTTTTTGTATCCTGAACAATTCTTCTGGCAGTTGTGGCTGAAATCTTTCAAGAGATCCCCGAATTTTCCACTTCTTAATAAGTGATTTAACAGTACTGACTGGCATTTTCAAGGCTTTGGATATCTTTTTATATCCTTTTCCATCTTTATAAACTTCCATTACCTTGTTACGCAGGTCTCTTGACAGTTGTTTTCTGCTCCCCATGGCTCAGTATCTAACCTGCCCAGTGCATCCACGTGAGAGCTAACAGACTAATTGACTATTTATACACAGACACTAATTGCAATTTAAAAAGCCACAGGTGTGGGAAATTAACCTTTAATTGCCATTTAAACCTGTGTATGTCACCTTGTGTGTCTGTAACAAGGCCAAACATTCAAGGGTATGTAAACTTTTGATCAGGGCCATTTGGGTGATTTCTGTTATCATTATGATTTAAAAAGGAGGCAAACAACTATGTGATAATAAATGGCTTCATATGATCACTATCCTTAAATAAAAGACAGTTTTTTGCATGATCAGTCATATAATCAAAATCAATGCCAAAATTTAACAATTATTGCCACAACTGTACATGCATGGTCTTTTTCTTTTTAGTTCATCCATCTCCCACACTCCCTCATATTTTCTCATCATTCCTTTAACAATAGACTGAGGTTGCATTGGTATGTTAGATCATGTGATGTCATCAGCTCTACCAAATAAGTGGCTATAAAAAAACAGAATCACACATTAATACACAAAAAACCCATTGGGGATATCCAACTCATCTCCAGCAAGCTTACGAGATAACTTGCTGACGTCACTGTGACATCAGTTCAATGACGTCAGCCATAATAATCCTCTCTGAATCTGTGCAGTTGTCATAGTGTGTGTACGGTATGTGTGCAGAACAATAAATAATCAAACAGGTAAAAAAAAAAAAAAAAAAGAGAGAATAATAATATAAATATAAAACTATTAAAAAAACATATTTAGAGAAAGTATACAAAATATGAATTAAAAAATACAAAATATGAATACAAATAAAATAGAGAAAAATAATTAAACAAGCTGATGCTTTTCTAATTTTTATGCCAAAAATGATGAGGGTCCAATTTAGGCTTAATGAAAGTGATTTGTAATGAAAATGAAATGTAATGAAATACTGTAAATTAAAAAATATGTAAAATAAAATTGAAAAATACAAATAAAATAAAATAGTAAATAATAATACAAATAATGAAAAGATAACAACAACAATAATAATGCTGATGCTTTCTGTTTTATAAGTTTCTGACAAATTATTTATGTTAAAATGATGAGGGTCAAATTGTTATTTTTAAATGATAACTTAATGAAAGTGTTAGTTATAAAAATAACTTCATGAAATACTGAAGTTGCTGTAATATGAAAATAGTGTTTTGGATTTCTTTCTTTTTTTTTTTTTTTTTTTCTCAGTTATCTGTTTTTTTTTCAAGGGAAAAGTGTTGTCAGTCTTTTCAGAATGCTGATCCATGTCTTGTTTACACTTCACCTGTGCTCCTAAGTTCCCAAATGCCCCCTGAGGAGGGATCATGACAGCTTAAGTGAGAGTCCAATAAAATGCAGAATAAACTTTAATGCGATTTGTGATGCTCTAAACTGCTCTGGAATGGTACACAATGGACAAATGATCTGCCATCGTTCAGTACTGAATGATAAATCCTGCTCTACTCCCAAATCTACCGCCATGATAAAACTTATTTTTGGCTGTCAATGATTCTAGTTCTTAGATACTGTCACGGTCATAGATTTTGTCGTGCATAACCTCTGATTGCAAAGATATGAAATTAGAAATTAATTAAAATTTGGTTGATATCGGCATCATTAGGAGATCAAATCCCCAGCCAAGTAGGTGCCACTTTACAGGAAAGCGTCCATACTGGGTGTATTGCTTTGAACTGTAGGATCTGACAATGCTTTTCAGGTCTTTTCTTAGAAGATAAAGCTTTCAGACCTCTTTGTCAAGTTTCAGTCTTTCCCCTTTTCTATTAATCTCTCCAATCCCTCTATATTTTAACCTTCCTTCCCCATCTTTCTGTCTCTCGTTCTCTTTTATTTTCTCTGTCTTCCTTCAGGGTTTATCAGAAGAGAGAGTCTACACAAAGGATTCCTCTCCCTGGCAGACCACCAACATGTCTTTCGCCATCACTTATTTTCTTTCTTTACATTTCTCTTTCTGCTTCTTTCCCGCGGGCTGTACAGAACAATCAGCTATCATGGAGATTGGTGGCTGCATTCAGGACCGAATAAGGTCATTTTCCCTCTTAGTGCTGCCTTCATGGGAAATGACAGTCTATTTGGGAGAAGAACGAGTGTAACAACTCGAGAAACCTTTGAAAGCAGCTTTTAAGGGCTATGTTTAGATTCCTTGTTCCGAGGCCTTCTGCATTTTGTGCGACACAAACATTATGAATATTGTATGGTCAAGTAGACAGTGGACACACAGGCTAATTAGTTTCGAGTGAAACATTAACCTCATAATTCCTACTGTTTTCTCTGGTTTGTCTTGGGCCAGAGGCTCTCTTTGTGTGTATGTGCCTGAGTGTGAGAAGCATTATAAAGACAGACAATGAGAGTTGGAGAGATTATGATAATATGGTGAATCTTATCATTTATATGCAGCGGCTTGAGTTGCCTTGGAAAAAAGCACAAGTCGCTTGTGTATACTGATTTATGGATAAATCAAGCCATAAAATACAGCAGAAAACAAGAATAGAACAGATCAACATAATCAATAGCTGTGTGGGCCCTATTCTAAGAGAGCTAGCTATAAGCACAGCGCTATGCCATAAGTCATAAGTCAGTGGGCATGGCCATGAAATTTTGCTATTTTCGTGCAAGCATGCTCTAAGTCTAGGCACAAGTAGGTTTGGCGAAATTGCACGCAAAATGCGCAAATGAGCTGGATTAAGTGCAGTTTCATTCGGAGGTTTTCTCCGGTTATTGTTCCACCGTCTGTGTCCTATTATAGGCTATAGTTCATTCCCTCAAGCACCAGTGTTATAAACCGAGACAGCACATTCATAAGAAGTTGGTAGTGTAAATGGACTGTATGCAATGAAAGAGAAGAATTGTAAATTACGTTCTTTTTGTGCATTAAAATGCATGAAAGCAGCTTTTAAGGGCTACATCTTTTTCTTTGATGATTGTTGGGCATATTTCTGACAGTGACACAATCTTTTTATACGCATGAAAAATGTGATTCTCCACAGAATTTGGATGTAGGCTCTGTTAAATTACAGAGAATATAAGTATTATTAATAATTTTTATCTACTGACACAGAAATCATGGCCAGTATTAACCGTGATTGTATCGGAATGCACTTCTACCGGTCGATTTTGATAAATTAATTTATTGAAACACAATAAAAATAAACCAAAAATATTTCTAAATTGAAATTACACTTCAAACAAAACTAAAAAATAATCAAAATGACGAAGTGGTCAAAAAAATCACAGCCTATTCCAAACATTTTACTCTCTCCAACTTCTTCCACCGGCCCGTTTACAGTGACTTAAAAATCACTCTGACATCAGGTGGAAAAATACCTTTAGACTTACAAATTATACCATAAATACAATTGTAAATTTAAACATAATAATAATCATTGAAAAATAAACCATGACCTATAGATGTTTTTAACACAAATCTGATGAAAAAAAATTTTTTCATATAAGACTCGTATAAAACTGATTGTCAGGGACATAATTTGTTGTTCCACTATATTTTCAGAGTTTGGACATGAACTTTATTACCACCTGTTGGTGGAATCTCCAAACTGCAAATGCAGGAACTCAGTTTAAACTTTGTGCTAAGACGTGTTTTTCCAACATCTTAGCACAACGACCTATTTCTCATTGACCTACGGCCACTTGTGCTTTGCCCTGGCATGAAAATTACGATCGTTGCGTACGATCGTTGCGTACGGTCATTGCGTGTAGCGCTGCGCTTTGCGTGCTAACAAAAATAGAGCCCTGTATATCTGATGTAGATTCCAACACTACAGAGAATTGTTGGATTAATATTCTTTTATTTGGTTTCTATCTGGGATAATGATTTGTCTTCGATCTTTTTCTTTTAAAGGAATATTCCGGGTTCAATACATGTTAAGCTCAATCGACAGCATTTGTTGCATAATATTGATTACCACTAAAGTTTACTTTGACACATCCCTCCTTTTCTTTAAAAAAAGCAAAAATCTTGGTTCAAGTGAGGCACTTATGATGGAAGTTTGCCAATTTTTGAAGGTCAGAGTACTCACTATTTCAAAAGTATAGCCACAAAGTATATGCGTATAAACATGATTTTAGTGTGATAAAATCACTTACTAACCTTTTCAGTGTAAAGTTAAAGCCAATTTTCATGATGATGTAATGTCAACGAACTGTGGTAATCAACATTGTTACAAATGCCATCTATTAAGCTTAACTTGTATTGAACTGGGAACATTCCTTTTAATTCTTTTTGTCAATTTCTGCCACCTTTATTCATAGTGCAGTGGAGAGAAGACAGCATAACCTAACAAGGAAATGTCATTTTACCAACATTTATCTGTGCACCCTCAAAACGTCACTCTTGTGCCGTTTTTAACTTGTTTCGGAGGATTCGGTTCAGATTCGGTAATCTTCGGACCTCGTTACACCTTGCTTATCTTCAGATTTCTTTAATGGCTGTGGCATTCCATCAAGACTTTTAGGTCCTTTTTTAAGATGTACTGTAAAATGAGGCACTGTCCACTGCCATTGTATTGAAAAGACAAAGTAAGTAATTTGGGTTTGGAACAAGAGTGAGTAAATTATCACAGAATTTTTATATTTGGGAGAACTATTCTTTTAAATTAATGTCACTGTAATTGTCTATATCTACTGTATTTCTATATCTATATCGATCTATATCTATTTAAAGGGGTCATAAAATGGAAAAGCAAATTTTCCTAGATATTTTGATATACAGTACTGTATAAGATGTAACTGTACTATAAAAACATATTGCAAATTTCACAACTCAAAACTTCCTCCCCAGTCTAAAAAGAGCATTTACAGTTCCCAACCTGCAGAAACGTCTCACTTTCAAAACTGTGTGTTAAATAGCCTACGTCTAAAACCTAGATATTATTAATAGGCTACCAATGTCAGTCTAATCTAACTGACAGTGGAAGTAAATTTAATATGATTTTTGAGGAGGATGTTTTGGCTGTTCAATTTGCATCATCTCTAAACAGTCTAAACATTTACTTTACTAATCTGTCTCGAAGTATCGACTGTCACTACGGCAATGAAGAAACGCATTTGAAATTCTGGTGATGAGTACGATGTCGGGAAGTCAATGAAGTCGAGTACATGCAGTGGAACACAGAACACCATATAGCTGCTCCTGCTGCTTAAAGTTTCTATTAAGAATGGCACAGTGTTCTTTATTGCTCCAAGTACAAATGTGCTCTGCAGAATATTCAGTACGAGCCACATACCCTTAAAGGGCCATGAAACATTACAACACATTTTTTTAGATTTGCATTCGCTATTTTTTTATTTAAAGTAGAAAAGGGTTAATTTAGGGATTTTTCAGGCTATTTTCGTCTTCCAGGTTTGAAATGAACATCAAGTCAACATCACAGGTCATGATGAACATGGTTTAGCTTACCATTGAATTTCAGTGCCTCTACGTCACGGGTGTTCTCTATATTATTCATGAGAAGGCATGGCCTTTAGCCTTTCAAAAGTGAGTGCGCAGGTTTGTCAGTGTGCCGTTGCCATGCATATGACCAGCGTTTCAAACTCTCAAACACCTCACTTGAGAGAGTTGTTAGTGAAGTGATGCAAGTAACCCCCCATGCTGCTGACAGAGGGACAGGACAGGCTTTCAGTCAAAGGCAACACCTTTTAAATGTTTACGCAGCACGCATTTATTAACGCGAGTGTTTTGAGATGTGGTTTACATTGATTGTCCCAGACACAAACGCCATCCGTCCATCCGTCTGATCTAAGCACTTATACTGTATTTGTGAATCAGCGTCTTGGAATAAGTCTCAAAAGTTATCAAAGTGTGAAAAACATTAAAATATTTTCAATGCAGAGTACGTGGTTTGGCATTTATTTGCATATTAAATTACAGATATAAATTACTAGTATGAGTAATGTATCATGAGCTTACATAACAGTGTATAATTCATTTGTTCATTTTGTTACGAGAAATTGTGAGAATCTTTGATGCTGTTAATTGCATTATTGAAATAAAGCTGAGCCTGAGTGACTAGATCAGACAGTTGTTGTTCACTCCCCCTTCTCCCTTCACTCCGCTACTGATCACACCACTTGGGCTGCATCTTTTGAAAATTTGGCAAGACCTCAACTGTGCTGAAACAGAAGGTGCTGTGACCATTTAATAATGCGTATTGCCAGTGCTTTGTATAAATTAGGTTCCTGAAACATGTAACGTATAAACATATGCACCATTGCTCTGTGCATGAGCGCAAGGTATTTTAGAATCTGATTGAGAAAGTAGTCGGATGCAAACATTTACATGGCTTATACTTTTTTTTTTTTTTTTAAATGGATTATTTTAGGTTTACAGCACCCCTTTCAATTGGATGGAAATTTCATTCGGATCAAGCTCAATCAGATCATTTTTTCCAGATTGAGGTGTTTACATGAAGGCTTTTCAATCCGATTGAGTTATCAGTCAGATTATAAATGGATTATTTGGTTGCATGCAAATTTAGCTGTATACCTAATGTATCTATGCTTGCACCACAGATCCATGTACAGTTTCTTAACATGTGCTAACCGCCAAGCCACAGCTCTGACAATATACCTATAATTTTTTATATCATTAATTGAAATTAGATTAAAAAAAAATTAAAAAAAAAAAAGTTTGCACACTCCTTGCACATTGGAAATTTTACAACAAAGAAATTTCACTTTCAAGGCTCATTCACACCAAGAGCAAACATTTACTGCAAATGAGATTTTGAATTGAAACAATAATTCCTGTGGACCTACTGTATTCACACCGAGTGTAACGTTGGAGACAGGCTGAAGACAGAAGCAGACAGGACGATGATAATGTGACGAACCCAAGTGCAGTTTATTTACATGTGGAAATCCAAAACATGAAACAAAACATAAACATTGACCAGAACTTGACAAGACTGCCATGACCATGAAACAAATAAACCATGAACTAGAATATGAATAAACTATGAAAGGCAACATTACCAACTAACAATACCTGACAAAGAACAAAGGCAAACAAGAGAGTCACATGACAACCAGGAAATCACATGATATAACTGGAACAAAGAAGAGACAATAAAACTTCAAAATAAGACATGAAAACAAAACATGAACAAAAACACATAAACGTGACAGATTCCTCCCCTCCCCCCTCTACGGGTGGCTCCTGCTGCCCACAAGTTTGATAGAGAGCTTGCCTTTGGTGAACCAGAGGGCGCTGGAGACCGCGGGGGACCAGAGGGCGCTGGAGGCCAGGGCGGTCCAGGCGACCAGGGCAGAGCTGGCATAGGACCCGGAAACCAGGATGAACCAGGTGACCAGGCAGATCCGACGGGAGGCCAGGAGCGTGGTCTGGCAAGACGGACGTGGGCTGTGGAGCGTGGTCTGGCGAGACGGACGTGGACTGTGGAGCGTGGTCTGGCGAGACGGACGTGGACTGTGGAGCGTGGTCTGGCGAGACGGACGTGGACTGTGGAGCGTGGTCTGGCGAGACGGACGTGGACTGTGGAGCGTGGTCTGGCGAGACGGACGTGGGCTGTGGAGCGTGGTCTGGCGAGACGGACGTGGGCTGTGGAGCAGGGCCGGACGAGGCAGTGTGGCATGGTGAAGCAGAATGGCATTCTAGACTCAGGGAGTGGAGCCACTGGAGACTCAGGTGCGGAGCCACAGGAGGCGGAGACCCAAGGGGCGAGGCCGCAGGAGGTGGAGACCCAGAGGGCGGAGCAGCTGGATGCGGAGGCTCGGAAGTCAGGGCAGCTAGAGACCATGAGGTCCGAGCAGCTGGAGGGGGGGGGTCAGGTCAAGGCGGCCAGGAACTCTGGAAGTGAGGTCAAGGCAGTAAATCATGACGAGGTGGACATAACAACATGGCTTGGCATTGCAGGCATGACAAAATGGCTTGGCAGGGCAGACTTGACAAAATAACTTGACTAGGTTTCAAACGCTAGCTCTGGGATGGACGAGGCTTCAGGCGCTGGATTTGGGACAGACGAGGCTTCAGGCGCTGGCCTGTGGACCGTGGCAGGCGTGGGCGCTGGATTGTGGACTCGGACGGTGGCCAGGTCAGGGCGGCCGTGGGCTCGGATGTGACGGTAACTCTAGGAGTGCTGTGTTCCTCATCAGTCACTCACACAGTGAAGGCTGAGTCACTCAGTCGAAGAGCATAGTCAATATGCTCAGCCAGTATAATATAACAATAAACTCAGAATTCTGCCCCCAGGCATCAGGGAATAAAGAGGCTTGTTTAATTCAATATGAAAAAACTTTAAGGGCGATCTCATTGAAACTCACAGGATACAAAGTCCACAAAAGTCTTCAAGGGAACAGTTCCCCTAACTGAGACAAATTAGTTGAACTGCTGGATCCATCTTGTTAGGTCCGGTATTCTGTAACATTGGAGGCAGGCTGAAGACAGGTGCAGACAGGACGATGATAATGTGACAAACCCAAGTGCAGTTAATTTACAAAATGTGGAACTCCAAAACTTGAAACAACATAAATATGAACCAGAACCTGAACTAGAACTTGACTAGACTAGACTGTTATGACCAAGAAAAAAAATAAAATAAAACTCAACTAGAACACAAATAAACTATAAAACACGACAGTAACAACTAATAATACCTGACAAAGAACAAAGGCAAACAAGATGGTTTAAATACACAGACTGGGGTAACAAGATAACAAGACATCCAATGACAGACAAGAACTGGTAACAAGATAACAAGAGTCATGAACATAAACCACTGAAAAGACAACTAATAAACATGGTGAAACAAGATGGTCACATGACACAACCAGGAAATCACATGACATAACAGGAACAAGGAAGAGATAATAAAACTTCAAAATAAAAGACATGAAAACAAAACATGAACAAAAATGCACATAAACGTGACACTGGTGACGTGTGGGTTGATTTTTGTCTGGCAACCGATAAAATATAGGGGAGACCGGAGACATTGTTTTGGCCAACAAATATTTTATTGATAAATTACATTTTGTTATAGTAGAAAAAATAAATTGTGTGTCAAAAACAAAATTATACAGACCACATTCCCATTAGTGAAACAATCAAACCCTGAACTTCCCCCCGAACAAAACAAACAGAAAAACATGCGCATTAACGCCACGCATGAAAGCGCCAGCTGGCGACAATCCCTCTAAACTCAAAAGATCCATGAACTTCCACGAGCCCGCACGACTACTTTGCCATCGGATTGCTCAATTTTGCCTCACAAATTTGTGAGGCAAAATTACATAACAGAAAATACTTTGTAAAATAAACCCCAGCCATTAGGAAGAATGAACACAAAGAATGTGTAGATTCATTCACAGAACTGTCTCAAAGGTGTGATCTTCCACAAAACAAATTCCAGCTAATATAAAACCATTCAGATTCCTCGGACAGACAAACGAATGTTCAGTGAGCCAGCTGTTATGAGTTCAGCGGATGACATAATCATTCCAATGTCCTGTAAAAATACTCAACAAAACAAACTCCAGCCAGCAGGAGGCATAAGCATGAAGAACGAAAGATTAATCCACAGCTGTTCCAAAGGAGAGTTATTCAATAGAACAAGCTCCAGTCGCTAGGCGGAACCAATACAAAAAGAAACAAAACCGGCATCCCGGTTCCCCGGATGGTCGAGTCAATTCACTCGGAGGCCGCATTAAAGTATATACCATGACTTACACAATCCATCAACTTTATAAAAGACATCCTTTGTGTGAGCATGTAGAAATTTTGCAGTCTTCCGTAGTGTCCACTCTCAAACTGGCCGGGAACTTCAATGCAAAAGTAATCTTTCGTCAATGCAAAAGTTTCTTTAAGGAAAAGTGTTATTCAAAAAACAAGCTCCAGCTGCTCGGCGGAGCCAACGCAAAAAGAAAAAAGTAACCAAAATGACTCCCAGCTTCCTCAAAAGCCAGAGTAAGTACAGCGAGTCGACCCACTCACATGAGAAACACCCAATAGTTTACTCCAATTACCTGATTGGGACATGTAAATACTTTGTGACCGTCCTTTGTTTCTATTCTCAGTTTGTCCGGAAACATCAGAGCAAAAGTGATCTTTCGCTGATGTAAGAGTTTCTTACATTCCTTGAACCGATCGCGTTTCTCTCGTCGAACTCGCAAAGTCTGGGAACAAGAAAATATTATGGTTCTTCCAAGAAAGCTTCCCTTTGCTCCTCGCCTGGCGCAACACAAGATCTTTATCGGATGATTTCAGAAATCTGGCTAGGATCAATCGGGGTCTATCTCCCTCAGCAAATCTGTGAGCTGGGACTCTGTGAGCTCGCTCGATTTCCAGCTTGTGGCCTGTTATGTCGAGCAGACTCAGGAAAAGCTTGTCTAGGAATTTCACCATATCTCTGCCCTCCTCATGCTCAGGAATTCCAACAATTCGAACGTTATTCCTGCGGCTTCTATTCTATTCAAGATCTTCAAGCTTTTCAAGGAGATGTTCCAAATCAACTTGCAGGCGGATTAGCGGTTAATTCCCTCTTCGAAGATTCCAGACAATTGATTCGTCTCTCAACATCAGACACTCTTGTAACTAAATCAGAGAATTTTATTTCCATCGCCGTAATCGATCAACGTATTACAGCGAGATCCTCCAAGTCAGCAAGAACCTTCGCCAACATCACCAACATGTTGGACAACTGACGCTGGATCACCTCTCCCGCCGCACTATCCAAATTGAGTCCCCGGTCTGTAGGCCTGTCGGGGCTTTCATCCTGAACACGTAAGTGTCTTTTAATGTCTCCAGAGCCCGATAATTTTGACTTCTTTGCCATGTTTTGCCTCAAAGAGCAAATGTGTAACTGGGTGTATCAAATTTCACCAGATTATAACGTGAAAATAATTAAAAATATAGCAAAGTGCGCAGAGCTTGTCGCTCACACGTCTGCTTCTTGCGTGGCGTCACGTGACCCTCTATTGATAAATTACAATTTAAAATACATATGACAACCTGCCTTAATAAAATTAAACACGCCCTGACCGGACTTGGTAAATACCTTTGTTCTAAGAACACATTTAAACCTTTCTGTAAAAATCTGCCTTTATAAAATATTTGACCCTTGCCTTAATGTATGCCAGTGTGGTTTGATTATGTTTGTTTGTTTACCAAAGAGCTATATAACAAAATATGATTATAGTGAAAATTTACTTTGGTAAGTAGAATTCGCAAAATGTATTCTAATTTAAGAGAGTTTTGAACTAGGTGTTTGAAACCAGCATTCAAACATCGAGAAACCACACACTTGCACGATTGGATTTTGACTCCAAAAGTCTTTGTTACTGAGATATACAGTAGCCCTTGTGATAACTATCACATGTGACAACTAACCTCTGTCTTCCCTGTAAGCTTTTGGGTATTCCACATAGTTGTCAGTCGAGTGTTGACATTGTTGGTTGGATTGAAATATGTGAGCTCTCCACAAAATACTGGAGTGCTTTTTTGTTTCGCAGTTTGTGTAAATAGCCTTTTTTTTTTTTTTTTTTTTTTTTTTTGCCTTTTCATTACTTTCTTATTTGAACAGGCCTTAAATAACGGTTAGTCAAGATTCCATGTATTACTGAGATTGTACCTTTGTTAACAGCTGGAGGTCTGCCTTTGTTTTAGCTACTGTTTCATAAAACAGTCATAACTTTAGAGAATGCCAATATTTGGTCATAATGGTCTAACAGCCATCACATGATCAAAGACTGCCTGGTGTAGGATTAGATATTTAAATGTGTAGCTTTTCAAAGCGCTGGGCCATGGAAGCTGTGTGTGGGACTGAACACTCCTTTTAATTCACTTCCATACTCCGTCTGTTCCAGCAGTATTGCATTTCTCACTTTCTGTTACCAAATTGTATGTCAGTACATGTTTTATTTTGCTCCAGATCTAATTTTTATCAACATAAAAATTGAGGTCAGGGCTTTTATTATATAAAAATAAAGGTTCTAGTTGGAACAAAAAAAGGAAGGAAAAAACAGAAATAAAATCTCTTCAGTATCTCAGCTGTTTCTATTTTAAACGATATTAATAGAAGAGAAATTACTTTTGCTTAAGTTTTCTTTTCATATTTTTCCCTTGAAAATGTCCACTGAAAAATTTTAACCTAAAAATGTGCTTCATGTGGATACATCTTAATTAAATGTCTTGACTTAACTCAGAAGTATTATTTGACATCACTGAATCAAATTCAATCCATTAGGTCAGACCAACAAAATTAATTTTAAGGTAGCAATTGCAGGTTATCACTTTTCACATTGTATCTCACATGTGTTTCCTCTATAATTTCAGAAGAGATCTCAACAAAGTCAGAAATGTCAATATGAACTCAAACATTTCTCATTAAATACTTAAAAATTAACTTATTTAAGTTATGCTATCCACATTATTTGCTGTCCATAAATTATATACATAATTTGATTGCTCTGTACTCTTATTGTATGTCAACAGTTGTCAGATTTGTGTGTATTGTTCTTATTTCAATTTTAAGAGAAACATCTAAGATAGTTAAGACATAAATAAAACATAACTGATGACTCCTGAGCTCTGAAAGAGCAACTTTTGAGCAATAAATAATTCCCCTGTATGCAATAGGACAATAAAATTCCACAAATAACTTATTCTCTTTTTCTTTAGAAAGCAGTATATGGACTGGTGCTTTAAAGAGCTCAAAACCAAAACACTCATCAAAAAAATCGTTAACATAACTATTTTTGGAATCCCTAAAGAACCATATAGCCAACCCAAGAAGCCTATAAAGCAAAAAATGGTTCTTGATACCCAAGGTGCTGTAAACAACCATTGAATAACCTTTATTTTTAAGAATGTATCATCTGAATGACCCTGCACCACAGCCTTCCACCATTGTGCCCTTGAGCAAGACACTTGTCTGCTCCAGGCAGACTGTGGTTTGGCTGACCTTGCCCCTCATCCCCCTGCTCTGTCTGTCTCTGCATGCGTGTCTGCCAGAGATTCACAGAAATAGAACATTTCACGCAAATTGCGCTTATATGAGAAGTCATTACTGTCTTTTTCCTCATCTTTTTCTCAAGTGTTTGCAATTGCATGCTCAACAGGAGTCCTTTGTGCTCCTTGAAACAACCACACCGTCTTTTTCCAGAGAAGCCTGTATTTCTCCTGAGGTTACCTGTGGGTTTTTCTTTGTATCCTGAACAATTCTTCTGGCAGTTGTGGCTGAAATCTTTCTTGGTCTACCTGACCTTGTCTTGGTATCAAGGGATCCCTGAATTGTCCACTTCTTAAGTGATTGAACAGTACTGACTGGCATTTTCAAGGTTTTGGATATCTTTTTATATCCTTTTCCATCTTTATAAAGTTCCATTACCTTGTTACACAGGTCTTTTGACAGTTCTTTTCTGCTCCCCATGGCTCAGTATCTAGCCTTCTCAGTGCATCCACGTGAGAGCTAACAAACTCATTGACTATTTATACACAGACACTAATTGCAATTTAAAAAGCCACAGGTGTGGGAAATTACCTTTAATTGCCATTTAAACGTATGTGTCACCTTGTGTGTCTGTAACAAGGCCAAACATTCAATGGTATTTAAACTTTTGATCAGGGCCATTTGGGTGATTTCTGTTACCATTATGATTTAAAAAGTAGCAAAACAACTATGTGATAATAAATGGCTTCATATGATCACTATCCTTAAATAGAAGACAGGTTTTTTGCATGATCAGTCCTATTTTCAAAATCAATGCCAAAATTTCAAAATTTCTGCCTGGGTATGCAAACTTTTGAGCACAAGTGTACGTCATACACACACTGTAGATGATATTGATTTGTCATTGTAGATTATACTATATATATTTGTAGAGATGCACAAATGCATCGGCCAAACAATCGGTATCGGGCACTAGAAGCAAATTTCTGCTATATCATATATAGTCTGATTATTTAAAAACAGCTGATGATCAGGGCCGATCATTTCCTGTCAAAAGGGGGTGGAAAAACACAATTAGCAACTAGTGCTGTGTGTAAAAGAAAATGTCTCTTGTGTGGAATTACTTTGAATTGGATGACAGAATTGGGTGATTTGAAATGACAGCAAGTTGCAATTTGTAAGCTCTGTACTGCTAGAATTTCAAAAAGTGAAACTACTGTTAAAACTTTTAACACAACTAATTTGAGTACTTACCTTAAAGTTTGATACAGCAAGCAATAGGATGCGTTCTTTTGAATAAAAAAAAAAAAAAAAAAAGAAATTTAGAGTGTAATTAATTATCAGTGTTTCGAAACAAGGTAGCATAAAAAAAAAAGCAGAACCACCAAACCATCAGTATCGGCAGGTGTTCTTCTAAATAATTGGATATTGGTATCAGCACGCAAGTTTTGTATCAGCGCATCCTTATTTGTCAGTCTTGTTTGGAGTAAGCATGTGCCTTTTGGTCATTTTGACTATTGAACAGAAAAATCTGCCAATTTCCATTTGTTGGTCTATGTAAATATGTGCCACAGACCACTGTGGACTGCTTTGGACTTTGCATCTTGTCACACGTTTATTTATTTTTTTGTGGCATGAGGGCTGCATTTTTAAGATGTCGGATCAAGTTAAAAATAGTTCAACTTTTATAAAACGCATATCAAGTCCCCTGCGTTCTGTTCCATTCCATTGCGCGCCATCTAGATATCTGACTCCATCTACAGCGTACTTGCACGCTTGTGCCCATCCTTAGTTTTTCGTGCTAATTGCGGTTCTGTTCATACATCTTGTTGCAACACATGGGATGAAGGTTGTATTTTTAAAACTTTGGTTATAAAATATGGATGTCACTCTCTTTTATAATCAAATCAAATCAAATCACTTTTAAATCTAAGTGAATACCTTAAATTTACAGGGGTGACAACCAAATTTTGAGGGCGTGATCAGTTGATTTGTGCTGTACATGTCATTGTCATATGTTGGACACTAGCATAGGTTAGCACAGGTTATTCTTTGTTGTTTGCCTCACGTTATTAAAAAAAAAAAATGAAAGAAAATAGAGGTATTGTGTGGTCGGAGCGAGACAAACTGCTGTTAAGTGTTTGGGCTGAGGCAATACATGAAAAAAACGAAATCGGCCAAAAAGGAACTGGAGAGGTTTAGACACACATCTGAGAAGCTAAAAGCAGCAGCAGTTGCCCGAAATGCTTTAGAATAGAAATTAAATCCTTTAAAACACCATTAAAAGGCTTCATATTTATTATCGTTTTCTGTCACTATGGTTACAGTCGTTAGTTACGGTTTAGAGAAAAGGATTGACTTTATGTACCTACAGACAGTGTTTGTCTGACATATGGTTGTCAATCTCAAACATGCTCTGCATAGCATACTATTCTTACTCTTGCTGCAGTGCATAGTATGTATAATGTGCAGTGTATGCATATTTTATGTATACATAGAATACCCATATGAACTGCTACATTACTATTAACTATAATTTTGTCCAAGATGATAAAAGGTGAATTAAACCTACAACATGAGGCCATGTGAGAAGAATATAGCATACTACTGTTTGAAATATTCATCACTGAAATGGCATACTTTTTCAAATACTGTTTTTATATTAGTAGGCAGCGTACAGTGAATACTATGCATTATTTGGTAATGAAGGTGCCACGTTCATCTGTACAAACAATAGTACGCAAGTATAAACACCACAGGACCAAGCAGCCATCATACTGCTCAGGAAGGAGACACATTCTGTCTCCTAGAGATGATCGTAATTTGGTGCGGAAAGTGCAAATCAATCCCAGAACAACGGCAAAGGTCCTTGTGAAGATGCTGGAGGAAACAAGTATCTATATCCACAGTGTAATGAGCCCTATATCGACATAACCTGAAAAGCTGCTTAGCAAGGAAGAAGCCACTGCTCCAAAACCACCGTAAAAAAAAGCCAGAAAACAGTTTGCAAGTGCACATGGGGACAAAGATCTTACTTTTTGGAAAAATGTCCTCTGGTCTGATGAAACAAAAATGTAACTGTTTGGCCATAATGACCATCGTTATGTTTGGAGGAAAAAAGGTGAGGCTTGCAAGCCGAAGAACACCATCACAACTGTGAAGCATGGGGGTGGCATCATCATGTTGTCGGGGTGCTTTGCTGCAGGAGGGATTGGTGCACTTCACAAAATAGATGGCATCATGAGGAAGGAAAATTATGTGGATACATTGAAGCAACATCTTAAGACAGCCAGGAAGTTAAAGCTCAGTCGCAAATGGGTCTTCCAAATGGACAATGACCCCAAGCATACCTCAAGTTGTGGCAAAATGGCTTAAGGACAACAAAGTCAAGGTATTGGAGTGGCCATCACGAAGCCCTGACCTCAATCCGATAGAAAATTTGTGGGCAGAACTGAAAAAGCATGTGCGAGCAAGGATGCCTACAAACCTGACACAGTTACACCAGTTCTGTCTGGAGGAATGGGCTAAAATTCCAGCAACTTATTGTGAGAAGCTTGTGGGAGGCAACCCAAAATGTTTGACCCAAGTAAAACAATTTAAAGACAATGCTACCAAATACTAACAAAGTATATGTAAACTACTGACCCACTGGGAATGTGATGAAAGAAAGAAATCTGAAATAAATCATTCTCTCTACTATTATTCAGACATTTCACATTCTTAAAATATAGTGATCCCATCTGACCTAAGACAGTGAGTATTTTCTACGATTAAATGTTAGGTATTGTGAAAGACTGAGTTTAAATGTATTTGGCTAAGTTGTATGTAAACTTCTGACTTCAACTGTAATAAGTGAAGTCGATTAGTGTGTGTGCAGCCTGATCTCATTAATATATGTAGCTATTTGTACGTTAATATTTGTAACATTAAACGAACATGATTTTACATTTGAATAGACACTAAAACGTACAATATGGACATTTGAAAGTATCTAAAATGTAAAAAATGTTATGTATTTACAATTTATTCAGAAAAACGGCATAATTCAGTACAAAAGTAGTCCAAAGGGCGATGCGCTGCATCCGATGTGCTCCCTGACAGCATACAATATCATTTTGTGAGGTGGAGAGTAGAATTAAAATTATTAATCACTGTAAATCTTCTCGTGATGCACTCCAGAACGGCACTGTCATATCTCATTCAAACATATACATCGCAGTACATGGCAGACGCAAACCGTCAGAAAACACTTGAGAGCCAATGCGAATTCGACATTGGCTAATGCTAGATGCGGCAGTTTTTGAATTTTGAAAACTAAACCAACACGGGTTGATGGTTACAGCGGGTCTGAAGATTTGGATTATAGCTAACAAATGTATGGATTAATTTTATTGTTGTTTTATGGTGCTTTTTGTGGTTTATTTTGTTTTTTGGCATATTCTGAAAACTCCTTTTGTGTCCCATGGTAAACAATAAATTTTTTAAATGTTTAATAAATGATTAAAAGATTACAGATTTTTTTATTCATTTTAACATTTTAAAGTGTAGTCTTGGTTAAAGTGATATAATCCTTTAAAACATTGTATAGGGCAGCAGAACTCAATGAAACCGTTAAAATGTGATATTATTATGTCAACTGCATTAAATAAATGTGATGGCATTTAACTAATCTCATTGATTATAAATTAAATGTATTTAACTGATTAATTCTGTTAACTATTCAATATTAATCAATCCAAACAGTACACGTAAACATTTGTACGTTTCTAGAGGTGTTAATACGTAAAATGATGCCGTTTGCATGCTGTCAATTCATCAGTATTGTACATTTCGGTGTCTATGCAAACGTAAGAGAATGTACATTTGCTAGAACCAGACTTTACGGAAGAGTACATACGAGTTCTCATGAGATCACATTGTGTGTGTTTGTGTGTGTGTGTGAGAGAGAGAGAGAGAGAGAGAGAGAGCTACAGAGGTGAGGTTCTCTTATGCAAGTCATAGGCTCAGTGTGCGTGGGAAGTGTGCAGTATAAACACTTACACACTAACAAAAAATCATAGTTTGACGAGAGGGAGAGAGCTCTGTTCCATTTCAGAACAAGAAGATTCTTCATTTGTTAGTGTTAGAGGTGCTATTTTGCCAGCATTCCTGCTGTTTGTTCTGTCAAAGGTAAACATTATAAATGTTCAGCTATGAAAGAAAGTTTACCTGGAACTTACAGTTACTACATGGCTTTGAAGAATATGTGTCAAAAAAGAATTATCAAGTGAAATGTATGTTGTTTATCACCTAAGTCACTATGATATTCTGGGCTCAGTTGCAAGAAACCTCCTAAGTTTAGAAAACCCTAAGGAGTACTAAGGGTTTTCTTAACATACAGGGTTTCTTGCAACCTGCTGCAGGTTCTTATATATGACTCAGGTCATTCTATTAATGTCTAAAGGATTTTTTTGGCTGTTTTATTTCTGTAAATCTGATTGCTTGGAAAAGTAATAGAACACCTCTCCTCGACAAGCTATATGAATTGAGGTATCATTCATGTCCGCCAAGTTTAATATTTGGGGTTAGGGATTTTGAAAATGTTTTGTTTGGGGTTTTTTCTAAAGTTATGTAGAAAAACTAGTTTGAATGTGTTAACCAACATGAATGTAAAACATGTAAATATATTAAGGTTATGAATCAGTATTGATTGTATGTACTGTATTGTAAGTGTGTGACTCACACATAGAGTCAGTCCTACAGTCCTCACTCCTACAGTTAGACTGTTGGTTTGACATGAACTCTAGCAAACAAATACAAAGAGAAAGTGATATAAAGAAGGATAAGGGTCTTCTTTCTGGAACTCTTTGAACCTCTACACAAAGTATTAGACCGTTTGGATAGACAATATTGCATGATAGCTTCTCCTTTTTGTTTTGGTTTGTGGCAGGTTGCAGCAACCTTTTTTGTCAGTCAGTTATTCAAAGCCTAAGAACACTATAGAGTATTTTGTCAAACCTAGATAGAAGTCTATATGGTCAATAGCCAGCTGTGCCCCATAAATAAGACTTTTCTTTAACTGATTAAGCAACTCCTCCAGGCAATATGAAAAAAATAAAAATAGAACAAGACACACTCAGACCAACTAAACTGTAAACTTCCATGGATGAGTGACTCAATATTGCACAGTTTAATAGTGACTGAGCCATTTAAACATTTTAATGGCTGATCACTGGCTTGCTCAATCGTCTGTCTCCTCATACGTGGGATCCTGACACCCACCCAAAATGATGTTGCTATTAAACACTTTTTTTTTATTGCAGGCAGTTATAAGAACGCTATGTGCTTTTAGTTGTGTTGTTAGTAACACTTTAGCTGCAGAGACCCACTAGAAAATAAATTTGTATTCATTATATTAATACGCCATCGATATAATCAGGACTTTGTACATTTTAGTTATCACAAATGTATTGCATATGACAATACTGCATGAATTCATTAGCATTTGAATTGATTAGCGTACAATTTACACATTGTTTTACAATTGAATAGACACTGATATTTACATCATTGTGAGGACAACATCTAAAACTGAAAACCACTTTATGTACTTTAGAGATATCCAAATATTAAAATCCAAATATCCAAATTTAAAAAATCCAACCTTCTCTTTAAAAGAATAGTTCACCCAAAAATGACAATTGTCATGATTTATTCACCCTCATGTTGTTCCAAACCTGTTTCTTTCTTTTGTTATGCACACAAATGTTGACACAAATGGAGATGTTTTAAGAAATACTGTGGTCCATCTTGTTCAATACAATGGATAGTGCCTCACACTAAAGCTTAAAAAGGTTCCAAAAGTATCATAAAAGTAGTCGATGCGATTTGTGTGTTATATTCCAAGTCTTCTGAAAACATACAGTACATCAAAAATCTGTTGCACGTTCATGGGTGCATGAGAGAAGCTTGTTCACAGTGGCACATTTGTTCATGCAACAAAATGCTTTATTTTTAGTTCAAACAATGCAAGTTCTCACATGAAAACTCACTGCAAACTAGCTTCTTTGATAGGGCTCATGAACACTCAATGGACATCAAGTTTAAGTAAGTTGTACATACTGTACAAGGGTTAATGTTTTTGCAGATGTCCTTGCATTTATGTTGTACTGTATGTATCACTGTTTATCCAAGCATTAAAAAATATATGTGTGATAGAACTACACTTTACAGATCTGTGAATACGGATTCATTTTTTTTTCTAACTAGCCTGATATAGCAGCTTTAAAGGTGTGCCATTGAGCTATTGAGCGTAAACACAATGTGTTACCAGATGTCACATTTGCCAGGTCTTTTTTGTAGGAAGCCGTTTAGAAAAAGAACAAGATTGTAGTGTGTAGATGCTAGCATTAGCATTAGCAATGATTGACAATACTCAATTTAGGAGAGGAGACTTAACTTAAAACTCGGGTGGTAATAGTGAAATGAAAGGAATAGCCAATGAAAGGAAAGCCAGTGACTTAATTTAAATACTCAAGATGCAGCACTATTTCAGTGCTGATTGCACCTGATTAAACTAGATTGCAGGTGCAGATCCGGCCTGTCTTACAGGCAATACAGGTGACCACCTGGGGCCCTTACGTGTCTGATTTGGCCTCGCGAACACGTGCCAAGCATATGAACAAGTCATAGAATTTAAAACATTGATGACTTTTAATTTGGAACTCTCAGCAGTCCAATGGTTTCTAAAGCGCTTACGTGCTGGATAACTTGCAACGTGCGTGGACCTGATAATTTAACATACAAATCACAATGACGGTAAAAATTAAAAACATCATATTACGTATAAAATGAGCTCTGAATAATCACAAAAAGACAAGTAACTGAAAGTGACAAATAAAATAACAGCAGTGTATCTAAAATCGGCAAGAAGTAAAGCTCAGCACTACAAGTAAAGTCATTTTTATTTGTATAGCGCTTTTCACAACACATATAATTTCAAAGCAGCTTTACAGGAAATCATGCATTAACAGAAAATTAAACTGTAATATCTATTAAGTCTTCATAAAGTGATCATTGTGTAGTTTGATTAAATATGATTGTAAATATAGAAATTATTTAGAAATTGTATTTAGAGCCCCTGTGAGCAAGCTGAAGACGATTGTGGCAAGGAACACAATACTCCATAAGATGTTGGTTAATGGAGGAAAAATAACCTTGGGAGAAACCAGGCTCACTGTGGAGGCCAGTTCCCCTCTGGCTAAACAACATGAATATAATGCCAATATTAGTTATTTATATGCAGTGCAAATCATGGTTTAAAATTTGTAAATTAAGCAAGCATTAAGATCCATTGTTTTTTTTACTTTATGATTAATGACTAATGTCTTTGAAGTCCATCCTGAATTAACTGCAGAAGTTCACATTGATGCATTGTCCTTTGTTAGTTGGATGATGAAGGTTTTTGTTGGCAATTAAATGATAGTCTGTGTATTCCATTGCGAGAGTGTAGTCCATCATTAGACAAAGGCGATGCAAACAGAGATTAATGAGGTGCATCACAGTTCAACCTGCAGGTCGGTTCGGTGGGGTCCATCCTAAGTCCAAGGTTCAGGCAGTGGCATATGAAGTATCCCATGTCTTACAGTTGGAGTTGGCATCAGTTCATCCTCTGAAGTCAAAAGACTGAAGTGATGTCTAGCTGGCACTGGCTGTAATTTGTCATCATCTTTCAGCGACACGTAGCAGTGGAGTCCGACACCAAGCAGGAATGGAGCTGGATCTGGCTGGCTCTGGTAACCTCGGGATATGAATCCCAAGGTTGAGAAAAGAACAAAAAAAATTAATATAAGCATAGATGCCATTCAATTTGATGCAGAGTTATAGATCATGATGGATGTTTCTTGTTCCGGCAGACCTAACTAAAGCAGCCTAATTGTGAGTTGAAGAAAAAATTTGGTGTATGCCTGGCTAAATAGATGAGTCTTTAGTCTAGACTTAAACTAAGTGAGTGTGTCTGCATCCCGAACAGTGTTAGGGAGACTATTCCATAGTTTAGGAGACAAGTATTACAAGGATCTACCTCCTTTTGTGGATTTTGATATTCTTGGAATTATTAACAAGCCAGAATTTTGTGATTGTAATGAATGTGATGGAATATAGCATGTCAGAAGGTCACTTAAGTACTGTGGAGCTAGACCATTCAAAGCTATGTATGTAGTTAACAGAATTTTAAAATTAATACAAAATTTAACAGGTAGCCAATGTAACAACGATAGAATGGGGCTAATATGATCATATTTCTTGGTTCTAGTCAGCACTCTGGCAGCTGCATTTTGAACCAATTGAAGTTTATTTATTGATCTTGCTGGACACCCTCCCAGTAATGCACTACAATAATCTAGTCTTGAGGTCATGAATGCATGAATTAGTTTTTCGGCATCAGCAACAGAGAGCATGTGTTGTAATTTAGCAATATTTTTCAGGTGGAAGAATGCTGTTCTACAAACTTTGGAAATTTCATTTTCAAATGACAGATTGGTATCAAATATAACACCTAAGATCTTTGCTGTAGAAGACGACGTAACACTACATCCATCGAGAGTCAAATGATATTTTAGCTGCTTATATTTAGAGGTTTTTGGTCCAATCATTAGTACCTTTGTTTTGTCGGAATTGAGTAGAAGGAAATTTCTGGCTATCCAATCTTTGATTTCATTGACACACTCTGCTAATTTAAAGAATTGTGAATTTTCATTGAGAAATATCAAGTTGGGTATCGTAGGCACAACAGTGGAAACTTATTCCATGATTCCTGATAACATCTCCCAGGGGAAGCATACATGTATAAGGAGAAAAGCAGAGGTCCTAAAACTGATCCCTGTGGCACTCTATACTTTTGTTTGATTTGACAGTTCCTCGTTTACACATACAAAGTGGTAGCGGTCTGATATATAGGACCTAAACTATGCTAGTCCACTAATGCCAATATAATTCTCCAGCCTATTCAAGAGAATGTCATGATCTATCGTGTCCAAGGCAGCACTAAGATCGAAAAGCACTAGAAGAGAAATGCAGCCATGATCAGATGATAAGAGCAAGTCATTTGTAACTGATGTGCAGTGAAGTGCAGTCTCTGTACTGTGATGGGGCGTAAATCCTGACTGATTTTCTTCATATATTCCATTTCTCTGTAGAAATGAACATAGTTGGGAGGGCACAACATTTTCTAGTATTTTCGACATAAATGGTAGATTTGAAATTGGTCTGTAATTAGCCAATTCTCCAGGATCAAGCGGTGTCTTCTTAATAAGCAGTTTGAAAACTGCCATTTTAAAGTTTCTTGGGACATGTCCTAAGGATAGCGAGGAGTTAATAATATTAAGAAGAGGTTCTGAGATTACTGGGAATACCTCTTTTAAGAGCTTAGTTGGTATTGGATCTAACATACATGTTGTGGCTTTTGATTTTTTTAATAAGTTTTGTTAGCTCTTCATGACCTATGACAGCAAAGGATTGAAGTTGCTCTTGAGCAAAATTATGAGACACTGTTTTCTGAGGTGCTGTGACAGTTGATTGCATAGTTCCAATTTTATTTCCGATTATTTAAATTTTATCTGTAAAGAAAATCATGTAGTCATTACTATTGTGCTACGACGGAATATCTGGTTCTGTCGATGATTTATTCCTAACCAATTTAGCCACAGTGCTGAATAGGACCTAGGACTGTTGTGGTTATTCTCTGAGTTTGCTAAAATATGCTGACCTGGCAGATTTTAGTGCCTGTCTGTAGCTACAGACACTATATTTCCATGCACTGCGAAATACCTCTAATTTTGTATTTTTCAAATTGCACTCCATTTTCCAAGCTGCACTCTTCAGAGCATGAGTGTGATCATTCTACCACAGTGCAAGGCTTTTTTCTTTAATCGAAGGGGGGCAACACTATCAAGAGTACTATAGAAGACTGTATTTATACTTTGTTATTACATCAAGTTCTTCTAGACTTTTTGGCTTACTGAGTATGAGACAATTCTGGAAGATTATTAGTGTTCGAAAGAATAGTTCTACTTGAACGATAGCATGGTGTAGATTGAGTGACATTAGCTGATCGCAACAAACAAGAGACAAGGTAATGATCTTCGATGTCATCGCTCTGCGGTAGAATTTCTATAGTATCAACATCAACTCCATATGACAGAATTAAATCTAGCATATGATTATGGCGATGAGTTGGTCGTCACTTTTTGTCTGACTTCAAGAGAGTTGAGAATATTGATAAATGCTAATCCCAATGTGTCATTTTCATTATCTATGTGAATGTTGAAGACACCAACAATTAAAGCTCTATCAACAATAACTACTAGGTCTGATAGAAAATTTGCAAACTCACCAAGGAAACCAGAGTAAGGCCCGGGTGATCTATATACTGTAGCAAGGGCAAAAGACAACAGAGCTTTTTTATTTATATCTGCCAGTGTCATATTAAGCATTATTAGTTCAAAAGACTTCTATTCTGTCCTCTAAGTAACACCAAAAACATCACTGTAAATTGTAGCAACACCTCCTCCTCGACCCTTCAGACGAGGATCATGTTTATAAAAATAAACTTGGGGAGTAGATTCATTTAAACTAATATATTCATCTGGTTTAAGCCAGGTCTCAGTCAAACAGAGTGCATCCAAACTATGATCTGTAATAATTTAATTTACAATTAGTGCTTTGGTAGAAAAAGATCTAATGTTTAGTAGCACTACTTTTATATGATGGTTATCTTCCATGTTTTTGTTTTTTCAAGTTAATTTTTTTTTTTCTAAATGATTTAGTGAGTTTTGTGTTTGGTAGTTCGGGGAACAGACACAGTCTCTATGTGATATCTAGGTGATACAGTCTCTATGTGTTTATGAGTTTGTGACCTGTGTGATGTCTCAAGGCAGCTAGCAGATATTCGGATGAACCAGTTTGTCTGCTTCTTGACCTGTGCCCCAGTTAGTAATCATTATTAAGACTATGAGCCAAATTACTAGAGGAGTCAGTCTCTCTTTAGCAGGTCATGTGAACCCAAAAACTCTTATTTGTCTATAAATTCTATGCTATTATCCAGAAACCACTCAGACATCCAGCCATTCAGTGACACTAATCTACTATAAACCTCGTCACCACGATGAGCAGGGAGAGGGCCAGAGCATATTATAATGTCTGACATCATTTTTGTAAGTTCACACACCTCTTTAACATGATCTCTAGTGATCTCCGACTGGCTAAGCCGGACATCGTTAGTGCCGACATGAATGACAATTTTAGAAAATCTACGTTTAGCATTAGCCAGCACTTGTACATTTGATCTGATGACAGACGCTCTGGTACCCAAAATGCATTTAACAATAGTGGCTGGAGTCTCTATTTCCACGTTCCATACAATAGAATCACGAAACAGTATCTACCGGCTTCTCTTTCTCACTGACTTCAACTAGAATTTGGATGCCTGTCTTTAACTCATTAATCTTCTCCATCAGCTTGACTAATTCCTTATGTAGGGAAGATGTTATAAGGCTTCCACCCTCTAGGGGGAGCTGTAATTTCTTATGTTCCAAATTGGATTACTGAGCCTTTCATTAGAGTGTTGAAGCTGTTGCTATGCAACAGATTTGTGTTCCCTCTGGGAAGGTAAGAAGTGTGCTCTTTATCTCAGAGTTAATCTAATTAATTTCTTTATCAATATTGCCCATCCATGTTCTGCAGTACAATTATTCACATGTTAAAATGTTTGTAGAAAGGTAGATGGTGTTTTTTGTGGCAGATGTGTGTTCAAATTCAGTATTTTTGTACTTTGAGTAATTCCGCGTGGCTGATTGCATTTCGGTATATTTAATCCTGTTTCTGAGACTCATTTAACGATTACATCTGTCTTTATTTTTGTGTGTCAGACTATTAATCTTTGTTTGGTTTACTTTTGTGTTTTAATAGTTTTGTGAACCATATTTAATTGTATATCATATCCAATGCACATACTACCACTTTTATTTAAATTGTTTTATGGAAAAAAGGTTTATTTGTGCTGTTACCAATTAATATGTGAACTAAACAGATGTGTGTGTTCCCTCTGGGAAGCCTGCTGTTCCCCTTATGCCTGATGTGGAGGGAGAGAATAGAATAAAAGAGAGCTGTCCTGCTTCAAACATGGTGTCCCCTCTCCTTTCTCACTCACACCCTAACACAATGCAGAGACTTAATTAGTGAAGAAGAGGGGGCCTACGGTGCAGACATCGCCAAACCAGGGTTACACTTACATTTATCACGTGTAACCCTCTCATTGCTGATGGAAGAAGCTATAGTAAACATGTGGCATGTAATGCAGGAACCAATAACATGAGCGGATGCCATGACTTACTGCAATTGTTTGTTGTTGTTCTTGAGCGACGAGGGTTTGAGATGATGTGGTTCCTAATCAGCAGATGTTTGAGACTGATGCAATAATCCATGTAAAACACAGTGGAGAAAACGAATGCACACAGTCGAGATGCAAGATGTAGACAAGCGGAAAAAAGAAAGAAAAAACAAGAAAATCAGGTGCGCACGGTAAAATACACACAGATGAATCAGTAGAAAAGCAGAAAAACCGGAAGCACGCGGTAAAATGGCAAAGGATAAAATAACCGTACAAGAATAAGCAATGCTAAGCAAGCTACAAACACTCATGCAGTGTGCCATCAGCAACAGGAAAAGGAAGTACCATCAGTGAAGGGATTCTGCACACTAATCTGCATTATTTATTCATAACCCAAATCATTGCTGGGAACCATTTTCATAATTTTGCCTAGGGCCCCACAAACCCACGGGCCGGCCCTGTGCGGGTGGTTAATGAATAAGATGCAGCTTTTTGTGCTGAAATATTACATACTTACATATTGCAAAATGTTGGTACTTAAAGCACAAAGTTTATACGGAAATGAAAACCCCATTAAATTTCCTGAGCTATAAAAGAGCAACCTCTGAGCAATAAAATTTTCCTCTGGGGAAGACTAGGAAATTGGAAGTTATTTCAGTCACTTCTCAAATCTAGTATATTTTAATTCCATTTATTGCACTGTCAGCTTATTTATTGTTATTTTTTAAAGAATCCTACAACATGTTCAGATTCTATTACTGTTATTATGAATGCAGGTTCAGACAGAACAAATGTCAAATGCATTAGCGGTTTTCTGATTGCAGCACAGCATATATAACATTAGCTAGTTGACCATTTCCCCTGAGTTCAGAGTAACAATTTAAATTGTTAGCTTTATTTTACTTATTTCCTTTAGTGCCCGATATCTGGAGGAGAATGGCTTCACTTAACAGGAAGTTACAAAAACAGCAAACACACATTAGTATCAAAGAGAGAGAGAGAGAGAGAGAGAGAGAGAGAGAGAGATCTGAACGAGAGTTTAGAGGAAAAGCATACATCCAACATACAGTATGGATGGAAAGAGGGAGTGAGGGAATTAGAGAACAAGACAGCAGGGAGAATGGGATGAAAAAGAAAGGAAACACAACTGTGTTGTAAAAGTTAAAGTCTGAGAAGAATAGCATAAGGGAAAATTCGGAGAGAATTGAACGAGTTTTCTGAGAATATAAAACACGGATTTATTTCTCATCTGATATAGAGGATGTTACTCCTCCAAGCCATGCTTTAATGAGGAAAAAAAAAAATAAAAATGCCGCAAAGGATGAATAAACAAAAGAAGTGTCATTGAATCTGAAAACTAATTGCAGCCTGACAGAGTAAGCATGACTGTTCAACTCCGCACGAGAGAAGCTGAGACAAAAAAAATGAAGATGTATAGATCATAGGGCAGGCGAGGAAAATCAGATGTTCTCCAAACACAGACACTGAGTGTGGCAGACACATCATCTTTATAAAATCACCCTGCATTTGGATTAACTCTCAAAGGCCACGTTACCAGTTGATAACATTTTTCATCAGTAAAGCATTTAAATTGCATTGAAATGAACTGAATCCAGTTTGAATAAAAGTAATGCAGCGAGGAACGAGAGTGGGAGAATGAGAGGGAAGAGGGTGATGAATTTAAATGCTCAATGTCTGCGGTGCTAACCACCTCTCTTATCTCTGTCAAATGGCTCCGTTGCCATGGTGTCGCCACGGTGTTGCCAAGGCTACCGGAGTGTTAACACAACATTAATGGGGTGTTGTCACGGTAACCCAGCTGTTGCTGTGAAGATTGTGGAGGATTTTTCTTCCTCAGGAAAGAGATTACATGCAACATGTGAACCCACATCCTAACATGCATGCACTCGCATTCACACAGTTCAAAAACATTGTTACTCTCATAGGGCTCGAAAAATCAGTATAGAGCAGAGCTCAAAATCATTACAATGCAACATAGCCATGGCGATTCATGCAAAACAGGATGTATACTGTTCCTTACATATTCTTTCTTCATTACAATTATTATACTAGAAAAGGATAAGAAACCTTAGGGACTACATTTGTTTCAAAGCTCTTTAACACACACACACACACGGGAGAGACATTGCGGGAGATGTATAGCAGAAGGAGGGGAAGTGAGAGAGAATTTTGTTGGTTTTGATAGTTTGATCTTTTAATGAAGCCCCCATGGGTGCAAACCAAACACACATGCCATCATGGAAACTTTTTTTTAAAACTGTTATTTATCCCTCTGCAGCGCAGTGAACCATACAGTACCAGTGCGAGTATACGCTTTATATAATCATCTTTTGAGGGATCTTTTGGAAGATCCTCAAAGATCAGTGAAACCTGCACAGTGTAGCAACACATATACTTATACACACACACACACACACACACACACACACACACACACACACACACACACACACACACACACACACACACACACACACACACACACACACACACACACACACACACACACACACACACACACGCCAGCAGCCATATCACCCTGTAGCTCTAGACTGGTTGCCCACTGAAGATAAGTAGGGTTGAGCCTGGTCAGTACCTGGATGGGAGACCTCCTGGGGAAAACTAAGGTTGCTGCTGGAGGAGGTGTTAGTGAGGCCAGCAGGGGGTGCTCACCCTGCGGTCTGTGTGGGTCCCAATGCCCCTCACACAATGATGGGGACACTATACTGTAAAAAGCACCTACTTTCAAATGAGATGTTAAACTGACATCCTGACTGTCTGTGGTCATTAAAAACACAGGACAATTCTCAAAAGAGTAGGGGTGTAACCCCGGTGTCCTGGCCAAATTCCCCCATTGGCACGGTGGGAATTACCAGGGGTCTCGGAGGGGTCTCAGACCCTCTGAATGTAACCGGAGACCCCCTGGAAAGCCAATTTGCACATCTGACACATCATCCAGGTTGATGCTTCAGACTGGGGGTGGTTGTGGAGAACCCCTGCTCACTATGTAAGGTGCTTTGAGTGTAGTGTCAGAAAAGCACAACCTAAGTGTGACATTCATTCTTCATACATATATCCACATGTACATTGCTCTCTTTGGAGTAAAACATTTACAATACATTGTCACAGGAGTGTCTTTTTTGTCTTCCTGACATTTACACTGGAAAAGAATAGATTATTTTATATTATTCTGTTATATTCTACTTTGTTCTGTCATGTTCTTTTGTATTCCATTCTACTCTTTTCTGTTACATTGTTATATTCAATTGTATTCTGTTATATTCTATTCTATTCTGTTATCTTAGGTTTTGTTGCATTATTTTGTATTCTGCTCTATTCTGTTCTGTTCTTTTTTTTTTTTTATTAAAAAGAATGTTCCAGGTTCAATAAAAGTTAAGCTCAGTCGACAGCATTTGTGGCATAATGTGGACTACCACAAAAACAATTTTGACTCAATCCTTGCTTATTTTAAAAAAAGAAAAGCAAAATCATTAATAGTGAGGCACTTACAGTAAAAAATTAAGTGAATGGGTCCAGTCCATAAACGGTAATACAGTTTCGCCACAAGACGTGATTTTACAGTGTTAAAATCAGGGATTTACTGGTGTTAAGCTGTTTGCCAGATTTTACGGTTCACTGGCATTACATCATCATGACAATGAAGTTGTAATATTTGATATAACTTTACACAGATTAGGTTAGTATGCAATTGTATCACACTTAGATCATGTTAACACATACAGTGTTTACGTCTTGTGGCTATACTTTTAAAACATTGTGTATATTATTGTTGATGGACTGGCCCCACTCACTTCCATTGTAAGTGCCTTACTTCAAGGGCGTTTCTAGGGTCAGTGGATATTCGGGGCTCAGCCCAGACTGCTGTGGATATGCAAGGCCACCTTGGATGAAATATAGAAATATAAAACACTTTATAATAAAAGTTTAAAATGTTACATCTGTGGTGTCATTTATATAATTAATATTTAAATATTACTGAAACTAAAAATAAAAGATCAGAAATTACGTGCTTTTAATACTATGTATTTTAAAATGTGGTTTTAAAAAAAAAAAAAAAAAAAAAAAAAAACACACACTATAATGTCCATTTTACCTTTCCGTAGTTCACCGCACATTGTGTACAATTGACAGTTTTATAGCTTATTAATTCATCTGGTGTGTTTAACTTAGTTTAGAAGATAGCAGGCTGTAAATATGCTAAAATATGTGCTTGTAAGAAAAAATATTTGCTAGATTTTGCAATGTTTGCGAGGTTCATGGCATCGTGTCTTAGTAAAAGAGTTTAGCAAAAAATGCAAATGCTCTGGCTCATGACTTAAAGTTTGCAATCAACGCGCCTGCCTTTAACTTTGATTTTAGCTTATATATATATATAAAAATGGACAGGTCAAAAATATCTGTATTTTTTGTGGTAATCAACATTATACCAAAAAATGCTGAGGATTGAGCTTGACTTGTAATGAACCTGGAACATTCCTGTACCTTGCCCTATATGCTGTATGTCTATTCTATTCTGCTGTATTCTGTTCTGTTCTATTCTATTCTGTTCTATTTAATGTTATATTGTATTCTGCTTTACTATATTCTGTTCTATTCTAAAAAGAATATTTTATGTTAAATTCAGGGGTAGACCGTGATGTGATTCCAAACCATCTAAATCACTGAAGGGAAACGAAACTCCTTTTTTTTGATTGACATCTGGCAGGCAGCAGCGATGTCTCTGCATCAGCCAGTCAATGGTAACACCAGCTGATCTATTTTTACTCTGGAGTAGTATGAATTTAAAAAGGATATTTAATATGCCACCTCAAATCAGGGGTCCAACAGAGCTAATGAAAACCATTAAACACATTAAATTGATTACAAACAAATATACATTTCAAAATAAATTTGAATGATTTTTCTAACATGCTAACAGTGTTTGTATAATCCTTTTATAATCACTGCTGGGTGTGTTTAGGCATATTAGAGAAACCAACAGTGCAGTAATAGCATGGCTGTGTGTGTGTGTGTGTTTGAGTAAAAGAGAAAGAAAATTGGAAAAAGAGTGAGAGAAAAAGAATGGAGTGTGAGTTTTAGCAGCAGGGCTTTGTTCTAATGGCTGGTCTCACACTGTGCTTATCAATGCCGTACAAATACATTGAAAAGCAGCAGCATGTGCCAGAGTGATATGCTTATTGTCACTGCAAAAATCCAATGAAATATTGATCACATACCAGCTCAAGTCACACACACACAAACACCTGGCCCTGTCAGTCTGATATGACACTACTTGTCCAAATGTATTTGATGGATATACTGTAAAACTGTTTATTTCACATTGGTTTAGTCTGATATACAATATATTACAGTGACTAAATACCATTAATATTGAAATACTGTAAGTTCAAAATATAAAAGGCTACCAGGTTAACATAACAAAATCAACTGAGATTTTGAAACAAAGGCACAATTTAAAGGTCAAGTGAAAGACACTGTCTGTCGGTTTCAAGTATGACAGATATGTTTGAATTATGTTATAGAATTAACCAAAAAAATTAATAAATGACAGTAAAGGAGAGTGGAGTATCCATCAAAGGTGAAATATATTTTCAATGTAAGTCCACTATCCCATATCAGATCACTTCACAACATAACACCCCCCAGGACTACATTTGTTTCAAAGCTCTTTAACACACACACACACACACACACACACACACACACACACACACACACACACACACACACACACACAAACAAATAAAAATCCTCCAGACAACAGGGTACTTTTGGTCTAAAAAGTCTAAAAGAGTTGAAAGTGTAAAAGAAGTCAAGGGAAAATCACAATTCTAAAGAAATTAGTCCGATTCTTGCCTTTGCTTTCATCTTGAGCTGCTATTGGCTGGTCAGCGATGAACTAAGATCTTTTGGCACAACCTTTGCGTGAATTGTGCTCCAATCTCAAATAAGGTGGAAGATGAAAGCTGTAGAGATATTAGTATTATAGGATGAAAGCAAAGCCAGACCCTGTCTGGTTACCCTGTGTGGCTGTTGGAATACTCCCAAAAAAAATAAAAATCTGCCATCAAAGCTTGCCGCATGGGGACTTATTCATTTAAGAATACCAATTTAAAAGATTTTCTTTAATTTTATTTACAAATGAACTCTAGTCCATAAGAAGGAGGAGTCAGAAGATTAGTCGATAAGAAGTGCTGACAGAGTTAATAATTTATTTTATAAATGTTCTGTAATTCATAGCCTATGTGATACTTAAAATCTAATTTGGGGTCATTTAAAAAAGCCAAAAGGCAAAACTTTGGGTACACACTAAATGGTACATGAATTTCATGGATTTGAAAAAATGGTTCGGAAGACTGAACTTGTACTTTAATGAGGGAAGTTTATCCCCATTTGCTGGTACATTTGGTCCAGACGGGAAACTGAAGTTGGCAGAAGTGGATTGTTCATAATTCATCAGATGTGCTTCAAAATATCATGTATAGTCCTAGTGTAGGCATATGCAGAGGAGTTAGAATGCATAAAATTGAACTTCTAATTCATAATGCAATAACAGCAACATAAACTGCATAAACACACCAAATAAACATTTGACCCATTTAAAAAGCTTTTTTATTTGCCACTAATTGAGAGTAGACTGAGAGGATTCAGTATGGAGCAGAATTTTTTTTAAATAAAACCTGTTTGACAGTCTGTAATTTTATACTTGACACTGAATACATTTTTCTAATGCTGCATGATGTTATGGCAGCAGAATAATGAATTTAATGTCTAATCCGTTTTTTGAGTTTACCCAGTGGGAGGGATTTCTGGAGCACCTTGAAAGGCTCTGGATAATCTGGAAAAAAAACGAATTATTTGCAGATCAGGGGCCCATTTCTATGGATTCTTCAATACACCCATTCCGGTCTTCTAAATGAGTGGCATACTGTTTCTCTTTCGTCCCTCGGCCTCTTATGTTTTTGTAAACTCCACAGTGAAGTGTGTCAGTTTGTCCTTGAAGTTGCAATGGCAGTATTTGTCAAATTGGAATAACATTTCAACACACCCCAGAGCTCAGTTAATTATTTAGTGGGTTTGGGGTCACTTAGTAAAGACTGTCTTCAAGACTTTGTTGTTACAGCCATAGAGGGCTTGAGTAAAATCAAAATGAATGGTCAAAGAGCACAAACTCACAGATGCATTCAGGAGTGAATTTCATGTTAAAAATGCAAAATGTGATGAGTGAACACTCCTATAATAGAAGCTTAATGATTTTGTGTTGGAATCGAACTCTTTGGCTTGCAGTTTTAAGGTCATTTTGGTTCTTTGTCAATTTGTGTTAGTTTTGCGCCCTCTGTGTGAGTATGTGTGTGAAAGTGTGTAAAACCATCAAGTCATGTATCATCCATTAGATTCAGAATGTGTGTGTGAGAATAGATATGCTCTTGAGTAACTTTGGTGTTTTATTCATGAGTTCCCTGCAGCAGTGATTTCTCTCCATCCGTGGAGTCTTGATGCTCTAAGAATAACACTCATGTTCACACATACAAACCATAGATTTTGTTCTTCACAGAATTTAGAAATCCTTAGATCTTGTGTTTTCACAGACAGTATAATCCTGACTGATCATTACGAAGTTCCACTCCACTGAAGGACTTGCGCTAAAGGGAGAAGAAAATTGATTAATACATAGGCCAGTCGTCCACCATTATGGTTATTTTTCAGTCCATTGTACTTTGTGGGGCCACAATGCATGACCATTTCCAGATTTTATGCTGTATTTTTGTCATTGCAAGTCTGAATGGTGACAGGATCACCATGGGCGTCAGCATACTTAACATTAAAGGGCACGTAGCCTATCATGGATAAAATTTATTTTGCACTTTTGAAAGAGTTTGATACTACAAAGACATACTCTAACATTCACAAAAATGCTCTCACCAGTCTTGCCAACCCTTTTATGGAAACTAAGCTGCAACAATAGGTAATTCAGAAATCATGGTAATGACATCACAACATGAACATATTAGCATATGACTGCCCACATTCACATAACAAGGCCTATAGAGCGTCCTATTCAGCCGTGTTGGTAAGAATTTCAACCTTATTTTCATAGGGATTTCATACGGTAAACTCAGCAAAAAAAGAAACGTCCTCTTACTTTCAACTGCTTTTATTTTCAGCAAACTTAACATGTGTAAATATTTGTATGAACAAAGATTCAACAACTAAGACAAACTGAACAAGTTTCACAGACATGTGACTAACAGAAATGGAATAATGTGTCCCTGCACCAGCTGCATTAAGTACTGCAGTGCATCTCCTCCTCATGGACTGCACCAGATTTGCCAGTTCTTGATGTGAGATGTTACCCCACTCTTCCACCAAGGCACTTGCAAGTTCTCTGACATTTCTGGGGGGAATGGGCCTAGCCCTCACCCTCCGATCCAACAGGTCCCAGACGTGCTTAATGGAACTGAGATCCAGGCTCTTCACTGGCCATGGCAGAACACTTACATTCCTGTCTTCCTGTCTGTCACAGAATGAGCAGAATGGCTGGTGGCTTGTCATGTCAGGATGAGCCTGCAGGAAGCAGGGCTCAATGCTAAGGATTTTTTCTGCTGGCCCGGTTGGGCCAGTGCTTCAGATTTTTACTGGCCCTGCCAAAATTTTCAATGGCCCCAACACAAAAATGATAAATAGCTGTTTTTACCATCATGGCTTTAAAAATGTGTCCGAAGATAAATGTTTTTTTTACATATATTATGTTTTTAAGGCAATGTCCCACAAAATTGAATCACATTTATAATTTGCAAGATATGATTTATGATTTATGTAATCCCATATAAGCACTTTACAGATATAAATTCATAAATACATCATATTAACCACCATACTGCCATTTACACAAGTTTTTAAGTGAAGAGTTCTGTGGAGGAGATGATATGTTTTCAGTCACCCGTTTAGTCATGCAACTTTTGGCCATGTGTAGTGTTTTCACAAACAGGATCAAAGATTTAATCACTTTTAAAGAGAGTTAAAGATGTGATTATTGTCTGAAAGTAATAAACATATGAATCCCTAAGAAGAGACTTGCTACCAAATCGGCTGTGGCGTGTAATATACGTACATTAGGGACATATTAGGCCTAATCTGTGAATTAAGAATGTGTATATAACATGAAATCAGACAACCTAAAGACCAACACAGACTGATGCACAAAGCACAAAAACAAAAATACCTGTATGGTCCAGAAATGAGAAATATAACTGGTGTCTCATGAGGCTGATATGAAGTAGACTGTTTTGAATATTCATCTTCACCCTGCAGATGAACAGCTCTATATAGTGATCTTGCTTCTTTTCATATCAAACGCTATTATGTTGATGATTACGTTTTGAAACAAACCTAATTAAATCTATACTTACATATTGGATATTGAGCAGCTTGTGATTTCCAGACACGTGTATAACGGGTTTAACAAAGTTTATTACGTTTCATTTGGCGCTTCATCTCTAAAAGGTGAATTAATGAGAGAAAATGTGTATGTTTTTGTACAGTGGGATTAAAACTAGCGCTCTGTCCCTTTACGAGAGCGCATGCATGTTAAATAGTCTACGCTGCACAGAGAGAGATGATTATGACACATGCACGGAGAGACATGGATTTTCAGTCCTATAAAAAGAAACTGTTGATTTCTTGTTTTGTAGTGTGTTGATTACTGCTTTTCACCAACATGTAAAAACGAAAAATGTGCGGGGATACTTAATGTTGCGCAAGACGTGCAATCCCGCTACGAAATTCATTAAGTAGGGTTTTTTCCCTTCTATTTTCTACACATTGGTAATAGCTGTTGCAAAGACACTTGGAAAAGAGCAAGGACAGTACTAGGAGAGTGCACTCGGTGTCTGCACGCGATTGTGCCTTGGCGCGTCCAGTATATTATGCGCTTGCGCATCTTTGCGAGCTAAACAGAATCGCGCTCGCTCGTCAGGTTGGTTCGCTCAGTGTAATTTTTGTGCTCTCTCACTTGTTGTTTTCTTGCACTAATGTTATAAATGCAGCACTGGCCCGATTGGCAAGTGACAGTTCTAGCAACTGGCCCGAATCTCTCTCTCACTGGCCCCAGGCCATCAGGCAGTCCTTATTGTCGAGCCCTGAGGAAGGGTACCACATGAGGGAGGAGGATGTCTTCCCTGTAACGCACAGCGTTGAGATTGCCAGCAATGACTACAAGCTCAGTCTGATGATGCTGTGACACATCGCCCCAGACCATGACGGACCCTCCACCTCCAAATTGATCCCGCTCCAGCGTACAGGCCTTGGTGTAATGCTCATTCCTTCGACGTTAAACGCGAGTCTGATCATCACCCCCTGGTGAGACAAAACTGCGACTCGTCAGTGAAGAGCACTTTTTGCCACTTCTGTCTGGTCCAGCGAAGGTGGGTTTGTGCCCATAGGCAACATTGCCCTCAGCCTCTCTCAGCCTATTGCGGGCAGTCTGAGCACTGATGGAGGGATTGTGCATTCCTGGTGTAACTCGGGCAGTTGTTGTTACCATCCTGTACCTGTCCCGCAGGTGTGATATTTGGATGTACCGATCCTGTGCAGGTGTTGTTACACATGGTCTGCCACTGCGAGGACGATCAGCTGTCCTTCCTGTCTCCCTGTAGTGTTATCTTAGGCATCTCACAATACAGACATTGCAATTTACTGCCCTGGCCACATCTGCAGTCCTCATGCCTCCATGCAGCATGCCTAAGGCATGTTCACGCAGATGAGCAGGGACCCTGGGCATCCTTCTTTTGGTGTTTTTCAGAGTCAGAAGAAAGGTCTCTTTAGTGTCCTAAGTTTTTATAACTGTGACCTTAATTGCCTACCGGCAAAAGGTACAAGGCTGTGTATTTAACGTTTTCCATAAGGGAATGAACTACAATCCATTGTGAATATTGCAATCAAATTAAAGATAATGAAAAAAAAAAAAAGTCTAATACTAATTTATAGTTGTTTAAAAAAAATTGTCAGAATTTTTTTTTTTTATATACAAGTAACTTGAGAGTGTACGGAGACCTCCTCAGTTACCTTATTCGCAGTGCGTAATGGAAGTGGGCTGTTGCTGCAGAGCTCGTTTGATGCACTTTTTTTGCTTAAATGCTCTGATTGGTGGATCATTTCCCTTCAGGATCATGGATAATATAGTTCTTCATTCCACTATTAAACACCATTTTTAAAAATGAATGTTGAAATAATTTGGACTATTAGCATATACCACAGATTAAAAACCTGGGAGCTCTTGGTTTTAAGTTCTTGTTAAAAAAAATCAATTTGCATATGGAAAAACATGGAGTTTTTACTTCCAGAACAAATTTTTGTGCTTTATTCAGTGTTCAGCAACCCACCCTAATGAACAACAGTGTGAACTATATCAGTATGCAGAGATTAGCTAATGCTACTTACATATAGTAGCAAAAACTGCCCGTTTCATTTAAGGGGCAGAGACAGGGTGAAAAGGTCATTTGTTTTGGTGCAAGAAACTGACATTGACATTATAAGTGGACTTTGTGAAAATGTATTATACAAAAGGCCGTATTATACGGCCTTTTGAAGTAATTATCTAATTATTTAGAACAAAATATTATTTTTATGGTTTGTGATAGCACTGTTTTTTCTTGTATCCAACCCAGTATCTGAATCTGTGCATTTCTTTTGAAGGCAAGAGAGATTCATAGAGAGAATGAAATAGGCTGCCAAAGCAGAGTGGCTTTCATAGATTTTGGCCAGCAGGACACTGGACAACCCCTTGGTAAAAGCAAAGCACAAGTCATGATGGACAGGAGACAGAGAGAGAAAGACAGTGCTGCCAGGAAGGTCAAATCAAAACAGAAAGATGAAGGGAATAGGGGGATCCACCCTGCGGTTGCTCAGTCTAAGCTATAAACATATCTTATTTCTTTGATTGGAAAATGGAGGCAGCTTAGCGCACCCCCTTTTTACTTCTTTCCTTTCTTTTAGACCGTAGCGGAGTGTTAACGTGGGCGAAGGAATCAAATTATCAGCCTATTCTTTCTGCCAGTGTGTGTGTGTGTGTGTGTGTGTGTGTGTGTGTGTGTGTGTGTGTGTGTGTGTGTGTGTAGTGATTATTCTCTAAGAAGTGATACAAAGGCTTTAAGCAAAACTACAAACTCATTGATGTGGTTGGGAGAATACAAGAGGGAGCCTGATCAGCAGAATTATTCAGGTGTTCCACCTATGTGATTTAAACTGGTTTGAGTTTGGTATGAATTTTGTGCCCATTTGGACATATGCTGATAAAGGCATAGTTCATTCTCAAATTTTAATTCTATTATCATCTACTCAACCTCTTCATGTTGTTTGAAACATATGACTTGAACAGCCTGCTCTTTTACGTATAATGAGTGGATGGTGACTCAAGCACCACAAAAGTAATTCATGCCATTGTATTATACTGATTTGGGGAGGTGGTTAAATAAGAATTTTTGATCACTTCGTTATGTTATTGCTTTTATCGTTTAGTTTAAAGTGCAATTTGAATTTAGAAATGTCTTATGTTTTTCGTGTTTCAATAAATTAAATAAATTTTAAAGCAAAACCAATAAAGTGAAAGAAAAAATAAATTCCTCTAAATGCCATAAAATACATTTTCACTTCCAATTCCTAAAAATAAAAAATTTGAGTGACATGAGATGTCAGATTTGTCATTGTTGGGAAACTATCCCTTTAAATACAGTTTAAGTAAGTGTATATTTTGGTGTGAACCGTTGGGTTCATTTATAAACTGTGTCCACTAGGGTCTATGTATGCCAACCTTTGAATTTTTCAGGTCTCACCATATGTTCCTGAATCTTTTAAATAAAAACAGGCCACAAGCTTTTTTGGGCTCTCTTTCAGGGGTTATGTTTTAGAGAGGTTTGATTCTATGCACATAAAACGCTCATCAACTCTTATCAGTATTTTTGATAAGCACACTTAGTTGGCTTGGAAATTAGGCTATGATGAAAGTTAGCAAAACAGCAATTCTCAGTGTCTAAGACAAACTGTGCATTCTTTCTCCTTTTAGATTTCCAAAACATCACTATGATCTATTTCACACACCTGCTTCTCCAATGTGTTTATTTATGCTTAAACCAAACCAGCTGCTTCTTCATTGCTGTAATCATCTAATCCCTTGCTCAATCTTTATTGCCCTTTTATCCCATTTAGTCTGAAGCATTACTCATAATCTTTCTCATCAATTATCCCAGTGCAATGTTTAATGAATCTTCTTGTATTGCTTGGAACGTGCTTGTTGGCTCGAGCTCAGGAGATGGCAACTTACAGCCAGAAGATGAACTAATAGCAGTCAGTCTTAATTTCTTTCCCTTCTTTCAATGTGACACTTGCAGAGTTTCTCAGAAAGTAAACAGTGAGCCTCATGTTTAAAACTTTAAAAACAGCTTTAACAGATATTTGAAATCATTTGTAAACTTGCATGGAATCTGTGTTGTACTCTCAGCTCTGTTTGACACATTTGACCATAAAAATGTTCCATTCCAAGTCCATTCATTCCATGTAACAATATGATAGCTTGCGTGAGGAAGAAACCAAAAGGAAAATAAAGCACTCTGAAAATCTTGGACTTAGATATTATGTGAAAGTGGTTCCTAATAAGCTTTTTTTTTTTTTTTTAATCAAGCTTGATATACATTTTGCTTACATTGCTGAAGCGGCTGGCACAAACTCTTTTGCCCTCAGCAATCTCACCAGCAGCACTTCCAGAGATTCAGTAAATGTATTTTCGATTTCAGTGGCTAGTAACATATTATGCACATGCACACTACTTAATATAGCAGATTAGGCATCTCATGTGTTTTTTTTATTATGTGACAGTCTAATAAGTTAATTGGCCTGTTATGTGTACGGTTTGTGTTTGATTGCAGATTGATGAAGGGTTTGGTATGCTAAGTGTGTCATTAGTAAATGCGTGTGGGGGGGTGTGAATGATTTTGATTAGATCAGAGCGAAGCCTTTTATTCTGTCTGGGAGTCTGTATTTGTGCGTTTGTGTTTTTTGTCTGAACTGGATAGGGATTTGTTGTTATACAGTGTGTCTCTAGACAGAACATTACTCTTGATAAGGTTAAACAAACATGAAACTGTGCTCCAGCTTATGTGATTTGATTTTAGCATAAGTTCTTTGTGAAGAAATGCTTGTCTTTGGGTGTATGCGTGTGTATCAAGGTTAGTTCAGTTGTAACAAATTCAGTTTACTAAAATGGATAAACCAAATGTCACCACAAAAAGTTAGAGGTAAAAATCTCTAAACTGTATTTCCAATCCACAAACATAGAATGCCACTCTTATACATGAAATTAATATTGTGAACATAAGCATCAATCAAAATAGCAAACACATCATAGCAATATAACAAAACAAACACTTATCTTGAATGTCCAGCAGAGTGGTGAAAATGGTCCAGAGTCCAACTAAATGAAATTGAATATTCCCCGAACTAATTGTCCACAGAGTCCGCAATCCTTCTTTTGAATATCCGTGAACCAGTATTTCACAAAAGAGTTCCAAAAAACAGAAAAGTATTATTTGGCCAAAGGCCCCCAAAATAGGAAATCCTCCAGATGTCTAACACTGGGACAATCCCATGTGCTCTTGTGGACTCCTGGTACTCAGGAAGGCCTTCCTTTTCAGGTGGCTCTACCATCAAAATAAGTCCTCCTACCCTCTATTGGAAGGCAATACAAAATACAAGTCCCTTGATTTTCCCACAATTAAATAATCCTCAGAGATATAATATACATTACAGCAATAATGTTATGTTAACCCAACTCACATTTACCAGTGTATGAAATACCATGAAACTTAAATTAGGACGTAATAGCAAATGCTAACTTAAACATATACACACTTTTATCAGTAATTCACCCTTTTCTCATTATTCTTTTTGGTGAAATAACTGATGGCACATGTATAAGTATTATCCTAATATGGCAGTGTCACACAGTTTGTTAAATTCATTTTTGATACTTTTACTTTATTTTTTATTTTAATACTTTAATATTAATATGTTTTAAAATGTTTTTTGTTTAGTTTTAGTTTAGTTTTTATTTCATGGACACATTTTTATTTATTTTTATTTTTTGTTATTAACACTTTTTATTGATTCTTTTATAAAAACAAACAAAATAAAAACAGAATAAACCATATACACCGATCAGTCACAACATTAAAACCATCTGCCTAATATTGTGTAGGTCCCCCTCATGCCACCAAAACAGCGCCAACCCGCATCTCAGAATAGCATTCTGAGATGCTATTCTTCTCACCACAATTGAACAGAGCGGTTATCTGAGTTACCGGAGACTTTGTCAGTTTGAACCAGTCTGGCCATTCTCTGCTGACCTCTCTCATCAACAAGTCATTTCCATCCACAGAACTGCCACTCACTGGATGTTTTTTGTTTTTGGCACCATTCAGAGTAAATTCTAGAGACAGTTGTGTGTGAAAATCCCAGGAGATCAGCAATTATAGAAATACTCAAACCAGCCCATCTGGCACCAACAATCATCCATGCGATTATCTAATCAGCCAATCATGTGGCAGCAGTGCAGTGCATAAAATCATGCAGACACTGGTCAGGAACTTCAGTTAATGTTCACATCAACCATCAGAATGGGGAAAAAAATTTATCTCAGTGATTTGGACCGTGGCATGATTGTTGGTGCCAGATGGGCTGGTTTGAGTATTTCTGTAATGGCATGAGACCTACACAATATTGGGCAGGTGGTTTTAGTGTTGTGGCAAATCGAGATATATATATATATATATATATATATATATATATATATATATACACACACAGAATCAACTTTACCCCATTATTTCCCCCTCCCCAACCCCACCCTGTCCCTCAACAAACATCCCTGTGGTCAAGGCCTAAATTATACAATGCACACATATAAACAAACAAACAAACAAACAAACAGACATAAAATATCTGAAAATAATCAAAAATGTAAAAATCAACAAACAAAGAGAAAAGAAAGAATTCCACAAAGAACAGAATCCACAATTACTGCCAAAATTTTGTCTCTCTCCACACTGAGACTTCCAGAAAGAAAAATAAGTGTCCCATTTCTTACCATTTGCATCCAATCTGCCAATCTGCCATTATGTGACATCTTTTCAAATGCCTCCACCCTGTCCAATTAGGTGTACCATTCTTGAAATGAGGGAGCGCCAATTGACTTCTATCCTCTAAGAATTATCTGTCTGCCAATCATTACACTAGTTTTGACCCAGCTTTTTGTATATTTGTCACCTACTTTAATAACCATCCCATCACCAAATATACATAGTGTGGGGCAGAATAAAATTCTAGAGTATCTAAAACCTCACAGATAAAATTCTGGACACTTACCCAGAATTCTTGAATCTTAGCGTAGAACCACGGAACATGGGCCATGTCTCCATCCATGTCTCCATAAACCATATACACAGATCGGCCACAACATTAAAACCACCTGCCTAATATTGTGTAGGTCCCCCAATGCCGCCAAAACAGCGCCAACCCACATTCAGTTTGTTATTAAAGTTTTACGTTGACTGTTCAGCTGGTTCCCGCCTCCTTCTTGCCCATCTTAAGAACCTTGTTACATTGGTGCCGATACCTGGGATTTTTATTTTGTTATTAACAATTTTTATTGATTCCATGCAGCAAATCAGATAGACACAACAGAAAATGCAGAATCAAACCACATGAAATCCCAACTTTTCCCACCAAACATTAACCCCCCCACGCAACACAAACAAGCACCCCAGTGGTCAAAAGCCAACTGACAAAGACACACAAATAGACAATAAAACAGCAGAAAATACTTCGAAACATTAAAAAAAAAAAAACCCGCCAGCAGGTGAGTGTGCTTTAAGACCAAGCCTACACAATCTAGAGGGGGTCCAATAGAATCGATGTAAAATCTTAAATTGCATAAGGCGCACCCTTGCATCTCTAGATGTAGACTTGATGTTTTTTTTTTATCCTAGCCCACACTCCCTCCTCCAATACCAAGTTTAAATCTTTCTCCCATAATCTCTTGAGAGAAGTTGAAGCTCTGTCCCCCAGACTCTGAATTAGCAGGGAGTAATACATTGATGCCTCATGACCTTTTCCAAAAGCAGTAATCACCACTCCCAGAGTATCTGCCGTTTTAGGGTGTGTATACTACTCCCAAAAATAGTACAAAGCAGGTGGCGCAGCTGTAAATATCTAATAGAATTGAGACCTGGGGATCTCAAAATGTTGAACCATGTTTTCAAAGGACCTCAACACGGGGGCCTGGGTAGTTCAGCGAATAAAGACGCTGACTATCACCCCTGGAGTTGTGAGTTCATATCCAGGGTGTGCTGAGTGACTCCAGCCAGGTCTCCTAAGCAACCAAATTTGCCCAGTTGCTAGGGAGGGTAAAGTCACATGGGGTAACCTCCTCATGGTCACTATAATGTGGTTTGTTCTCGGTGGGGCGCGTGGTAAGTTGTGCGTGGATGCTGCAGGGAATAGCATGAAGCCTCCACACACGCTTTGTAAGGCGCTCAACAAGCCACATGATAAGATGCGCGGACTGATGGTCTCAGACAAGGAGGCAACTGAGATTCGTCCTCCACCACACGGATTGAGGCGATTCACTACGCCACCACAAGGACTTAGAGTGCATTGGGAATTGGGCATTCCAAATTGGGGAGAAGAATAATAATATAAAAAGGATCTCAACACTCCACTCTCATATAGGTCACCGAGTGTATTAATCTCCCTCACAATCCAGCAGAAAGGGGACTTATTAATACATAACTTTGGGTTCAGCCATATGCTTGAAGCAACATTTAAATAAATGTCCGAATTAAACACTCTGGACACTTTTGTCCATACTGTGTACAAATGCGAGATAACGGAGTGTAACTTAACTTCTCTGGTTAGTTTGATAGAAAGGCTTTGCAATGGCAAAATAGGGGCAAGAACTTCCTGTTCAATACAAAACCAGGGAGGGGCTCTCTCAGGTGGAAGCGACCAATGTGCCAAATGTCTGAGACCGAATGCATAATAATAAAACAAAATCTTGGGTAAGCCTTGCCCAAATTTGTCTAATTTTGTCTATGCAATTTACTGAAATGTAATCTGGGGCGCTTACCATTCCAAATAAAGGACTTCGCTATGCTATCAAATTGCTTGAAATAAGAGAGGGGACATCTATAGGGAGAGACTGTAGCAGGTAGTTGAATTTTGGAATACAATTCATTTTAATAACATTAACCTTCCCAATCATCGATAAATGTAATGAAGCCCACCTACTCACATCACTCGAAAACCTTTTTATTAAAGGGTCAAAATTAACTCTAACTAAATCACACAGATTTGCTGGGAATAAAATACCCAAATACTTAATGCCCTGTTTGGGCCACTGGAAGGTGCCCTGCTGAAAAGCCGTTTCCAGGCAGTATGCTGTCAGAGCCAAAGCTTCGGATTTAGACCAATTAACTCTGTATCTTGAGAGATTAGAAAAGGAATTAATAATTCTGTGGAGGCAAGGCATAGATCTAGTAGGGTCAGAGATGAATAATAAAATATCTGCATAAAGTAAAAGCTTATGCGCCACACCTCCTGCCATCACCCCTGGAAAATCATCCTCCTTTCTTATTGCAGCTGCTAATGGTTCCAGGACAAGACAGAACAATAATGTGTAAAGAGGGCATCCCTGCCGGGTGCTCCTATCCAGAGTAAAATAATCTGAAATTAATCCATTTGTTTGTACCGCCGCTACCGGGTGTCTATAAAGTAACTTAATCCATCCAATAAAAGTATTCCCGAACCCGTACATTTCCAAAATCTTAAAGATAATCTCATTCTACCATATCAAATGCCTTTTCGTGAGATGGCAGCGACCGGAGTCTGATCATTCACCACTGACCACATTATATTGATGAAACGTCTAATGTTATCAGAAGAGCTATGGCCCTGAATAAACCCCACCTGATCTATATGTATAAGAGATGTCATAACTTTAATTAATAGGTTAGCCAAAATTTTGGACAATATTTTAACATCTAGCTGGATCAGGAAAATTGGATGGTAACTTTTACACTCGCTTGGATCTTTGGCCTTTTTAAGAATCAGACTGATCAGACTGGGCTTGTGTCATGGTTGGCGAAAGCTTTCCATTCTTTAATGATTCTGTATAAACTTCTAGCAAAAGTGGAGCCAGTGCTGTAGCATAAGATCTAAAAAATTCAGCAGCAAAGCTGTCTGGCCCCAGAGCTTGCCTCTAGGCAAGGCCTTAATTACCTCGTCAAGCTCCTCCAAGGTTATCTCAGAATCAAGAGAATTTCTTTGCTCAGTCGTCTGTTTAGGAAGTTCTAATGGTTCCACAAAGTTTCTAATACCTTCATCAGTAGACAAAGACATGGAACTATAGAAATCAAGATAGAATTCTTTAAAAACATTATTAATATTAATGGCCGAGGTAAATATTTCACCACCAGCAGATTCCACTGAGGGAATGTTAGAAAAAGACTCTCTCTGTTTTATATATCTAGCCAGAGTTTCCCTGCCTTATCTCCCTGACTCAAAGTATGACTGTCTTGCCCTGAAAATAGATTGTGTGTCAAAAACAAGATTATAAAGAACACATTCCAACATTAGTGCAACCACCAAAACCCAAACATCCCCCGGAACAAAACAAACAGAGAAAAGAAAAACGTGTTCATTAACACCATGCATTACAGCACCAACTGGCGTCCATCCCTCCAAACTCAAACAGTCCATGCACGCCTACAAGGATCCACACGACAGCCTTGTTGTCAAATTGCTCAAGTCTGGTGTTTCTATGAAAATTTTGTGAGACAGAATTACACAGCAAAAGATAATCTATAAACAAACTCCAGCCAATAGGCGGAATAAACACAAAGAGCATGTAGATTCATCCATAAAACTCCAGCCGCTAGGCGGAACCAGCACAAAAATAAAGTGTGCCGATTTCTCAAACAGTCAAGCGAATGTTTAGTGAGCCGGTCCACTCGGCTGCAACATGAGTGCAAGCAAATGACTTACTCACTCCAATGACTTTGCAAGAAATACTCCACAAAACAAACTCCAGCCAATAGGTGGAATAAGCACAAAGAGCATGTAGATTCATCCATAAAACTGTCCTTAAGGTGTGTTGCTCTACAAAATAAACTCCAGCCGATAGGTGGACTAAGCACAAAGAGCATGTAGGTTCATCCATAAAACTGTCCTGAAGGTGTGTTACTCTACAAAATAAACTCCAGCCACTAGGCGGAACCAGCACAAAAAGAGTGCACAGATTCTTCAAACAGTCAAGCGAATGTTCAGTGAGCCGGTCCACTCGCCTGCAACATGAATACAACAGAATGACTTACTCACTCCATTGACTTTATGAAGGACATTGCTTGCTGTGGGCATGTGAATGTTTTACAGTCATCCTTAGCATCTATTCTCAATTTGGCCGGGAATATCAGTGCAAAAGTGACCTTCCTTTGATGTAAACGTTTCTTGCATTCCTTGAATCGATCACGTTTCTCCCCTATCAAATTCGCAAAGTCTGGGAACAAGAAAATGCTGTGGTAAAAAAGCCTTCCTTTACTCCTCACCTCGCATAACACAAGGTCTTTATCGGAGGATCTCAGAAATTTGGCCAGGATTGATTGGGGCCTGTCTCCCTCCACGGATCGACGAGCAGGAACCCTGTGAGCTCGCTCGATTTCCAGCTTATGGACTGCTATGTTGAGCAGATTCAGAAAGAGCCCATCCAGGAATTTCACCATATCCTGTCCCTCTTCGCTCTCAGAAATTCAGACGATTTGGATGTTATTCCACCGGCTACGGTTCTCCAAGTCCTCCAATTTCTCCCAGAAATGCTCCAAATCCACCTTGGTAACTAGCAAATTAGCAGATAATTCCCTCTTCGATGACTCCAGATAATCAACATCCCCCCACTCTTGTAACCACATCAGTGAACTTCGCCTCCATGGCAGTGATCGATTGACGTATCATAGCAAGATCCTCCAAGTCAGCAACAACCTTCGTCAGCATTGCCGACATGTTCAGCATCTCTCACCACATTTTCCGCACTTCCTCAACTAAATTGACTCCCAGGCCTGCTCGGGGGCATCAGCTTGAGCACATAAGTGTCTTTTATTGTCTCCAGAGCCCGAGGATTTTGAATTCTTTGACATATTGTCCTCCTAGAACAGTTATGGAACAGACTGTATCAAATCTCACCGGTTTATGTCATTAAAAGTGTTAAAATTAGCAAAGTGCATAGAGCTCACTGTTCACACGTCCAATCCTCGCATGGCATCATGTGACTCCGTCCACTCGGGATTTAAGGGAGGATGAACACTGCCATGGATGCCTCACCTCTGGAGGATGTTTTCAAGACCCTCGCCATCATCCACCAGACACAACATCAGGCCCTCATTGAGGTGCACACCGAACAGGAGTAGCGGTTCATTGCACTCCTACAGGCCCAAGAGGAGGACAGGCAGATGTCCCAGAGCTTGCTGTACCAGGAGGGTGCTGCCGCCACGACCCTGGACCTCACAACTGCCCCGCCCCAGGTTCCGCTAGTCAAGATGAGACCCCAAGATGATCCAGAGGCCTTCCTGGAGCTATATGAGCCAATGGCGGGGGCATGCGGATGGCCGAGCACCCAGTGGGTGGTCCGGTTAATTCCAATGTTGTCTGGGGAAGCCCAAATCACGGCGTAGCAGTTACCAGTGGAGAACCTCCTAGGATATGCCAACTTGAGGAAAGCTATCCTGCAACGGGCCGGCCAGATACCGAGCAGCAGAGCCAATGTTTTCGCTCGATGACCATTGGTAAGCACGGCCGCACGTTTGCCTTTGCCCAACAGCTCCGGGAAGCCTGCCGAAGGTGGTTTCTGGTTGAGCAACACGACGTCAGAGCTGTCATCGATCTGGTGGTACTGGAGCAGTTTATCACTCGACTCCCAAGAGGGACGGCAGAGTGGGTCCAGTGCCACCGCCCAAATGGCCATCCAGCTGGCGGAGGACCACATGGCAGCGTATTCAGGAGCTGGCAAGCCCCGAGGTCCCTTCACTCTCTCACTCACTCACTTGTCTCCCCTCCTCCGGTTCCAGGGATTGCACTACCCGCCGGTTTCCCCTGACTCGCTCTGCTCTTACTCCCAGGGTGGTGGATCCGCTGTCACAGGCGTGGGCGTGTTGGAGCTGCGGGGAACCCAGGCATTTCTGGGACCAGTACCTGGTGATGGAGGTGGGGACATTGGTTCAGGTCCCCGATGTGCCATGGGCCATCCCCGATAGAGCTGGGACGTACCGCATACCTGTGAGTATTAAGGGGGGTACATACCAGGCCTTGGTGTATTTGGGTTGCAGCCAAACCTCCATCCATCAATGCTTGGTTCAAGACGAGGCTTTGGGTGCTAGTCACAAGGTGTAGGTAAGGTGTGTGCATGGGGATATCCACGATTATCCTGTAGTGAGTCTGACGATTTAATTTCAGGGACAAAAGTATAGTGTCGAGGCTGCGATTAGTTCGCGCCTCGCCCATCTGCTAATTTTGAGCACGAATTGGCCAGCATTTTCCACTTTATTAAGGGAAATTTGTGCAGATGGGTCCTGTAACAGAGTGTCTCGGTGTGGTATTTGTGATGTACTGGCTGGGGAAGCGGAGCCGGGGCCGTCTATGTCAGCTCCGTGTCAGGATGACGTAAGTGAGGGGGAAGTCTCGGCTTCCCCAGCCCTTAGAGGATTTCCCACCTGGGATTTCCCTCTGGAGCATATGCAAGACGAGATTCTTAGGCATGCCATCATCCAAGTGAGAGTGATTGATGGTCACCATGGTGATATCCAGAAGCAGTGCCTTTGCTCAGCATCTCAGCACATAGTGTGTTGCGGAGGCACTCTTCAGAATTACCTCGCAAGTGGGGATTCTGAAATAAATCTTCACTGATCAAGACACTACTTTTGTCACGTACACTATACGAGCTGTACAAATTATTGGGTATTAAATCGATTTGTACAAGCGTCTACCACCCGCAAATGGATGGCTTGGTCGGATGGTTTAATAAAACCCTGAAAAACATGATTCGTAAGTTCATTCATGAAGATGCTCGGAATTGAGATAACAAGGTGAGAAAATGGCCTCCTTCACACCATTTGGCTTACACCAATTCGTGACCCTTCCGTTGGGATTATTTGGGGCCCCGGCTAGGTTTCAGTGCCTTATGGACCAAGTCCTCAGACCGCACTCTGCATAAGCCGCTGCCTATTTGGATGACATCATTATATACAGTAATGATTGGCAGTGGCATATACAGTATCTGAGGGCGGTTCTGAGGTCGCTGTGATGGGCGGTACTCACGTAAAACCCAAGAAGTGGGCAATTGGACGGGTGGAGGTATGGTATCTGGGGTTCCACTTGGGTCACGGGCAGGTGCGCCCCCAAATTGATAAGACCGCAGTGGTTGAAGCCTGACCAAGACCCAAGACCAAAAAGGAGGTGAGACAGTTTCTGGGGCTGGCTGGCTATTATAGGAGGTTTGTGCCTAATTATTCGGACGTCACCAGCCCACTGACCGATCTCACTAAAAAGGAGCCCCCAGACCCAGTCTAGTGGTTGGAGCTGTGCCAACAGTGGGGAGTACTGGGCAGGCTAGATGGCTCCCTGGCCTGAGTTGGGTGATGGGGGTATGTGGTGTTGGGGGCATGGTTGAGCACCTGCTTGTTAATGGAGAGCAAGATCAGGAGATCAGAATGCTTACACATACAAGGAATTTGTCTTGATGACAGAAGCTTCCAGTGCACAAATACATACAATACATTACATTTACATTACATTTATGCATTTGGCAGATGCTTTTATCCAAAGCAACTTACAGTGCCCTGATTACAGGGACAATCACCCTGGAGCAACCTGGAGTTAAGTGCCTTGCTTGTGGGGATTGAACCAACAACCTTCCGCTTATCAGTTCAGTGCTTTAGTCCACTACACCACCACCACTCCTATACAGCAACAAGACTGTATAATAATAATAATAAAAGTGGATAGAAAATAAAGAATATATAGAAATACACAATAAGACTAAGACTATATATATATATATATATACACTATATTGCCAAAAGTATTCACTCACCCATCCAAATAATTGAATTCAGGTGTTCCAATCACTTCCATGGCCACAGGTGTATAAAATGAAGCACCTAGGCATGCAGATTGCTTCTACAAACATTTGTGAAAGAATGGGCCGCTCTCAGGAGCTCAGTGAATTCCAGCGTGGTACTGTGATAGGATGCCACCTGTGCAACAAGTCCAGTCGTGAAATTTCCTTGCTACTAAATATTCCACAGTCAAATGTCAGTGGTATTATAACAAAGTGGAAGCGATTGGGAATGACAGCAACTCAGCCACGAAGTGGTAGGCCACGTAAAATGACAGAGCGGGGTCAGCGGATGCTGAGGCGCATAGTGCGCAGAGGTCGCCAACTTTCTGCAGAGTCAATCGCTACAGACCTCCAAAGTTCATGTGGCCTTCAGATTAGCTCAAGAACAGTGCGTAGAGAGCTTCATGGAATGGGTTTCCATGGCCGAGCAGCTGCATCCAAGCCATACATCACCAAGTGCAATGCAAAGCGTCGGATGCAGTGGTGTAAAGCATGCCGCCACTGGACTCTAGAGCAGTGGAGACGCGTTCTCTGGAGTGACGAATCACGCTTCTCCATCTGGCAATCTGATGGACGAGTCTGGGTTTGGTGGTTGCCAAGAGAACGGTACTTGTCTGACTGCATTGTGCCAACTGTGAAGTTTGGTGGAGGGGGGATTATGGTGTGGGGTTGTTTTTCAGGAGCTGGGCTTGGCCCCTTAGTTCCAGTGAAAGGATCTCTGAATGCTTCAGCATACCAAGAGATTTTGGACAATTCCATGCTCCCAACTTTGTGGGAACAGTTTGGGGATGGCCCCTTCTTGTTCCAACATGACTGCGCACCAGTGCACAAAGCAAGGTCCATAAAGACATGGATGAGCGAGTTTGGTGTGGAAGAACTTGACTGGCCTGCACAGAGTCCTGACCTCAACCCGATAGAGCACCTTTGGGATGAATTAGAGCGAAGACTGCGAGCCAGGCCTTCTCGTCCAACATCAGTGTCTGACCTGACAAATGCGCTTCTGGAAGAATGGTCAAAAATTCCCATAAACACACTCCTAAACCTTGTGGAAAGCCTTCCCAGAAGAGTTGAAGCTGTTATAGCTGCAAAGGGTGGGCCGACGTCATATTAAACCCATTGGATTAAGAATGGGATGTCACTTAAGTTCATATGCGTCTAAAGGCAGATGAGCGAATACTTTTGGCAATATAGTGTGTATATATATATATATATATATATACACACACACACACACACACACACACACACACACACACATATGTACAATATACAGAAGCAAGGGAATGTAAGAAGAGGTATGGTATGTTGGATGAATATAAATAACTAAGCTGTGTATTGCACATAATTATTGCTCAGTGGGGTAGTTTTAACTGTTCATGAGATGGATAGCCTGAGGGAAAAAACTTTTCCTGTGCCTAACGGTTCTGGTGCTCAGTGCTCTGTAGCGCCGACCAGAAGGCAACAGTTCAAAAAGGTAATGGGCTGGATGAGTGGGGTCCAGAGGGATTTTTTCCAGCCCTTTTCCTCACTCTGGAAGTGTACAGTTCTTGAAGGGAGGGCAGGGGCAACCAATAATCCTCTCATCAGTCCGAACTGTTTTTTTGTAGTCTTCTGATATCCGATTTCGTAGCTGCACCAAACCAGAGTTACTGAAGTGCAGAGGACAGACTCAATGACTGCTGAGTAGAACTGTATCAGCAGTGCCTGTGGCAGGTTGAACTTCCTCAGCGGGCGAAGGAAGTACAACCTCTGCTTGGGCCTTTTTCATAATGGAGTCAATGTGGGTCTCCCACTTCAGGTCCTGTGAGATGGTAGTGCCAAGGAACCTTGCACGAGGCAAGGATGTTTGTGTGAAGTGAAGGTCAGAGTGTGGGGTGTGAGACTGGGCCTTTCTAAACAGTAGAACACATTCAGGTCGTCAGCCAGTTGTTGGTTCCCTACAGTGTTGGGGGATGGAGTCTTGTAGTTAGTAAATTGTTTCAGGCCACTCCACACTGATGCAGGGTCATTAGCTGAAAAAGAGTTTTTCAGATTATCAGAATATCTTATTTTAGCCACTCAGATTTCCTTATTCAGTGTGTTCCTGGCCTGATTGTACAATATTTTTTCCCCACTTCTGTAAGCATCCTCTTTTGCCTGACGAAGCTGCCTGAGTTTTGCTGTAAATCATGGTTTGTCATTGTTGTATGTTAAATAAGTCCTAGTAGGAATGCACATATCCTCACAGAAAGTGATATATGATGAGATGAGAATGGTAAGGATTATCACCTGGCAATGATTGTCTTTAACAGCTGTTTGTCATTGCAGTGAGAATGGAGATGGGTTTTAAGAGCGAGCCGGATGCCAGTGAGGGGAGAGAGAGATGCACGAAGCTGTGTTTGTGTGTCTTTGTTTGATTAGCATTTTATGTTATGTTTGAGTTCAGTTTGTTATTAAAGTTTTACGTTGACTGTTCAGCTGATTCCCGCCTCCTCCTGTAACCCCATTACAATGACCAATGGACCTTTTTACATTTGTGTGTTTGAAACGTGGAAGTAAACTGTAATTGGATAAAGTTGGAGTCCACAGCAAATTTTATATATGCATTGCCATTGCCTCCAACAGCAAAAGATAAAATCCACGATTAAGTTGCCACAACTTTCACAATTTTCCAAAAAAAAAAAAAAAACAGTTTCTCCAAATTTTACGGTCACTCCCTCAGCAGCTACATTTGAAACCCCATTGCAGCAGTGGTGACTAGTTGTTCATGTTTTAATGAATGCCAGGATAACACAAATAATAATGTTATAATTTTACAATAAATAATTCTAATGTTTAAAATATGAAAGTATATAGAAATTTGCTAGATTTACGCTGCTAAATGAGGCAGAAACACGTCATCACAGGCTGTAGATAAGGTTCCTTGCTAAGTATAAGCAGTAAGACATTTTTCTGTACTTAAACTGAAAAAAGTTCTATGAAGTTCTTATGAAGTATTGTAAAGTTTTCTTTTAACATTTTCTTTTGAATGACGTTATGGGTCTGCTGCATGAATTCAGTTCAGTTTTCCTGCCTGGGAATACTTTGCTTGTCATGTCACTGCTGTCCTGACAGAAACAGAAGAGCAACAACATGGGTGCAGCCAGCCATAAATGGTGTTCCCGGCGCACACGAGGATCTACAATGGTTGTGGGTATGCCTGCACAGAATCTGCACCTTAAGAATTCCACAGAAACCTGGACAGATTCCAGCATAACTTGAGTACCCATCATTCACAAAGTCACATTTACAACCCCCTGCATATTAGTTTTTAAAAATATTTTTCAAAATTCGATGATGCTTTTTGATGATGCTACCAGTTAAGGTGCGTTGACAATGTGTATTTACATTCATACACTGATGAATACCAAAAATCTGCTTATTCATAAAATCTAATAACGCAACAAACCTGTGTTTACTTGCGACTTTAAATTATCGGATGCTTTTGATGTCAAAACATTAACAGGCATGTGCACATCAGCATGCGCACACTGGATAAGCCAGTAAGAACATTGGTAAAGGTGTTTACATGCAATGCAAAATTGTAATATTGGTAAAAAAATCAACCTGTCGATCAGTTTATGCTTCAACCATTCATGACCTTACCCCGATAATTGAAAGCTGCTTAAGGCGCTGACATGACTGTGACAGAGGGCTCTGTCACTGACCATGACGGTACTTGCATGGACACCACATACATTTAACACTTACCCATTAATTCATGCTGCTTTCATTGTGCAGGTGACACGCTGTGTGTTAGCCAGGAAAGCACAAGTGTTTTCTCTCTCTCTCTCTTTCTCTCTCTCTCACACACACACACACACTCACACATACAACTCAATCATGTCATCATTTCATCCCATATGGTTATTTTAGTACATAAACCCATACAGACACAATTATTTGTTTAATATTTATTGCAGTGTGTAGCGGCTGCCGAAGGTTCAGTCTCCTGTTTTCATTCATGTCATCCGTGTTCCACCGTTGGGGGACTTTCATGTCTTGTTTCAGGTTCCGTTTCCGGGTCACCCTACAATTGGACAAAACCACTTGATATATGTGTTGTTTTATTATTTTATGTATTTTTGGTTAAATGTTTAATGTCTAAACAGAAATGGATTAGTCCTTTTTGGTTTTACGTGAAGAAAAATCAACAAGGTACAAATAATGTGTGATGTACATCAAACTTTGTGATTTGGTGAGCTGTTACCTGCTAATGGTATGTTCCAGGGGAGGGGCATTGGGTATATAAGTAGTCTCAGTTTTCAGAGTTGTTGGAGTGGGAGGTTAAGAAGTGTGACTCAGAATCTAACTGTGGTAGGAATTCTGTGATTTATTTATTTAAATTTTTTATTATTATTATTATTATTATTTTTATTTTTATTTATTTTTTCACTTTTTTCTTGTTGATATGGAGTCAACCAAAATTGTTTTCACTTCCCTGGGAATTTTGTAAATACACTGCGTGCCCAGTTATTAGGCAAGTGAGTATTCTGATCTTATCATTATTTCCATGCACATTTTCCAACTCCAAACCATATAAACTTGAAAGCTTATTGGATTCAATCATTTTCAGGTGGTATGTATTTGTGTAATGAGGGAGGGTGTGGTGAAAGTGACAAACACCTTATATCAAGGTGTGCATAATTATTAGGCAGCTTCATTACCTTCATTAAAATGGGCCAAAAAAAGAGATTTAATTGACACTGAAAAGTCAAATATTGTAAAATGCCTTTCAGACGGATGCAACACTATTGAAATAGCTAAACTATTGAGGCGTGACCACCGGACAATCAAACGTTTTGTTGCAAATAGTCAACTGGGGCGCAAAAAACGCATGGAGAAGAAAAGGCACAAATTAACTGCAAAAGACTTGAGAAGAATTAAATGTGAAGCTACCAGGAACCCATTATCCTCCAATGCTACCATATTCCAGAACTGCAACCTACCTGGAATGTCCAGAAGTACAAGGTGTCAAGTGCTCCGAGACATGGCCAAGGTCAAGAAGGCTGAAACATGACCCACTGAATATATTCACAAGTTGAATTGTCAAGATTGGGCAAAGAAATACATGAGGACAGATTTTTCAAAGGTTTTATGGACAGATGAAATGAGAGTGACTCTTGATGGACCAGATGGATGGGCCCATGGCTGGATCACTAATGGACACAGGGCACCACTTCGAGTCAGGTGCCAGCAAGGTGGAGGAGGGGTACTGGTATGGGCTGCTATCATTAAGGATGAGGTAGTTGGACCTTTTCGAGTTGAAGATGGACTGAAACTCAACTCTCAAACCTACTGCCAGTTTCTGGAAAGTACTTTCTTCAAGCAGTGGTACAGGAAGAAGTCCTCAGCATTCAAGAAGGCCATGATCTTTATGCAGGACAATGCTCCATCACATGCATCCAAGTACTCCACTGCTTGGCTAGCCAGCAAGGGCCTCAAAGATGCCCAAATAATGACTTGGCCCCTTTCCTCACCTGACTTGGCACCCTTCCACTTTCTACTGAGAACTTGTGGAGCCTTCTCAAACATGAGATTTACGGTGAGGGAAGACAAACCTCTTTGAACAGCATTTGGGAGGCTGTGGTTGCTGCTTCAGTGAAAGTTGATCGTGAACAGATCAAGAAACTGACAGACTCCATGGATGGAAGGCTCATGGCAGTTATTGAAAAGAAGAGTGGCTATATTGGTCACTGAATATTTTTGAAAGGCCAAAAAGTTTATTTAATTGTCATTTTTGTGTTACTTATTTGTTGCACCTACTCTAAAAATTGAGAATAATCAATTGAGTTGGGAGAAATTATTTTTGTAATTTAGTTGCCTAATAATTGTGCCCACTTATATATTCCCATGAGAAAGACAAAACTCACTTTTTCTTTGTTAAACATTCAGGTTTGAGGTTCAATAACATTTTGGATTGACTGGGAGCTTTGTGTTTGTTCAACAATAAAATTCATCCTGAGGAATACAGTTTGCCTAATAATTGGGCACGCAGTGTAAACACCATTGCACTTACATGATACTTCGACTGAGCCATCAATTTTTTGTTTTATTTTTGACCTGAAACCCGCCTTTTGTGACAATGACCACACACGTTGTCGGCTTATTAAGCATAATCGAGTTAAGAATGTACATGTAAACATGCTCATTTTCAGAGTTTTGCACCAACAAAGTGACATGAGCTATAGCAACCATTGGTTTGGTATATTTGGCCAATAGTTGAGTACACTTTAACTTAATGCAAATGAGCAATGATGCTAGTGTTGGGTTAGATTCCACCTTAGTCGAGTCAGAGTCCAAAAGGGGCCGAGTCCGAATTAATATGTTCATGAATCTGAATAAAAGTTGTAACCGTAAACTCAGCATCAATATTTTAAGCTTATTTTAACCTTCACAACTAAGAAAAACTAATTGTCAATATAAATGCAACAAAAACACCTCACATTTCATATTCACATTTTATGATTGGTATACTGCTGAACAAACTTCAAATTGGTTTCAGAATGAAAGAATATGCTTTAGGTGTATGAAAACAAAACTGTCCCTCAACACACTTCTTATTGTGTTCTGTTGAATTTCAATTATTTTTTTTATTTTTTTCCCCCTCCACTCAAACATAGACTAAAGCAAATGAAAGCTGCGTTAGTCATTACAACCAGAGTTATCATTATTTCACATTTTTTAGTTTTACTACATTTTCAATTTTTTTCATTCAATTTAGTTTAGTTTTATCTAAAATTATGGGTGAAATACATGTAATTAAATACATTTAATATGTGTAATACATTTAATAAATGGTCATATTAAAACATTTAATATTGCCCATAAAATTAAACAGAAAATAAAAACAGAAAAGATCAGATACCATTAGAAATATATTTCTATTCTACTACACTAGACACTTTTCAGTCCTCCTGCTGTGTCCAGGTACAGCCTACTTCCCTAAAGTTAAGATCACATTTTTTTGACAAACTCTCCTTGGGCTGACATGTTTTTCTTTTCACATTATATTTAGTATGGATAATAGGTGAATAGAGACTTCTCCCCTCACTTGTGGTCTTCATTGTATTTTCTGACTTTTTTGCCATTGACACGCAAGTGCCAGCTTTACAGGTAGCACACAGAGGTTGAACTACAAATATGTAATGGACTGAGTTGTACAATTTCTATGGTCTATTTCATCCGTCATATTAGTTTAAATATCCCTAATATGTAGCATATTTGATTTTGTCTCGATATAGTCAACATTTTCAGTTTGAAATGGATTTGTGCAGGGGCCTTGGTAGCTCAGCAAGTATTGATGCTGACTACCACACCTGGAGTCGCAAGTTCGAATCCAGGGTGTGCTGAGTGACTCCAGCCAGGTCTCCAAAGCAACCAAATTGTCCCAGTTGCTAGGGAGGGTAGAGTCACATGGGGTAACCTCCTCGTAGTTGCGATTAGTGGTTCTCGCTCTCAGTGGGGCGTGTGGTAAGTTGTGCGTGGAATGCGGAAAGTAGCATGAGCCTCCCATTCTGTGAGTCTCCACGGTGTCATGCACAATGAGCCACGTGATAGGATGCATGGACTGACAGTCTCAGAAACAGAGGCAACTGAGACTTGTCTTCCACCCGGATTGAGGTGAGTAACCGTGCCATCATAAGGACCTACTAAGAAGTGGGAATTGGGCATTCCAAATTGGGAGAAAAGAGGATAACAATTTTTTTTTTTTTTAAATGGCTTTGTGTAGTAACGTGAGTCTGATAAAACATTTGTTCTATTTAATAATTTGCAGAGTTGGGGAACATACTTTTAAAAGTGTACTTGCGTTATTGATGTTTCTGGATGAGAGTGGCAGAGCACGTGTGGCGATCTCTTTCGCGCACACACATACAGCACACGCGGGGGTGTGAGAGAGAGAGAGAGAGAGAGAGAGAGTGTGAGTGAGTGAGTGAGTACTTTGACAGAGTGCACACTGCTGCTCTCAGAATAATCACATGTAAGGACATATACACATGAAAACTGATCTGCAGTATCAAATACACGGAATGTATGATGGTGTTAACTGTAGAGAGTCTTCATCATTATGAAGACAAAGCCAAATCCCGGACATTTAGAGGCAATTTTGAAATCCCGGCCGGAAAAGAGGACGTGTCCGGGAAAAAGAGGATATGTGGTCACCCTATGTTACGTTATTTGTTTGCTTGTTTGTCATTGCATCACAAATGCTTTGGTCTCAGAGGAGTCCAAAATTCTTGAGTCAGAGTCAAGTCCGAGTAAAAATGTATCCGAGTCCGAACTCACTCATCGAACTCTGTTAAACTTGAATGATCTGCGGTCACATATTTGTTTGCTGTATACAGAGCCTAGGGCTATCACAAAGACGTGTGATATTTCAGGACACCTGATTCAGTAATATCTGTCAGGTAATAGGGACATTTTCTGTGTGCTTTTTTCATACAAAAATCGATTATAAATGTGAAAAAGGTGCTCAGATTCCATGTGGGCTAAGTCAAAGGTAGTGGCTAATATGGGATTTGAATTAGATTTTTCCATAGAGCTCTCATTATTCCTGATCTAAAAAGGGAACAGATTGGAAGAAATGCTTACTTTAAGTCTTGCTTAAGTCGCATGATGCTCATGCTCCAGTAACTTTATTGGACTCTGAGTTTTCCACAGTAATGAAGTTCTAATGAGTTCTGGGTTTTGAGTATTTTGGGGTTTGAATGGCCTAAAGGGGAGAATAATAGACACATTAAAAAGGCATTGTTTCTACAAGCAGAAACAATATGTTTCCGCTAAAAGAGAGATTCAGCACTGAATACTAATGTGCACACACACACATACACTAGTGGGCAAAAGTTTGGAATAGTGTACAGAATTTGCTCTTATGGAAAGAAATTGGTACTTTTATTCACCAAAGTGACATTCAGCTGATCACAATGTATAGTCAGGACATTAATAACATGAAAAATTACTATTACAATTTGAAAAAAACGACTTCAAAGAGTTCTCATCAAAAAATCCTCCACGTGCAGCAATGACAGCTTTGCAGATCCTTGGCATTCTAGCTGTCAGTTTGTTCAGATTTTCAGGTAACATTTCACTCCACACTTCCTGTAGCACTTGCCATAGATGTGGCTGTCTTGTCGGACACTTCTCACGCACCTTACAGTCTAGCTGATCCCACAAAATCTCAATGGGGTTAAGATCCATAACACTTTTCCAATTATCTGTTGTCCAATGTCTGTGTTACTTTGCCCACTCTAACCTTTTCTTTTTGTTTTTCTGTTTCAAAAGTGGCTTTTTTCTTTGCAATTCGTCCCATAAGGCCTGCACCCCTGAGTCTTCTCTTTACTGTTGTACACAAAACTGGTGTTGAGCGGGTAGAATTCAATGAAGCTTTCAGTCGAGGACATGTGAGGTGTCTTTCTCAAACTTAGACACTCTGATGTACTTATCCTCTTGTTTAGTTGTACATATGGGCCTTCCACATCTCTTTCTGCCCTTGTTAGAGCCAGCTGTCCTTTGCCTTTGAAGACTGCAGTGTACACCTTTGTATGAAATCTTCAGTTTTTTGGCAATTTCAAGCATTTTGGCCGCCTTTCCAAAAGAGAGAACACATTGCCTGAGTGATAAGTGACACGTGGCAAAATATGAACCCTATCGGGGGGGGGGGGGGGGGTGTGTGTGTGTGTGTGTGTGTGTGTGTGTGTGTTTCATAGAGTTATTTGATGGATGAGTGTCTGTTGTGATAAAGAGCTTTAAGTATAGAGAGATGTCAGGATGGAGGTGTTTGTGGCGAGGAACATTCCGTTTTGATGACAGAGTGGATGGATGGGTGAATGATGGATGGTTAGAATAAACAAGTACAGTGTTCTGATTAAAGGATGTTTGGGATGAGCAGTGTAAGGAATACAAGATTGCTTCATGGAGGGATGTTCAGATAGAGACATGGTAAAAATGAAAGAGCATTCTGAAATTACAAGAAAAAAAGAGTTTTTGGTTAATAGATTTGAGGAGAGTAAGAAATAAAGTTATTTTGATAAATGACAGGAGATTGTGCTTTAAGATATCTTTCAGAAAACACTGAAGATATATGTTGATTTTGATCAGAAAATACAAGGAATAAAAGAGGCTGTTGTGACACCCATGGGTAAACAATGTGATCACACGGGATCTCAACATGTTGCTACCGAATGTTGCGGTACACTGATCCCTTTTTGCAGTTATTGACATGCACCATCCCCCACCAGACATCTTTGCTTCAATTCAAATGTGTTTCCTTTCTCTGTGATGCTGCCTCCGAGACACAGGTTCTGGTCCCATGGAAACCAGAAAATAGTGGCATTCACATAATGAAGTGTGATTCAGAGGTTGCATTTTCCCTCTTAAGATTAAATTTTTACTCTACTGACGTCAGGTGTGGGGTTGGAGTTTGGGTTAGGGTGTATGGTTAAAGCTGCACTACGTAACTTTGTGCTCCCTAGCGAGATCTGTGGTTAAAATTTAAAACTGCAAGCAATTTGCAGAATAAAACTTTACGTCCGTCGTGTTTCGACATTGCTCTTCTGGCAGATGAAACTCATGAATTGAGCTTACTTGGACATCGCCTGTGTGTGATCATGACTGGAAGAAACTCTGAGCCGAAGTCATAACGTGCTATGTTGACATTATTATGTTATACAATTAAACATTTAAAAAATGAAGTATTACTTGTTTGAAGATAAACAGCACTCTTATTTACATATTTTGAATGAATTAATTTTACACACATAGCACTTTTCTGACACTACACTCAAAAGTGCTTTTACGTAGAGAACAGGGGACTCTCCACAATCACCACCAGTTACCAGTATATTTTAATATGATTGTTCAAGTGTTTTATCTACTATCAATGTTTGTACTGTGCTACACTTATCAATCAAGGCTCCAGACTGTGACTAAAATAGTCGCAAATGCGACAAAAAATAATTGATTGTAACTATTTTAACATCTAGTCGCCATTTGGTGACAGTCGTGTTGTGTGCGTTCATATGCAGTTTCGTCATATATCATCTTGTGAGTTACTAAATATATTTTTAGAGCACGCACCAGTGTGTTTCATGCCGCTTTTCACCCGTTCTGTTTCTGATGAGCTCGCTGCACCGCATGCAACAAAAAACCTAGTGTGAGAGAGTCGTGAACAAATGACTCTTTTGAACTGGATCTTTTTCATGAATCACCCGAAAAGAACTGCGGGTTTGAACCCAGGAGTTCAGGTTAGCAGTCCGAATCAGATTCACTTTCTCAGCGAATCAGCTGTCAGTGAGTTTACAACTGGGAGTGCAGACATTTCAAAATAAGAGTCCCATGTGTATTTCGGGCTTCTTTATAATTAAAAGTCCCATATTGGGTACCACTTTTTTTCTTCTGTTAAATATTGATTGGGATTGGAGTAGCACAATAAACTGCATCTGGAATTTCTTTCAATTTGCACTCTTGTAGTCTCTGTGTCTGGGCCATCCACTATCCATAAAGAAAGACTAAGGCAATATAAAAAAAAAAAAAAAAAAATGAATTGTATATATTTATATCATATCATTATATAATATATCGATCAAGCTTTTGACACTTAGGACAATTGAGGGACTTGTACATAATTAATACACAAGGTGCAAACATTCATTGCTCAAGAAAACAACACACTACTATATGCATACTATATGTAATTATTTGTAATGTAGATTCTGAAGGGCAGTACTAAATAAAAAAATCTCTTTTATTTGTATAAATTATGAAAGGGGTGTGAACACTGGAGACAAAAGGGAATGCAAACTTATCTTCTCAACAATATATTGTGTTTACCTCAGATTATTGGGTTATCAGCTGTCTTTTCTTCAGCTTTCTATCTAAATCGAGCAATTCTGTGATTTGGCGACTAAAAACAGCCATTTGGCTCCTTAATGTTTCAGTTTACGTCTTTATTTAGTCTGGAGCCTAGTCAATTTAAGAGGTAAAACTCTTAAATTCTCTTAAACTCTTGATTTGAGTTCAATGTAAGACTTCATTATTTGTACATTATGTACAGCCCAGTGTTACAGCCAAGTGTAATGATGCGCCTTTTTCGTCTTGTCTTCGTTATCGTTGACGAAAAAAACCTTCATCAACGAACGTTTTCGTCAGTGATTTTATTGACGAAGATTTTTTTTTATTTCGTCAACGATAACAAAGACGAAACGAGAAAGGCGTATCATTACGATAATTAAATTATTTTATTAATGTACTGATGCCGAATATGACAATAAAAATGATATTGCAAGATTTTAACAGTGCAAGATATAAACAGAAGAAACAACATCATGTTAATCCGTGTATAGAAGAAGATATTAGATATGGATTCATCTAATCCAAAAATCCAGTTGAGGATTTTTCCGCTTGAGCTGCGTGAGTTGAATTTGCTAACACTGGAAAAATGAACTGCTTTAAAACTGGGTAAATTGTCCTGGCTTGTATAGCTAATGTGCATGTGCATTCTCGAGTTGATTGACAGGCCATGTCTGTATCTAAAAGGTGATTGGCTCTTTTACCTGTAAGGCGGGACTTCCTTTCTACATCCGTTGACCATTGGGTGTGAGCTCCTTGGTTGGGCATTCTAATTTCTCCCATTCATTTTAACAGAAGTGACCCGTCTCTGTTAAATAGTCTCTGGTATACTGCAGTCTCGTCACATTTTAACTTTTTGTTTAGCCTCCCATTCAGCTTACACTGGGTGACCTTGAGGAAGGATTACATCAAGATGTAGATTGGAACGCAGGGGCAGAATTTATATAAATAAAATAGTCTACTTCTCTCTCGCCGTTGCAGTTGTGCCAGTGATTACCCTTCCATGTGTCAATGCTGGCATGGGTGCCATAGGTTGCCTACCCCTGAAATATGCTTTCATGTTGACTGTATTACATAATTTACAACTAATTTACAAACTCACATTTTGCACCACTCTGTGGACATTTCACTTGGAAACTGGAGCTTAGATATGCCCATATGTTCAACAACAATGGCAATGGTTTAAATTTCAGTGACCACAGTCCGATTTTAGCTAAAAAAGTTTCAACCTACCGCAGCCGAATTCACAGTGTGATCAGTTTGGGTTAAGGGAAAGAGAACAGACAAAATGTTAGTTTATATGGTAACACTTTACAATAAGGTTCCATTTGTTAACAACATTAGTTAACATGAACTACTTTTACAGTATTTATTAATCTTAGTTAATGTTAATTAAAATATATACTAAAACATTTTTTAAATTAAAAGTTGTACTTGTTAACATTAATGCACAATGAACTAAGATGAACTAACAATGAACAATAGTATTTTTTTTTTTACAAATTAACAAACATTAAGATTAATAAGATCAAGATTAATAAATGCTGTAAATATAAATATATATATATATATATATTGTTAATTGTTTGTTCATGATACCTAATGCTTTAATGTTAATGAATGGAACCTTATTGGGGTTTTTTTTCTCCCCATTTTGGAATGCCCAATTCCCAATGTGCTCTAAGTCCTCATGGTGGTGTAGTGACTCGCCTCAATCTGGGTGGCGGAGGATGAATCTCAGTTGCCTGAGACAGTCAAGCCGCGGCATCTTATCACGTGGCATGTTGAGTGCATTACCGTGGAGACGTACCACGTGTGGAAGCTTCACGCTATTCTCTGCGGCATCCATGCACAACTCACCACGTGCCCCACCGAGAGCGAGAACCACATATTATAGCGACCACCTAGAGGTTACCCCATGTGACTCTACCCTCCCTAGCAACCGGGCCAATTTGGTTGCTTAGTAGACCTGGATGGAGTCACTCAGTATGCCCTGAATTCGAACTCGCGACTCCAGGGGTGGTAGTCAGCGTCAATACTTGCTGAGCTACCCAGGGCCCCCATGGAACCTTATTGTTAAGTGTTACCATTTATATTTAGATACATTTGGATACACAGTGGCCCCAAAAGTGGTATTTGAAGACTTGAGCTTAAAAATGAATGACTGTCATTGCATTAGATATCAAAATATCAGAACTTTGGAATCACTTATTTTAGAGAAGAATAGCACAAGCACACTTTTCAAGCGATACATATCACAAAAATGTGTTACATATCCAGAGTTAATGTGATGAACTACACAGGTGGTTACTCTGTTTGGATGCCATGTGAACTTCAGGGGAACAGACTTTATACATCCACCAAAAATGACCATGGGACTATTGGCTAAAAGTCATTCTAAAAAGGGGTATCTTAAATGTCCAAATATTTTTGGGGCCCCTATATAAGGAGTTGCAATGATTAATGTCTGTTTATTTAAGGTTAAAGTATGAAATGTTGAAAATTATTGAATAAATGGTAAACCATTTTGGCACCAAATGTAGTGGATAGTGTGACATGATGGAAAGCAACACTGTCACTATAGCAGTTAATCATTGCCTGAAGTCAGCCATTTATATACAACCTTTATTATATCTTCCTTTTGTGATGCTCTGCCAGGCTTGTACTGTTTCCACCATCAGTACCTCCTTGTTTGCTGTCATTTTTATATCAAACACACGCCGTTGGATTCAGATTAAACAAACAAAAACAAAAAAAGTATTATTTTTTTTATTGTTTGTCCCTGAACGCTCACAGGATGCCTAAAGCTGAGTTTTTTAATCATGCTGTACTGGTGCCTGATTAAGTCCCATCCAATTAGTTTTAAGCCATTCAAGTGGGTAAGAAACAACAGCTATCATCAAAAATTACAACGTGGACAGAAACAGTAGTACCAATAAGGCCACTGATCAGAAGACCATTGTTCACAGATGAAAATGGATGAATTGGATACTGTTTAGCTCTTTTTTTTTTTTTTCAGTATCGGTTCATTTTATCTTTTGTCACTCTGTTCTGTATTCATGTTATTTATCCATGTATGTTTTTTCAACTTATTTGGCTCATTATGTCCTATTCCTGAGATTTACAATTGGATTTCGTCATTGTATCTGTAAGTATAATTTTGTAATACTAATATTTTCCATGTTTGCCTTTAGCCTGGAGAGTTTATCTGATAATGACAGGAATCAGAAAAAAATCCCGAGGCACAAAATTATAACTATAGTTGGGTCACGATGCAATGCACATCATAATTCCTTTTATGTGCTGCAAAATAAAAAGTATTACATTACATTGTGCATTTATTATTTTGTTTTATCTTGAATACAGCAAGACGGACTTTGGTATGACATCACCAAATTGGATGAGTTGTATTGTTTTTTTTTTTTTGTTGAACAGAGGTCAATCCACAGAAGTCAATCCATACATATTTTCAATACAAATGACGAGCTAAACTCTGTCTGTGCTTGCTGAAATTTGAAGCACTGCGCCCAGTGGCCGAAGCGGGAAGTGTTTTTGAACAAGGCCACATGTGAGCTGGTTTCCATGTGAAATGTCCACAGAGGGTTGCCAAAAAGCAAGTTAAAAACGAGTTGTAAATGACGTAATACAGTGAAGTGGAATACATATTTTGTGAACTCTACCCCCAAACCCCAACCCTAAACCTTACTGCCAGTGGAGAAAAAATTTAATCTAAACCTCTGAACCGTGCTTGTCATGGATAATGCGAACACTATTACTTTCTGGTTTCAATGCAGGACGAGAATGCGAGTTTCCCACACTGTTGATGCAACACATTATTAGTCAGGAGATGGCTGATTTCAGGGTACTGGAACATTCGGTAGCAACATGCTGACTTTCTGTGTGATCATGTTGAAATATACAGTATGTAGGTTCTTTTTGAGATACCAGTTTTAATCATGGAAATTAGAAGAAAATTCCAAGGCACTTCATTTAGTACAAAAGTTAAAGCCTTTGTTGTTTGGCTGGTCACATTAAGACATTAAAAATGTTAATACCAGTGACTGGTGTGCAGTCCTAATGTGTCCTGCCAAACCACAATCAAGGCTTTTTAAGTTTTGTACTAGAAGTGCCTTGGACTTTTCTTCTAATTATCATGATTGAAACCTAACCAAAGAGCACCTTCTGGGATTTTACTCTACGAGGTCCCTCCAGCAAGTAGCACTCCAAAAGGTATTTCTTCTGAAAACCAGTTTCAATAGGCCTGTATAATTCTGCCAGACATGTAACAGGTTGATGAAGACACATCCTCACACGTTTAACATACTTATAAAACCTGAGAAATGTGACGTATATAAAAATGAAAACTACCATTAGTCATGAAATATGCATCTTTACTGCTTTAATTATTAGTCCAGATACAGTAAATAATAAAAGGCCTTTTTGACTTATTAAATATTCAAACTTAATTACAGCAGGTTTTGATTAAACAAGTATATGCTATAAATGCAAAGACACATTTTACTTATTTTTTACTTCTCTCTCACCGTTGCTGGCGTGCCAGTGATTTAACCCTACGCATGCCATAGGTTGCCGACCCATGGTGTATGTATTTGTGACAGGGAAGAGGAGTGAGTGGAGTTATAAATGTCTTGGAGAGGGTGTTTGCATGCAGTTGAGAAAGCAGAGTAGAGTTTAAGCTTGCTGGTTGTTCGTGCCAAGGCGTTCTTGAGGTGCATTGTTGTGGTATATTGAGGGTAAACTCTGTGCTGTTATCTGGTGACAAGCTTCCAAGACAGTTGCTGTTGCACAGGTGGGGAGGTCAAGGGTTACTGGAGTCGCTCCCACATATCAATGATGGGACAACACTCGGTAGAGATGGCAGAGATGGGTGTTCCCACAGAAGGCATAAGGTACCACTTACAAGACAACAAGCATGCACAGTATACTTGTATCCTTCATGACGTGGGACGATCTCATGATTGGGTTGGCCTTGCCCACCCTGGCCTCCCTGTGGAGTTGGGCCTGTTGTTGGGATGCAATCATCTACATGCCATAAAAGGTCAATTTCCATCTGGATAGGCCTGGCATCTCATTTATAATCTGATTGTTTGGTGTATTGGATGTGGTCAGGATGCAGAGTAAATACTGGTTTAGAGCTTTGTGGAATGGTATGGACTATGGAGTGAGCCACCAACAAATCCTGCAAATCAACCACTTGGTAAAAACCAAGAAGGTAGGGGTGAACTCTCATAGGTGGACTGATATGGACACCAAGGCCATATACAGGAATTTCCAGAGATGATTTTACTTCCATATGAGGCTCAAAGCATTCAACTGGTAGTAAGATGTTTCATATGTTCCAGAGTTTACCAAAAGGGGAGTTCATGAGGTAACTGTAGAAGGTTTTGTGAAAAGTTGTGTATTTTTTTTTTTTTTAAACCTTGATGGATAATTCCAAATATTTTCCATCAATTCACAAATAATAAACAAGAAAGAAGCCAAGCATTGTGTGTTTAAAACCTTTCAACCATCCTTGTGGCATATAAGCCTTTGCTCTCTTTCCTGAAGTTGAGATAATGGCATTTTTCAATGCAAAAGTAAATTACACACTTCTCACTATACAAAGTTATGATGTAATAATTACTTTCATTTTCAGCAACACAATCATTTTTTAAAAAGTAGCATTGGAGTCGTAAACCTGACATTGTTTCAGTTCACTGCAGAAGCGACCAACCAAATGGCAGAAGTTTCTGCCATGTCTTAAATTTGTGATTTTATGTGGCTGGCTACTTTTTCCTTGCATAGTGGCTGAAGATCTTATGGAAAGACATACAATAATACATTTATAATATTATCAGGGAAATTAAAACAAAAATGACAAAAATGGATGATGGAATGATGGAAATGTTATATAATTTTACAGTATATAATAAATTTTACATAACTATTGTAAAAACGATAAATGTAATAATGGTTTTTAATATAACAAGAATAATACAAATAAAGTGCAAAGATGTAAAATTAATTAACAACATCAAATATCAGGAGGTACTTTAAGTAAATAATTTATTTCATAGGGGTTCAGCTGACAAAAAAGTTTAGGAACTTCTGAAATATTCTGTTAGCCAGATGTTCTACAGCATGACAATGTTGCAGTTTTTGTATTTGGAGTGTGCTGGGATTCTGGTATCAGAGTAGGGGATGCTAAAGCTCATCAAAAAGACAAGTTCTGTCATTTTGATTTTACCTAGACTCTCGGGAGGTAGTTGCTGAATAGAGAATGGTGACTAAAGTAATGAATGTCAGAGACAATGTCTCTCACTCTGTCAGAGGCATGCTAGCTGAAATGAGTATGTACAGTACAGCAATGGGCTAACCTAATGTTGGCATTACTAGGACCACTAGAGAAGGCCATTCCTGACTATTTTTCCAATGTGTGCAGTATATAGACAGTTTGCATATTTTGCTGCTGTATTGTGCTGATTCTTTTACGGTACTGTTGCAGTGCATTTCCTTAATCCACCCACATCTTTATGCCTCAAAATAGAGGTGGCTATCTTTTATTCAAATGTTGAGAACGAAGTGAATCTACCGGAATTCAATCAGAACATAGCACAACAGACTGGTTCCGGGAGTAGAATTTTGATAATCGACAGTATATGCTTCTGTTGAAGCCATCAGTCCGCATTATTCCATTATTTCAACTTCTCTCTCTTTTTTTTTTTTATCATGTTTAATAACAAAATTCCTGGGGAAGAAGTACACTACCCATGATCCTGAGGGGGGAATATCCACCAATCAGAGATCCAAGGCAAAAAGTCCAGCAGTGACTGCCTACTTCCATGATGCACTGTGAATGATGCAGCCAAGTGAATGATGCAACCAACCTAACTAAGGTTATCCTACACTGTCAAACTACTTGTTTATTATTGATCTGAATATTTAGCAAATTATTTTAAATATACTGATTCTACACTTATAATCAACAACTTCAGTACAATCAGTAGTTTTATATTTGTATATAAGTTTTATTTTATTACATCATTCGCAGTGTTTTGTGGGATGGTAGTTCGTTCACTCATGAAAAACATTTGTACCCAACCGGTTTCAAATACTTTTTTTTTATTTTTTTTGTATCCAAATATAGGCTTGCATGATGCATATCTGTGAATGTTTGTGGATGCTTTGTTTTCATGTGTCAGGGTAAACTCTGGACTCTGTCTATCCTAAAGTGCTTTAATGAAAAGATATTTCAGAGCTCTGACCTCATACCCTCTTTGATTAAAGAGCACCTGTTATGGTTTTTTAAATATTACCTTCATGTAGTGTGTTATATAGCTGTTTGTGAATGTAAAAAAAGTCTGCAAAGTTTCAAAAATCAAAGTGCACGACAAATGGAGTTATTGACTCCCAAAAGAAAGAACCGATTCTGAACACCTGAAACGAGTTGTTAGTAATTCCAGACTTTCTTCCTGTACTAACCTACGTAATTTGGTAACAAAAAACCCCACCTCTGCTCTGTTTACATTTACAGCCACTGCACGCTGTTAGCATGTTAGCTGTTAGCCTCTGCTAACCGGCTAACTCACGTTATTGTCAAATTACATATAAACTTACCACTGAAAACGTCCTGTTCTCGTCACGATGGTGGTTGGGGTTGATCTTCCGATGTATCACTATCGGACTTGGGCTCAAATTGGTAAGGTAAAACAGACATTTTTTCAGACGGAGCTGAAACTTGGATATGGTAGTGGGCGTTTCCTTTCCGACAAGCGCTGTAAGCGGTAGACCAATCACAACAGACTGGGACATCTGACCAATCAGAGCAGAGTAGGCTCTCTGAAAGGAGGAGTTTAGAATGGATCATTGAAGGAGTCGTTTTTGACACTGGTAAAAAAAAGGTAATGCTGCAATTTAAATTATGAGCAAATTAAAGTGTTTTTTTGACCTTGGATGCATGTAAATCTATTGTATGAGACCTTTAAAACAAAATTAGGCACGTATAAAAACCATAATGGGTGCACTTTAAAGCAATTTCTAGGTGCACACATCTTCTGTGTTTGTTTGTACAGTGTGCGTGTGTGCATCTACCTTCAAGCCTCAAGCTCTCCAGCTAAATCCTTACCCTCTTCACATGCTTAGCAACCTCCTGCCAAACTGGAAAACCTCTTAGCACCTCAAGTACCAAAAAAAAAAAATGATTTTTTATGTGTGAATCTGTAAGATTAATTTTCTAAACCTGGCCTGAGACTTGATAATTTTGATTTGGCATGCTGTGTGTGTGCATGTAGCTCCATACATGCAACTCTGCTTGTGTGCGTTTACACCTGAGACATAGAGATTTGGGTGGATCTATGTGTGTGTATGTGTGTGTGTTTGCAACCCTTAATCCAGTTTCATCCTAGAGCCTCTTACACACTCAAGTGCTGCATTCACAATGCCATCCACAAAACACCATCGAATGCAACCACTACATTTGCATTGATTTATCAAGTCCTCGGAGTATCTGGGACACAGTTTTAATGTCTTCTGAATTGTTTGCCTGATATATTTTTAGAATGCGAAATAATTGGTGTATGCGAAGTTTGGTGCACGCAGTTTTGGATCTGTGAAGATGGATTGCTCCGTGACTCTGTTATGCACCGTAGATTCAATTTTCTCAGTGGGTTCGGTTACAGTGAGGTACAGTTTAGTTGAACTGGATGAACATATATTTACCTCATGTAAATGAAATTCCTTTTGGCCTCTTTCTGCATTCTGCACACAAGTGTGTGGTTAATCCTTGTCAAATACCTCCTTCTTGCCTGTTTATTGGCATGTCACTGTTTGCTTAAGCTCAGTATTTGAAATCTGTTTAGGCACAGTGGTGGACAGATCAGTATGTATGTGTTTACACAGAGCGTGAACCATGATATTCATAAGCTGCATTGTCACTCATTTATGTGTTTGTGTATTCGGAGATATCAACCTGTCTCCTCACAAGGATGCAGTCATTATTCTTAACTCAGTCAGTAACTGCATTGTGACAGTGAGCAGCAATTTCTGTTTTTTCCCTTTCCTGTATTCAACTGCTAGCTATCTGCTCCTGATACTGTATGTGCGCCCCTTTCCTCATTCCTGTTCCCTCAATTTTCCTTATCGTACTTACTTTTTCTGTCTTCACTCCTACTCAATATGTTTACCTTTCTCTTTTTCTCTTCCACCACCTGTTCTCTCTTCTAGGATGCCAGTTCTTCATTTTTCCAGTTCGGGGCCTCCCTCCAGCAGGAGGCGCTGTTGATGCTTGCTATAATGGAGGAGTATGACTGGCACATCTTTTCTGTGGTCACCACCAAGTTCCCTGGTTTCCAGGACTTCATAACTACTGTGCGCGTCACGGTAGACCACAGCTTTGTACGTTGGGACCTTCAAAGTGTAGTGACGCTGGATGCCGTTGGCGAACCAGAGGACCGTGCCCATGTACAACTTAAACGCATCCAGTCACCGGTCATCCTTCTCTACTGCTCCAAAAACGAAGCAGAGATGGTCTTGGATGAAGCCCGTTCTCTAGGGCTCACTGGGGCGGGCTTTGTGTGGATTGTTCCCAGTCTGACAACAGGAAATCTCGAACATACTCCGGAAGCCTTTCCGACAGGGATAATATCTGTTGCGTACGACGAATGGGATTATCCCCTAGAAAAGCGTGTGCAGGATGCTGTGGGAATTATCAGTTCTGCTGCCGCTACCATGTTCCACGTGGAAGGTCGGATACCTGATGGCACGGCGAGCTGCTACGGCCAATCAGAGAAGCCGGAGGTGCCGCCAAGTGCTTTGCGAAGGTAAGCAAGCATTGTTTGCTGTTACATGTATGAAAATAACTTATCTATTTGCACAATAAAATTGAAAACACTGGCAAACATGTATACTCGGTAGAAATAATCTGTAAAGCCTTAAAGAGACAGTTCACCTATAAATAAAAAATATGGCATCATTTACTCACTCTCATGTTGTTCCAAACCCACGTAACTCTCTTCTGTGGAACAGAAAATTAGATGTTAAGCTGAATGACGGCCGTACTCACCATTCACTTTCATTGTAAGGAAAAAAGTTGAAAGATGAATACTGACTGAGATTAGCATACTGCCTTATAGGACTGGGTAAAAATATAGATTTTCCGATGCATCCCAGTTTTCTTTTGAATGATCTCAATATTGATTCTTAAATCCCAAGATCAATGTTTTACTCAATGCAATGCAAGTAAATCACTGCAATTAAAATCGCTGTTGCTTTTTCATATTTCACTCCGCAGTGGTTGAGCAGAATATAGGCGAGGAAGCACCAAGATCCTTTCACTGCGTGTTGAGAGTAAAAGTTTAGTTTGACTCGTTCTGTGTAACATGTGTCCAAAGACGAGATTCACGCAAACTATTTATTATTGTATAATATTTCTTTTAATATCCTTTTCTGTTCTGACAATACGTCATTTATCATTAAAAAAATTATACATTTATTTTAATCATGCACAGATGCAGAAAAGAAGCCATTCGACTCCTCTCTCATTAATGTGCACTCAAATACATACATAACACAGATTCACACAATGAACTGCTAGATAACCTGGCATTCTTAAAGAGACAGTACTGGATTTTAACATGTGTTTTACAAACCAATGTAACTAGTAAATAGTACAAGTAATGCATGATAAATGCAAAATAATGCATGATACATGCAAAATAATTTTTTTTTTTTTACGTTTTATTGTTTTATAGATGTTTTACATCCCTTAACACTACCCAACCCCTAAACATAACCACTTTTCAACCACATAAAAAGATGTAACATAAAGATTAATGTACAGTGACAATTTATAACACAAAATACATTTTCAAATATGTTACAGCTGCTAATCCCACCCTACCCCTAACCATAACCATTTCTAAACCATATAAAAAACACAACTGGCAGATAGATTTAATCACAATAAATTATTCAGAAAAATGGAAAAATCCAGTACATAATAGTTCAAAAGACAAAGCGCTGCATCTGATGCACTCCCTGACAGCATACAATAGCTTTGTTTGAGGTAGAGAGTGGAATTTATGTTATTTATCGCTGGAAACCTTCATCTGATACACGCCGTGAAGTAAATCGCAAAGGGCTGCGATTTTAAATAAATAAATAGTCTGCTCACTTCAAAGATTATTTGCACTGCTCTGTCCTGTCTATATTAAGTTAGAGTATTATTACAGTGTTTTAGGAGCAGTTCTGAGCTCCACAAATCCATATTATGCTTAGAGTAACAAAAGTGCTCAGAGTTCGGTCCGTTTGCTTACGTGCGCTAAGCACTTTATTTACACTAAACCGGCATGTCCTGCGTAAAGTCTCCGCTAGGCACAGGTGTCATAATAATAACGTGGAATACAAGATGGAGTATAATTCAAACAGCTTTAAAATGATTACTGAGCAAACAGAATAAACAGTAGCACCTGCAGATTCCAGAAACATGCGCTCTTCCTCCTTTCTCCTGTCATTTGTTTAGCTCACGAGAGAGCGTCAACCTTATTACACTCCGAGTGGCAATAAGTGAAAGCGGAATTAATATTACCAACATCCAACAAAATGAAAAGGAAGGAATGTACAGTTGAAGTCAGAAGTTTACATACACCTTAGCCAAATACATTTAAACTCAGTTTTTCACAATTCCTGACATTTAATCTTAGAAAACATTCTCTGTCTTAGGTCAGTTAGGATCACTACTTTATTTTAAGAATGTGAAATGTCAGAACAGTAGTAGAGAGAATGATATATTTCAGCTTTTATTTCTTTCATCACATTCCCAGTGGGTCAGAAGTTTACATACACTTTGTTAGTATTTGGTAGCATTGCCTTTAAATTGTTTAACTTGGGTCAAACGTTTTGGGTAGCCTTCCACAAGCTTCTCACAATAAGTTGCTGGAATTTTGGCCCATTCCTCCAGACAGAACTGGTGTAACTGAGTCAGGTTTGAAGGCCCCCTTGCTTGCGCACATGCTTTTTCAGTTCTGCCCACAAATGTTCAAGCAGATTTAGGTCAGGGCTTAGTGATGGCCACTCCAATACCTTGACTTTGCTGTCCTTAAGCCATTTTGCCACAACTTTGGAGGTATGCTTGGGGTCATTGTCCATTTGGAAGACCCATTTGCGACCGAGCTTTAACTTCCTGGCTGATGTCTTGAGATATTGCTTCAATACATCCACATAATTTTCCTTCCTCATGATATTTTGTCAAGTGCACCAGTGCCTCCTGCAGCAAAGCACCCCCACAACATGATGCTGCCACCCCCATGCTTCACGGTTGGGATGGTGTTCTTCGGTTTGCAAGCCTCACTCTTTTCCCTCCAAACATAACGATGGTCATGGCCAGACAGTTAAATTTTGTTTCATTAGACCAGAGGACATTTATCCAAAAAGTAAGATCTTTGTCCCCATTTGCACTTGCAAACTGTAGTCTGGCTTTTTTATGGTGGTTTTGGAGCAGTGGCTTCTTCCTTGCTGAGCAGCCTTTCAGGTTATATCCAAACAATTGTTGGAAAAATTACTTGTGCCATGCACAAAGTAGATGTCCTCAACGACTTGCCAAAACTATAGTTTGCTAATATTAAATCTGTGGAGTGGTTAAAACTTCTGACTTCAACTGTACATAAAACCAGTTTTGACAGAGCTGCTGATAAAATGTTAAATTATCAGATTCGGACGATTAGATGTTGGACGATTGGAGATCAATGTAAAAATCCTGATTGGAGCATCACTAATATTTAAGTTCACTGGGTTTCAAAAACCGATGATGATTAGTGGGCTGAGACCCTATCACAAGATGGACATAAACAGGTACAAGGTGGATGGGTACAATTTTAATATGAAGAAGACTGTGTTTTTTTTCTTTGTTTTATTGTTTATATATTTATTTGTTTGTGGGTAAATTTAAAAAAAGGTCTCAGTTTGGTTCTTTTTAAGAGGACTCAAATGTGAAAACCCCAGTAGCCTTTTGACAGTTGATGAACATGTGAAAAACATTAAAAAAATAAAAAATAAACTGACTATCATAATCGCAGCTCAAATCACATTCGCAATATTTTACCAAATAATCACAATATGAATTTTTGTCCAAATCGTGCAGTCCTACCGTGAAGGCATTGTCTGTTTCATTCAAACCAAAAAAATGACGGAACATGACATGTAATCCCTTCGTAACACCCGTGCTGTAATGTTTGAGGCGGCAATATTTTAAAGGTCCAGTATGTAAGATTCAGAAACCCTTGTTATTAATGACACCTGTGGCCGTTAAGTGAACTGCAGCCAGCTACCTGTTGCTCGTGCTCGTGCACACACTCCATAGGGACGCGAGCATCAGCCAAAACAATGACGTAACGTACAAAGAGACTGAACGTGATCCACTGGCATCATGCTGACAGATGAAGTAACATAATTAAAATTATACAGTTATGATCGTTTTACTACAAACTTTGAGACTAAACTAAAACTACTTATCAGCTAACAAAGCATACTGATACACACATACAGCTACATACTACTGAACTATACCAGACAGTTTACTGTTGCACTGCACTGTTATACTATTGTATGTTTTGTATGTCATATGTTGTACTATGAATAAGAAACCAGCATATTTGCTTACATTTATCCTGTATACATGACTTTTAGTATAAAGTGAAGATCGTTGAATTTATTTATAGGTAGTTTGCAATTCGTCAGCATTAGCAGGCAAGATCAGGTTAGCTAAAATTACACAGATCAATCCTTATGGCACTATATTTCACATGCTTTGCATTTATGTAAGCTTACCTGTCCAATAAGAAGAACGCCAATTCAGGGGCGGTTTTGATCCCCAAAACCGAACAAAGGTTCCTCCAGGAATCAAATGCTCTGCCAATGTTCACTCTACTTTTGGCTCGACCACGATCATGTTCCCGCTTAGCCAGATGTGATTCAGTAGATAAATGTTGTTTTTTGTTTTTGTTTTTTTGGCTTACTTGGAGTTTGTTTAGGAGTCGGTGTTGTGCTGGGAGCCGGACCTTTGCTGGATTCCATTTCTAAGATAATGTTACTTAGTGTTGCAGTTTGTTGTCGCTGTTGAATAGCGGGAGAGAAACTATTACTGTCTGAGGCAAGGCTCTCGGGAGCGTGCATAAACGTCACATTCTTTGGATTTTCCCGGCAAAAGCGACCCGCTCCCTTCGCATGAAAATCAGTCTACAGGTATTAATAAGGAACCTAGGAAGTCCGGGAAGGGCTCATTTTTTAAGTTGCGCAAGCCGTTCACACATTGGCAAAAAAATAAAGGCGAATATTATATGAAAATTGTTACATATTGCACCTTTAATTATGAAAACTAAACCAATGCAGGTTGATGGTTACGGCGGGCATTGTGCTGAATTGAGATGGAGATTTCTAAATAAAAGGCTTGAATTTGGGTTTATTCCTCACACAAAGCTACCTGAAGATTTGGATCACAGCGAATGAATAAAATGGATTACTTTTAAGATTGTTTTATGGTGCTTTTGTGGTTTTTGTTTTGTATTTTTGGCTTATAAAAAATAAATGCTTTACGAATGATTAAACGATTGCTGAATTTTAATTCATTTTAACATTTTAAAGATTAGTCTTTGTTAAAGTTATATAATCCTTTAAAACATTAAATAGAGTAGCAGAAATCACACAGAACCCAATGAAACGGTTTTAATGTCAAATTAGGTAAATGCATCAACTGCGTTAAATAAACGTGATGCATTTAACTAATCTTATTGATTATAAATGCAATGAAATTAACTGATTTATTCCATTAATTTAATATTCATAAATTTAATCAGTATACATAAACATTTGTATGTTTCTAAAGGTGTAAATACGTAAAATAATGACATTTTAGATGCCATCAATCTGTACGTTTTAATATCTCTGCAAACGAAAGAAAATGTATGTTTACTAGAACCAAACTTTATGTAAGAATACATACGAATTCACATGAGATCATGTTGCTTTTTGATTAAATTAGAAAGAAAATTACTTGACTAAAAGAACTGCATAAAGTCTTATAGATACAAATTTTTCTGAACTCCATGTTAAATGTTTTAATTAAATGTTATGGTCAAATTGTGTTTAATCAAATACATACTGTACAGCTTTAATCAAATGGAAATATAATAATTTAATGTGTGTGTGTGTGTGTATGTGTGTGTGTGTGTGTATATATATATATATATATAAACAAAAAAGATGCACAACAGAGCTTGCTGATATTCAGTACACTTGCTTTTGTGATATTGCTTACAGATAATAATACTAATATAACCATTTAATATGACATTATTGTTGTTATGAGTATTATTGTGACTACTTCGAATATTACTCTTTTATACAGTAGTAATATTTTTCCGTGTAATGTCTTCAATTTTACGAAACCAGTTGAATAGAGCTCTCATTTCACAAATCCAGTTGAGTAGAGTTCAGCGGGACTTTTATTTTGAAAGACCTTTGAAGTTCTTCCTGTTTTTAAGGGTTTGTTATATCAAGCTTCCCGCGACTCGCAAGTTGAAATCTCCGCAATGATGAAAAAGGTCATTTGTGAGCCGTTTATATGCTAAACACACTGCTCTGCAGATGGATACTATATACTTTAATATGGTACTGAAATTAACAACAAGATGATATCGGACTGTTTTTAATTTTTTGGTATCACGCTATTTAGTTAGTACTTGTACACCACGCAACCCTACTATGTATCCTGCACTGGCAGCTAGAATGTGGATCCTGGATGTACAGCCACAGTGATTACATCAATGTTAACATTATAAAGTAGTGTTCAACCGATATATCGCAGAGGCCAATAAATCGGGCGACATTCAGAATTTAATTACCGCATCGGCCATAATGTTTCCCGTTTGGCCGATTCGTTTCTTAAGGCTGTGAGGGTGCTGAAAATCACCTGCTTGCATGTGAAGGAGCCACCTGAGAAATGTAAATGACCAATCACAGTTCATTTTGTTGTTATGTGCCATCACAGTCTCATTTAAACGGCCCGCATTTCAGAGATAGACGCGTTTGAGCTCAAAATGGTAGTGCTCGCCTGTTTCATTCTCCCTGTCTCTCCTCAACAGATCCCTGTTTCTCCTAACGGTCTTGTCTAAGGATTAAAAAGGCAAATATCAATAAAATTTATGTTGTATACCATCTGCGGATACCTTGTTTAAACAGATGCAATACAAAAACCTCACAAAACTTGAGCAAATCCAGCATCCTGTGGAGCACTCATATTTCTTCCTCTAAAGCATTTTTCATCAGCCTCTCCTGAGCAGTTCCCTGTAACTTTTAACTTACTTGTCTAATGATAAAAAGGCAAATATCAATAAAACTTATATCATATACCATCTGCAAATATGTGGATATCTCGTTTAAACAGATGTAATTCACGAATCTCACAAAAATCCAGTGTTTTCTTGTCAAGCGCTCATCTAATATCTTCCTCTGAAACGCAAATTCCATCATCCAGAATCAAAACTTCAGGATCAGGATCAAAAGTTCCTTTAATATTTCACAAATCATGATGGTCAGACTGTAACAATCAAAGCAGGCAATCCACGGCATTTAAACTCTCAGTAGATTGCTGCTGCTCACACTGGATGCAAATAAGCACGTGAGTGCAACTTCAAAGTAAAAACGCTTCATGTGCGCTATGAGTAAATGTCATATTCACTATGTACTGTATGTACAATTGGTTTGATTGGGTCTTGTGGTGAAGGGGGCATGGTCGTGTGTCTGTCTGCGGGAGAGAGGGAGTGGTGTGGCTCGTCAAGCTGGTTGACATAATCTCCAACAGTTGTTTCTCATTACAGTGATAGCAGAGAGACGTCTTAAAACAGCCAAACACATCAGAGGAAAGCAGAGAGAGAGAGGAGAGAGAGAGAAGAACTTGCTCGCTGGCTCCCGAATGCGCTGTCACCCGGTCCTCAACCGGCTCGCTCCTTTCCCAGCAGACAACAGCGAGTCCTCCGGCCCCTGGTGGACAGAAAAGCTCCTCCCCTTCTCGGCAGATGGCTGTGGTTCCTCCGGCTCTCAGTGGCCGGCAGTGACCCCTCCGTCCCCAGGCAGATGGCCGCGGCTGCTCCCCTGGTGGATGGCAGCGGCAAGGACACCACAACAGCGCATCCCTCCTCCTTCCCGGGTTTCGGCACCACTATAACAGTTCAAGGATGGGCAAGGAGGAGGCGGGAACCGGCTGAATAGTAAACATAAAGTTTAATGGTAAACTTAAACCCAACATAAACAAACATGCAGCGAGGCCGCTTGCGTCTCTCTCTCTCTCTCTCTCTCTCTCTGCCTTCCTCTGGCATGTTTGGCTGTTTTAAGGCATCTCTCCGCTATCACTGTAATGAGAAACAGCTGTTAGAAATTATGTCAACCAGCTTGACGAGCCACACCACTCCCTCATTTCCTATTATATTAACAATTTCTTCATGTAGAAAAAAATGACTAAAATTTTATGACTAAACAGAAATCAGAAAAAAATGCTATCATTTAAAATTCAGTTTTATTTTTTAAAGATCATTTTTTACAAAGTTAAAGTTTTGTGTGAAATTGAATGAATAAAGTGCAAAGTGTTTATAATTTTTTTAATGTTTACATTATTTACTATATCTGCATTGTATCGGCCTATCGGCCACCCTGCTTTCTGGATATCGCATCGGCCATTAAAAAACCCATATCAGTCGACCACTATTATAAACCACAATCATTTTTGCATTATGTATCTGATTTTTATTAAAACTAATAGATTTCAATTCACATAAAAACTTTGAAACTTTTTACCAAGCCTTCTTTATCTATTTTTGGTACTTTTTAAAAAACAAATTAACCTTGTCCCAGACCTAGACTTTCGATATGAAACTATAAAAATCTATTGTAAAATTACAAATGATTACATGTTTTAGTTTCAGTATTTATTGTGTGAAAAGATTTTTTATAACAACTGTCCCACAGTTATGGCATCATTTCCACCACACCACACAATTTTGCCAATTTTTTGTAATTTTACCAAATTCAGAAAGCATGCAAAAAGTTTGAAAATTTTATTTGTGTGTGTTTATGATACATAAATGTTAGCTGTAAATTAAGCCTAAACAAGACAAAAGACATTTATTTCAAAAACAAAAATTATAATTCATCTCATTTCCTCCAGAATTATGTTAAACACAATACAGAATTTGAGATGAGGTCGAAAGACACTGTTGTGGAAATTTTCATTCCTTTTTTTTTTTTTTTTTTTTTAAAAAGACAAAAAGGACATTAATCTCCTGTAATACATGTACATACACTGTGGGGACATTATCAGTAGACACATTTAAAAAATCTAGTGAGCGTTAAAAAATGTTTTTACAAGACTTTACCTTCTTGAAGTCCAGTGCTGAAAGTGCCCGAAGTTGAAGAAACACGTGGTTATGTAGGCCCTACATGCTGTGTCTTTTGGCTTGTTTGTCTGTGCTACAGCTTGGCCACCTACTTCTCTGGGCAAGCAGTTGCTTTTACAAGCCTTTTTCAAATGAACTCACTTGCGTACAGAACTCTTTCTTGTAACGCAATACAGCAAAGTAGCTAACATTTTGTGCTCTGCATTAGAATTGAAGATGCACTTAGAAATGAGAATACCACTTGAAGAAATTATTACTTTTGGGAAATGTAAAATTATGTTCAATTGCAGAAGTGAACTGGAGAGATTTTGTAGTATGTCTCTAGAGCTTGTAAAAATGTGTCTCTCATACAGGCTTGTTTTATTATGTGTAGGGGTGTAACGGTATGAAATGTTCACGGTACGGTAACCTTCACAATATATACCACGGTATCACGATAATACGGTGCCTTGTAGGGATGGAACGATATATCGAATTTCGAATGTATCAAACCAAAAAAATGACAAACCATATTGAGGCAAAACTTGATATTTCAAAATACGAAATATTGTTTTATGTGCATGTGATCATAAATGAAATGACCCGGCAAACATCAGAATCTCTCTATCACTTGATTTTACACCACCTATGCTTTTTTCCTACACTGTGAACTGCAACACCCGTTGGAGTCTGTGAAATGCGCGTTAAACTCTTAAAGTGACAATACCATTATAGTGCTTGTTATATAAATTAATGTAAACTTAATGTTAATACTTGTCAATTGTACACATTATTTCAAACATTGACAGATCATATCATTATTATATATAATTTCAAGAAATAATATTAATTGATAGAAAGTAGAATTTTTATATTTTTAAAAAGTTAAAATGTGATTATAATAATCAAGACAAACAAATTATATATATAAAAATATATACACTTTCACATACTTTTTCAGAACTGTTTCTGTTCAGTTCTTTTGCTTGTTCTGCAGCTGATCAGCCTGAATGTAGCCCACAATTTTTGAAGGCTCATTTGTTTGTGATCTTTTCATATAAAGGTATATGAGAAACTCTTCTTTAAATCTGAAGATTCATATTGTGTATTAAAGAACTTTATTTTGATGAGAAATTATAATGTGCATTTTGCGTAAACATTAAAAAAATTCTGCCATACATTGTCTTTTAAGTGTTAACATATCGAATCGAGATAATAGTGAACCGAGGACCTCGTATAGTATATCGAACCGAATCATGAGATAACCATATCGTCCCATCCCTAGTGCCTTGCTAAAATTATTAGAAAAATACAGCAATGGGGGGCCTTGGTAGCTCAGCAAGTAAAGATGCTGACTACCACACCTGAGTCGCATGTTCGAATCCAGAACATGCTGAGTGACTCCAGGTCAGGCTTCCTAAGCAACCAATTGGCCCGGTTGCTAGGGTGGGTAGAGTCATGTTGGGTTAACCTCCTCGTGGTCACTATAATATGGTTCTCGCTCTCGGTGGGGTGCATGGTGATTTGTGCGTGGATGCCGTGGAGAATAGCACGAGCCTCCACACGCGCTATGTCTCCACGGTAACTTGTCAACAAGCCATGTGATAAGATGCGTGGATTGACAGTATCAGACACGGAGGCAACTTAGAGCGCATTGGGAACTGGGCATTCCCAGTTCCCAAAAAAGAAAAAAGAAAAAATACAGCAACATGTCGTCTGACTGGATGATGGCCCAGGATGTGATGGTGGGGCATTCTTCTGGATGAATAAATAAATACATTTGAAATCTTAATAGTTTGTTGATGCCATCCCTAACTGATTTTTGATACGCAGGCAACATTATAAATTATAATACATAGGCCTATATTAAAATATGATATATTGTTTTTCCAGGTACTTTCCATTAGTTGCATCTTGTGAATGAAAGTAAAACAATTCCAAGTGAAATGGATAAAATTATGCATAAGTGTTTTAAGTTTTTTTTTTTTTTAAATAATAATGGTAAGACAGGAAAAAAATCCCCCTGTCATCTTGTTCTCCCCCTTTATGATAATATTAAAACCACTTGTTTTTCTACTGTTTTGAGCCTGCATCTCTATACTCTTTGCATATTTTCACACAATATATAGATTTACATTTGAGATAAAAACATAATTTCTGTCATTTTCGTGACACGCTGTTTGTCTCGCGCATCCAAAAGTGTCTGACTGACTTGTGTCTCTGACTGGCAAGTTTCTAAAAATTTTAAACTGTTTAGATGCAGTTGACCTACCACTTCGCTGGTGTTTGCATTTCATGCCATTGTTGCACTCGTGGGTGATCTTGTTGAGCTATGATTGTTATTAAATTCCACAATACAAAGAGTGCAAAAGACATGTCCCATCCTATGCGTGCACATGCATGCACGCGAGTGATTGAGGTAGAGGCAGAGAGAGAGGGAGGGAGCTGCGCTGCTGCTCAGATCTTGATCAGCTCCGATTTTTTTTTGGCAAAGTTTACGAATTGGATGACCATCAACATTAATGATGCCTTGTGGGTCTTTAAATAACCATAATATTCCCACACTTCTGCCACTTGGCAGAAGGAAATAAAGGTTCAGGCTTTGACATTTCAGTGCGCTGTGCTCTCTCTACTGTGCAGTTCGCACGTGTGGCTTTTAAAATGAAGTGACTGTTCAGTGAAACAGGAGACATACATTGCAATTTAGATATTTATTTTGTAAGTTTATGTGATGCTGTGTAAATGTAGCCAAATCTCTCTTAAATTAAATGATATTTGCAATGGAAAGTTTCATTCCTTTACTTGGATTTTAGAAAAAAAACAAATCAAAATAATACAGTGGATGCAATACTATGAATTACAAATTTCAATGGTTTGATAGCCGTCTCTTTTTAAGACCAAGGTATACCATGAAACTGTTACATCACTAAGTATGTGTAGTGAATTTTCTTATTTTTCCAAATGAAAAGAACCATTTTTGGTGTCATTTTACCTCATCAAATGTTTCTTGAATTTATTTTCTTAAATTGAATGGAATCTTCTTTCTGGGTCTTAATGTGCCAAGCAGTGACAAACAAGGAGCCTTTTCTGGCAACAGATTGCTTGCTCCATTTGAGAGGTGCTGGATATTTAAGGAGACACAAGATTTCTATTTTGGATCCCATATAATTTCTCCTACCTCAATTATTGTATTAGCTTTCAGTTTGGTTCTGAACAGCGATGGCAACCGGTGATGTCTACACTGTCCATATCGCACACGGTAGTCGGAAATAAAGATTTTTTTCAGCGCTGGTATCCGTCTGCTCTGAGTAGGTGTTCCTTTTGATCTCTCCGTCGTTGCTAAGGCTGTCTGTATCTGGGACACTGCAGACTCTTCAATGTGGGAACATTTTGTATGACACCACCATCCACAGAGCTAGAATTAACCTTCAAAATGCAGCCAAAATAGGTGGATAGATGCGTTGTAATTCTTGTCATAATACAGTACACACATTTTGTACTGTAAGCAGTGTCGTTTTATATTATTAAAGAGATTAGAAAAGTATGCTTATTAAAGGCATAGTTCACCCAAAAATGAAAAAGGAGATGAACAGCCTAGAATAACAGCCTAAATCAACATTCACTTTCATTGTATGGAAAACAATATGCAATCAGAGTGAAAGGTGACTGAGACTAACATAGTGCCTAACATAGTCTCCTTTTGGGTTTCTTTGAAGGAAAAATTTGGGTTTTTATGATGACATATATGATTTATTTTTGTGCGAACTAGCACTTTAACAACTGCATATAACTTCTTGTTACAGTGTTCAGTTTTACATTTTTATAAGAAACAATGTCACATTAAAAAAATTCTTTATTTTCAGTTTTTTTTGTGTGTGTGTTTGTGTGTGTGTGTGTATGTGTGCGATCTATCCCTTTAAGATTCCAGTTGAAGTTATAGATTATAATAATACAATAGTTTTCAAACAGCTGGCTGATCTGCAGTATTTCTTGAGGCAATCATACACACACAAACTGAAAGACAGTAACTGAGTAGCATGTGTAGTTCTGACCCCTTTCCTTCTGTCTGCCATGGGGCTAAAAACTACATGTGCATTCATACAAATGTATGTGTAGCAGGTACTGGGCCTCAGTGCATGACTATCAGTTAAGTCCCATCAGTCTGTAAAATGGTGGAAATAAAGGCAAAAGACAAAGGTGCATGTGTGAGCTCCGGTCTTGCTGGGTTATGAAGTGCAATGCAGCAGACCCTTTGCAACACACTATGCTTACACAGCGCCTTCTATCTGTCTGGCAAACCCACCATTCACCTAGTGTAGCGAAAAGAACACAGTCCGGTTGCACCAGTTATAGGTAAGGGTGTGTTCACACTTGGCAGGTTTGGTTCGATTAAAACGAACTCTGGTGCAGTTGTTCTGTTAGTGTGGTTCATTTGAACAAGTGTGAACACTGCCATCCGAACCTTGGTGCGCACCAAACAAGCGGACCGAGACCAAACGAACTATGGTGCGGTTCGATTGATATATGAACGCAACATGGACCAAAGACGTCTAAACGGACCAAAAACAGGAAGTAATTTGCCTAATACTGACCTCAAGCATACCTGGTTCTTCTCATCATAGGAGCTATGTTGCCCATTACAGTTCGGTACAGGCGTCGGAACCGCCGTCAGCCGTCCTTGCAACATATCTTCGTTTGTGTGTGCAACGGACGAATTCCTGGTGCTGTTTTGACTCCTTTACACATTTTATTAGCTTTTCGTTTGTTCTCAGCTGGTAAAAATACCACCATATATACATATATAAAACTAATGAGCGCATTCCGCCCAGCAGCCAGCATTGTTTTGGATGTTCAGCAAGTTCCATCGCAAAAATACGTCATAAAAGCTGTCCAATCAGGTTGTGACTTTCCTGATGCCTTTTGTTTTATATCTTTAGGTTCGGTGTTAAAAATGCCAGTGTGAACGCTAAGCGAACCAGGACTAAATGTATCATTTTCTTTTTTGGTCCGGACCAAGAGAACCGAACTACAAGTGTGAACACACCCTAAGTTACAAATTAGCCTAGTTGTGGTGTAAATGGGCACTAAGTCACAATTTACGCACAACTAAATATGTGAGAGTTGCACCATTAAACTTAGGTAGAACATAACCTTACGTATAAACTAATTATTTACGGAAGCCTCCGACCAGGAGTAACGAATGGAGTAAAAAAGCAGACTCATTTAATGACATCAATGAGCTCATGTTTTGGTTGACAGGCTTCAGTCATTCTGACATATATGATGATGCTGGCACTCGTTTCCATTTACAGGAGAAAACATGTAAAAAACGTACTACTTCAGCATGAAACCGATCTAATGGTGCACTTTCCTGTGTATGCTGCCTGGTGTCAAATTTTAGCATACACAAAATATGTAATATATTAAAATGAATAAATGTCTATTTTTCCAGCCTGTTATATTAGTATTTTATTTATTGCCCCTTATTCATTTTAGATACAGTTATTGAATATTGTTATTTACATGAAATCTTGTTTTATTACATATCGTATTTCAGTGGGGATATAATTTATTACAGCAGACAGTTACGTGAGCACACAAGATCAAACTGAAATTCACAGCTTTTTAAAGAGCCCATCTTATGCTAATTTACAGGTTCATAATTTTATTTTGGGGGTCTACTAGAATAGGTTTACATACTGTACATTTCTTTTCCCCACTCTTCATCCTCTGGCTCAAACGCTCTGATTTACCTCCTGTCTCTTTAACGCCCTCCTAGGTCTTTATAATAGCAATGTCTGAATTCCTTCCTGTCTAATAATACTGTGAAAAGAAGCCTCAATCTAGTTCCCTTACGACTCAGTACACTTGACATTGCATTTATTAATGCATATGGGAGTGCCTCCTCACACGACCTAGTTTAAACCTCTCTACAATAATGCAGATTTTCTAATATTGGCTATGGTGTTAGAGCTCCGCCTGTTTTGGTGCGATACTGTCCGCTAAAACACACAAAATGCACAAACACCATTTCCTCAGAATTTCTTCTTTCAAGACAGTGATCATCTCTTGTTTAGAAGCCCTCTACCTTTGCCGTCGATACACACAAGTCAGCGGGCGGAATCTTCGCGGGAAGACTTTCCGCTCCCCTGCAGTGCTCCAGCGAACATCACACCTCCTCGCCAATTGACGCTTTGCTGGGGAACGGGCCTCAGCATCCTGATTCCCCACAGCGCTTCGGCAGGGTTTGTGTATCCTTACAAAGCAATTGTATATTGTGTATTATATATTGTGTGATATAAATATATATTAATTTATATATTTATATGTCTAAAAGAGTCACTTACGTGTTTGCGTCTTTTTAAAGATGTCATTCCGTAAGTGTTCCTTGTGCGAGAGGCACATCCTGCCGTCAGATCAGCATGAGAGCTACGTTTACTGTCTGGGCTGCGCCCACGCAGAGACAGCTCTCATGGAGACAGACTGCCCTCACTGTGAGGGCATGAGTCTCAAGACGCTTCGCTCGTGAATCACCCTCATTCTGAGGAACGATTCAGCCTCACGCGCCCTCCCACCAGCCTCTTCTATGAAACCCGAGGATTCACATGAGGAGGCACGGCTGGGCCGCGAGGTCGAGCAGGATGACTTTGAGGTGGTCCTCATGGCAGCACGCCACACAAGCCCCTCAGTCTCTCCGAAGCACATGTTTTCCAATATGCTATGTGCGAGACAAGCTCTGACCTTCTGAAAGAGTGGGCGGCCTCATCTCATTCAGCGGTTCTGATGCTGGGGATGATAATGACAACAGGCAACAGGCTGCCGCCCCTCCCCCCAGTGAAGGAGAGGAGTGTGCATGCACCACTGACAGGGAGATGCTCCACGTCCTTACAAGGGTGGTGGAAGAGCTTCACCTTGAGTGGTCTCCCCCAGAGAAGCCTGAACAGTCTCGCCTAGATGAATGGTTCCTGTAGTCCGGATGCCGTCAAACGGCAGCATCCCACAAATCTTCCCCGTTCTTCCCCGAAGTTCATAACAAACTATCTAAGTCCTGGTGCATGCCCTTCTTGGCATGCTCACGCAGTGACGCCATCCTCTTTAATGTGGATCATCGGAAAGAAAATGGTTATGCCAAATTACCTCCTGTGGAGGAGGCGGTAGCGGCACACCTCTGTGCAGCGAGTAACAGGCCGTGGAAATCACGCCCCATACATCCTTCCAAACCGTATTGACAAACATCCGCACTGGCAGGAAGCTTAAACCGAATTGCCCTCTGTCCCGTTACATGGACGCATAGCGAGCCCTAATGGGTATTTCAGAATGGGTGCAAAAAACAATCGAACATGGTTATATGATACAATTTGCACACCAGCCACTCTGTTTCAGCGGCGTTCTGTCTTCCACGGTTTCACCCGAAAAGCACCAGTGTTACGAGCCAAAATACACAATCTCATCGTGAAAAACATGATAGAGATTGTGCCAAATTGTATAGCACAAAAAGGGTTTTACAGCCATTATTTTCTTGTTCCAAATAAAGACGGCGGACTTCGGCCGATCCTGGATCAGAGACATTTAAATTGCGCACTCACAAAGCGCCCATTCAAAATGATTACTCGGAAACAGATCTTATCACATGTATGCCCACACGATTGGTTTGCGTCGACAGATCTGACGCAAGCCAAGGCAGAATTCAGGAGACTTCATCCTCAAACTATATTGAGGATTTGAGAAATATTCAGCAAAGCAGAAATCGATCTATTTGCCTCAGTGGAGAATACCCACTGTCCCCTCTGGTACTTGAAGTCCCAAGCCCCACTGGGAGTGGGTGCAATGGCACACAAATGGCCGGCGAAATGCAAATATGCATTTCCCCCGGTATGCCTGACTCACTCTGTCATATGTAAAGTCCAAGAGGACAAGGAAACAATTCTGTTAGTTGCGGCGAAATGAGCCAACCAGCCATGGTTTCCGGAAATAAGAAATGCTGTACAGCTCTCCATGGGAAATACCGCTGATGAGGGATCTCCTCTCTCTGGCATCCCCAGCCCCAGATGTGGAACCTGCATGAGTGGCCCCTGAACGGAGCATGCAAAATGCGCCAGAACTGACGTGTTCAGTCATAAACACCATTTTACAGGCTAGAGTGCCGTCCACGAGACGCCTCTATGCGCTAAAATGGAAGGTGTTCACTGATTGGTGTCTCTTACACATCAAAGACCTAGTAAACTGCCCCATATATGAAATTCGATTAGACACAGGACTCACCCCATCCACGCTCAAAGTGTATGTGGCAACTATATCTGCGTATCACGCACATGAAGCCAGCACCTCTATAGGCAAGCATGATTTAATCATAAAGTTTCTTAAAGGATCAAGATGATTAAACCCACCTCGGCCAGCTACAGTCCCGACTTGGGACATAACTTTAGTCCTGAAAGCTCTCGCAGGGCCCCCCTTTGATTCTTTGGACTCTGCTGATTTGTGCATGCTCTCCGTTAAGACCGCACTACTGTTGGCTCTGGCCTCAGTAAAACGGGTTGGTGACTTACATGCTCTGTCAATCGACAATTCATGTCTGGAGTTTGGCCCCGGGCTTTCAAGTGCAACTGTCAAACCCAGAAAATGCTATGTGTCTAAGGTCCTAACCACACCCTTCAGAGCATAGGTGGTTCACCTTCAGGCCTTCTTCCCTCCTCCATTAATTTGGATGAGGAAAAATAATTGCATTTGTTATGCCATGTGCGGGCACTACATGAATACGCTGAGCGTACACGCCAGTTCAGACTGTCTGATCAGCTCTTTTTATGCTATAGAGGATGCACAAAAGGAATGTCGGTCTCAAAGCAAAGATTTTCTCACTGGTTTGTCGATGCAATTGCCCTGACTTATGAGTCGCAGGGTAAGACTTGCCCAATTGGTGTTAAAGCACACTCAACTAGAGGCATGTCCTCCTCGTGGGCATGGACGAATGGTGTGTCCTTACAGGACATATGTTTTGCAGCAGGATGGTCCTCTTAAAACCTTCTCATCTCAAAACACATTTGCAAGGTTTTACAAAATAGACGTAACGTCTCTCTCTTCACAAGTCCTCTCTGTTTAGAGCGCTCGCCATCCATTGGTCAAATATATATACTTATTCTCCTCCCTTTTAGGACAAGCTCCCCTTCTTTTAAACAACCACCTGCATTAGGCCATTGTAATTTACCGTAAGTCATAAGCACTTACATTATAAATAAACTCCCTTTCTGACTGGGTTTGTGAAGAAGTTCATTCATACTATATGACTGTAGTTCAGATATTCGTCCTGAGTGCTCCCCTCCTTACCAACACGAGGGTCACTCACTGTGGCATACTCGTCGGTCGCTGTCCTACGAGACCGCAGCGTCATGTTTCCTTCCTGGGAGGTTATGTTGTGTAGTGCGGCATGATGGGATTCTGTTCTCCATATGCATTAATAAACGCAATGTCAAGTGTACTGAGTCATAAGGGAATACCTCGGTTATGTACATAACATAGGTTCCCTGAGATGAAGGGAACGAGACATTGCGAATGCTAGAGGCTACATTGACTACAAGACTCAGAGTTCTTGAGGTACGAGCGATGTGCTCCTTGTTCTCAGCCAGAAATTATGAGGAAATGGTGTTTGTGCACTTGTTTTTTAGCAGACAGTTTCGTGCCAAAACAGGCGGGGCTCAAACACCATAGCTAATATTAGAATATTGCCATAATTGTAGAGAGGTTTCAACTAGGTCGTTTAAGAAGGCACACCCATGTGCGTTAATAAACGCAATGTCTCGTTCCCTTGATCTCAGGAAACCAAGGTTATGTACGTAATAAAGACGTTCCCAGCAATGATTTGCGTTATGAATAAATAATGCAGATTAGTGTGTAGTGCTTAGCTTTACTTCTTGCCGATTTTAGATACATTGCTGTTATTTTATTTGTTGTCACTTTCAGTTATTTGTATTTTTGTGATTTATTCAGTGCTCATTTTATACGTAATATGATGTTTTCACCATCATTGTGATTTGTATGTTTTTTTGTTTGTTTTTTGTTATTAAATATTTTTTATTAAATCATACAATAACAAGATGCAAAACATATATATATATATAAAATCAACATTTAAACCCCACAACCCCGCCCCCCCAAAAAACAACCCTGTGGTCAAACATAAATAAATGTATACAAAAAAAACAAACAGACACATATATATACACACACACACATACACAAACATACATACATTCATACACCACTCCGGATATGGGGGCGCACCAACTGACCTCTAACCTCTCAAAATAACCTGCCTGGAGATCATCACACAGGTCAGAACCCAATTCTCTATATGACTATCCCCCACATCAATGACCGCCCCATTGCCCAGAACACAAAGTCTGGGGCAAAATGAAACCCGAGTGCCTACCACGTCAGACACCAAATTCTGAACCTTCAACCAGAATTTCTGGATCTCAACACACCACCAAAAAAACATGGGCCATTTCTCCATCCTCTGATTGGCATCGCCAGCAGGTGGGTGTGTCTTTAAGACCAAGCATATACAATCTAGAGGGGGTCCAATAGAATCTATGAATTTTAAGAATCCTAGCCCACACTCCCTCCTCCAAAACCAAGCTGACGTCTTTCTCCCATACTCTCTTAAGAGAGGTTAAAGCTCCGTCCCCGAAACTCTGAATTAACAGGGAGTAATACACTGATGCCTCATGACATTTTCTAAAAGCAGTAATCACCTCTCCTAGAGTATCTGCTGCTTTAGGGGGTGTGTGCTGCTCCCAAAGACAGTACAAAGCAGGTGGCGCGTTGTAAATACCTATAAAACTGAGATCTGGGGATCCCAAAATGTTGAACCAGATTTTCAAATGATTTCAACACTCCATGAGTGTAGTAACCCCCCTCCCAATCCATTCTGACCAGCAGAAAGGGGACTTACCGATACACAGTCTTGGGTTCTGCCATATGCTTGAGGCAACATTTAAATAAATGTCCGATTTAAACATTCTGGACACTTTTGTCCATATTGAGTGTACATGCGAAATAACGGGGTGTGACTTAACTTCTCCGGTTAGTTTAATAGAGTGGCTTTGCAATGGCGAAATAGGGGCAAGATCTTCCTGTTCAATACCAAACCAGAGAGGGGCTCTCTCAGGTGGAAGAGACCAATGAGCCAAATGTCTGAGACTGAACGCATAGTAATAAAACAAAATCTTGGGTAAGCCTAGCCCACCTTTGTCAATCGGTCTATGTAACTTATTGAAATGCAATCTGGGACGCTTACCATTCCAAAGGAAGGACTTCACTATGCTTTCAAATTGCTTGAAATAAGAGAGGCGGACATCTACAGGGAGAGATTGTAGCAGGTAGTTAAATTTTGGAATACAATTCATTTTAATAACATTAACCTTCCCAATCATAGATAAATGTAATGAAGCCCACCTGCCTACATCGCTCGAAAACCTTTATATTAAAGGGTCAAAATTAACTCTGACTAAATCAGACAAATTTGCTGGGAATAAAATCCCCAAATACTTAATGCCCTGTTTGGGCCACTGGAAGGTGCCCTGCTGGAAAGCTGTTACTGGACAGTACGCTGTCAGAGCTAAAGCTTCGGATTAGACCAATTGACTTTGTATCCTGAGAGCTTGGAAAAAGAGTTAATAATTCTGTGGAGGCAAGGCATAGATATAGCAGGGTCAGAGACAAATAATAAAATATCATCTGCATAAAGCAAAAGCTTATACGCCACACCTCCCACCAGCACCCCTGGAAAATCATCCTCCTTTCTTATCGCGGCTGCTAATTGTTCTAGGGCAAGACAGAACAATAATGGGGAAAGAGGGCAACCCTGCCGGGTGCCCCAATCCAGAGTAAAATAATCTGAAATTAATCCGTTTGTTTGCACCGCTGCTACAGGGTGTCTATAAAGTAACTTAGTCCAACCAATAAATGTACTCCCGAGCCCATACATTTCCAAAATCTTAAAAAGATAATCCTATTCTACCATATCAAACGCCTTTTTGGCATCAAGTGAGATGTCAGCGACCGGAGTCTGATAATTCGCTACTGACCACATGATATTGATGAAACGCCTAATGTTATCAGAAGAGCTACGGCCCCGAATAAACCCCACCTGATCTATATGTATAAGAGATGTCAAAAAATTTTGGCTAACCGATTAAGTAAAGTTTTGACAAAAGTTTTACATCTAGCTTGATCAGGGAAATTGGACGGTAACTCTTACACTCGTTTGGATCTTTGTCCTTTTTAAGAATCAGACTGATCCGGGCTTGTGTCATGGTTGTTGGAAGTTTTCCATTCTTTAAAGATTCTATATAAACTTCTAACAAAAGTGGAACCAGTTCTGTCGCATAAGATCTAAAAAATTCAGCGGCAAAACTGTCTGGCCCCGGAGCCTTGCCTATAATCAAGGCCTTATTTACCTCGTCAAGCTCCACCAAGGTTATCTCAGAAACAAGAGAATTTTTTTGGCTCAGGTGTCAATTTAGGGAGTTCTAATGGTTCCACAAATTTTCTAAAATCTTCATCAGTACACGAAGACATTGGACTATAGAGATCAAGATAGAACTCTTTGAATGCATTATTAATATCAATGGCTGAGGTAAATATTTCACCACCAGCAGATTTCACTGAGGGAATGGTAGAAAAAGACACTCTCTGCTTTATAAATCTAGCCAAAAGCATCCCTGCTTTGTCCCCTGACTCAAAGTATGACTGTCTTTCCCCGAACAACCAAAACTCCACTTTCTGTGACAAAATAGTATTATATCTGTTTTTCAAATGGGTCAATTCTCTGAGGCCATCGGATGACATTCGGCACTTCAGCTCTGCCTCGGCACTTTTAATATACTCTTCCAACTCCACAAGTTCACGTGCTTTGGATTTTTTGGTGAATGAGGCATACTGTATGATCCGACCCCTAAGAACAGCCTTAAGTGCCTCCCAAGCCACGCCCACAGAGGATACTGAGGACCAGTTGGTCTCCATATAAATACTGATTTCAGTCTTTAACATTTGTTGGAAATCAGTATTTTGCAAAAGGGAAACATTAAAGCGTCAGCTATATGATTTCTTTTTCTTTTTCTTTTCCGTATGTGGCAACATCTCTAAACTCACCAGGGCGTGATCTGAGAGTAAGATGTTTCCAATTGAGCAATCCACAACAGATGAAATGAGGGACTAAGATATAAAAAAATATATATATTCTAGAATAAATCTTATGGACTGATGGAAAAAAATTTATAGTCCCTACCAGATGGGTTCATAAGTTGCCGGATATCTGCAAGACCAAGATTTTTACACATTCTGTGAAGCGTCAATGTTGCTCTAGTGGGTTTACACACTTTTGCTTCACTCTGATCAAGGACTGAGTCCATCAAAAGATTAAAGTCTCCTCCCAATATTATATCATGAGGGGTGCCAGCACCTTGCATCATTCCTTCAAGATCTATAAAAAAAAGCCCTGATCATCAGCGTTAGGTGAGTAAATATTAGCCAAAATCAGATTTTGCCCCTGAATTTCTCCTAAAACAACAATGACTCTTCTTATTTTAACTTTAAGACATTTGAATTGTAAATGTTTATTAATCAGTATAATGACCCCCTACTCTTACTTGAGCCTGCACTAAAGAAAAAATGTCCACCCCATATCTTCCCAAATTTTTCAGCTTCCTGCGAGGAGAGATGCATTTCTTAAAGAAACACTATATCATATTTCTTACGCTTAAGAAAATAAATAACCTTCCTTCTTTTCATGGGATGCCCCAACCCGATTGACATTCCATGTGGAGAGAGATAACCTACTCATTATAACATTTTACATATTGATATAATAAAAATAAAGAAAAATTAAAAAGAAATTGTGTGTCAAAACCAAAATTATACAGACCACATTCCCCATTAGTGCAACAATCAAACCCCGAACTTCCCCCTGAACAAAACAAACAGAAAAAGGAAAAACGTGCGCATTAAACCCGCGCACAACAGCACCAACCAGCGTCAATCCCTCTAAACACAAAGAGTCCATGTATGCATGCGAGAGCCCCTGCAGCAACTTTGCCATCGGATTGCTCAAGTCCGGTGCCTCTGCACAATTTTTGTGAGGCAAAATTATATAACAGAAAATACTTTGTAAAACAGACCCCAGCCAACAGGCAGAATAAACACAAAAAACATGTAGATTCATTCACAGAACTGTCTTGAAGCTGTGTTCCTCCATCAACTTCCAGCTGATATAAAGCCATTCAGTTTCCTCAGACAGACAAACAATTGTTCAGTGAGCCGGCTGTTATGAGTGCAGCAGATGACAAAATCATTCTAATGTCCCTTAAATATACTCCACAATAACAAACTCCAGCCAACAGGAGGCATAAGCACAAAGAACGAACAGATTCATCCACAACACTGTCCCAATGCAGTGTTATTCCACAAAACAAGCTCCAGCCACTAGGCAGAACCAGCATGAAAAGAAACAAAATAGGCATCCCGGTTCCTCGGATGATCAAGTGTGTATTGAGCGAGTCAAATTCACTCTGAGGCCACGTAAAAAAAAAAAAATAAAAAAAAATACACCATGACTTACTCAGTCCGTCAACTTTATAAGACACGTCCTTTATGTGAGCATGTAGATATTTTGTGGTCATCAAAAGTGTTCATTCTCAATCTGGCCGGGAACTTCAGTGTAAAAGTGATCTTCTGTCAATGCAAAAGTTTCTTGAAGGAAGTGCATTCTACAAAACAAACTCCTCAGCACATCTGCGAGCCGGGACCCTGTGAGCTTGCTCGATTTCCAGTTTATGGCCTGTTATGTCGAGCAGACTCGGGAAGAGCTCGTCAAGGAATTTCACCATATCTCTGCCTTCTTCATGCTTCTTCCAACAATTCGTATGTTATTCCTTTGGTTCATATTTTTGAAATATTCAAGTTTTTCCAAAATGTGTTCCAAGTCTGTTTTGGACTTGGGCGGATTAGCAGATAATTCTCTTTCCGAAGATTCCAGATAATCAATTTGTCTCTCAACATCCGTCACTCTTGTGACCAACTCAGAGAATTTTGTTTCCATTGCCATAATCGATCGACGTATTACAGCGAGATCCTCCAAGTCAGTAACAACCTTCGTCAGCATCACCGAGATGTTGGACAGTTGACGCTGGATTCCATCTCCAGATGTGCCGTCCAAATCGAGTCCCTGGCTCGCAGGCCCGCCAGAGGTTTCAACTTGAGCACGTAAGTGTCTTTTAATGTCTCCAGAGTCTGAGGATTTTGACTTCTTTGCCATATTTACCTCAAAGAGCAAGTATGTAACTGGGTGTATCAAATCTCACCAGATTATAACATGAAAATACTTTAAAAAAAACTAGCAAAGTGTGAAGAGCTCGCAATCGCACGTCTGCTTCTTGCATGGTGTCACGTGTCCCCATTGTGATTTGTATGTTAAATGATCAGGTCCACCCAGCGTATAAGCGATCTGGAAACCATTGGTCTGCGGAGAGTTTCAAATTAAAAGTCATCAATGTTTTGAATTCTGTGACTTGTTCATATGCTTCGCACGTATTTGCGGGGGCCCCGTTAGACACGTCGGGGCCCCAGGCGGTCGCCTGTATTGCCTGTAGGATGGGCCGGCCCTGCATACAGCTGCCCTCAAACAGTAAAGTCAATATGAAATCAATATTAACACTATTAACTATAAAACAACCCTAAAACAACTTTCCTTTTAGCTGATGTCACCAAGGCAATGCAGGCTATTTATTACTAAGTGTGTTTACATACACAGCAATACAATGATAACAATTAAAAACCAGCTTATTAAAAACAAACTGACAACACAGGAAAACCATGTTACATGAGATTTGAAATCATCTGATTATTCTCTGCTTTGACGTCAACATTGGATAAGCCGGTAACAATATCGGTAAAGGTGTTTACACAGCACGAAATCGGGGTAATTGGCTAAAAAATATACTTATTTCAGTGTGCTTTTTTTTTTTTTTTTTGCTTAAAAATCTTTGCTTATGACCTTGCCCCAATAAAGTAAAACCGTTAAAGGCATGACTACACACACATTTGTTGGCTTATTAAGCATAATCAGTGTATTGTGCATGTAAACGCACTCATTGTTAGCCAATAACCTAAATGTCTTTTAGCCATTATTTTAGGCCACTGTTGTAGGAAATACATCCGTTCTAAATTCTTATTCTTACTAAAAAGAACGTCTTAACCAACTATTTAGCTTGTGCCTCAACTTAAAAGGTTGTATTAAACATGCTTACTAACAATAAAGAGGACAAAAATGATCTTTTAAAAATATCTCTAAATGACATTCACTGAATTACATGGGGGGGAAAAATTATTTTTATTTTTTAATTTATTAAAAAATTAACTACAAAAAATCCTTTTGTTCTCAAGTGTTTTTGTCTTTTTTCCATTTAAAATTATCTAAAAATCTTTAAAATAAGATACATTTACTTGAGAAGCAACATATAAGATATTTAGACTTGTTTTTAGAGAATGTATGTTGAATATATGTGTATGACTGAATCAATTACGAATTTTTTCATAACTCTGTTTTCGGTTAAAGGAAAATGCCATTCTAGTGTAGGCGAGGGGTGTAAAGGAATGCATTTGCAAATGAAAACGTATTAGTGTGGAAGTGGCATAACAAAGACCTGAGCTGAGAAAGATTAATAGCAATTCTGGCTCCATGTGGAACTACCATCACATAATATGCATTAAACTATCTAATCTCTGACTAACATTTAACTGTGTTAATTGAGATCATGCAGTGAGGCTTAGCGTGCAAAAAAAGCTATTTAAATCATCACATATGACATTTTATTAACCACAAACTCTATATAACATAGTTAGCATTAAGCTCTCAATAATTTGCAGAAGACCAAGGAAAATAAAGGTCACCGTGAATATTGCGTAGTATATTACACTCTTCTACCCCCCCACCCCCACCCCAGAAGCTGTATTTGAGTAGCAGGTGTAGCTCTGACCCTGATATTTTACCGCCTAGAGCTAAACCCTATTTTCTAGTTCTGTTCCTGTTTCTTAATTAAATTTCGATGAGAGAATGTGTGTTTGTGCCTTCTGAGCTGTGCACAGCTGAGCTGTTCTTTATTGTGCATTACACAGAGATGTACTGAATTTTGAGCTTCTGTTATTTAATAGAGTACTTTTGATTTTTTAATGCCTTGCAAAAGCAGTCAGACTCCTAAAAAGACACTTTTAAAGACTTACTGAATTAAAATCCTTGTTTAGTTATATTTTTATTTCTAAGCACTTAAGCAAAATGAATGTTTTTAATGTGACATTGATAGATGTTTCTTATCAAAAATAAAAACTTAACTTAAATTCACATTTACATTTATTCATTTGGCAGACGCTTTTATCCAAACCGACTTACAAGAGAGGAAAACATAAGCGAATCATCTTAGGAGACAGTGGTATGAAAAGTGCTGTATTATAAAGTATCACTAGCATCATAATAGTATTCAAAACAGAATAAAGTGCAACAGAAATGTATTTTTTTTTTTTTATTATTTTTTCTTTTTCTTTAATGACTGGTTAAGTGCTCATGGAAAAGATGTATTTTTAGTCGTTTTTTGAAGACAGAGAGTGAGTCAGCTTCACGGATGGAGTTGGGAAGTTCCTTCCACCAACGTGGTATGATGAAGCTGAAAGTCCAGGAAAGTGTTTTGGTGCCTCTTTGTGTTGGTACAAAAAGGCGACGTTCCTTAGCCGACCGCAGGCTGCATAAATGATTTTAGGTATGCTGGAGCAGACCCAGTGACTGTTCTGTATGCCAGCATCAGAGCCTTGAATTTGATACGTGCATCAACCGGTAGCCAGTGGAGAGAGACAAGGAGTGGTGTAACGTGCTGTCTTTGGTTCATTAAAGACCAGACGTGCTGCTGCATTCTGGATCATTCGGAGGGGTCCAGTTGCACATGCAGGGAGGCCTGCAATGAGAGCGTTACAGTAGTCCAGTCTAGTTATGACAAGTGACTGGACAAGCAGTTGTGTGGCATGTTCAGAGAGGAAGGGTCTTATCTTCCTGATATTGTAGAGTGTAAATCTACATGATCTTGAGGTCTTTGAGATGTGGTCTGTGAAATTTAGTCTGTTGTCGATGGTTACCCCTAGATTTCTGACTGATTTGGAAGGCATTACTGTAGTTGCACCCAGCTGCGCGGTGATGTTGTGTTCAACAGCAGGGTTGGCTGGAAAGACAAGGAGTTCAGTCTTGGCTGGGTTGAGTTGCAGATGGTGCTCCTTCATCCAGGCCGAGATGTCTGCCAGGCAGGCAGAAATTCGAGCAGTCACTGTGGTGTCGTTGGGCTGGAAAGACAAGTAGAGTTGCGTGTCATCAGCGTAGCAGTGGTAAGAGAAACCATGTGCCTGAATGATGAGTCCCAGTGATGTTGTGTATATAGAGAAGAGAAGTGGCCCAAGCACTGATCCCTGAGGTACCCCAGTAAGTAGCTGATGTGGCTTGGATACCTCACCTCTCCAGGCTACCTTGAAGGACCTACCTTAGAGATAGGAATTAAACCAGTCAAGCACAGTTCCTGTGATGCCCAGCGAGGAGAGGGTAGAGAGTAAGATCTGATGGTTGACTGTGTCAAAGGCTGCAGAAAGGTCCAGCAGAATCAGGACTGATGATCTTGATTCATCTTTCGCCCATCTCAGCGACACAGTGACAGACAGCAGGGCAGTCTCAGTGGAGTGTCCACTTTTAAAGCCTGACTGATTGTCATCCAGCAGCTTGTTCTGTGAGAGATAGGCAGAGATTTGATTGAAAACTGCCCTTTCAAGTGTTTTTGCCATGAATGGGATGAGAGAGACTGGTCTGTAGTGTTCTATTTGTGTGGGATTAAGTGCGGGTTTCTTCAGCAGCGGGGTTTCTCGAGCCTGCTTAAATGTAGTGGGAAAAGTGCCTGTAAGTAGAGATGTGTTAATTATGTGTTTGAGTGCAGGTAGGATGGATGGAGAATTGGCCTGGAGAAGGTGAGAAGGAATGGGGTCAAGGGAGCAGGTAGTGGGGTGGTTGGAGAGGAGGAGTTTAGAGACCTCAGTGTCAGTCAGAGGAGAGAACATAGAGACAGAAGAGTTGCATACAGGAGACAGGTGTTTGACAAGGTGTGGAGCTGAGAATGTATTGCTGATGGTTGTAACCTTATTAGTAAAAAATGTGGCGAAGACCTCTGCTGTCAGTGTGTCAGGCGGTGGAGGGGGAGGGCAGAGAAGTGTGTTGAATGTTCTAAACAAGCTGAGAGTGTCTGTGGTGCTGTTGATCTTGTTCTGGTAATAGGAGGTTTTTGCAGATTTAACATTATCTGAAAAAGTTGCAAGCAGGGACTGACATTTACCTAGATCTGCTGGATCTTTAGATTTCCACCATCTCCTCTCAGCTGCCCTGAGGTCAGTCCGATGTTCACGAAGGACGTCAGACAGCCAGGGGCTGGGTTGTGTAGCACGTGCTGGCCTAGAGGAGATAGGACAGATGTTGTCTAGACAGGTTGTAAAAGTAGAGCTTAGTGTGTCTGTGGCAGTGTTTACATTAAGCGTGGTAAATACATTTTGTCTAGGAAGAGATGTAGAGACAGCAGTGGAAAGGTGAGAGGGTGAGAGGGAACGGAGGTTACGACGAAAGGAAACCAATGGTGGAGTCTGTTTTAATGTAGATGGGAGGGTCATGTTGAATTGAACAAAGTAGTGATCAGAGACATGTAAAGGAGTAACAAGAATATTTGAGTTGGTACAGTTACGTGTAAAGATGAGGTCCAGCTAGTTGCCCGATCTGTGAGTTGCTGTGGTGTGTAGTTTTTCCAAGTCAAATGAGGCCAGGAGAGTATTCAGTTCAATGGCCTGGGGCTTGTCTTGGTGTATGTTGAAATCACCAAGAACCACAAGTGGCCTACCATTCTCCAGCAAGGAGGACAGCAGGACATCCAACTCCTCAAGAAAGTTTGTCAGCTGACCTGGAGGGCGATAGATGATAACAACATGTATTTTTGTGGGTTGCAATGTAGTAATAGCATGGAATTCAAAACTAGTATTGTTACATAGTGAAGAGCATGTTGAAAAAGTCCAGTTGTTATGAATGAGCAAACCTGTTCCCCCCGCCCCTACCGGTGTGTCGAGGGGTGTGAGAGAAGGAGAAGTTGTTGGAGAGAGCAGCAGGTGTTGCTGTATCCTCTGGACGTATCCATGTTTCTATCAGTGCCAGGATGCTGATGGTGGACTGCGTGGCAAAGGCTGGAATGAAGTCCGCTTTGTTCACAGCGGTTCCAGAGTCCCACTGAGAAAGAGAGCGGAGCAGGTGCTGAAGTGCAAAGTGGCCGTAGGTTGTGTGGGTTGAATTTGGTCTTGCATCGATATCGTGTAAACGGTCTGTAACAGATAACAGGGATGTGCTTGAAGGCATGTGTTATTTGTGAAGTAGACATGTTAGTATATAGAAGGAAAATAATAAGAGATACAATAACAAGACACTTAAGTGCTATGTTAAGTGGCGCCTTGTCGGTGTCCTTGCTCTGTGGACTCGCACAGGTAGACTCGCTGGTCTTTACACAAGTAGGTCTTCACACGAGGAGGGCTTTACACGAAGGCTACCACTTCCACTGCCGCTTCCACGTCAGCATTCAAGTCAAATATATACTCGATGATAATGAGCCGTTCAATGAAAAAGCAGGACACGCCTTAATGCTACTTAGCACAACAAAGCTAGTCACGTGGTAAACAGAAACTAAGGGTTGCGCGAGGTGATAAGTGCAATTTCCGTGCACCGCAAATAAATTATGCTGCACTTTAGCAATAAATAATACCCTAAAACAAGTGAAGCACTGTTTATAAATACTAAAAACCATGATAGTTTTACACACACTGGACAATCAACGCTAAATCTAGCAGTGAATAACCTGGGACAAGTCAAAACAATATAGCACACACACCAACCTTCGTATAAGCGACGCGAGTTCAAGACAGTAAACAAACAGCTCAAGTCTAGCAATGAATACCACTCTTCAACAAAGTAAAACAATGAAATAAACACTTACACGCAACTGCAGACTCCTGTAGATTGCTTATCCTGGATGACTATGGATCCAATGGTTTAAATATCTTACCTGGCGCTGGACACGCCTTAATGCTACTTAGCACAACAAAGCTAGTCACGTGGTCAACAGAAACTAAGGGTCGCGCGAGGTGACAAGTGCGGCTTCCGTGCACCGCAAATAAATTATGCTGCACTTTAGCAATAAATAATACACTAAAACAAGTGAAGCACTGTTTGTAAACACTAAAAAACCACGATAGTTACACTTGCACTGTAAAAATTTGTAATGTGCAGTGCACCTTAAAGGGATAGTTCACTCAAAAAGGAAAATTCTGTTATCATTTACTCACCCTGATGTTGTTTCACATCCATATAATGTTCTTTCTTCCATGAAACACAAAAGGAGATGTTTTTTTCTACGATCTAAGCCTTCAAAATGACTTACATTGGTGGACCTAATTAAGTCAGATTGATTCAGTCATACAACCCCAATTCCAAAAAAGTTGGGACGCTGTGTAAAATGTAAATAAAAAAAGAATGCAATGATTTGCAAATCTCATAAACCCATATGTTATTCACAACAGAACATAGAAAACATATCAAATGTTTAAACTGAGGAAATCTACCATTTTAAGAAAAAAATAAGGACATTTTGAATTTGATGGCCGCAACATGTCTCAAAAAAGTTGGGACGGAGGCAACAAAAGGCTAGAAAAGTAAGTGTTACTAAAAAGAAACAGCTGGAGTAACATTTTGCAAATAAATAGGTTAATTGGCAACAGGTCAGTAACATTATTGGGTATAAAAAGAGTATCTAAGAGAGGCAGAGTCTCTCAGAAGTAAAGATGTGCAGAGGTTCACCAATCTGCGAAAAAACTGCGTCTACAAATTGTGGGGCAATTTCAGAATAATGTTCCTCAATGTAAAATTGGGAAGACTTTGAATATCTCATCATCTACAGTACATAATATCATCAAAAGATTCCGAGAATCTGGAGAAATCTCTGTGGGACAAGGGCGAAAATCAATACTGGATGCCTGTGATCTTCGAGCCCTCAGGCGGCACTGCATTAAAAACAGGCATGATTCAGTGATGGAAATCACTGCATGGGCTTAGAAACACCTCCAGAACTCACTGTCTGTGAACACAGTTCGCCGTGCCATCCACAAATGCAGGTTAAAGCTCTATCATGCAAAGAAGAAGCCATATTGGACATGATCCAGAAATGCCGCCGTCTTCTCTGGGCCAAAGCTCATTTAAAATGGACTGAGGCTGACTCAGAGGTGCAGGGTATTTTCCGCGCTGGTCTAGAACAAAAAGTTTCTTTATATGCTGATGATCTTATTTTATTTATATCCAATCCCCTAGTCTCAATTCCTAGAGTACTTTTAATATTGGACTCATTTAATACTTTTTCGGGTTATAAGTTGAATTGTTTCCAGTTGAACTGCTGCATTAAATATCTCATATTCAAATTTCCAGTTCAGAGTTGTTAATAACCTATTTAGGTACCTGGGTGTCCAAGTGACACGTAGACATGCTGACTTATTTAAAGCCAATTTTAGCCCTTTACTTGATCTCACAAAATCTTTGTTTTTATCATGGAAACCCCTTCCTCTCTCACTGATAGGAAGTGTAAATACAGTTAAAATGAACATTCTTCCCAGATTTTTATATTTATTTCAATGTTTACCCATATTTATTCCTAAGTCATTTTTCTGCTGTCTGGAAAAAACTCTCTCTTCATTTATTTGGAACAACAAGCCAAGGTGAATAAGTATAAAACATCTTGTTAAGCCAAAGGAGGTGGAAGGTTTGGCTTTACCTAATTTTCAAACTTACTACTAGGCAGCCAACTTCAGAAATTTATTGTACTGGGTACAACATGATTTGAAATCGTGTAAACATCTTTGGGTGCAAATAGAGGCTGTATGTTGTTCCCCAGTCACGTTAACATCTTTGCTCTGTTCTCCTATCCTTCCTACACATAGTATTTTGATTAAGAATCCAATTGTTAAACATTCTCTGAGGATTTGGACTCAGTTACGCAGAGCTTTAGGGCTTAAGTGTCTTTCTTCAGCTGCACCCATTGCCAGTTATGTTTCCTTTCCACCTTCGCTTTTTAATGGGGCTTTCAATATTTGGAAGTCACAAGGTCTAATTACGATTGATCAATTATTTATAAACAATAATTTTGCTTCGTTTGACCAAAAATGTATTTGTCTAATTCACATTTATTCTGGTATTTTGAAGCTCGGAGCTTTGCCCGTAAACATTTCCCGGAGTTCCCCTCCGCCCCTCCTAGTGGTGTCCTGGAGTGTATTTTAAATCAGCATAATTGTATAAGAGGTTCTATTTCAAGGATTTATAGTATAATTCATAAAAAACAAACCCCATCTAATAGGTTATTAAAATCTCTCTGGGAGGATGACTTGGGTATTATGTTAGAAAATAAAACTTGGGTTAATGTCTTAAAAAGGATACATTCTTCTTCAGTTAGCGCTAGGCATAGGCTAATTCAGTTTAAGATAGTTCATCATATTCATTGGTCTAAGGTGCAACTCCACAAGATATTTTCTGATTTGGACCCCACCTGTCCACGCTGTGTTGTGGAACCAGCCTCTCTGTTTTATTCGTTTTGGTCCTGTCCTAAGTTAAGATTTTGGGGGAGAATTTGTAGTTGTTTCTCAGAAATATTTACCACAGTAATAGACCCTAACCCTTTGACAGCGTTATTTGGGGTTCTTCCAGAAAATGTTAAACTGACAACCTTAGAGACTGATAATGTTGCACTTTGCACATTGTTGGCTAGACGACTTATTTGGAATTAATTGGAAGCTGCCATCTCCACCAGCCTACCGTCAGTGGGTTTTTGACCTTCTTTTTGCCCTCAAACTTGAGAAGATAAAATCTGGAGTCAGAATGAAACCCGATCTTTTTATAAAATCTTGGAGCCCATTTTTAGATTACTTTAAGGAGACAGGCTCTGGATAAAAGTTTATTTAATTTTTTTATTTGGATGTTTATATGTGTATATGCATATTTTATTGTGATTATATGTTCATATGTATGTGGACACTTATTATGCTTGTTTACTTTTTACTCTTGTTTTCCACTCTCTTAATTCTGTAACAATTTGAAGTTTGTATTAAAGGGAAAGAGAAAAATGGACTGAGGCAAAGTGGAAAACTGTTCTGTGGTCAGACTTTTTGGAAACCATGGACGGCACATCCTCCAGACTAAAGAGGAGAGGGACCATACGGCTTGTTATGAGTGCTCAGTTCAAAAGCCTGCATCTCTGATGGTATGGGGGTGCATTAGTGCCTATGGAATGGGCAGCTTGCACATCTGTAAAGGTTTTAACTGGTCTATTCAGTTCCCAGAGTATACAGACTATTGTTAAAAGAAGAGGGGATGCTAAACAGTGGTAAAAATGGCCCTGTCCCAAATTTTTGAGACATGTTGCTACCATCAAATTCAAAATTACCTTATTTTTTTTACTTAAAATGGTACATTTCCTCAGTTTAAACATTTGATATGTTTTCTATGTTCTATTGTGAATAAAATATGGGTTTATGAGATTTGCAAATAATTGCATTCTGTTTTTATTTACATTTTACATAGCGTCCCAACTTTTTTGGAATTGGGGTTGTATTAAATGATATTTTTGACTTAATTAAAACTATTTCAATTGGATGTTACCAAATCAAGAAAAAAAAAAATTAAGTTACCTATCAAAACATTTTACGGTGAATGCTGTTTGCATTCAGTTTTTGGTTTTCTTGTTGCAGAAGCTATACATTCAAAGATTAGAGACAAATTGTCCTATAGAGGACACATTAACCCTACAGTTAGCTTTTACATTTGAATGTACATTGAACAACCTTTTCTTGACAGTTACGGGATAATTATTCAGGTTTCTAATGTAAAGGACTGCTGTGACATTGAAGACTAAAAAGCATTCTAAATATGTCAGAGATGATTTTAAACACATGGATAAATTATGAAAAGGTTCCAAAACAATGTTCAAGGCTTTGGATGTCCCAGTGGTGTTGGTTCAGTTATTAGAAACGGCAACTTCTTCAGACCCCCCAGACACCATATGGAAATGTTCATCTCTCAAAACTCTCTGCACAAACAAGCAGATTTGTGAGGGAAGCCACCGAGAAGCCAGTGATTACTTTGAAAGAATTACAGAGTTCAGTAGCTGGGAACACAGTATAAGGTGAAATGAAGAGTCAACCATTATCAAGAGCTCCACAAAATAACATATGGCAGGATGGCACAAAAGAAAGTACTACTTATAAAAGACCATGCGAAAACACATCTGGCATTTGCCAAAAAGCATAATGGTGATCCAGCTGCCATGTGAAAAAAGATTTAAGGGCCAACAGAGCCCAGCATAGAGCACTTTAGGACCATTCTCCGGAAACAGTGGCATTTGTCCTGGAAAATGTTAGGAAAAAATACTAGCATTTTTAATGCAATTTTAGGAAAAAATACTACTGTTTTTAATGCATCATTGCATTTCACAAGGTTACTGCTGAACTTTAAAGAAATCATATTTTTCCACCTCAGGCACAGACTACCAGGGCCATAATTATCCTAGACATGATAGTGTCCCAGTGATTAGTGGTCAACCAATATGGGATTTTCAATAGATTTTTAAACTTACCTTATAGGGTTGTCATGATACCATAATCATATTTTACGATACTATACCAGCTAAAGTATCATGATACCAAGTAGTATCACGATACCACAAGATAGTGTGTTAATTCTTAACACAGTTTGTCATAGCAAATGTGGTTCTTGGAAACTAGCCATTCCACTTGTTGCTCCGCAAGTGGTGAAAATAACTGATGAATGAATTGGGAGAATGCTCAAATGGACTAACTTGTTACCTTATACATTCTTAGTTTGATGTAAAAAAAAAAAAAAAAAATAAAATACTTCACCGCATCAATACAGCCAGTTCAAACGGCAATGGCTTTAAACTTTTATTCCATTATTTCTGTGATTATTTGATTGTTGCTAACATAAAAATAAAGATATTGTAACATTGAAAAGACTGTTTTAAGCAGCTGTTTCAATATTACAACCGCTCCAGCCCCTCTCTTCTGGAAAACAGCAGCGCGATTACACACACAGGCGCTCTTAAAGGGCACTGCGTGAAGGGGATACCACTCGAAAAGACTATATTTTTAATGTTATTGCAGACAAAGGTCTGGTTCAAATAAAGGTTTTAGCAAAAGTAATATTTACTACCGCACATACAACATAACTTATGGTACTACCATACTGACGGTACTACAGTTTAAAAAATACTGTGGCACTGGCAGTATTTTGAAGCTTTAGTATTGCGATACTACCGTAGCACTGGTCTACTGTGCAACGCTACAACCTTAGTTAGTTAGTAAATCTTTATTGTCCCTTCAAAGGGCAATTTCTGTTGCAGTATCTGATGGCAAACACCTACATACATACATACAATACAGTATACAGAATAAAAATAAAATAGATACAAGTCACAACTATAAAAATTAAAACAACAAAGTACAGCACCATATTTCGGTCTTTATATAAACAACTTTCTATCTTATCATCTCCTACCTCAGATAAACATGAACAACTGACACAGCATTTACTAAAAAGATATTGAAGCTCTTACAGTCCAAAACTTTGGAGCTCTGTATCACCGACCTGAAGGGAGGATATAAAATTCTGAGTGAAGGATTTGAGTAGAATCATTTAATATGGTCAAAGCCTTTCTAGGAGCCTGTTTTTCACATAGAGCGGACAGACTTAGCTGCCCTACAGCCCTAATACCCTATCCAAAATTCACAATTCTCTTCAACTGCACTCTACTTTTAACATTCATTCCATAAAACCAGCAGATGATGTCAAATGTTAAAACAGATTCAAGAAAAGATCTGTAAAACAATGTAAGTACAGTTTTATCCACATCAGAAGACTTCAGCTTCTTCAGTAAATACAAACGCTTCTGTGCCTTTAACACAATCAGATTTGTATTTTCCACCCACTTTAACTTATTATCAAAGATTGTGCTGAGATATTTAGAGGAGCTGACCACCTCAGCCTCATTACCATCAATAATAATTGTGGTACAGGTAAAATTATTATTAACACTTTTGTTGAATTCTATTATCATATCTTTATTTTTACCCACATTATTTCTAAAAAAGATGTTCCACACCAATCAAAAAAATACTTCAAAACATGTCCATGTTCACTCTCCCCCTGATTTAAGCAACTGAAGGGGGTCGCACACCAGACGCATCTGACGGACGACATGGTGCATTCTAAAATTCAAAACAATTGTTTTCTTTGAATGTATGCACACCGCCGCCACCACTCGGCATCTGTTGGCGGCGCCTACCCACAACTCCAGTGGCTGCTCAAATTTCTGCCGTGCCACGGAGCGCAACTCGAATATTTTCCATTAAATTTGACCCAAATCATTATCAATGGACATATATTATTTACTCTAGCCTTGTTCATTCTTTAAGGGAAAACCTTGGTAACTTTTGTGTGTACTGTCTGCCACGTGAACCACATCGATGTGCCCTGTGTTTGATACCTGTGCCATATCCTAGCCGCGATGTGGCGTGGTGTTTCTCGTCCGGTATGTGATCGCCTTAAGAATAACTGTGTCATCTGCGTATTTAATAATATGCCTATCCATAAAATTACTTCTACATCTATTAGTATAGAGAATAAATAACAGCGGTGAAAGAATACAGCCCTGTGGAAAACCTGTAGAAGAGAAAAGCTCCTGGGAATATTCTTCATTTACTCGCACCCTTTGAGATCTTTTTGTTAAAAAATCTGAAATCCAATCCACAAGACTCTTAGGAATGTGGAAATCAGACAACATTCCTTCTGTTAAACGTAATATCCGAAAACTGTGGTTACACCCTTGCAAAGTACAAATAGCTAGTTATCACTATTAACCTTGACTGTATTACTAAAGTGCTACACAGGACTGCATTAACGCACAGGCTTACCGGGGCTTTAGCCAACAGCAAAACGGTAAGCCCCAGAGCACCTTAATGCGGCCCTCGTGCTACAGTTTCATTCAATCCCATCATAGAAAGTGGAATTGATATACCTAAATATTTTTTGGTGTGCCTTGTCTGAAAACATGTTTTAAGCTAAACCATGCTCCTGTTACATTCAAATGTTAAAGAGTTGAAGGTCAATGCAAAAATAGCTAATGACAGCCTTAACTGTAGCATATACAATATTACTGCATCACACCACATTATTCACAATCAATAGTTCTGTTCTTTGTACAAAAAAAAAAAAAAAGAAAACATTTTAAACAACGACCATTCAATTCTGTTAAATTCACATGTTATGTGGTTAAAGGTCACTGCAAAAATTGCAAAAAGGTCTTAGCTATAGCATAAATTATTGCACCACAAAATATTATTCAGTCAATACTTTTTAATTCGTAGAAATAATAATAATAATAATAATAATAATAATAATAATAATAATTCCAATATTTCAACGGAGTTGAAATATTGAGCACGACGAGGCCAGAATTACTGCAAACATGTCAAAATATTGATTAAAAACGTGCTTTTTCTTTTTTTTTTTTTTTTGGCCTTATGGATGTCACACTCAGATATGATGTCTGAAAGGTAATCAGTTATAGGGGAAATGTAACAGCATAACAGGGTTGAACAGAAAAAGAAAAAAAAAACATTTTAGAATTAAAAAAAACATGTTAAGAGCATAAGGGCAACTTCTTAAAATTAAAAAGGAAGAATTGGTGGTGCAAAATACATGATAGTACCTCAAAATAACCTGTTCCAATCTTCTAAAAACTGACATAAGGTTAATTTTTAACAGGACTTTCATTCCGAAACACAAAACAACATCAAAGTGGTTTAAGATCAAAAAGGTAAATGTTCTACAATGTCCCAGTCAAAGCCCCGATCTCAGTCCAGTTGAAAATTTGTGGAAATATTTGAAAACTACAGTGCACAAGCAGTATTTGACTGGCCTGAACAGCCTGGAGCGAATCTGTCTGAATGAATGGACCAAAATCCCACCTGACCAGTGTGTGAAGCTGGAACACACTTCCCCAAAAAGAATTGCTGCGGCAAAATGTGGGTCTACAAAATATTGTATTGAATTGTCAGGATTGAATAGTTATTCAGATGGCATATTCTGGTTGTTGTTGTTTTTCGTTCAGAATACTTTCCTGCATAAAACAATGCAATTTCAGGTTTTTTTTTTTTTTTTTTTTTTTTTTTTTTTTTTTTTTGAGAATACAAAGACTTGGAAAAACTCTGGGATAGACTGATTTGTGTTAGTCATTTAAGCTCACAAAAGTTATTTCTTGTCTTTGGGAAATAGACTGCTCATCTAATGGCTTTGTTATTGTTGGCAATGTTATTTAGTTGATGCTGCCTCTGCGAGTGTGAGAGTGTGCATATTGCTACCAATTTACCGTTTACCTAACTTAGAGCACTTTTTACACATATTTCATTAAATTACTTTTATGCAGGCACAAAACTGAAAAACACATTTAGTTAAAGAAAGCAACTTGACAATATATACCTGAAAGCCTCTTATAACCCAGTCAATACTTATCTTTTAAGGAATGTGTGTGTCTGTGTGTGTTTGTTTGTTTTTTGTTTTTGTTTTTCAGATATATGATGGGAGTTAGTCTGGGGGGTAAAGATCATTCATTCATGGATGATGGCTACCAAGTCAATCCCAAACTGGTTGTCATTGTTCTGAACACACAGAGGGAATGGGAAAAGGTAAGATAAAAAGTCTTTAATCTTTATATCCCCCTGAATCTTAATTTTCTTCCATTAGCTTTGCCTAGAAGGGGGTTCAGGAAGCATAAGCAATCAATTTTCCGTTTACTAGCTCAAAGCCTTTTTGTGGCTGTGACGGAAAATGCAGTGGCCCTCACTGTTAGAGCAAAAGAACATTTCATTTATACTTTCCATTTCACACCCTGTTTTTATTTATTTATTTATTTATTTATTTTATGCAGAAGACTTGAAAATGTCCCTTCTTAAGACAATGGTTTCATAACTGATTTATTTGGAAATTATTTCAGGCAATAAACTGGAGCAGAGTGCATGGCCACATGTGTCTCTGTCATATTTAAATATGCTACTTATTTTCCTTTTTCATTTGTATCTCTATTTTGGCTATTAACAGAAATAATTTGCTTGTTTTCTTTATGGTATTTTATTCTTTTTTTCTTTGCGCTTTACATGTTCTCCTACTCTATCTCGGCACTTCACACACTCATTTTCTTAATCGTTTGCTCACTCATGTGTTATTTTAATGAGTTGTTATATCTCTGAGGTGTGTTGGATGCTGTGTGTTTTGACAGTGCCCTGCAGTGTGAGTGAAGACACACACACACACACACTAAAACCCTGCAGTGATTGTGTGAAAAGTGTGACACTAATCATTTCTCACTGAGACGGAGCTAGAACAGGGTGTGAGCAAATCATGTTATAGAAGCTTATAGACAAACACACACACATGACAGAACAGGATTGCCCAAAACGTAAACCACATATGAGACAATTATTACATGTGGTAAACATACCAGCCTTACATAACATTATGTTGTTACATGGGTAGTTGACATGACATTTCAAGCAGAGATAAGTGCAACATCTAAAACTACTTAAAACATAATTTATCGAATTATTTTATAATTATTATACATGCTCTTTTTATGACCTAATTTTAATAAAGAGATTACATGGAGTATTTGTATTTTTAAAAATTCATTTATCACATCACAGGACCAATAACTGAGTAAAAAGATTAAGAAAGGTGATTAGAAAGGGTGAAAAACTTATTCACTTTTTCTTATACATTTATAAAAATGTATTAATGTCTCTTTTTGTTTGAAAACAAGAATGCAATCATTCCAATTTCTTTTTCAAAATGATCTTGTCATTAATCTTGAAAATGTTTGCTGATTAAGGTTTTTTTGTGAACAATAACGAAGACAAATGAAAAAGTCGCATTATGACGATAATCAACAATAATCTGATGAGAAAAAGAAGATATTAACATTGCACTAACACAGTTTCTTTTTTTTTTCTTTTTTTTCATTTTTTTTTTTTTTTTTAAGTAATAAAAATCTAAAAAGAATTGATCCACAGTATGTTGGGAATTTCCCCAAGACTAATCAGCTTTATCCATAATATGATCGTAATATTACAACTGAACAGACAATAAAACAAATTAACAGGTGAACTTGCAGAATTTATACACTAGTCAGAACGCATAAATTGCACTGTGAAAAACCCTGTTTCCTTAAAAACATGTTACATGTAAAACAATATCCTAAACGTGAGGTATTAACTTCTAAAACGTAGTTAATACTTAAGTATAATTATGATATGCTTTTATTTAAGGAGCTCAGGTATTCAGGACAGTTTACTCATGTTGTTTACTCTTACATATAAAACATTATTCTTTAATATGTTTGAACTATGTTTAAATAATTGTTATTTAAAAAGTAGTGTACACATTTTTCTAAATATTTGAATATTTGGTTGAAGTATGGTCTGTTACTGTTTTAAAATTGTTCTGTCATTTTGCTCATTATCATCAATTAAAATTGTATTTGGTAACACTTTACAGTAAGATTCCATTTGTTAACAATGTGTATTGGGAAAAGCACAAATGAAATTTTTTTGACTTTTGTTACATGTTTTATGTTTTTTTTCTACTTTGGCACAAAAATGTTAATGTTCTCTCTTTGCACTGTCAAACAAACAAGTGATAGCCGTGCTGAAGCATTTTACCAATCCGAAATTAGCATAATTTATTCTGAAGTAATGGCCAGCATCGTCCAATCAATGCCAACCATGTTAAAATCAAATTTAGCATTATAATTTCTGAATCTATGTACTGATTACCATTGTCCCATATCTTCCAACCATGTAGAGTGGTGGAAACATAGTCTCTAGCCTGAAACTGAACTTTTGACCGGAAGTTAGGAGTGAATTCACTTATCTGCATAGGAAAGCTATAGGATGCTCCCTTGCTCCCTATTTACACAAATTTGGGCCTCTGTCAGAAACCACATCGACCGGGAGGCCATGAATGCAGAAGGCGTGGTTTATGACTGCTCCTTCTGTCTCCCTCGTCGTGGGTAATTTGGGGAGGAGAATGAAATGAGCCGCCTTTGAGAACCAGTCCACTACAGTCAAAACGACTGTGTTGCCATGGGAGGGGGGAAGACCAGTTACAAAATCCATGGCTTTGTGCGACCAGGGTCTCGAAAGGACAGACAGCGGTTGGAGGAGCCCAACCAGGGGAGATACAGGAGGTCTTATTAATCGCACAGATGGGGCGAGCGGCAATGAACCGGCTTACGTCCAGCGAAAGTGATGGCCACCAGAAATGCTGTCTAATAAGCATCTGGGTGCGAGTCGCCTTGGATGGTAAGCGACGTTGGATGAGTGACGCCACTGTAGGACGTGTGTCTGAACTGATTGTGGACGAATAACCGACCTGCTGGGCATATGGCGGGGGAGTGCGGTGTTTCGTAGCGCAGCATGGACTTTAGCCTCCACCTCCCAGGATACCATGCCCACCACTCGATTGGTGGGTAGGATGGTATGCGGTGGAATGGTGGAGGTCTCGAATTCAAAACATCAAGACAACGAGTCTGGCTTGATGTTCTTAGAGCCCAGGCGATACAAAATGATAAAATTAAAGCAAGTGAAAAATAATACAGCAAGCCTTTCTAGAGTTTAGGCATTTGGTGCTACGGATGTACTCTAGGTTCTTATGATCAGTCCTGATCACGAAAGGTACCCTCGAACCCTCTAATCAATGACGCCACTCACCCAAGGCCAACCAGACAGCCAGCAATTCTCGGTTACCGACGTCGTAGTTCCGTTCTGCTGGTGTTAAATGATGCGAAAAAAAGGCACACGGATGCATCTTTCCGTCTGAAGGAAGAGCTCTACGACAGGACTGCTTCAACACCAACCTCAGACGCATCCACCACGAACTGACTTGCAGGGTCGGGAGTTACAAGAATGGGTGTGGTAGAAAACTGCTCCTTTAATTTAGAGAGTCCATGGGGACCAACAAAAGTCAGTGCAGGTGGAGGTGAGATCCGTCAGAGGTGTGGCGAGCTGGCTGTAATTTAGAATAAATCTCTGATAAAAGTTAGCGAACCCCAGAAACCTCTGCAATGCCTTGTGAGAATCTGGGGTTGGCCAATCGGAGACGGCTCTGACCTTAGCAGGGTCCATGCGCACTCCCTCAGACGAAACGATGAACCCCAGGAATGGAACCGACTGTGCATGAAAAGCGCACTTCTCCACCTTGACAAACAGCCGATTCTCTAGTAGTCGCTAAAGCACCTGTCTGACATGTTGAACATGGTCCTGGATATTCTGGAAGAAAATCAGAATATCATCAAAATAGACAAACACAAAACAATCAGCCATGTCTATAAGCACATAATTTGCGAGCCCCTGGAAGACGGCGGGGGCGTTGACCGATCTGAAAAGCATAACCAAATATTCAAAGTGCCCCCTATGGGTGTTAAAAGCCGTCTTCCACTTATTCCCCTTCCTAATTCGGACAAGGTGATAAGCATTGCGGAGGTCCAACTGTAAAAATGGACGCTCCCTGTAAGTGTTCGAAAGCTGAGGACATAAATGACAAAGGATAGCGATTCTTCACCGTAATGTCATTCAGCCCCCAATAATCTATACAGTGTCTAAGCGAGCCATCCTTCTTCTCCACGAAGAAGAACCCCACCCCTGCCAGCAAAAAGGAAGAGCTGACGAGACCGGCTGCCAGAGAATCATTGATATACCTGTTCATGGCCTCCCTGTCGGGAGCCAATAGCGAATACAGCCATCCCCGAGGAGGCAAGGTGCCAGGAAGCAATACAATTTCACAGTTGTATGGGCAATGAGGAGGAAGGGTCATGGCATGGGACTGGCTGAACACCACCCCCAAGTCATGGTATGTCAACGGTACTCCTGATAAATCTGCCGGTTCATCCTGCAACGAAACACAAGACTGGACAGGGGAGACAGAAGAATGAAGACAAACATTATGGACTCCAAGCAAGAACAGTGTTGGTTGATTAGTCTATGTGTGGGTTGTGCGTTACCAACCAACCATGCCCCAACACTACTGGTGCCAATGGAGATTGGATCAGGTAAAAGGATAACTGCTCTGCATGATTGCCAGAGACGAACGTGACTGACTTGTTGGACTGGGTGATGACTGACAGGGGCGTGCCACTGAGGGTGTGGGTGGTGATAGGTTCATCCAACTGGACCATGGAAAGCCACCATTTGGAAGCCAAGTCAATGTCCAAAAAGTTCCCTTCGGCTCCGGAATCCACCAGGGCTGTAACCATGTGACAGGTAGATCCATACTGCAGCTGGGCCGGGAGAAGTGTACGAAGTCCGGGGGCTTTGTCCAAAGGTGTTGTGATCGCCAGTAACCCCCTTCCAACTGACAAGCGGTGTCTTTTACCAGACAGGAAGCAGAGAGTTGGCCAGACCGGGCACAATGAAAGCATAGTCCAGTAACGAGGCGTCGCTGCTTCTCCTTATGTGAAATCTAAGTTCTACCGACTTGCATGAGCTTAGTGTCAGGTGTGATTCTGGTGACCTGGCTGAAGTAGTGGAGAGAATGGCCAGCTGCCCAAGGAGGTGGAGAGCAGACAGCGTAGGGCCAGGTGTTGATCGACTTGGATAGCCAGAGCCACTAAATCGTCGAAATGTGGGGGTAGATCCAAAGGATAGATTTCATCCTGGATGTCGTCGGAAAGCCCATGCAGAAACCGGTCCCACATGTCATGATCATTCCACTCACAAGAAGCAGCCAGGGTGCAAAACTCGATCACATAATCTGAGACTCGTCGATCTCCTTGAGACAGTCTGGATAAGACCCTCGCAGCCTCCCAACCTTGAGCCGAGTGATCAAAAATTCGGCGGAGCTCCGTGGAAAAAGAATGAAAAGAGGCGCAACAAGGATGTCAGTTGTCCCATATGGCAGTCCCCCATTCACCAGCCCTTCTGGTGAGGAGTGTGATCACACACGCCACCTTCATAGTCTCCGACGGGAAAGCAGAGGGCTGTAACTTAGAAGAACAGGGAACATTGTGAAATGATTGCGCTACAGGATCCCTCCTCACTTGAATACGGGATTGGAGGAGGGATATGAGCCTCTGAACACCCAGAAATGTGGGGAACCGCTGGTGAGGGTGCTCCTTGAGAGGGACCAGCATGGAGAGGTAGACGGAGTTGTTGAACAACACAGGTCAGCGAGCTGCAACGCCATCATCTCCAGAGGGGTTCGATGCGGAGATTTGATCCTGCTGAAGTCCTAGTAAGGCTCCCTGCTGAGAGGGGGTGGAGCGAAGAGTAGATTCCTCTACTGGGTCCATACTTGGCTAGATTGTTCTGTCAGAGAGTGAGAGTGAGACAAAGGGACCCAAGAGCAGAGGAACAGTTCAAAGGATTTATTAACAATAAATGATAACTTTAACTGTGCTGGCAAAGACTGGAGATCCTGGCACCGGCTGCAGTTGAGGGAAGGATTTTTGGGGATGATTGTGTGCCGTAACCGCACAATGGGCAGATCCGTGAAGAGTGTGTTTGTAGATAAGTGTGTGCTTTGTGGAAGTCAGGAGCAGATTCGTAGGAATCCTCCGTAGAAGCGTAGTGAGGTGTAGAGAACAACGGCCAGCAGATTGGAAGGCAATCACTTTCCCGACACGCGGGCAGAGACGAGGAATCCTTTGTTGAAGATTCGTGAGTGCAGAGTACAAGCGTACAGCAAGCTGGAAGGTAACCACACTCCTGACACAGAGGCAGAGATGGGCAACCAATCAGATACATGAGACAGGAGCAACTAGGCAGAGAGAGTGAGGTAAGTTACTTCACATCAAACAACAATCTTGCAAGGATACTGAGAACACGAAGGGTTTAAGTAGGGAGTGAATTAGAGGAGAAACAGGTGTTGCTAGCAGGCTAGTTAGTGGCATGATATGCTTTCCCCAAGGAACAATCAATATTCCCATGGAAACACTGATCATGCATGCCAGCTTCGCATGCGAGACATGAGGGAGAGAAAATAGCAAAACACACAGAATAAACCAACAAACACACCGGAGCCATGACAAAAACACAATGTACACGCAATGAGGATGCGGGGTCGCACGAGGTTAACAAAGATTTATAAATGCTGTTAGTTCTAGATGCCTAATGCATTAACTAATATTAACGAACGGAACTTTATTGTAAAGTGTTACCTGTTATTTTACTCGACTAAAATGATTTACTATTTTAGTCAGGGTGAAATGTACTTAAATTAATAAATATGACTGTGATGAGGAGGAGGGTGTGGATGGCCGGTGCTGAGTCAACTGATCAGCGGGAGAGTGAGATAAAGGGGAGTTGAAGATGCCAGTTCGAGAAAGATTCATTTCAGAATCAGCTTTATTGCCAAGTATGCTTACACATACAAGGAATTTGTCTTGGTGACAGGAGCTTCCAGTGTACAACAATACAAAAACAGTAGCAAGACATAGATAATAATAAAAAATAAAACTAATTATACACATACGTACAGACACACACATACATACATACACACATACACATGGGTAGTGCAAATCTAATACAATCTGTTATGTACAGTGCAAACGTTTTTTTTAATTATTTATTTATTTTTTATTTAGAGGAATGAAATGGCAGAAGAGGTTGGGTGTGTTGGATAAATATAAGAAAGACTAAACTGTGTATTGCACATATTTATTGCTCAATGGGGCAGTTTAGCTGTTCATGAGATGGATAGCCTGAGGGAAAAAACTGTTCCTGTGCCTGACTGTTCTGGTGCTCAGAGCTCTGAAGCATTGGCCAGAAGGCAACAGTGCAAAAAGGAAGTGGGCAGGATGAATGGGGTCCAGAGTGATTTTTCCAGCCTTTTTTCTCACTCTGGAAGTGTATAGTTCTTGAAGGGGGGGCAGGGGGCAACCAATAATCCTCTCTGCTGTCTGAACTGTCCTTTTGTAGTCTTCTGATATCTGATTTCGTAGCTGAACCAAACCAGACAGTTATTGAAGTGCAGAGAACAGACTCAATGACTGCTGAGTAAAACTGTATCATCAGCGCCTGTGGCAGGTTGAATTTCCTCAGCTGGCGAAGGAAGTACAACCTCTGCTGGGCCTTTTTCACAGTGGAGTCAATGTGGGTCTCCCAGTTCAGGTCCTGTGAGATGGTAGTGCCCAGGAACCTGAATGACTCCACTGCTGCCACAGTGCTGTTTAGAATGGCGAGGGGGGTCAATGTTGGGGTGTTTCTCGTAAAGTCCACAGTGATCTCCACCGTTTTGAGTGTGTTCAGCTCAAGGTTGTTTTGACTGCACCAGACAGCCAGCTGTTTAACTTCCCTACTGTATGCAGACTCATCGTCATCTCGGATGAGGCCGATGACAGTAGTGTCGTCTGCAAACTTCAAGAGCTTGACAGAGGGGTCCTTGGCAATGCACTCATTGGTGTAGAGGGAGAAGAGTAGTGGGGAGAGCACACATCCCTGGGGGGCACCAGTGCTGATTGTACAGGTGCTAGAAGTGAGTTTTCCCTGTCTCTCAAGCTGGTAATCCACTGACAGATGAACATGGGAACAGAGAGTTGGTGTAATTTATTCTGGAGTATAGCTGGGATGATGGTGTTGAAAGCCGAACTGAAGTCCACAAAAAGGATCCTTGCATATGTCCCTGGTCTGTCCAGATCTTGCAGGATATGATGCAATCCTATGTTGACTGCATCATCCATAGACCTGTTTGCTCTAAGAAAATTGACAGGGATCTAGAAAGGGTCCAGTGATGTTCTTCAGGTGGACCAACAGCAGTCTCTCAACTGATTTCATGACCACAGACGTCAGGGCGACAGGTCTGTAGTCATTAAGTCCTGTGATTTTTGGTTTCTTTGGGACAGGAATAATGATTGAGCATTTGAAGCAGCATGGGACTTCACACTGCTCCAGTGATCTAATGAAGATCTGTGTGAAGATGAGGGCCAGCTGGTTAGCACAGGATCGAAGACATGCTGGTGAGACGCCATCTGGGTCTGAAGCCTTCCTCGTCTTTTGTTTCCGAAAGACACAGCTCACATCATCTTCACAGATCTTAAGTGCAGGTTGAGTAGCAGGAAGGGGGTGGAGGGGGTTGCAGGAGGTGTTGGTGTGAAGGTCAGAGTGGGTGTTGTGTGTGAGATTGGGCCTTTGAAGTCTGCAGCAGAACACATTCAGGTCGTCAGCCAGTTGTTGGTTCCCGACAGGGTTGGGGGTAGGAGTCCTGTAATTTGTGAGTTGTTTCATGCCACTCCACACTGATGCAAGGTCGTTAGCTGAAAACTTCTCAGAGTATCTTATTTTAGCCACTCTGATTTCCCTGTTCAGTGTGTTTTTGGCCTGATTGTACAAGACTTTATCCCCACCCCTGTAAGCATCCTCTTTGGCCTGATGAAGCTCAGGTTTGTCATTGTTGAACTTTAAATAAGTCCTAGTAGGAATGCGCATATCCTCACAGAAACTGATATATTATGTAACAGTATCTGTGAGCTCATCCAGGTTTGTTGCTGCAGCCTCATAAACACTCCAATCCATGCAATCGAAGCAGGCTTGTAGTTCCCGCTCTGCTTCATTGGTCCATCTCTTTACAGTCCTTACTACTGGCTTGGTTGATTTTAATTTCTGCCTGTAGGTTGGAAGAAGATGAACCAGACAGTGATCAGAGAATCCCAAAGCTGCTCTAGGGACAGAGTGATATGCATCCTAATTTAATTAATTAATTTTTAATTAATTATCCTTTATTGTTGTGTAACAATGATCCAGTATGTTCCTGTCTCTGGTGGGGCATGTGATATGCTGTTTGTATTTGGGCAGTTCACGTGTGAGATTTGCTTTGTTAAAATCCCCAAGAATAATAATAACTGAGTCCGGGTATTGTTATTCCTTGTCTGTGATTTGATCAGCCAGCTGTTGCAGCACTGTGTTCAAACACGCGTTTGGCGCGATATACACACACCAGAATAAACGAGGAAAAATACCGCGGCGAGTAGAAAGGCTTACAGTAAATAAAGAGGGCTTCCAAATTAGGACAGCACATCCTCTTTAACTTTGTTACATCTGTACACCAACTTTCATTGATATAAAAGCATGTTCCACCACGTCTTGTTTTCCCCGTTAACGCCTTGATGTGATCCGCTCTGAACAGCTGGAAGCCCGGCAGATGTAACGCGATGTCTGGAATGGCTTCACTCAGCCAGGTTTCTGTGAAACACAAGGCAGCAGAGGTTGAAAAGTCCTTGTTTGTGTGGGTGAGGATATGTAGTTCATCCGTTTTGTTAGGAAGAGAGCAGAGATTCGCTAAGTGAACACTCGGTAGCGCTGTTCGAAATCCGTGCCGACGGAGTTTGACCAGCGCACCGGCTCGTCTCCCTCACCTGCATCTCTTGAACAGCAGAGCTGCGCCTCCAACTTAAATGTCTAGCAAAATGTCTGAATATTCGAAAACCGGGAAAAGATTGTCTGGTACATGCTGTCGAATGTTCAGCAGTTCATCTCTGTTAAAACTGACTGGAAAAAGATGACTAAACACAGGACAAACAAACAAAAACAACAAAAGAACTGAGGAGCTCCACACCGAGGCAGCTCTAGGGCTTTACTGGTTGTTTAGATCAGTGTTACTATCAGAAATAATTAATAATTATTTCTTTAGTTATTAATTAATATTTAAATTTATTAATTGAATCTAACTCATTAAAACCTCATATGGGGCTCCAGTAAATGTAGTGCGCTACGTTTAGGAGCAAGTTTGGTTATTAGCAATAATTAATAATTACCAAAGATAATTATTAATTATTAAAATCATTAGAACATTGATGAGAATCAATGTTAGCTTTTCTAATCCTTTAAATCAACAATTATCAAAGATAATCGTTAATTGTTAACATCGATGAAACATTAATTAAAATTAACACTAGCTTATTGATCATTCACATTCAACAATCATCAAAGATAATTATCAATTATCAAAAATCAATAGAATATTAATAAGGATTAACATTGACGGGGCACCATCCGGGAATCAGGGACTAATAACCAGATAGTATAACAGTCTCAATATTAGATTGTTTTCTTAGGAAAATCGACATCCGAAGAATATCGATTTTCGGGAAAAAAAACAATGAATGAAGGCTTGAATCCGAGCATTGACATCCCGTCAGCATGACACAGGCATATGCGAAACAAACCAAAACACTTCTCTTTGTAATATAAACAAAGTTTATTTATGCAGTAATAGCAATTAATAATTAATACAATGCAGTCAATAAACTTCCGACTTACAACTACAAACTAAACAGTGATATGATTAGATATGGAAATCAAAATAATCTTATAAAACATGAGGGTGTGTGTGTGTGTGAGAGAGCGTGTGTGTGTGTGTGTGTGTGTGTGTGTGTGTGTGTGTGTGTGTGTGTGTGTGTGTGTGTGGTTAGTACGAGAGAGAGAGAGAGAGAATTAAGTGACAGCCCTAAAGCCGATTTTGCGATCGTGGGAGAGAAAGCAGCTGTTAGTTTATCGCTCAGAGACGCGGTGGACGGCTCATAAAAGTCCCGCGTTCTTTGACTCTTTAGTGGATAAACTCAGTTTGCCGGTCTCACCTGCGATGGCGAAAATGCACAACAGTCCAATTTGGTTGGACCACAATACAGCAAAACAAATTCATGATAATTAATACCCTGAGTATTAATAATGAGCGGACATGGCGGTCCGTAAACTGTACAAGCAAAAAAAAAAACTTGAAACACAAGAATAACACACTATAATATTCTATCTCTGCCCAGACGTAAACCTCTTACTTGAATCGCATGAGGATGCAGAATGTGTGTTCATCCATCCTTTAATTCCGACCCGGTTCCTTGAGGCTCGGGTGATGACAGGAGGCCGTTTCCTCGCTCTGTCGGCGGGCATACAGCTGACTGTTTCTCGGTGGGCTGGCAGAGAAATCAGAAATGTCGACTTGATTGAAGATGGAAGAGAAATCTTTAATCTCTTCACTTCTGCAGGCAAACGGATGAAGATGCGGATTGCTCAGCGGACTCCTTCGGATCCGTTAGAGTGTTCGGTTGAACACAGAGTAATCTCAACTCATCCAGCGAGATGGAGATTGTATGGCCACAGTTTCAAGTCGGACATTACTTCCTTGTGCCACGAGGTTGCACCTGAGAGCAGCGATGAGCTACGTCTATACTCGGCGAACAAAGTAGCTGGAAGCAAATCCCAGAAGCATTTCAGAGGTATTTCTACTCCTGATGATGTCATGGTTTGAGGGACGTTCTGTTGTGTGCCTCATCCAATAGGAGTTAACAGTTCGATCCTTTAGTGAGCAAGGCTTCATGGGATTTGTGGTCTGTTTTGAACTCCCTTTGTTTGATTTTGGCGCGATTTTTATCAGTAAGATTTACGACGGTGTGTGGGGGCTGAGTTAGGTTTTACGACTGTGTAAGGCCTGCCTTTGTCTTCTATCTGAATACATGAGGCCCAACACAGCCATCCGCGGCGCCATTCAAATCATGTATGATTTAATTTCATCTTATGGACATTTCATCTTATGTTTTATGTTGTTTTAAGTTCAGTTATGTCATTAAAAGTTCATGTTGATTGTTCAGCCATTTCCCGCCTCCTCCTTGCCCGTCCTTTTCCTGTTACAATGACATGATGAAATATTGATCAAATTTAAAGGGCATTTTCATCAAAAGACAACAATTATGACTAAAATAACAAAACTGTGTGAAAATTAACTCTACACTGAAGATAATAGTAAACATTCCAGAGGTACTTACAGCACTTTTGTCCACCTTTTTGAATTAATGTGTATATAATATCTATATATATATATATATATATATATATATATATATATATATATATATATATATATGCGCACGCACGTATATATACACACACACACACACACACACACACACACACACACACACACACACACAGATACAGATTTTGCTTTTATGGAAATAAATTGGTACTTTTATTCACCAAAGTGGCATTCAACTGATCACAATGTGTAGTCAGGACATTAATAACATGAAAAATTACTATTACAATTTGAAAAAAAAAAAAATCTGAACTTAAACTACTTCAAAGAGTTCTCATCAAAAAATCCTCCACGTGCAGCAATGACAGCTTTGCAGATCCTTGGCATTCTAGCTGTCAGTTTGTCCAGATACTCAGGTGACATTTCACCCCACGCTTCCTGTAGCACATGCCATAGATGTGGCTGTCTTGTCGGGCACTTCTCACACACCTTGCAGTCTAGCTGATCCCACAAAAGCTCAATGGGGTTAAGATCCATGACACTCTTTTCCAATTATCTGTTGTCCAATTTCTGTGTTTTTATTTTGCCCATTCTAACCTTTTCTTTTTGTTTTTCTGTCTCAAAAGTGGCTTTTTCTTTGCAATTCTTCCCATAAGGCCTGCACCCCTGAGTCTTCTCTTTACTGTTGTATATGAAACTGGTGTTGAGCGGGTAGAATTCAATGAAGCTGTCAGCTGAGGACATGTGAGGTGCCTATTTCTCAAACTAGAGACTCTGATGTACTTATCCTCTTGTTTAGTTGTACATCTGACCTTCCCTTTCTGTCCTTGTTAGAGCCAGTTGTCCTTTGTCTTTGAAGACTGTAGTGTTCACCTTTATATGAAATCTTCAGTTTTTTGGCAATTTCAAGCATTGTATAGCCTTCATTCCTCAAAACAATGATTGACTGACGGGTTTCTAGAGAAAGCTGTTTCTTTTTTGCCATTTTTGACCTAATATTGACCTTAAGACATGCCAGTCTATTGCATACTGTGGCAACTCAAAAACAAACACAAAGACAATGTTAAGCTTCATTTAACAAACCAAATAGCTTTCAACTGTGTTTGATATAATGGCAAGTGATGTTCTAGTACCAAATTAGCAATTTAGCATGATTACTCAAGGATAAGGTGTTGGAGTGATGGCTGCTGGAAATGGGGCCTGTCTAGATTTGATCAAAAATGACTTCTTTCAAATAGTGATGGTGCTGTTTTTTACATCAGTAATGTGCTGACTATACTTTGTGATCAGTTGAATGCCACTGTGGTGAATTAAAGTACCAATTTCCTTCTGAAACAGCAAAATATGGACATTATTCCAAACTTTTGGCTGCCAGTGTGTGTGTCTCTCTTTCTCTCTCTCTCTCTCTCTCTCTCTCTCTCTCTCTCTCTCTCTCTCTCTCTCTCTATCATCTAGAGAGAGAGAGAGAGAGAGAGAGAGAGAGAGAGAGAGAGAGAGAGAGAGACAACAGTCATACAGAGTTATAAGTACGGGTTAAAATTAATCACCCATGGTAGTTTGAATGTAACATCACACCCTGAATGGTTAAAAATGGTGTTTAAACATCTGTCAGCTCTAGTTATGCATCAGACTACCTACTTGCAGACAGTAAACAGGGAGGTGTCATGGTATTAGAAAGATTGAGGGAAAGAGAGACATTGATCCTGGTCTTTTGAAGGTGGCATAAACTTGGCAAAAACCCTGGGATATCTATTGGAATAATAAGCCTTCCTGCAAGCAGATTTGAGAAGTCTGATATGTTCCTCTGATAACATAGCTGGATAAACTTCAATCTTGCTTTAAAGAGCGCGAAATCCCATGCTTATCCAAAATTTATATGGCTAACCAAGTAGGCCACGTTCAAAAGACCTTTGAACCTTTTTGACTTGAGAGCCAATCTTCATGTTTGTGTGTGTCTACAGATGGGACGATGGGAAAACCACTCACTGAGGTTGAAGTTTCCTGTGTGGCCACGTTATAACTCTTTTGGGGACATGGACGCCGATGAGAACCACTTGAGCATTGTGACTCTAGAGGAACGACCCTTTGTTATAGTAGATGATGTGGACATTCTTACCGGAACTTGTATGCGCAACTCAGTGCCATGCAGGAAACACATTAAAGAGTGAGTTTTATTACAACAACTTCAAAGAACAGCTTTGGAAGATAATAATGGTTTTGAATGCATTATTGGCTACCCCAGGCAATGTACATTCTATCTTTGTTAACCTTTAGTATTAGAGCTTTCTTTTCTTGGAAAATACAGGAATAATTGTGCTATCTCTAATGTGGTTAATGCTCAACTTTTGGGGTGTCATTTTTGGAACTAATTAGATGGAGATTCTGAACACAATAAGTGTTTATCTTAAAGCTATCACAGCATCAACAGCTTTTCTATATTTGTGTGTCTTTATGAGCTGCTTTTCTATATGTGTGTGTTTGTGTGTGCTACAGTAACACTACAGAGGGTTCCTACATCAAGCAGTGCTGCAAGGGCTTTTGTATAGACATCCTGAAGAAGATTGCTAGGAATGTAAAGTTTACCTATGACCTTTACCTGGTCACTAATGGTAAACATGGCAAGAAGATCAATAATGTGTGGAATGGCATGGTGGGGGAGGTAATCACCATATTAAACCTAATGAGTGAATTGTCCATTTTTTTCAGTTTTAGTCACATAATTGATGTATATGTTCCCACCTATGCATTCACTCGTGCACTGATTGCTTGTTTGGGCTCAGTTACTCTTATATCCATCCATCAATTCACCTCTAACAAACCACTCAACATTTATGCATCCATCTGTGTATCTATCCACCCATCCATCCATCCCTGTCTTTTTATCCATCCATCCACCCAGTGTGTTTCTGTCTCTTAAGCTGGTTTCTCTTATTTGCTCTGTAGGTTATCAATAAAAAGGCTGTAATGGCTGTTGGCTCATTGACCATAAATGAAGAGCGGTCAGAGGTCATAGACTTCTCTGTCCCATTCGTCGAGACAGGCATTAGTGTGATGGTGTCACGTAGCAATGGAACGGTGTCGCCCTCTGCGTTTCTAGGTAATGGAACTGAAATCTCACAAACATTGGATCAAATTCCCTCTGAGATCCATCTGTTTTTATCTCTACTTCCCCTCATGTGTTTTCTCTTCTCTCTTTTTCTCCTCCCTCAGAGCCCTTCAGTGCTTCAGTGTGGGTTATGATGTTTGTCATGTTACTCATCGTCACAGCAATTGCTGTTTTCCTCTTTGAATTCATCAGCCCGCTTGGTTTCAATAGAAACCTGGCACAGGGCAAAGGTATGATACACAACCTCAACCACTTAGTCAACCAACCTCTGCTTTAAAATAATCTAAAACGTAGTCAGAATACATGGTTAAAATAGTAAAACTTAAAATCTGAACTATAAACATTAAATGGTTCACATAAGTTCAGATAAAAATGAAAATATTGGCATTGTCTGGCTTCACCCTCATGTTGTTCCAGACCTGTATGACCTGTGTGTTAGGCAGCATGTTAGTGTCAGTAACCATTCACTTTCACTGTATGCCTAACATCTCCTTTTGTGTTCCATGGAAGACAGAAAGTTTGTAACAACATGAGGGTGAGTAAATGATGACAGATTTTTCATTTTTGGGTGAACTATCACTTTAAATATTTTAATGCACATTGAGTACTAATACAAGCACAAAGACCATATTACCTCCTATTCTCTCCTCACTAAATTTCTCCTTTTCTCATTATTAATTTTTCTAGACCCTCATGGACCCTCTTTCACCATTGGTAAAGCTATCTGGCTGCTGTGGGGTCTTGTGTTCAACAACTCTGTTCCAGTACAGAACCCCAAGGGTACTACCAGTAAATTTATTGTGTCCGTATGGGCCTTTTTTGCTGTGATCTTCCTGGCTAGCTACACTGCCAACTTGGCTGCTTTTATGATCCAAGAGGAGTTTGTGGACCAAGTCACAGGTCTCAGTGACAGAAAGGTAATTTTTTGTGATGTAATCTGTAAAAATGTACTTAGCTGACTAAATATTATCCTAATACAATTGAAACATCATAAGTAACTCATCTGAGATGCTCCACATTGGCAACTTTGTTAACTCACTGCAACGTAAAGGAACTGATTTTGACATCAGCTAAGCTAACCAATGTTTACTCCAATAACACATGCATTGGGTAAAAGCACATCTTCATATAGCTGTAACTCAGTCAGTAGCGGATTTAGGCATGGGCGACGTGCAGTTGCCCAGGGCGGCATCTTGCAGAGGGGCATCTTCACATTGGTGTACTGTAAGAGTAACCACAGGTGTAGTTTATCACATTAACTTTGGACTTTCTCCAAAAAGTTTGAAAACTATAAAGTGTCAGAATACTTCTTGTCTAAATTGTTTAATAATTTGAAACACCACAAACTTCTATTTGTGATATTTTTTTATTTGCTTAAAGTGTGTTTGTAATATATATTTTAAATAAATGCCACTTGGTTTGATATTTTGTTATATAATGCAAAGATGATTATGCATTTTAAGTGTGATTTAAGTGTCCACATTTTTTTAGGGGCCACTGTATTTCCTATGGAAACTTTAGCTAATCACAAATCCATGGTGAGGTTACCTTATCCACAAAGGACACATGCTGTGGTCCCCAAAAGTTTTGGTCACAAAAATATATTTTTTAAGGTATTATAAAAATGATACAGAAATTTAACTCAAGCCTTTCTAAAGCATGTCTAAAAATACTCTGTGAAAATATGCTATTTCTACCTAATCTGACCTTAAAAAAAGTTAATTAATGTAACCTTATGTAGAAAGGTTGATTCAGTCATAAAAAAAAAAAAAAAAACCTTTGACTTAAAGCCAGTTAATTGAGATGCAACCACATAAAGCACATTTTTACAGTGTGCTGTCAAGTTTGTCAGCTGACTCAGTTTTGAGGAAAGGGCCCTTTTGTCATAATATATTTACAACATGGAGCTCCTGAACTACACCAGTTACTTGATCTACTTCACCTGATATATTTCTGTATTTCAGGTTTTATTGATTCTCTCCATGTATCTCTTAATACAGCTCTCACAATCCTCTCATATAATTTTTTTTTTTTTTTTTTTGTATGTTTGTTTTTTTCTTCCTTCCTTCCATAGTTTCAGAGTCCTTATTCCTACTCCCCTCCGTTTCGCTTTGGGACTGTCCCTAATGGAAGCACAGAGAGAAATATCAGGAAGAACTACCCAGACATGCACCAGTACATGGTCAAATATCATCAGACTGGAGTTCAGGATGCCCTGATCAGCCTCAAAACTGGGTATGAGATATGCACATTTTGGAATACCTAGATGTCATGTTAGCAACTGTTACTGATTATGGTGATGTGTGTGCACATCTGTGCATCTGCCATATTGGAAAGGTCAAGATTTATCCGTAAACACATTAAAGTGAATTAACAGATGCAGTGTGCAACAGGCAGTAAAATACGTTTTGTCATAAACTTCAGACAATCTGCATATTACAGATTTTATAAAATATAAGATTAAACAGAGTTTGTAAGGTGTTCTTGTGGATGATATTTATCATCATAAAGCACAGCCTGATTGCTTGAATGTTCTAATGAATGCTTTGGGACTAGTTATCATAAAAGTTCATAAACCATTAATGAATAAATGAATCTAGCAATCCAAAACCATCCATAATGTATTTGTTTATTTACATAACAATAATATCTGTCATAACATGATAGATAGATTGAACAGGGAATTCCACTAAATTATTTTAGTTAATGTAAGCCTCTCATATTATAATATTGTCACACATTTTATTTAGCTCACTGTTTTTGTATTAGAGGTGCAGAATACCTCTCCAAGACAAGATTACCATCCTCAGAATTCAAGATTTATACTGCAAAGCAGAGACTATATATCATATTTAGGTCATCGACAAATAAGGTTGTCACAGGCAATGAAAATGAAAAATCTTTTAAAAATCTAGTTTAAAACACTGGTTTGTAGAAATGTGATAGTGGATTTTGTAAATTTGTGAACAAAATTTAGAGCATTTTCTACAAAAATAAATATATTTAATGACTTTAAAAATGTCATGTGCTGGAACCATGATGTAAAAGGTATTAAAGTTCTTTCCTTGCACCTTGAAAACATGAGTGTAATAATAATAATAATAACATATATATATAATATAATAACATAATATATATATATATATATATATATATATATATATATATATATATATATATATATATATATATATATATATATATATATGTGTGTGTGTGCAGTTGCAATCAAAATTATTCAACCCCCTGACCAGCAATACATTCTGGTGATGTGAATTAAAACACACCAACTAAAACCTCAGTAAACAGTCAAAGTAAGTTTTTAATACACATTTGAGTGATTTTGAGAACAAAGAGTTCAGTTTTCCCACATTTTAAATAAAAAATAACTAATTCTCTCCACAAATGCCATGTCAAAAATATTCAACCCTCAAAGTCATTCATTTGTGGAGCATCCTTTATCCTTAATAACAGCAAATAAATGTTTCGGGTAAGTGTTCTCAGGCTTCAGACACCACTCTATTATAATTTTTACACATTTCTCATGAGCAAAAGCTTCCAGCTCATTGACATGCTTTGGTTTCTGTGCTGCCACTGCTTCCTTGAAATCCCAACAAAGGTTTGCAATTGGATTTTAATGATGGACTGAAAGGGCCATTTAAGGACATTCCACGACCTATCCCTGAACCAGATTTTGGACAACTTGGATGTATCCTTGGTGTTACTGTCTTGCTGGAAAGTCCAGCGATCACCAAGCTTCAATTTACACACTGAAGGCATCACATTTTTCATGCCAAAATGGCCTGATACCTGAAAGAATCCATGGTGTCAGTCACATAGTCAGGATAGCCGTTTCCTGCCGCCACAAAACACCCCCATAACAGGACTGACCCACCTCCATGCTTGACTGTGGGGATGGTGTCGTTCTTGTCATCACCTTGTCATCTTACTCCAGACGTACTGCTGAACCATGGGTCTAAAACTCATTTTCAGTTTAGTGTCATACGTTTATAAAACCTTCTTCCAGGACTCCACAGGTCTTTCCTACTTCTTTCCTATTACTTCTTGAATATTCAAGTCAACATTTCCCTTGGTGAAATTTTGCTTTCTTCCACACCCCAAAAAGGTTGCTGTTGTACCATATTTAAAAAATGTATGAATGGTGCTGCCAACTTTCCAAGTGCCTTGGAAATGTACTTTTAGTCATGACCTTTCTTGTGTAATGAAATAATCTCCTCTATTAGCTTTTGAGACAGCTTATTTTTAATTTCATTTTTTGCATAGAAAAAAATTTTTGCTTACAAAGCTAAATTTTAAAACTTAAATAAGTGCCATTGCAGATTGATGACTTAATTTTGTTTTAAAACAATTACTTGTGTAGCCTTACACATTTAAGAAATAGCTACATGCAATAGGGGTTGAATAATTATGACATGGCTGTATTCTTTACAAATCCTGCTATTTACAAATATTAGGTTATATATTCACACTATGACTTTGCGTCACTCAACTGATTTAGATGTAAAGTTAAAAATTCTGGGTCATCAGAATAGCTTACCTTTTGAAAATCCTTACTGTCTTGGGGGGGTTGAATAATTTCGATTGCAACTATATATATATTTTTTTTATTTTTTATTTATTATTTTTTATTTTTTTTAAACTGTCTCTGAACTGTTACAAGACATGACTGTTACAAGACAAGCCCCAGGAAAAATATGAAAATGACTTTGAACTCAGAAAATGATAACATGATCATTATAGAAAAGGTGTATTCAAGTAATTGTTTTGTGTAAATGTTGAAATTTTGTATGTATTTTTGAATCATTTAATTGGTCTGGACAAAAACAAATTAGCATCATTTCACTGACATTGTGTGAGGGCTCTTTTTTTCATTACATGTTCTATTACATGTTCTAAAAACAAGAAAACCAGGAAGATTATGGGAATATTATGTCTTTAATTAATTTGACATAATATTGGTGTGATGACATTCATTCATTTATTTATTTATTGTATATGCATTGCATTTTTTAATGTGGATATGATTGTATGTAATGTAAATATCAACAAGTTGTCAGATGATCTATAAAACCCACATATAGTAACTACTTGTATATTATATAGTAAAATATATTTTATATAGTAACCATTTACAGTGTTTATATTGTAGCGTATTATCTGTAAAGTGGATATGACCCTTTTTAACAGCACAAAAATTTGATAAAAACAATAAGACCACAATGCTGACTGTACCAAGATGAGGGTTCTGTTGACGTATACGGAGCAACCGAATGTGGCATCTATGTATTTATTTCTGTGGTTAACATATTGTTCTAATTGGTAGACAAAATGTTGATTTTTTTTGTTGTGTGGTTCAGCCCTTTAATAACAATCTAATGCACAGTGTATTGCCTATATATAAGCCATTCATGTTTACTCTTTGGTTTATATAGGAAACTGGATGCTTTCATATATGATGCTGCTGTGCTTAACTATATGGCGGGGCGTGATGATGGCTGTAAGCTTGTGACTATTGGCAGTGGCTACATCTTTGCTACAACAGGATATGGCATTGCCCTGCAGAAAGGATCTTACTGGAAACGACTGGTCGACCTTGCTATTCTTGGGATTATTGGAGACGGTAAAAGTTTTTTCCCCCCCTTTCTCCAGGATTATTTAACTTATTTCATGACCTCTGTTTCAACATATATTAAGCATAGACTCTGTTCCAAACTCTTGTATATGTAAGTAGCTACTTTCCAAAGGGACTTTCACACATACAGTGATTAAAACTCTCTTCATTCATTCTTATGCATAAAGTTGAACTGTCATTGTTGCTGATGTTGCTGGAAATCGGCAACTCTTATTGAAAATAAATGAATTCTGGTTGCTTTGTCGCCGCAAGTCGCTGTGCGTGTGAACGCCCCTAATGGCAGCATTCTAAGTGAAATGTAACCTAGCACACACTTGATGTTTCTAAGTTAATGATACACTACACAATTCTAATCACACACAAATATTTGGTGAAATAGTTTAGATGAAATGTTTTCATTTTGAATGAGAATTTTCACAGAGCTCATCACATTTCTGTGGTTGCCTGATCTGCGAAAAATACTTGCAGTGCTGCCTTAGAATTGGACCAAAACAAGGTATTTTATAAGGCAGCATAATTTTGCTGTATACTTTTTGGAACAGCAGCATCAGAAGTGAATTTATGTTGACTAAAAATGCCATTGAGGTAGACAGCTCTCTAGGGTTTGGAATGGAGCCAGAATGCCATACTGTGTTTTTCTGTGAGTGTGTGAATGTGCATTAACTGTGTGATTTGTGTTGTGCACTAGGTGAGATGGAGGAGCTTGAGGCCCAATGGCTAACTGGTATCTGTCATAACGAGAAGAATGAAGTGATGAGCAGTCAGCTGGATGTAGATAATATGGCTGGTGTGTTCTATATGCTCGCGGCAGCCATGTCTCTGTCGCTTATTACTTTTGTCTGGGAGCACCTCTTCTACTGGAGGCTACGTTACTGTTTCACTGGTCTCTGTTCTGGTCGACCAGGAATGCTCTTCACTATCAGCAGGGTATGTACCATAAACACCATGGTAAATTAACTAGAAAGATTTCATAGCTGAAGGCAACCCTTATCTGTTCAGTCTTGACATATTAACATGTCAAGGTGTTTACCACAATCAGTGTCGAAATTGCTGTTGTGGCAGGGTGAGCAAAAGACAGACAAAATGGGTGTGGCGTCAAGCCTCGGAGAGGCATTTATTGGAAAAATAATAAACATAAAATGTCCAAAAATGGAGCAAATAGTGTCCGGGGGAAATTGTGTCCACAAAAAAAAAAAGGGGATCTGGCATTCTCGCAGTGAAACGGTTGCTCAGTGAAGGTCGGGAGTGTGTTCATGGAGTAGCCCAGGCATGAGCGTGGTCCAATGGCCGCAAATGCTCACCTCCTGGATCCGAGGCGCGTGGGTCTCGTGGCTCGGCCTCTAGCCCGTCAACCGCAGCACATGCTGTCCACCCTGGCGACGCATCTATCTCGGCCGAACCCAACCCCACTCTGATCCTGGAACTGCGAGGATGCCAGTGTGCACACATGGAGAATAGAAGCCAGCTCCCAGAGAAGAGGCGCGCACTGCATTTTTATGGCAGCATTGATGAGGCTCCATACAATTCAGGTGATCCTCATCAAACGCCGCCCCAACAAGGCTTATTAATTATGCACTTCTTCTCTTCTCCTGCCCAACTCCAGTCATGAGCCTGGCTGAAGGACAGCCCTAAAAGGCGGAGCGACGGTGACGAGAGGGAGGGGCGGATCATTCTGCCACACTGTTCATTTGCAGACAAACACATTTTTCCAGCAAAATAAGATAGAGCTTATATAACAGGATATACAGTATTATCAGGCATTGTTTCTAAAATAAAGTTACAGGCCATGGTTGTTATCACAGCAGGATATATTATTTATTCCACCGGTTTATAGTGTTTCAGAACCCAGCTGGAACAGCTGAGAAAAAATGCTTCAGGACTATATTGAGAAATATTGTGCTAACATTTTTTTTTATAATTATTATTTATTTTATTTTTTTTATTCCACTTATGAATTCAACTTCTTTCCTTTTACCTCTCTGTACCCTTTCTGCCTTTAGGGGATTTGGAGTTGTATTCACGGTGTCCATATCGAGATGAAGAAAGCCCCGGAGTTAGGCTTCAGCCCTCAGGCCAACATGTTACACCTTCTGAAATCAGCAAAAGAGATCACCACCCTTGGAGTTACCTCGCCCAAACGTCCTGTGAGTAGCATTCTTCCTCCTACCATGGGACTGCTAGAATTGATGGGTGGAGGAAAAGACAACAACCTAACCCAGAAGAATGCATCCTTTAGCAATGCCAGCACCATGCTCAGCAACCGTCACAAAGAGCCACTTAACAACACTCTGTTGCCAGGGCAATGTGCCCTGAGCCTGACGGATGCTCAGCCAGGTGTTGCTGGAAATGGTAGCTCGGGAAGTGGAGGTGAGACAACACGATCTGCTGCTTCCAAACCACGCGCCCTGTGGAAGAAATCTGTTGAAACACTTCGACAGACCCAGGAACCAGGGGGTAATTCCCCACCATCTTCTGCACCACCAACCGAGACACTACCTATGAAGAGCCAGCGTTACCTACCTGAAGATGCACCTGCCCGCTCGGATATGTCAGATTGCTCCGGCCGAGCGGACTTGCAAAAGCAGCAGAAGTTAAAAGAGACACTCAGAAAACGAAACCGCCTACCGCGAGACCTGAGTGACGTGGAGCTTTCAACGTTGCAGAGTCAGCCCAGCCAGCAGAGCAACCACAGTGCTCATATCTACTCACAGAACACCCAGGGAAGTCAGATATATACTATTGACTCCATTAACCAGGAGCATGGACTACACTATCCAGATATCTTCAGCGATCACCGGGAGAACAAGCACCGCCCACCCTCTTCCTCTGAGCAACAGCCAATTCTGCAGCTTAACAGCACTCTGCTTTCCCAAGCCCATGAACCGGATGTAATGCAAACTGTAATTGCAAAAGATAAAAAGTACAACACTTATGGAAAGCCAGGTGTTGCAGGGAGCATCACTGGTGGACCTGGTTCATCTCAGGATCCACGACAGACGCACTGCCGTAGTTGTCTGTCAAAAGTGTCCAGTTACTCTGGGCTTTACACAGTAAGGTCCCCTCAGTATCGCTGTGATGCTTGTCTCCACTCTGGAAACCTATATGACATCAGTGAAGATCAATTTCTTCATCCAGATGGAAGGGGCATTGGAGGTGGAAGTGTTGACAGGGCCTTCTCACCTTTTCTTCCCCAGCCGGATGCTTCCTTCACAGCCTATCTTCCCCAGAGTGACCAAGAGGGCGATGGTCTTATTAGCCACTACCAGAATGAGGGCATAATCATTCACCAGCAGTCTTACAAGAACCTTCCCCAAAAGAGTTCATCACGGCGGGTTAGTCTACAAGACAGCACTCCATATGCCAACATTCCCTCCTCAACTTTGATCCCAGATAAGCCCCCCAAAAATCAGTCGGCACATCTAAACCACACTCTTGCAGGTGTAGGTGTTAGTGGACTCGGGATTGGCCGGCGCAGCAAGTCGATGTATCCAGCCCGACCAACAGAGAATCCCTTTCTCCAGACTCTCCGTGATGACCAGCGTCTAGCCCATGGCCGCAGCTCCACAGACATTTATAAGCAGCTGGTGCCGCTCACATTAGGCCAGGCTGATGGCACTGTGCTCGGCATGGGGATGGCGAGCCCTGACCTCTATTACTCCGAGCATGTCATGCCTTATGTAGCCCCTCCCCCTGTTGGCACATACACTGCCACCAGAGCAATGAGCGCTGGGGGTGCTCGGCGTGTCTTCAAGAGGATGCCGAGCATCGAGTCTGATGTCTGATAGAAAGAGAAAGAGACTACAAATATGAAAGACTATGAAATTACATGTATGGATCTTTCCACCAGGATATGGCTTAGAAGTGGAACTGTTTGCTGGATTGTAAAGCTTTATGACAACAAGGCAGGAAAGTTTGGAATATATTTTGTTTCTCCATTTGGACTTAACTGAACAAAAGTCAGAGTTCAACTTTACATCAGGTCCTCCTCTCTAGTCGAGCGGCAGCTCTGTGTCTTCCAGAAAACATCTAAAAATAATGGGCAGGACGCTCTTGCGCCTTCAAGAGAAGAAAGAGCAGCAAAAGCTTCTTGGAAGTACAGGGGCAGCTCCAAAGAGTTTCCTTTATCACGCAACACAAGAGCAACCAAAAAATTAATTAAATAAATATAAATAGATGAATTTCCACATTCTGCACTTTGACACACAAAAATACACATACACATGCAAGAGGCACAAATGATACATGATTTCAAACCACTGCGGGAACAAAGTTAAGTATAACGATAGAATCTCTCTTGACCAAAAATTAAAGACCACGTACAGAACAATAAATGGTAGACATAGACTGGCACACAGTCACATGCTCCAAAATAAATAATTGCTTATCAGATCCAAACATGAATGTGTTTTTGGAAAGGCAGCCGCACATCTGGTATAGTGTTTCTAACGGCTTATAAATGCATGCACAAATGCATTTCAGCGTAAAAGCTGCACTGAGGCATAAACCACAAAGACTACTAAAGAGTTCAAAAATTCAATTTCCATTCCAACCTGAACTGTGACAAAATGCACTACCTAAATGATTAGTATTGGTTGTAATCTCTGAAATCAACTATGTTAGAGAATTTTAGAGGAGGACAACACGGTACATACAAGTCCTGTGGTTGTTTGGACTTGTTTGTATCTCTGAGGACACTAATAGGAAAAAGTCTTTGTCCCTCCCCACCCTTGAATCTGTCCTTAATTTACCTGTGTGCAAAGCGTAAAGGCAGGAAGACTCCTCTGCTCACAGCACAACAGGGAAGTAAAGTGTAATTGTTCATTCATCTAAATTTTATCATCTTGAACATATTTCTATAGTTGTTTAGAATATTGAAAAGGTTTTATATACTGCCAAATATTTGAAAAAGGTGTGCATAGCATATTTATTGTGTTATAGAAAGATGAAAACAGGAAGAAAGGAAAAGACAGCGACAGGAAAGAGTAAGGATTAGTGAAAAGATATCCTGTGTTTTTGTGGTCGGAAGGGACTTAGGGACTCGGCAAAAGAGTGTAAAATCCCACACCAACTAATGATGTCAATGCTGATAGAAAAAGTTATTTTTTGCCTCGAACACACAAACACAGCACTTCCTGTAGAATCCAACCACACACCCATACTTCACAAATATTTTTGGTTGTTTTGAAATATAATGGTCGTTCCAGCGATATGCACATTATCAGGTTGCAATATTTTATTTATGTATGAAATTTCCTAGTTTTAATATGTTTTATTATTAGTTCCTTTTATTTTATGAATTGTTATACATGTGGAATTAATTTATAAATGTGATTTAATTGCATATATATTAAAGAAAAAAGATAACAGCATGTTAATCTTCTCTGTGATCAAACTTTTAGAGTTCTTTTTTATTTTGATGTGAATGGGAGTATATGTTTACAGTGAATGTGAAAATATGGATTCATCTCATGTGATTTTGATTCTCATTTGAATACAAACATAAAACTGTCATATGACCAAATGTCAATGGGATGACCTGTTTTTGCTGTCTTTTTAGTAAATGTTTCTAAATTCGAGTGAGGTTAACATGTCAGGGAATATACTGGGTTACAAACTCAAAAGTGTTCCTCTTCACCAAACAAACATGGTTTGAAAACCATTTTTAAGATAATAATGTTTTAGATGGTCAATCTGGTACTCAGGCTTTGTTTATACCGTATGTCTACCGCCAACCATGTCAACCCAGCCTCTATATCCGGACAGGCAGTCCAGTTTTTACACTCCCAAGAAATATTCAAATTAGCTAGTTGTTTTCACCTAATTAATGACTATGAAATGCAATCATATTCATATTTTTTATTTAATACATCAGCCTTCGCGGAGTAGTCCATGCAGACCAGTTCATATTCTGATGAACATCAACATCTCACTTGAATGTAGACAACATCAATCTGGTTAGATAGTTGTGCTTTACACAACCCATATAAATTTGTTTTATAAGTAGATTTGACCATCTGAATAAATCTATTTGCACATTGATCTGTTTTACATCATTCTACATGTCTTTCATTACACAGATTTAGAGCCATTTACTTGATCACCTGGTACTATACCAACAAATTGATTATATAAAACAGTATAATCATGTTATATCCATTTCATTTCTCACAGACATTGATTTGTATTCAGGGCTCGAAATGTGATGAAATCTGGTACGCAAAAATAATTGAACTGTGACATCATTATCGCATTATTGGCAGTACGGATATACCATGCGTATCGACCCACTTCGAGCACTGTTTGTATTCCTCCAGTTGTAGGATTAAAATTTGTCAATTAAAAACTAAAGATTTTGAAGTTTAACAAAACATATATACAGGTGCATCTCAATAAATTAGAATGTCGTGGAAAAGTTCATTTATTTCAGTAATTCAACTCAAATTGTGAAATTCGTGTATTAAATAAATTCAATGCACACAGACTGAGGTAGTTTAAGTCTTTGGTTCTTTTAATTGTGATGATTTTGGCTCACATTTAACAAAAACCCACCAATTCACTATCTCAAAAAATTAGAATACATCATAAGACCAATAAAAAAAACATTTTTAGTGAATTGTTGGCCTTCTGGAAAGTATGTTCATTTACTGTATATGTACTCAATACTTGGTAGGGGCTCCTTTTGCTTTAATTACTGCCTCAATTCGGCGTGGCATGAAGGTGATCAGTTTGTGGCACTGCTGAGGTGGTATGGAAGCCCAGGTTTCTTTGACAGTGGCCTTCAGCTCATCTGCATTTTTTGGTCTCTTGTTTCTCATTTTCCTCTTGACAATACCCCATAGATTCTCTATGGGGTTCAGGTCTGGTGAGTTTGCTGGCCAGTCAAGCACACCAACACCATGGTCATTTAACCAACTTTTGGTGCTTTTGGCAGTGTGGGTGTTTTGCCAAATCCTGCTGGAAAATGAAATCAGCATCTTTAAAAAGCTGGTCAGCAGAAGGAAGCATGAAGTGCTCCAAAATTTCTTGGTAAACGGGTGCAGTGACTTTGGTTTTCAAAAACACAATGGACCTACACCAGCAGATGACATTGCACCCCAAATCATCACAGACTGTGGAAACTTAACACTGGACTTCAAGCAACTTGGGCTATGAGCTTCTCCACCCTTCCTCCAGACTCTAGGACCTTGGTTTCCAAATGAAATACGAAACTTGCTCTCATCTGAAAAGAGGACTTTGGAACACTGGGCAACAGTCCAGTTCTTCTTCTCCTTAGCCCAGGTAAGATGCCTCTGACGTTGTCTGTGGTTCAGGAGTGGCTTAACAAGAGCAATACGACAACTGTAGCCAAATTCCTTGACATATCTGTGTGTGGTGGCTCTTGATGCCTTGACCCCAGCCTCAGTCCATTCCTTGTGAAGTTCACCCAAATTCTTGAATCGATTTTGCTTGACAATCATAAGGCTGCGGTTCTCTTGGTTGGTTGTGCATCTTTTTCTTCCACACTTTTTCCTTCCACTCAACTTTCTGTTAACATGCTTGGATACAGCACTCTGTGAACAGCCAGCTTCTTTGGCAATGAATGTTTGTGGCTTACCCTCCTTGTGAAGGGTGTCAATGATTGTCTTCTGGACAACTGTCAGATCAGCAGTCTTCCCCATTATTGTGTAGCCTAGTGAACCAAACTGAGAGACCATTTTGAAGGCTCAGGAAACCTTTGCAGGTGTTTTGAGTTGATTAGCTGATTGGCATGTCACCATATTCTAATTTTTTGAGATAGTGAATTGGTGGGTTTTTGTTAAATGTGAGCCAAAATCATCACAATTAAAAGAACCAAAGACTTAAACTACTTCAGTCTGTGTGCACTGAATTTATTTAATACACGAGTTTCACAATTTGAGTTGAATTACTGAAATAAATGAACTTTTCCACGACATTCTAATTTATTGAGATGCACCTGTATATATACAGACTGAAGTAGTTTAAGTCTTTGGTTCTTTTAATTGTGATGATTTTGGCTCACATTTAACAAAAACCCACCAATTCACTATCTCAAAAAATTAGAATATGGTGACATGCCAATCAGCTAATCAACTCAAAACACCTGACCTGAGCCTTCAAAATGATCTCTCAGTTTGGTTCACTAGGCTAGAGAATCATGGGGAAGACTGCTGATCTGACAGTTGTCCAGAAGACAATCATTGACACCCTTCACAAGGAGAGTAAGACACAAACATTCATTGCCAAAGAAGCTGGCTGTTCACAGAGTGCTGTATCCAAGCATGTTAACAGAAAGTTGAGTGGAAGGAAAAAGTGTGGAAGAAAAAGATGCACAACCAACCGAGAGAACCGCAGCCTTATGAGGATTGTCAAGCAAAATCGATTCAAGAATGGACTGAGGCTGGGGTCAAGGCATCAAGAGCCACCACACACAGACTTGTCAAGGAATTTGGCTACAGTTGTTGTATTCCTCTTGTTAAGCCACTCCTGAACCACAGACAACGTCAGAGGCGTCTTACCTGGGCTAAGGAGAAGAAGAACTGGACTGTTGCCCAGTGGTCCAAAGTCCTCTTTTCAGATGAGAGCAAGTTTTGTATTTCATTTGGAAACCAAGGTCCTAGAGTCTGGAGGAAGGGTGGAGAAGCTCATAGCCCAAGTTGCTTGAAGTCCAGTGTTAAGTTTCCACAGTCTGTGATGATTTGGGGTGCAATGTCATCTGCTGGTGTTGGTCCATTGTATTTTTTGAAAACCAAAGTCACTTCACCCGTTTACCAAGAAATTTTGGAGCACTTCATGCTTCCTTCAGCTGACCAGCTTTTTAAAGATGCTGATTTCATTTTCCAGCAGGATTTGGCACCTGCCCACACTGCCAAAAGCACCAAAAGTTGGTTAAATGACCATGGTGTTGGTGTGCTTGACTGGCCAGCAAACTCACCAGACCTGAACCCCATAGAGAATCTATAGGGTATTGTCAAGAGGAAAATGAGAAACAAGATGCAGATGAGCTGAAGGCCACTGTCAAAGAAACCTGGGCTTCCATACCACCTCAGCAGTGCCACAAACTGATCACCTCCATGCCACACCGAATTGAGGCAGTAATTAAAGCAGAAGGAGCCCCTACCAAGTATTGAGTACATATAGAGTAAATGAACATACTTTCCAGAAGGCCAACAATTCACTAAAAATGTTTTTTTTATTGGTCTTATGATGTATTCTAATTTGTTGAGATAGTGAATTGGTGGGTTTTTGTTAAATGTGAGCCAAAATCATCACAATTAAAAGAACCAAAGACTTAAACTACTTCAGTCTGTGTGCATTGAATTTATTTAATACACGAGTTTCACAATTTGAGTTGAATTACTGAAATAAATGAACTTTTCCACGACATTCTAATTTATTGAGATGCACCTGTATATTTGTTTTTGTTTTTTTGTTTTTTGTTTTTTCAATCAGCTGGCTGCAAAATTAAAGTTTTTTTTTTTTTTCAGCATATTGTTTAGCAGACAATGAGTAATTTATGTGCTGTTTTAAAAGGAAAACAAAGGGAACTGTCTGTGAGATTTAACTTTTTCATCTTTCTTTTGGATTGCAATGGTGCTAGTCAAATTTCATTACTTCCCTGGAAATATATAATTTTACCTAATTAAAACTTTTATTTTGGGAGGCATGACAATCCAAAGGGTACAATGCATGCAATTATTTAGCTAAAGTTCTTGAGAGATGACCAAACTAACAGTAACCATTTGCTTCACTCTTTTTGGTGAAACATAAGTATGCAACTATGCAAGTAAAACAGAAATTGAGCTGGTAATGTTAGTTGTCTATTCTATGTATGTGATGCTGGTTTGTTAAGGCTCTTTGCCTCTTGAACTTATTACAGAAAACAGTTTTTTCTTAAATTAGCCAGCTAACTAATATTCACCAGAAAATTCTGAATTACACTGCCACTTGCTAAATATCTTAGCAGCTTTACACTAGCAAAGAAAGGATTGTTATGTAAATTCTTTCCTGACTGTAGAGGTCTTTTAAACCCAAAGCCTCAATCTGTTTCGCCAGTCTCTGATACTAAAGCTGTCATGGTCCTGTCACTCTGTCAGTCTGGGTTTTTGTCTGACAGGACCGTGGCATCACCGTCCCATGTCTGTCTTATGTTTCGTTGTCTGTCTTTGTGTGAGTGCGTGGCTTTGGTTGTATTCCCTGTCGTGCGCTCTTCGGTCTGTCTTGTTTCATGTCGGGAGCACGGTGTCTGGATTCTGACTTCATGTCTGGTTCGGTTTCAGTCTGTGTTGGTATCCGGACACTCGTGCTCCATTTCTCTCTGTTACTGATGTGGGTGCACCGCGCTTATGTCATCTTGGCAGCATGCACTCGCGTCTAAAGCTTGTCTGTCTCACGCGAACACGGGTCTGCCTCGTGTTGTGCTCGCGTTGCATTGGGCGCTCGGGTCGTGAGCTGTCTTCACATTGTGCTGAGGTTTCGGGTTTGTGTGTGGCCGAACTCTCGCACAAGTATCCTGTCTTGTTTTTGTGAGAATGCGCGGCATCGCTTTGTTTGCCGTGTTACGCATTCCCTCGTCTTGTTTGTCGGTTGGCATGAGCGTATATTGCCTTTTTGTCTTGGCAATGTGCGCTCATGCCATTCGGGTGTTTCGTTGTCCTGTGAGAGCATGTGGCTTTGTTTTGTTTCTGTATCACCGCGTGTCTCTCTGTCTGATGTCATACCCCACCTCCTTGTTTGCCCATTATTAATTTAATAGTCTCACCTGTCCCCTGTTAACCCGTTTGATTTCTCCCCTATTTTAGCCACCACCTGTGTGCTGTCCAGTGCCAGTTAGACTGTTTCCAGTCTAATGTGTATTCCAGTCAGTCAAGTCAGTTGGGCCTGTTTTTTGTATTCATCCCTACCTGGTCCAGTCGGTACTGTTCCCCGCTGCATTCTGCCCCATCCCTGGATTACCTGTTCCCCTACGGGGTTGTTTATGTTTGTTTATTTAATTTTGGTTGAGTTTTTCCCTTTATTTTTTATTAATAAATTCCCCTTTATTTCTTCAATTCTGCACCTATTTTTTCCAGAAGAAAATGTGAGTGGTGCTTACTAGGTTGTTGGAGGTTGCCATTGTGTTGCAGTGCAGTTGCTAGGTGCTTGCTTAATGGCCCAAATTAAAAGAGCCCACCCAATGAAATTCTTGTCCATATAGATATACTGTATATTAGGTCCCTCCAATGTTTTTTTGCCTGTTTTATCATCTGCTGGGTCCAAGCTCTTAGAAAAGTTTTAGCACATTTCCCCTCAACAAATGCACAATGTGAGGTATTATTTTTGTCCGTAGCACAAATGGTGCGGGATGAGTTATGGAAAAACCCCATTCATTTTAAATGAAACAAAATTGTGTTGATAACAGCTACACAATGGGGTTTTGGCAGGTCTTTCAAAACAACTTTGCACTGGAGTTGAATCTTTTTTTCTGTAATTTGTGAGTGCCAAGAGACCCTGACAAATCTAGGATCTTGTGGGACAACAATTAGCTCAGAAAAGTGTGCACTACAGTGAATACAGCACAACTCTATAGAAATACTCCCATCCCCAAAACTGACTCTGTCAGCACTTACAAGACAGTCTGAAGAATAGCTACATTATTTTAAACATTATTCTTAACTAGTTTTTTGTCATAGATATCAGTAGAACATTTTGCAATGTTGCTTAAAATATTCTGCAAAATTGCTTAAAATACCATGAAATTCCTTCTAATTCATGTTTTTTAATTTTACAATAAATAAACGATGTCAACCCTCACCATTCTACACATAGTAAATGTCATCGACAGTATGTATATGTCAGTGTATATATACTGTGTGCGAGTAGGTTGGTGTGTTATAGGCTATAGTTTGTGTTTACATGGTCAGTAGACATATGTTTATGTAGTTCACTGTGTATGTGCCTCAACTTATTAAATTCTGATGTCCAAGATTTGTGTGTGGGTGTGTGTGTGTGCGTGCGTGCGTGCATGCATTTGTCAAAATATGTTCTGACCAAAACAGCAGCATAAAATATGACCAAAGTGTCTAGATTAATATCACAAAAATATCCAACTTTCCTTTTTTAACCTTTTGTGTATTAAATCATTTTTCTGTATGAAACACAGTCATGCAGATTTCTTTCACAATTTCTACCAGGGTATGCAAACTTTTGAGCACAACTTGTGCTCAAAAGTTTGCATACCCTGGCAGAAATTGTGAAATTTTGGTATTGATTTTGTAAATATGACTGATCATGCAAAAAAACTGTCTTTTATTTAAGGATAGTGATAATATGAAGCCATTTATTATCACATAGTTGTTTAGCTCCTTTTTAAATCATAGTGGTAACATAAATCACCCAAATGGCCCTGATCAAAAGTTTACATACCCTTGAATGTTTGGCCTTGTTACAGACACACAAGGTGACACACAGGTTTAAATGGCAATTATAGGTTAATTTCCCACACCTGTGGCTTTTTAAATTGCAGTTAGTGTCTGTGTATAAATAGTCAATGAGTTTGTTAGCTCTCATGTGGATGCACTAAGCAGGCTTGATACTGAGCCATGGGGAGCAGAAAAGAACTGTCAAAAGACCTGTGTAACAAGGTAATGGAACTTTATGAAGATGGAAAAGGATATAAAAAATATCCAAAGCCTTGAAAATGCCAGTCAGTACTGTTCAATCACTTATTAAGAAGTGGAAAATCCGGGGATCTCTTGATACCAAGCCAAGGTCAGGTAGACCATGAAAGATTTCAGCCACAACTGCCAGAAGAATTGTTCGGGATACAAAGAAAAACCCATAGGGAACCTCAGGAGAAATACAGGCTGCTCTGGAAAAGACCGTGTGGTTGTTTCAAGGAGCACAATACGATGATACTTGAACAAAAATGAGCTGCATGGTGAAGTTGCCAGAAAGAAGCCAATGCCACAAAAAAGCTTGGTTACAATATGCCCGACAACACCTTGACACGCCTCACAGCTTCTGGCACACTGTAATTTGGAGTGATGAGACCAAAATAGAGCTTTATGGTCACAACAATAAGCACTATGTTTGGAGAGGGGTCAACAAGTATTGTGCTCCTTGAAACAACCACACCGTCTTTTTCCAGAGCAGCCTGTATTCCGTGGGTTCTCCTGACCAGGGGAACAAGGGTGGTTGAAATCCCAGCACGCATTGGAATGGAGTCATGCCCGTGGATGGTTTCTGTAGTGTGTTTTGGGCGTATTCTGCCCACAGCAGGTACCGGCTCCAGTCGGTTTGGTTTTGATGGCAATACATCCTAAGGTTCAGTCTTGATTCAGTCGTTCGGTTTGCCCATTGGATTGAGGATGGTACCCAGAGGTGAGGCTGATGTTGACATTTAGTTGACGGAAGAAGGCCGTCCAGACCCGAGCATTGAATTGTGGACCCTGGTCAGATACGATGTCTTCAGGTAACCCATAGAACCGAAATACTTGATGTAATAGATGTTCTGCTGTCTCGAAGGCTGTGGGGAGCTTGGATAGAGGGATTAATTGACATTCTTTGGAAAAATGATCGATTACTGTTAAGATTGTGGCGTTACCTTGAGAGACTGGAAGATCGGTGATAAAGTCAATGGCGATGTGAGACCATGGGCGCTGTGGGATGGGAAGTGGTTGAAGCAGGCCTGCCGGGAGTAGTCTGGAAGATTTGGCTACTGCACAAGTGGAGCATTGGTTGACATAAGAAATGGTGTCTGCCTGCATGGTTCTCCACCAAAATTTGTTCCGGAGCAGTTGGAGTGTAGCCGTGATGCCTGGGTGCCCGGAGCTGGTGGCGGTATGGACCCCCATAAAACCTTCTCCCATAATGATTGTGGCACATAGGTTTTGCCTTCTGGGCAATCGTTAGGAACCGGATCTTGAGACTGGGCCTGGGTAATTTCTGTCATGATGTCCCATTGGACTGGGGCTATGATTAGAGATGTGGGGGATTATGCGTTTTGGTGTCTGGTTCTGATTCTGGTGCTAACATTCTTGGTGCCAGGGCGATATGTGATCTTGAAGACAAATCGTGTAAATAATACTGCCCACCTGGCCTGCTGTGGATTCAGTCTCTTTGCGGAGCACAGATATTCAAGGTTCCGATGATCTGTCAACATGAGCAATGAATGCTTTTCCCCTCCAGCCAATGTCGCCATTCCTCCAGGGCTGCTTTCATAGCGAGTAATTCTCGGTTCCCCACATCGTAGTTTTGTTCTGCCGTGGAAAGTTTTCGGGAATAGAAGGCACAGGGGTAGAGTTTCGGAGGTGGTCCATGGCATTGTGAGAGAATGGCTCTGATCCCGATGTTCGAGGCATCCACCTCGACTACGAATGGATAGTCTGGATTCAGATGATGCAGAATGGGAGCAGAGGTGAAGCGGGCTTTGAGGTCCTTAAAGGTTTGTAATGCTGATGCAGACCAACATAGTTTGGTGCCCCCTCCTCTTTGCATGGAAGGGGTGCAGCAATTGTGCTGAAGTTCCTGTTGAACCATCTGTAGAAGTTAGCAAACCCCAGAAAATGTTGTAGTTCCTTCAGAGGAGATGGTTAAGGCCAGTTTAAGACCATCCGTACCTTGTTGTCATCAATGGCGACCCCCTCAGAGCTAAGGATGTAGCCCAAAAATGATACAGATGTCTGATAAAACTCACATTTCTCGGCCTTGGTGTAGAGCCGGTGTGAGATTAGATGCTGTAGAATGGCTCTGACATGTCTGATGTGTTCTTCCAGGGTGCTGGAATAGATTAGAATGTCACTGATGTATACAGTCACCCATTGGTTAAACATATCTCTGAAGACATCGTTGATGAAGGACTGAAACACTGAAGGACTATTGGTAAGGCCAAAAGGCATGACCAAGTATTCATAGTGCCCACTGCTGGTGGAAAATGCTGTCTTCCATTCATCCCCCTCTCTGATGAGAATGAGGTTGTATGCGCTGCAGAGATCCAGTTTGATGAAATACTTGCTGGTTCGTAGCTGTTCCAGTGCTGCTGGGACTAATGGTAAAGGGTAATGAAATTTCACAGTGATATCATTGAGAACACGATAATCGATGCAAGGTTGGTGACCACCATCCTTCTTGCCCACGAAGAAGAATCCAGCCGCAGCAGGTGAAGTGGATGGTCATATGAAACACTTGGCCAGCTCCTCCTCAATGTAACTTTTCATGGCCTTGGCTTCAGGTTCAGATAATGGAAAAATCCTGCCACGTGGTGGTGTTGTGCCTGGTAATATTTCAATGGCACAATCACTGGAATGGTGAGGGGGAAGTTGTGATGCTTTGGTCTTACTGAAGGCTTCCACCAGATCTGCGTATTCATTTGGTAATTCGGGTACCTTAGCTATTTTCTCTATGACTGATGCAGCTCCAACAAATATAGGAATCACTGACCTCAGGCAGTCGGAGAAGCATGTGGAATCCCATTGTGATATCTGTCTCTATCTCCAAGAGATCTGTGGGTTATGTTGCTGAAGCCAGGGTAGTCTGAGAATGACAGGATTGTGTGGTGAGCGAATTATATAGAGACGTGTGAGTTCGGTGTGTATGATGCCCACTTGAAGGGTGATGTCTGTGGTGGTGAATTGAACATGGCCCGTCCCCAGAGGATGTCCATCTAGCGCTGCCACTGCCAAGGGAAATTTACAGGGAATCAGTGGTATCTCAAATTCTCTGGCTAATTCTTCATCAATAAAGTTGCCTGCAGCCCCTGAGTCGAACATGGCGTGAGTGGAAAATGACTTATTTGCGAAGGAAATTGTTATCGGCACATCAATGCATGAGGTTAAATGGAGAAGTAGAGAGACATTACTCACCGCCGGTTTAGATGGTTGAGCTGGTCGTACAGGACAGGTTGCTCGTAAATGTCCAGGTTGACCGCAATATAAGCATAGGTGTTGTCTGATGTGGCGTTCTCTCTCATCTGAAGTCAGATGTGCGTGCCCAATTTGCATGGGCACCAATTCCTCGGTGGTGCATGCCAGCTGATAATTCTGCAGGGGAAGTTTAACTGGTCTCCGCGAGCGAATGAGATTGTCAGTACGGATGGCAAGATCAATGAACTGGTCCAAGGTTCTGCCATCATCACGACGTGCCAACTCCGATTGCAGTTCAATGCTTAATCCTCTTCGAAACAGCACTTTGAGCGTGTCATCAACCCATACAGTCTGTGCAGCGAGTGTGCAGAATGACAGGGCATATTCGGAGGCTGTGTTTCTTCCTTGTTGGAGAGAGAGCAGCTGATCGCCAGCACTTTTCCCTCCCTCGGGATGTTCAGACACCTCGCGAAAACATTGTTTGAAGCTGGTGAAGGAAGTGAATTTCGAACCCTCGTTAGACCACACAGCAGTAGCCCAATCCAACGCCCTCCCGGTGAGCAGCGAACATTCAAAACAAATGTGACTTTTTATTTAAGTTGTAATTTAGATTTTTTTAATATATTTTATATTTACATATTATAATCTCTACGTGTTAATGCTTGTGGCAGTAACAATTGGTGGCTATACTTTTTTTATTCATATCAATCAGTTTTCGCAAATTAATCCAAAAGAATTACGTTAATATACTAACATTTTAGGAAAAATTATTTTTACGTGGTTCATGTACGTACTGCAGCAGTTGAAATGAACACTAGAGGCACTACAACAACAAATGGAGTTTCATAACAATGTTCAGGAGGAGCATGTTCATTTAATCTGACCAATCACATCGCCAGAGTAAGCGTATATAAACAGCTGCTTGCATCCATGCAGCGACGATTCCTCCAGCATTCCTCCACCACCCTAACTCCTCCCATCTTTTCATTAATAACTCAACAAGTCCAGGTCAAGTCTCGAGCCTCGAGCCCTCCTCCAGGGACAGCAAGCCAAACATGTTTGCACTATTCTCATGGCAGGATTACATTAATTTGCAAACTACTGAACGACTTTTATTCACTTTCACACAAATCTCAAGTAAGGCAGATTATCAGTTCATAAACATTTCCTTTTTCGCCGTTCTTCACACAATGCTACAAACTCTTTCATTATAACACATGACTTGTAAGGCATTACATTTTAACATTTGCATTATTTAATCAACTACATTAACAAGCTTGTTCGAGTGTGATCAAATTGTGTGATAGCTCAACTAGCAATTCAAAGGATCGGGTTAGGAGTTCTGAAGAGCACTTGAGTCGACACTAGGGCTAGGTAAAAATATAAATTTTCTGATTCATTGCAATGTTCATTAAAATGATATTGATTATTAAATCCCAAGGTCTATCTTTTTCTCTATGTGATGACCCTTTACAATATATTGGACAAAATTTCACTTTGACTAAAAAGGTCTGTGTTTAGCCACTGGCTGGTAAATTTTCAGATTTCACTCACCAGTGATTGAGTAGTATAGTGGGGAAGAGTCTGGAAACCCGGAAAGTATAGCCCAAAAATTCGACCTCTGTTGCCGTTTTCCTTTAAGATCACTGCTTTGCACACTTTTCAGATTTCAAAGTGTTGTTAGAACTAGGAATGTCCCTATACCATTTATTGAGAAGGAGTACGAGTAGAGATACCTGTTTTTTTTTTTAATTCCATATTAACAGTTTATTTAAATTTTATCATCAAAATTCTGTCTAAATAAATTAATTCTTTAAAACTTTAATAAAATGAAAATAGAACAATATTGTATTATTGTTATTAAATTAAGTGCTTTTATACAGAACCTCACAACACAATCCAAAACACAACATTGGAGTTATTTTTGTCAAATAAAGTGCTGCATAACAGAGCATCATAGATGTGAGATATTGCTTAAATAAAATACAATTACTAAAGATTTATTATTATTATTAATGTAGCCAGTGGGTAGTAAATAAACTCACAGGATACAAAACTATTTTAGGGGAGGGGTGTTAATCTGACGGATGTTTTCATAAAACAAAATTAAAAATTAATTAAAAAAGGTAGATGGGGACTGTATAAAAAAAGGGAATTTCAGCACAATGAAAAATGGAAACAAAAAAAAAAACACAATGACACACGGAAATTAAACATGGTAGACGCTAATGTGAAATGAAAATACAAACAGGGCATTAGCCTACTCATTTGCTTCAACACATACTTATTACATGCTTAAACACTCAAAGCATTTTATACATTTAACACATGCTTAAATCAATAAAAGCATTTTATGCATTTTTAACCAGGCTTTAAGGACATGTATAACAGTTTAAACAATAAAATTACCATTACACATGTTCACTTAATTGGAAAACACTCTGGGCTATAATTCATTAAATAAGATATGATTAATTCTAAATTTGCATACCCAGTCCTCACATGTGCACAAAACATGGTCAAACTCCACACATGCAATCAATATGCATCCTTCAAAAATGATCCATAACAAACACTACATTTTAAAGTACAACTCTTCTGAACACATATTTAATGCAATTATAAGCATTTTGTGTGAAATTTTATATTTACCCAAAGAATTCTCAAATGATAAACAAAACCGGGAGCTCTCTTGCACAACATATGTTCTCAGTCTCTAACAGGAGAGAGTACCGGAAAGCTGGTGTCGCAAAGCTCCGGTTCTTAAAGGGGCCACGTCCAATTTGTGACTAGAATTAAATTACATTAAATTTCTCCACTTGGCTACATTAATAATAGTATTACAGTAAATATTACATAACTATAAAGTAGTGAAGCATTTCTATGGTACTTTTTCCATTTAAACTGAGCTTTTATTTTGGCAAATAAGAAATATATATTTTTATTTTTTTTTCCTATGAATTTTATCCACTTTTCTCCCAGTTCGGAATGCCCAATTCTCACTACTTAGTAGGTCCTCGTGGTTGCGCGGTTACTCACCTCAATCTGGGTGGCAGAGGACAAGTCTCAGCTGCCTCCGCTTCTGAGACAGTCAATCCACGCATCTTATCACGTGGCTCGCTGTGCATGACACCGTGGAGACTCACAGCACGTGGAGGCTCATGCTACTCTCCGCGATCCACACACAATTTACCATGCGCCCCATTGAGAGCGAGAACCCCTAATCGCGACCACGAGGAGGTTACCCCATGTGACTCTACCCTCCCTAGCAACCGGATTCGAACTCGCGACTCCAGGGGTGGCAGTCAGCGTCAATACTCGCTTAGCTACCCAGGCCCCCAAAAGGCTGTTAATTAAATAAATATATAGCCACCCTGTGATGGACTGGCCACCTGTCCAGGGTGTTTCCCTGCCTTTGGCCCGAGACAGCTGAAATAGGCTCCAGCACTACCCGCGACCCTACATAGGACAAGTGGCTATAGAAAATGGATGGCTGGTTGGATATATAGCCTGTATGTGCCTCTCGCTATAAAGTGAATTAGCGCTCTGCTCGCTGTTATCTGCTACAAACAGAGCGTGCAATGCTCATGATGGTGTTTTCTGTGTATGGGCCAAGGAGCTTTAAAAGGTATGAGCAGCAGGTGCCGGCACAATACCAGCTCCACACCTTCACAAGCACTCACATTTAAAGTGGGATGCACATGCAACTATATATTAGTTTATTATTTGCTCTGTTGCCCTCTCTTCCTTTGTTGCTTCTGTGTTGTAATTTTTACTACTTTTCATCATCTTCTCTCTCTTTCTTTCTCTCTCTTTAAATTTTGACTGTTATATTTATAACTTCTATTATGTTTTAATGCATATCAAGGACTAAACGCCTCCATACAAAAATTCACACTGTGGAAATCTGGAGTCTGTATCTCCAACAGTGTGTGTGCATGTGTCAGTGTGTGTTTAGTTATGCACACTGGTGAAAGCATTACTTTTACTCATCACTGGGCACTAAAAGGTCCAGATGTATTGTGAAGAGGCTCAGTGGAGGCAGAGTGAGAGAGTGTATCTTTTGTCCTATATTTGTTTAAAGGGACACAAATACACCGGTGTTAATCTGCAGTCAGATCATTTTAATCTAATTGTGGCATGATGCATATACGCAACGTTAATGGCTACAGTAAGAGAATGCACACACAATATGCGCCTCAACAATTCATTGTACGGTTTATCAGAGAGCAGGGATCTATAAAATAAAATAAATGCTTATAAATGAATCAAATTTGAGGAATTAGCAAGATTAAGGCCATAATGTGGACATATGCAATGTCCCCTTGAGCAAAAGAATGCCCATAATCCACCCTGACAGATTAACATATACACACAGTCATGACTTTCATATGCTGGGTTGCTGTCAGTAAGTACCACGCAAGTTCAGACTGCGTGTAATCACACACGTGCATCATCACACGTCTGTGATCGTGTGAGTGCACATACATGTGAGCTTAAATAGAAAACGACAGGTCAAAGGCTCCAAATAAATCTCAGAAGTGTGCTGTAAAACCTGATTAACATTGTATTATCATGCCACTGATAATGTAACATGGAGCTTATGAAGAAGTGGACAGATGTTTCCTCTGTAGTGTGTGTGTGTGTGTGTGTGTGAGTTCACCGGAGACCAAAAGACCCAGATCAATTCATTTTTAGATGCAAGTCATTTCTCATTGGCTCAATCTACTGTGAGACACTGCATGTTCATGTAGCGTTAGGTGTATACTCACTGTTCATGTTCATATCTCCCTCGTGGGTGTATGTGTTTGTGTTTGTGCCAAACAAGAAGGGAACAGAGATGTTGATGGGTAGTCTTCTGGGTTGTAGTTCGAAAGAATGAGTGTATGTTTGTGTGCTTACATACATGAGTGAGTATATCTGAGCTTTTGCCAGAAGAGTGCGCTCTACCTACACACAGAAGAAGCCATGAAAATTCATAAGGGTGCAACGCCTACTCTCCAACACTAAAAATACAGAGGGAGAGGTGGAGCAAGGAAGAGAGGGAGAGGGAAGAAGAGAATGACATTCTGTGAGCAAGGATGCGTTGCGCACGTGGCGCATAATGGAAGGGTTTCGCTTTTGAAATTCCACTCGCAGAGTCGCAACCTTTTATGATCTTGTGTGTGTGTGTGTGTGCGTGCGTGCGTGCGTGCATGCATGCATGCGTGTGGGCGTGTGCTTACTATCCAGGCCTCCATATGAGGTGTGATCAAAATCCCACATGTCACACTATGAGGCGAATCGAAGGACACAGGATATTGGATCCAATGCATGTTTAACATGGTTGAACTATCAGTGAGTTTTTCAATGCAGGGGATTTATAATAATGTAACACTTTTTTTGTTTTTTGCCCATTTACTCAGAAAATGTTTAGACTAAATCTTTGAAAATTTACCTTAGGCATATTAACAGTCTCTACCCATATCAACTGAATTAAGTCAGACACAATTAAACTAGATGTTCATAATGGCTAATGTTACATACATTGCACCCATGCTGTACAATAGTAACAGTACGTTTAAAAGGTATATAATGTGAATGTAGATCATTTATGTGTACAAACTATTGTTAAGGGTTAGTTCAGCCAAAAATGATTCTCTCATCATTTACTCAAGCTTATACATCTCAAACTTCTGCAGAAAACAAAGATATTTTCATAGATGCATGATGTGTTTGTCCATACAATGTAAGTCAATGGGGTCCAAAACCTTCAAAATCCAAAAAGGACATAAAGGCTGCATAAAACTAATCCATACATCTTGAGTGGTTTAGTGCATGTCTTCTGAAACGATATGATCACTTTGGGTGACCAACAGACCAAAATGTAAGTCCTTATTCACTATAAATCTTTCAGATGGGGCAGGACAAGCTTCAGAGGGCTGCTTGGATGATTTAAATGCAGTACTGTGCTGATTTTAATACATATATAGGCCTATTACCTGTGGTTACCTTATCTCTACTAAGGCTGACACACTATTTCACCTGCAAATTCACTGTATTGTAATAACCACAGTTGGCCTGGCCTGTTTCCATAACAAATAGTATCCTTCTCGTTTTGACTTGCAAAATATCCTAGCTCTTGGTTGGTCAAAAATCCTTACATTCAAATCTGATTTGTGGAATATTTCAAACCCTTAAACTGCAGAATAAAAAATCAACTTGTGGCAACAGTTTAAAAGCAGCCCAATGGGAACACTGTACTTGAAGCCTGTATATAATGCATAAAGGCATTCTGAATTCATTATAAAGGTACTGTATACCTTTAAGTTTACTGCACATTGTAATACATTGTCATTTCATAAAAAAAGTATTCCTAATGCATTAGAATGCACTCATAATGCCTTTAAAATGCACATAATATTTGTGTTTTTATGAGTAATTGCAATCACGGTTATAATCACATAATCGGATATAATAAGAGTACAATGCATCAAAGGTATAGCTATGAAAAGGTATGCATTGTGATATATTATGATTGTGGATACAGTTATTTTCGAGAACCTATAATTGATGTAAAGGTGTATTATAAGGCATTTTGAGAGCATTATAATGCTTTAACAATACATTTTAAATGCATTAAAGGCTTCCTGTACAGTGAATTGTAATCGAAATTATAATTCATTATATAGCCTACCTAGTTTTAGATTTAAATTAGATTTTAAAAATGCATTATAACACATGATATAACCTAGATTTTGTTGTTGACAATGTGCTATAATCAGGGTTGGGAAGGTTACTTTTGAAATGTATTCCACTACAGATTACAGAATACATGCTGTAAAATGTAATTTGTAACATATTCCGTTAGATTACTCAAGGTCAGTAACGTATTCTAAATACTTTGGATTACTTCTTCAGCACTGGTAGATTTTTTCACTTGTTTTGACTATAAAAATACATTCTCTGAAAAACCTAAATATCTTATGCAGTGTTGTTGCTAAACCAAAATAAATCAAACTGATCTTGTTTTAAGGATTTTTAGATATTTTTACAGGAAAACAATACAAAACTTATTATCAAGAATATGATTTTTGTCCTAATATCAAATGTTTTACTAGAAAAAAATGAATTATGATCCAACGTGAATTTTCTTGATGAAAAAACAGCCTGGTAACGTGCATGTAAAATGGCTAGAAATCGCATTTTAGCTTAGTATAAAGCTGACAATTTACACAAGGTTTATTTCTGTTTCTTCTGCTCCAAATTTACTTCAGACTTACTTCTCTGTCTGCTCGTTTGAATGTAACATCATAAGAAAGTGTTTCACCACTGTTCAAATGCACTTTGGATCGCATCATTTATATGTATAAATGTTTTCCATCTGAAATGACTAAATATTAAATGAAACAAATGACAATAAAATGCAAAGTAATCTCTTCAGTAATCAAAATACTTTTTGAATGTAACTTTATTCTAAATACCAATGATTTAAATTGTGACTATAGTGGAATACAGTTACTTATATTTTTTAAATACGTATTCCCATTACTTGTATTTCGTTACTCCCCAACCCAGGTTATAATACATTATACTCTAGAATAAAGGTTGCAGTTATTCAAAAGAACATACAATGATTCAGCAATTATAATGTATACAAGGAATAATGAATACATTATAATGCACAAATTAATAATGCACTATATACTGTATACAGGCTTCAAATACAATGCAACCTAAATTTGGATGCATTTTTCAGCATTTAAGTAAATTAAAAATGTGATATATTGTGTAAACCAAATAATTTGTCTGTCTGTGTGTGTGTGTGTGTGTGTGTGCCTATGAGAATATGCTCATTCACAAAGTTGCTTGGGAAGGAAACCGCACAAATAAAGCAAAGTTATGACTCTAATTATGCATTCAAAAACACACCAAATTGGAACTATTTATGCAAATGCTCATGCAAATTAGTGTTATTTTAGGTGAGCTCCCAGCTGGAGGCACAAGTCAAAATGTTTGGATTAAATATAGCATTTTATATATTTATAAAATGCAATTAAACATGCTGTCATGCACAACATGATGAAATGTCATTTCAATAAAATAAAAAAAAACTAATATATGGAGGAATGGAATGGACATAAATGGATGCATGAGGTCTCGGTGGGCATAAGCTGTCACAAGCGGATGCATTTTCTAAAGGATGTGAAATATTGTTTTTGTATCTGATAACTTTGTTGGATAAGGAGAAACAGCTTGAGCTATTAATCTCAAAACGATTCATGTTAAAATAGAAAGAATTCAATTCTACACTTCATTACTCTTGCTTGCTCGTGCCTCTCTTGTGCCTTGTGGGGATAAATAAGCAATTATTCTTGTAGTTGTTATGCTGTGCAGGTATTGGCCATTTCATAACTGTCAATAGATGCAAAGGCCTAGTCTCCCTCTCTCGTAAACACACAGTGGGAAAGAAAGAAAGAGACAGAACATGGAAGTATATGACAAGACATGGGAAAAGTCTGGAGCATTACGCAGGTGGCGTCCCAAGGGGAGGGAGTACTGTCATGGTTCCGGCTTATCTGCCGGTTCCTTTTTTGTGTCTGTGTGTTTTTGTTCACCTCGTGTGTTTTCCTTTGCCTAGGGAGCGGAGCAATCAGCATTTCCTTAGAGACGCTCATTTGCGCCGCTCACGAGGTAATCACCCCCACCTGAGTGTCATTACCGCTGTGTATTTATTTCCCTCTCGTTCCTTGTCTAGTCGCCAGATTGTTCCTGTTTGTTTTTCATGTGCAGTCTTGCCTTTTTGTCGGTCTGTTTCCTCATTGTTTTCTCTCAGTATTTTCCAGTGTGGATTCGGTGGTTACTGCTCCTTTTATCTCCTGTTGGATTTATCATATGGACTTTCGCTCTGAACTGCTACTGTTCTGTGGATTACTCACCTCGTCATAATCTACCTCTCTGTCTCAGCTCACAGCCATAACTACTCTGTGGACAACTTACCCCATCGCAGTAATCATCCTCACTACCATTCTTTGTCCGGGTGTCCCAGTTCATCTCTGCCATCACCATCACTAACCTCTCTGCAACCAGGACAGAGTATTCAGTCATCAATTCATTATTACATTAATTTGTGTTTCAATAAAATCTGTTTTCCCTCTGCATTTAGGTCCTTCCTTAAACTCCACCTGACAGAACAATCTGGTCAAACATGGACCCAGCAGAGGGAACATCTCTGGTTAACGCTATTTCACAACAGGGGGCGCTCCTCAGTCGTCAACAGGAGCAACTCACATCCACCAGTCAAGCCATTGAGGAGATGGAGAGATGGATAGCTGACCTGATATCCAGGATTGAACAACTTCGTCTCTCCCCCAATGCCAGTCCCTCCGTCAAAGCCACACATCCACCCACAGCGGTCTCAACTACATCAAGATCCTCCGAGCCCCGGTTAAATCTTCCAGCACCATTCTCTGGTGAGCCTAAAATCTGTCAGTGTTGCATGGAGGAGGGCGGGGCCAGGCTGGAATGATGCATGCCTGGACCCCAATCAGCCTGTTGAAACGATCAAGGAATAAAGGCGACCGGAGATGGCAGTTCGAGAGAGAGAGAGAACTATGGGCAGCTGCCCTGTTTGTGTTTATGTTTGTGTGTTTTTTGTGTGTGTTTTGTTTAAGTTTATTATTAAACTATTATTTATGTTGTCAAGCCGGTTCTCGCCTCCTCCTTTCCCTATATTCCCTTTATACTGGTGCCGAAACCCGGGAGGGAGGAGGGATGCCTGTCGTAGGATCCTCGACACTGCCGTCCACCCAGGGAAGCGTCACCCATCTGTCAGGGGACGGAGTAGCCCAACCGCTTGGATGCGGGGAACAGCCACCGTCCACGAGGCGAGGAGGGACGGGACTCCCCGACTGCCTCGAGCGATGGAGCCGCTGCCAGGGGCGGAGGAGTGCCCTGCCAGCTGCCAGAAAACACAGAGGGGTGTTCTGTCCGCTGAGGGTCGGAGGTTTGACTCCGGTCCGCCCGGGAAGGAGCGCCTGTCATCCGCCTGAGAGCATGGAGGAGTGATCGAGGACCATGCAATGGCGCATCAGAGAACCGGTGAGTGAATTTCTTTTCTCTCTCTCCTCTCTCTATCTCCCGCTGGCCTTTCCCTCTCGTTTTTTTGTGTTGTTATTGGTTTTTTTCCCTCCTGTCTCCTCCCAGGTCGAAGAAGGCGGGGCGCAAGGCACGCTCCCGGGGGGTATGTACGTCATGCCGGGGGCTCCCCGGCCTGAGGCGACACAGGGAGGATTGTAGCGTGGAGGAGAGCGGGGCCAGGCCGGAATGACGCATGAACGGACCCCAATCAACTTGATGAGGCGAGCGAGGTATAAAGGCGACCGGAGATGGCAGTTCCAGAGAGAGAGAGAACTATGGGCAGCTGTCCTGTATGTGTTTATTTTTGTGTGTTTTTGTTTAAGTTTATTATTAAACTATTATTTATGTTGTCATGCTGGTTCTCACCTCCTCCTTTCCCTTTAACCCCTTTACAGTCGAAATTTTCTGTCCCAGTGTTCTCTGATATTTGCATTACAACCATCATCATTTCCCTCTGAACAAGCCAAGGTTGCCTACGTCATCACCTTGTTGACCAGGGGGGACCGCTGTGTGGGAGAATGAACATCCTTGCTGCTCTTCCTTCCGCACGTTTTCTGATAAATTCGCAAGGTCTTTGACCAATCTACATCTGGGAAGGAGGCAGTGAGGGAACTCTCTGACCTTCGGCAAGGAGATCCTTCAGTTTCTGACTTCTCCATTGAGTTTTGTACCCTCGCTGCATCGAGCGGTTGGAATGAGCAGGCGTTGAGGGACTGATTTCTGCATGGGCTATCTGACCGCATTAAGGATGAGATCTACACATTGGACCTACCTACCCGCTTTGACAATCTGGTGGACCTAGCGATTAGGGTCAAAAACAGGCTGGCCCTGCGACATCGTCACCATAGATTTCCTCCATCTGGTGCTTCTGTGTCTGCTGCTACTCGACCTCCTTCATCTGGTGAACGCTTAGAGTCAAGTCCCGAGGAAGAGACCATGCAGATTGGGAGATCTCGACTATCCGCCACAGAAAGACACCGATGCCTCATCAACGGCCTCTGTCTGTACTGTGGACGTCCAGGACACATTGCAGCCTCCTGTCTGGTAAAAGACACAGCTCACCAGTAGGCAAGGGCTTACTGGTGAGCATTACCCCTTTGGATAAATCCCCTGGCAATAGAATCCTACTACCAGCCTGGTTGCAGACAGCAACACCAGTCACTCTGTCTTGGTGGACTCTGGAGCAGAGGGTAACTTTATTGATGCTAATCTATTGGCAAAATGGTCTCTTCCCAAGACTCTTCTGAATGAACCCATCACCGCCAGTACTCTCTGTGACACTCCTCTCACTATGGTTACCCTACATCACGGCACCTCTCCAGCTCACCATTTCTGGGAACCACGTAGAGGAGATTCGATTCTACATCATCCACTCTCCCTCTGCTCCAGTGGTTTTGGGACATCTGTGGCTGGTAACCCATAATCCACACTTGAATTGGGCTGAGAGTTCTGTGTTGTCCTGGAGATCTTTCTGTCTGTCTCATTGTCTTGTTTCTGCTCTCTCCCCAGTTGTGTCCTGTTCTGTGTATCCGAGGTCTAAAATGATTTGAGGGTGGTGTTCAGCAAGTCTTGGGCTGCTTCTCTTCCTCCACACCGCCTGTACGACTGTGCGATTGATCTCCTTCCTGGCACTTCTCCACCTTGGGGATGTCTGTATTCACTCTCAGCCCCTAAGCAGAAGCCCATGGAGAGGTATATTGGTGATTCTCTTGCAGCCGTTATATTCGGCCTTCTTCCTCTCCAGCTGGGGTGGGGTTCTTCTTCGTGGGGAAGAAAGACGGCTCTTTGCGTCCCTGCAATAATTTAATCAATATAAATGATTGATTATTGAATGACATCACAGTAAAGAATCTTTATCCTTTGTCGTTGATGTCTTTGGCCTTCGAACTCTTGCAGGAAGTTTCTGTCTACATGAAGTTGGACCTTCGCAATGCTTACCACCTTGTTCGGATCAGGAAAGGGGACGAATGAAAGATGGCTTTTAACATGCCTACGGGTCATTTTGAATACTTGGTCCTGCCTTTCAGCCTTTCAACGCCCTGGCCATCTTCCAGGCACTCGTAAATGACGTGTTGCGTGACATTGTCAGTTGGTTAATTTTTGAATACCTTGATGATATCCTCATATTTTCCAGTTACTTACGAGACCATGTCCGGCACGTCAGGAGAGTGTTTCGGCGGTTGCTGGAGAATCGTTTGTTCATCAAGGTGGAGAAGTGTGAGTTTCATGCACGATCGGTTCGATTCCCTGGGGTTCGTCCTCTCGCCTGATTGTATCCGGATGGACCCAGCCAAGGTAAAGGCAGTTGCAGATTGGCCACTCCCAGATTCTCGCAAAGCGGTCCAGCAATTTCTGGGATTTGCCCATTTTTACCAGCGGTTCATCTGGAATTATAGTCAGATCGCCTCCCCTCTGATGAACCTAACTTCTACCAAAACTAATTTCTGTTGGTCCCAGCAGGCTCAGTCCACTTTCCAAAAGCTAAAGATCTGCTTTGTTTCTGCTCCCATTCTGGTAAATCTTGAACCATCTTGTCCATTTGTGGTGGAAGTTGATGCATCAGAGGTGGGGGTGGGGTCTATTTTGTCCCAAAGGTCTCCATCGGATGGGAGGATACACCCCTGTGCATTCTTTTCTCATCGCCTTACCCCTGCGGAATGGAACTACGTCATCGGGAATAGGGAGTTACTGGCTGTCAGGTTAGCTTTAGGCGAGTGGCATCACTGGTTGGAGGGTTCGGGAGTTCCATTTGTGGTTTGGACTGACCACAAAAACCTTGAGTGCATCCGCACCATAAAACGACTAAATTCCAGGCAGCTCGCTGGGTTTTTTTCTTTGGCAGATTCAATTTTACCATCTCGTATCGCCCCGAGTGTAAGAACGGTAAACCTGACACTTTGTCTCGCTCTTTTGAGACTGAGAGCACCTCGACCTCCCCGGATACTGTTATTCCTCCCAACAGGGTGGTGGCAGCAGTGTCCTGGGAGATCGAGTCCAAAGTTCGCTCTGCTTTGCGTGACGTCAATATTCCCGCGAAGTGTCTAGAGGGCCTGCTGTTTGTTCCTGAGTTGGTCCGAACTCACGTCCTCTGGTGGGGTCATTCCTCTTGCCTGGCCTGTCATCCAGGAGCTGCTCGTACCAAGGCATTAGTTAAGCAATGGTTCTGGTGGCCCTCGTTGGCACGGGATGTACGGAGTTTCGTTTCGGCCTGTCTGGTTTGTGCTAGCAACAAGTCTTCCAGTCGACCCACTGCGGGGCTCCTCCAGCCACTGCCAGTCCCTTCAAGACCCTGGTCACACATTGCCATGGATTTTGTTACCAGATTACCCCGTCCAATGGCAATACAGTTATTTTAACTGTAGTAGACTGGTTCTCACCAAATTACCTTCAGCGAGGGAGACAGCGGTTATAGTCGTTGATCATGTCTTCTGTATTCATGGCCTCCCGGCAGATGTGATCTCCGACAGGGGACCTCAATTCATGTCTAAGTTTTGGGAAGAGTTCTGCCAACAGCTGGGGGTCGACTTCTAGCTTGTCGCCTGGGTTCCTTCCCCAGACAAACAGGCAGACCGAATGGGCTAATCAGGATTTTGGAGAGGGTCCTGCACTGCGTGGCATCTCGGGAACCGTCAACTTGGTGTTCCAAACTATCCTAGGTTGAATATGCGCACAATTACTTCCCGGTTTCGTCTACGGGTTTGTCACCCTTCCAGTGCTCTTTAGTCTACCAGCCCCCATTGTTCTCCTCCCAAGAACCTGATGCTGTTGTTCCATCCGTGCACGTGTTCATCCAGAGATGCCGTCACACCTGGAGGGTCGCCAGAGAAGCCCTTCTCCAGACTGGCAGTTGGAACAAAGAATCAGCGGACCATTACTGTTCTAAGCCCCCGGTTTATGTGTGTGGACAGAAGGTCTGGTTGTCCTCCCAGGACATTCCTCTCCGACTTCCATCACATAAGCTGGGACCTAAATTTATTGGACCGTTTATCATCTCTAAAATGCTTAGTCTGGTGTCGGTTCATCTCAAACCCCCCCCTTCCACATATATAAATTCAAACCTGTTGTCTGCTCCCACCTTCAGCCTGACTCCTCTGTTCCCCCGCCTCCTCGTCTGATAGATGGGGCTCTGGCTTACTCTGTTCGATAGGAATTAAAGGAATACTGGGTTCGATACAAGTTAAGTTCAAATGACAGCATTTGTGGCATAATGTTGATTACCTCTCAAATTAGTTTGTGAATGGGGCCAATCTGTATACGTTAAAATTCTCACTGTTTCAAAAGTATATCCACAATATGTAAACAATATGCCTGTTAACATGATTTTTGTGTAATAAAATCGCTTACTAACTTTTTTATATACAATCTTACAACTTTGTTGCCATGACAATGTAACGCTGTAAACCCAAAAACTGCCATTTCAAAATGACGATTTAATCAACTTTACAGCTCATAATACACAAGTTTTAACAGGATAATTAATGTAAGTTCTTTTATGAAATTATAAGCTTCACATTTCTGTATTTAAACCCTCCATAAACTGGCCCAATTTACTTCCATTGTAAGTGTCTCACTGTTACCTCGATTTTTGCATTTTATTTGTTTGGTTTTTTTGAAAGAAAACGAGAGATGAATCGAAATGAATTTTGGTGGTTATGCCACAAATGCTGTCGTTTCAGCTTTACTTCTATTGATCCCAGGATTTTCCTTTAAGTATTTTTGTGCTTTGTGGCAAATTCTGTAAAAAAATAAAAAATAAAATAAAAATTATCACTATGATTTTTCCCATAACAAAGCTGAACTATTGAACTTGATGAAGCAAATATAAAGGTTAGCATAATTAAATAATGATTAAATATGATAAAGGAGTAATGTACCTCTGTTTGAACTATATGGTCAAAATATTTTAGGTTATCAAACACTTAAAAATGACTTCAGAAGGATCAAACTATTAGTGAATGCATCATATATTTTTTTAGTTATTCTGTATAACCCATTAAAATATGATGGTGATCATGGGAACATGCACAATGTCTGTTGTTCTAATAGAAACATTTAAAAATAAGTTCATGATTAAAAAAATTTATTTTAATATTTGTTTTCTATTACACACTGACCAGAGACAAAATATCCAATAATGTAACTAAGTTCAGTATCCTGTTAATTATATCAGTAGTATGTCATGGGGACACACATAACACACAAAACTGGCAAAGTTTCCTAAGAATGTCACAACCCAATCTTTTTAAAACTGAAGTGGAAGTTAATACTTTTTTAAAAAATGTATTATGGCTTTATTTGATAGGTAAGTGGGACAAGACACAGGTCGAACTCGATCCTGCATTCCCAAGAGAGCACCATGGCTTCTACAGTATTTGTAAAAAGCACATGCGCTTCCTACCGTGCTGCAGCTCTGACAATGAAGCTCTCAAACTTCCCAAATGACACTAATTGGAAATATTCAGGCCATTCGTTTTTGATCCAGACAACATCTTTCTTAAATACCCACCATATGATTTCTTAATAAAATACCATATAAGTCTTACTAATTGCTCTCTAGAAGGTGTATATCTTACCCTTGAATAATTTTCACTTTTAATTCACTTAGTCTGCTTTACCTACTGTGAGTGGATCCGTTCCTGGGGCACAGGACGGAATAAAGGTCTATCAGTAATTTGAAGAGTGTGAAGTACTGGTCACAGTTAATTACCTCTGGTACTGTGTGTGTGTGTGTGTGTGTGTGTGTGTGTGTGTGTTATAGCAGGCATTAATAGGCTGGGGGTGAGGTTGGCACTTACAGTAGAACTTTTCTACCAGCAGTCTCCATTAGACCTAATTGTAAAAAGAACATGTTTTAGTAACAGATGGACCAAAGTTTCCAGTTGGTCTGTAATATTAGGCCATAAACACACTCTCACTCACTTACACACTCTTAAGTAGGGCAACCTGATGAAAAGGCTCAAAACAAGAACACACTTACCATTCAAGCTGCCATAGACATGACTTGCAGTAGTTTTGCAGCATGTTTTCGCAGGTTTGGCAACTGTTGACCTTCACGTGAGTGTGTATGTGTTTTAATAGACAAAGGTCTGTAATTACAGGAATATGTTATTCTTGGCACTTTCAGAAGGGCTTTGTTTTCCAGAATTATATTATGTACTGTGCTGCAGAAGTGAACACCTATTTAGCATAAAGTGTTGGGGAAGCTACTTTGAAAATTGGATTCAAGTTAAGTATTTTCTACTCGATTTAACTGTAAAAAAATAAAAAATAAAAATACTTTAGCTAAAATTAGCTAACAACATCACAAGTATTTTCAACATGATCACACAGAAACTCAACATGTTGCTACCGAATGTTTTGATACTCTGACAATGACCCTTTCTGCCGAGTTACTGTCAAGCGTCATCCCCATCTGACATCTTTGCTGCAATTCAAAAGTGTTTACCTTTATCTGTGGTGCTACTGAAACCTATTTAAACTTGAGTAATTGAGCAATCACATTCACATAATCAATGATGAGCATGAATCAGGGGTTGGATTTTTGCTCTAAAATTACATTTTTACTTCAATAACCGGTAGGTTTAGTGTTGGGGTTTGAGTTAGGGCATATGATTAACAAAATATGCATTCCTGGTGACTGTATTACATAATTTACAACTAAAAACATCTCACTTTTGGCATCACTTTGTTGACATTTCACCCAAAAACTGAAGCCCATACGTTCACAACACTTTCAGCTTCGGCCACTTGGGGCAGTGATTAGAGTTTCGGTAAGCACAGATTGATTTCAGCTGAAGAGCTTTTGACCTACTGCCACCAAATTCACAGAGAGATCAGATCAATCCAAAAGTGGATTTTGAGTCTTCTTTCTTCAAAATCTAAATATTTTGTTAAAGTGATAGTTCACCCAAAAATGAAAATTCTCATCATTTAATCACCCTGGCATCCAGATGTGTATGACTTTCTCTCTTCTGCAGAACAAAAACTATTTCAGCTCTGTATGTCCTCTCAATGTAAGTGAATAAGTACCAACATTCTGAAGCTCCAAAACACATAAAGGCAATATAAAAGTAATTCATACGACTCCAGTGTTTAAATCCATGTTTTTAGAAGTGATATGATAGGTATGGGTGTGAAACACATCACTATTTAAGTCCTTTTTTTATTATCGATCTCCAATTTCACATTCTTCTTCTTTTGTTTTTTGTGATTGCAGTTTCTGCACATATCACTAATGGGCAGAGAGGAGGATTTATAGTAAAAAAGGACTTAAATATTGATCTGTTTCTCACCCACACTTATCATATCCCTTCTGACGATAGAGATTTAACTACTAAACTGTATGGATTACTTTTATGCTGCCTTTATGTGCATTTTGAGCTTTAAAATTTTGGTACCCATTCACGCATTGAATCATGGACCTACAAAGCTGAAATATTCTTCTAAAAATATTTATAGAATTTTGAAGTTTAGAAGTTTGTGTTCAGCAGAAGAAAGTCATTCACATCTAGGATGGCACGAGGGTGATTAAATTATGAGTGAACTATCCCTTTAACAAAATATTGTGCTACAAGAAAGAAGACTTTAAATCCACAGTGACTTTTACATAAACTGTCGGCATGATCCGGCTTAGTAAAATTAATCAGACTTCCCAAAGCTGCATTGGAGAGACAGAGTGGACAGTGTAAGAGTGTGTTCGATAATTGCTTGCACAAATAATGCCACATAAAAGCAGCAACACAGTGGTTGGTCATGTTACACATTACTACAGTACTTCATGGAAAAAAGTAGCTTGTTACTGAAAAAGTCACAGTGTTTTGAGAACAGTTGCGCTACTGTCATGCTACTGAAAAATATCTCCATAAGGACTTTGTCTTCTCAGAACCACATTCTGTACTTTGCAACAACTATGGATGCATATTTAATAGGCTAGATGAGAAGCTTTCCATCTTCATCACAGATCTTTCTCAGCCAAATGCCTGTCTATACAATAACTTCCACTGATGGTTTCCAACAATTCAACGCATCGCAGTATGAAGAAATGTAATAATGGATGCAATCATCAAATGGGCCTTGTCAGGGAGCAACTTCACAGAATGTTGGGCCTGAAACACTCTGAGAATGCCGTAGGGTACCTTTAAGTGACCTGAGGGAGGACTGATTCCCGTCGAGAAGCACAATGAGCAGAAACCTGGTAAGGAATCAGACCCAAGAGAAGCCTGTCCAGGTTTTTCAGTGACTTGCTAACTCATTAAACATATATTGGGGGTTGGGATTACTTTGGGTGTTTCAGAGACATTTGGATGGAAAAAAGCGATGGGCCTGAGAATGCGTGGGAGTAATATGCGACTAGATGGCAGTTGGAAGAGGGTGTGGAGACCAGCAGGCTTCTATTGTCACTTGAGATACAGAATAGAATGAAAATTCACACAAAGAATGAACCCTCCAAAACACTGAACCATCGTAAGGTTTGATGTCGGCTTTAAAATCACAGGACTAGCTGAACTGAACAATGCTAAGTTTTATGAGAAGTAAAACCTTGTTATATGAAACAGGCTTTATTGAAACACCCACATTGACTACAGTTGGTTTTAAAAAAGTGGCAATAGCGTTACAACATCTCACCTGTGGTAAAGATCATTTTATTGGAAATCCTTTTGTGGCTTATTGGTTTATTACGATCTAATTGACTGTAGCTGTATACTTAAGAGAACTCAGTAGGGTTTTCCTTAGAGTAGTACTATTTTTCCTACTTCTTTTCCCAATGTGTTCCCATAGGAAGTAAATCTCCCGAACGAGACAGCTTTTCTCTGGAACTGTGCGATATTATGTTTTTTGCATAAATTAAATTCGCAACTTGAATGGAAACATAGCTACTGTAAATCCAGGATGTCACAAACACAAAAGCTACTGAGTGCACCTTTAACTGACTACAATAAAACATGTAAGTGAGCTGCTTTTTTGACTTCTGGAACTTTCCAACAACCCTTTAACAAGCAAACACACTCACATGCAAGCACACACACAGTTCATGAACTGTTAAGAGAATGACATTTATTCAGACAGACACCCACTAAGTGCATTATTCATCTTGCTATGCACACTCATTTTAGATATATTCACATATTTATGATGGACTCTCTGCTCCCCCTGCACATATATGAACACACACACTTTGACATGTAATTATATATTTATGAAAGGCACACACAAATTCCCACATCTACATTCTTTCATCTAAGACTTTCATAAATTTATTCATGAAAGGTACACAAACAAGTTCTCATAAACTGATTTCAGACTTACCACATATGCAGTCATGAACATACATTTGTTCTTACTGCCCATTGGCCTACAAACTAATCTCCGGTATACTGGTCTTTAGATCATGTCAGTAACAACTTTAAGGTATGTTCAGCAAAGTAATTACTCCATTATAGTGTGGTTAGATAATTCTTGATGGATGAGGATCCCTCGAGACCCTCATGACTGTGTCAAGGCCAGTAGTCTCTATATATACTATAATAACTATGCTTATATAATTATATTCTTTAAAAGATATTGCACCCTTAAATGGTTTCTAAAGTGCATTTAACTACTTTTTGATTTGAAAAAAAAAAAAAGATTTGAATTTTTTTTTTTACATTTTTTAAATTTAAAACATGAAAAAGAATCACTGTTACATTTCTAAGAACTTTGCACATGTGTTTAAAACTAGATGTTTAGAGAGGGTCACGTGACACCATGCGAGGTTCGGACGTGTGAATGGCGAGCTCTGAGCTTGTTTTTAATACTTTTTATGTCATAAACCGATGAGATTCAATACACTCTGTTCCATAACTTTTCTATGAAGACAATATGTCAAAGAATTCAAAATCCTCGGGCTCTGGAGACATTCAAAGACACTTACATTCTCAAGCTGATACCCCTGACAGGGCCACAGACCAGGGGCTCAATTTGGACGGTGAGGCGGGAGAGATTCAGCGTCAGATGTCGGTGATGCTGACGAAGGTCGCTGCTGACTTTGAGGGTCTTGCTGTAATACGTCAATTGATTACTTCCATGGAGTCGAAATTCATTGAGTTGGTTACAAGAGTGTCGGATGTTGAGAAACGGATTGATTATTTGGAGTCATCGGTGAGAGAATTAGCTGCTAATCTGCTAGCGACCAAGATAGATTTGGAACATGTTTGGGAAACGTTGGAAGACATTGAGAATCGTAACCAGTGCAACAACGTCCAAATTGTTGGAATTCCTGAGCAAGCAGAGGGTCAGAATATGGTGAAATTCCTAGATGAGCTCTTTCCGAGTCTGCTCGACATAACAGGCCATAAGCTGGAAATCGAGCAAGCTCACAGAGTCCCGGCTCGGAGATCCACTGAGAGAGACAGGCCCTGATCAATTCTGGCCAAATTTCTGAGATCATCCGATAAAGATCTCGTGTTACATGAGGCGAGGAGTAAAGGAAGGCTTCCTTGGAAGAACCACAACATTTTCTTGTTCCCAGACTTTGCCAAGTGAGCCTGACTCACTGAACATTCACTTGACTGTTCGAGGAAGCTGGGTGCATTTTTTGTTTCTTTTTGTGCTGGTTCCGCCTAGCAACTGGAGTTTGTTTTGTGTAGTAACATTTCTTCGGGACAGTGCTGTGGATGAATCTGCACGTGCCTCCTATTGGCTGGAGTTTGTTTTGTGGAGAATTTTTTGCAGGTCATCTGCTGCACTCAGGAAACTGAACGGACCTTATATATATATATATATACAGTTGTGCTCAAAAGTTTGCATACCCTGGCAGAAATTGTGAAATTTTGGCATTGATTTTGAAAATATGACTGATCATCTTTTATTTAAGGATAGTGATCATATGAAGCCATTTATTATTACAATACGACGATACTTGAACAAAATTAGCTGCATGGTCGAGTTGCCAGAAAGAAGCCTTTACTGCACCAATGCCACAAAAAAGCCCAGTTACAATATGCCTGACAACACCTTGACATGCCTCACAGCTTCTAGCACATTGTAATTTGGAGTGACGAGACCAAAATACAGCTCTATGGTCACAACCATAAGCGCTATGTTTGGAGAGGGGTCAACAAGGCCTATAGTGAAAAGAATACCATCCCCACTGTGAAGCATGGTGGTGGCTCACTGATGTTTTGGGGGTGTGTGAGCTCTAGAAAAAGTTGAAGGTTCTGGAGTGGCCATCACAGTCTCCAGACCTTAATATAATCGAGCCACTCTGGGGAGAAACATGTGGTTCATGCAAGATGACCAAAGACTTTGCATGACCTGGAGGTATTTTGCCAAGACGAATGGGCAGCTATACCACCTGCAAGAATTTGGGGCCTCATAGACAACTATTACAAAAGACTGCATGCTGTCATTGATGCTAAAGGGGGCAATAAACAGTATTAAGAACTAAGGGTATGCAGACTTTTGAACAGGGGTCATTTCATTTTTTTCATTGTTGCCTTGTTTTGTTTTATGATTGTGCCATTCTGTTATAACCTACAGTTGAATATGAATCCCATAAGAAAAAATAAGAAATGTGTTTTGCCTGCTCACTCATGTTTTCTTTAAAAATGGTACTTATATTACCAATTCTCCAAGGGTATGCAAACTTTTGAGCACAACTGTGTATATATATATATATATATATATATATATATATATATGGACTGTTTGAGTTTAGAGGGATGGACGGCGGTTGGTACTGTCGTGCGCAGGGTTAATGCGCACGTTTTTCTTTTTTCTTGGTTCTGGGGGAAGTTTGGGGTTTGATTATTGCACTAATGTTGGAATGTTGTCTTTATAATTTTGTTTTTGACACACAATCTATTTTTTCTTGGGTTGGGGCACCCCATAAAAAGAAGGAAGGTTATTTCTTTTCTTAAGCGAAAAAAATATGATAGTGTTTTTTCAAGAAATGCATCTTTCCCTGCATGAAGCTGAACAATTTGGAAAGATATGGGGTGGGCATGTTTTCTTTAGTGCTGGCCCAAGTAAGAGCAGGGGAGTCATTACATTGAAAAGTAAACATCTACAATTCAAATGTCTCATATAGATTAAAGATAAATTAGGAAGAGTCATTATTGTTTTAGCAGAAATTCAGGGGCAAAGGTTGATTTTGGCTAATATTTACACACCTAACACTGATGATCAGGGCTTTTTTATAGATCTTGAAGGGATGTTGCAAGCCGCTGACACCCCTCATGATAAAATATTGGGAGGAGACTTTAATCTATTGATGGATTCAGTCCTTGATCTTAGTGGAGCAAAGGTGTGTAAGCCCCGTAGAGCAACACTGATGCTTCTCATGATGTGTAAACATCTTGATCTTGCAGATATTTGGAGACTTTTGAACCCATCTGGTAGGGACTATACATTTTTTTTCATCAATCTATAAGATTTATTCTAGAATATATATATATTTATATATCTAAGTCCCTCATTTCATTTGTTGTTGATTGCTCAATTGGAAACATCTTAGTCTCAGATCACGCCCTGGTGAGTTAAGAGGTATTGCCACATATAGAGAAAAATAAATCATATAGTTGCCGCTTTAATGTATCCCTTTTGCAAAATCCTGATTTCCAACAAATGTTAAAGGCTGAAATCAATGTTTATATGGAGACCAACTGGTCCTCAGTATCCTCTGTGGGCATGGCTTGGAAGGCACTTGCAAGGTGGTTCTTAGGAGTCGGGTCATACAGTATGCCTCATTCATAAAAACATCCAAAGCACGAGAACTTGTGGAGTTGGAAGTGAATATTAAAAGTGCCGAGGCCGAATGTCACCTGATGGCCTCATAGAATTGACCCAATTGAAATACAGATATAATACTACTTTGTCACGGAAGGTGGAGTTTTGGCTATTCAGGGCAAGACAGTCATACTTTGAGTCAGGGGACAAAGCAGGGAAGCTTTTGGCTAGATATATAAAGCAGAGAGAGTCTTTTTCTACCATTCCCTCAGTGAAATCTGCTGGTGGGAAAATTTTTACCTCGGCCATTGATATTAATAATGCTTTTAAAGAATTCTATTATGATCTCTATAGTTCCACGTCTTCATCTACTGATGAAGATATTAGAAAGTTTGTGGAACATTTAAAACTCCCTAAATTGATGACTGAGCAAAAAAATTCTCTTGATTCTGAGAGGATCTTGGAGGAGCTTGGCGAGGTAATTAAGGCCCTGCCTACAGGCAAGGCTCCGGGGCCAGATGGCTTTGCTGCTGAATTTTTTAGATCTTATGCTACAGAACTGGCTACACTTTTGTTAGTTTATACCGAATCATTAAAGAATGGACAGCTTCCGCCAACCACGATGCAAGCCCGGATCAGTCTTATTCTTAAAAAGGACAAAGATCCAAGTGAGTGTAATAGTTACCATCCAATTTCCCTGATCCAGCTAGACATTCAAATATTGTCAAATATTTTGGCTAATCGATTAAGTAAAGTTATGACATCTCTTACACATATAGATCAGGTGGGGTTTATTCGGGGCTGCAGCTCTTCTGATAACATTAGGCGTTTCATCAATATCATGTGGTCAGTGGTGAATGATCAGACTCCGGTAGATGCCATCTCACTTGACGCCGAAAAAGCATTTGATATGGTAGAATGGAATTATCTTTTTAAGATTTTGGAAATGTATGGGTTTGGGAGTACGTTTATTGGATGTATTAAGTTGCTTTATAGACACCCGGTAGTGGCGGTACAAACAAATGGATTAATTTCAGATTATTTTACTCTGGATAGGGGCACCCGGCAGGGTTGCCCTCTTTCCCCATTATTGCTCTGTCTTGCCCTGAAACCATTAGCAGCCACGATAAGAAAGGAGGATGATTTTCCAGGGGTGATGGTGGGAGGTATGGCACATAAGCTTCTGCTTTATGCAGATGATATTTTATTCTTCATCTCCGAACCTACTAGATCTATTCCTTGCCTCCACAGAATTATTAATTCCTTTTCTAAGTTCTCAGGATACAGAGACAGTTGAAGCTTTGACTCTGACAGCATAATGCCCAGTAACGGCTTTCCATCTTGGCACCTTCCAGTGGCCCAAACAGGGCATTAAGTATTTGGGTATTTTATTCCCAGCAAATTTGTTTGATTTAGTTAATTTTGACCCTTTAATATAAAGGTTTTCGAGTGATGTGGGCAGGTGGGCTTCATTACATTTATCGATGATTGGGAAGGTTAATGTTATTAAAATGAATTGTATTCCAAAATTCAACTACCTGCTACAGTCTCTCCCTGTAGATGTCCCCCTCTCTTACTTCAAACAATTTTATAGCATAGTAAAGTCCTTCATTTGGAATGGGAAACGTCCCAGATTACATTTCAGTAAGCTGCATAGGTCGTTTGACAAGGGCTAGGCCTACCCAAGATTTTGTTTTATTATTATGTGTTCAGTCTCAGACATTTGGCTCATTGGTCACTTCCACCTGAAAGAGCCCCTCTCTGGTTTTGTATTGAACAGGAAGTTCTTGCCCCTATTTTGCCATTGCAAAGCCTTTCTATCAAACTAACCATAGAAGTTAAATTACACCCCGTTATCTCGCATTTGCACTCGGTATGGACAAAAGTGTCCAGAATTTTTAATTTGGATATTTATCTAAATGTTGCCTCACTTATGGCTGAACCCCAAATTATGTATTAATAAGGCCCCTTTCTGCTAGTCAGAGTGGATTGTGAGGGGGATTACTACACTCGGTGACCTATATGAGAGTAGTGTGTTGAGATCCTTTGAAAATTTGGTTCAGCATTTTGGGATCCCCAGATCTCAGTTTTTTAGGTATTTACAGCTGCGCCACTTGCTCTGTACTATTTTTGGGAATACCATATGCAGATAGTATGGGAGTGGTGATTACTGCTTTTGGAAAAGGTCATGAGGCATCAGTGTATTACTCCCTGATAATTCAGAGTCTGGGGGATGGAGCTTCAACTTCTCTCAAGAGATTATGGGAGAAAGATTTAAACTTGGAATTGGAGGAGGGAAAGTGGGCTAGGATTCTCAAAAAACGTCAAGTCTGCATCTAGAAATGCAAGGGTGCACCTCATGCAATTCAAGATGTTCGGTTCTATTGGACCTCCTCTAGATTGTATTGGCTTGGTCTTAAAGACACACCCACCTGCTGGCAATGCCAATCAGAGGATGGAGACATAACCCATGTCTTTTGGGGGCGTGTTAAGATCCAGGAGTTTTGGTTGAAGGTTCAGAGTTTCTTACCACATTACACTGGGACTTAACCAGTGTCATGATCGCCAGCCAGATACTTTTAAGGGGATGGAGGTCGGTTGGAGCACCCTCATTTCAGGAGTGGTGCTCGGAGATGGGAAGGGTAGCAGCCTTTGAAGAAGGGTCATTTAGAAGACAGGGGAATTTTAACTTATTCGTTGAGAAATGGGGTGGATATCTGTCATTTATGGATGTGTGATTATTATTCGTATATTTTTATTTATTATTTTAATTAGTATTATTATTATTATTTGTATTTGCGTGTGTGTCTATATCATGTACGACCACTGGGATGTTGTTGGAGGCCAGGGTGGGATTGGGAATTGGGAGGGGTAATAGTGGGGGTTAATGTTGATTCTGTGTATATATGTTTTGTTTTTCTATGTTCAAATATGTGAATCAAAAAAAATTGTTAATCTGAAACACTAGATGTTTAAAGATCTTAAGTGAAAAATTTCCTTTGAAAAGTCTTAGGTCCATATGTCATGCACCTACACTACTGGTCAAAAGTTTTGAAACACTTACTCATTCTTTATTATAATTTATTTTTCATATTTTAGAATAATAGTAAAGTCATCAAAACTATGGAATAACATAAATGGAACAATGGGAATTGTGTTGTGACTAAACAAAATCCAAAATAAATAAAAACGTCCTGGTTACTTGCGTAACCTCCGTTCCCTGATGGAGGGAACGAGACATTGTGTTGATGTAGTGACACTAGGGGTCACTCTTGGGAGCCCAAAACACCTCTGGTCTTTGAAAAAAGGCCAATGAAAATTGGGGGAACCTTGGGCACATAGCCCGGTCGGGGTCTCAGGATCACGTGAGAGTTGCCCGGACTGAACTCCAGGCACGTTTCGCTGACAGAGAATGCTTGCAGGTCTCCTACCCTCTTGATGGAAGTGAGCACAGTCAGGAGGGCAGTCTTCAAAGAGAGTGCCTTAAGCTCAGCTGACTGCAAGGGCTCAAAGGGGGCTCCCTGTAGACCCTGAAGAACTACAGAGAGGTCCCATGAGGGAATGAGGCACGGTCTGAAGGGATTCAACCTCCTGGCACCTCTCAGGAACCTGATGATCAGGTCGTGCTTCCCTAAGGACTTATCATCCACTGTGTCGTGGTGTGCCGCTATAGCGGCTACATACACCTTCAAGGTGGAGGGGGACAGCCGCCCTTCCAACCTCTCCTGCAGGAAGGAAAGCACCGATCCGACTGCGCATCTCTGGGGGTCTTCGCGTTGGGAAGAACACCACTTAGGGAACAGACGCCACTTCAAGGCATACAGGCGCCTTGTAGAGGGGGCCCTAGCCTGAGTGATCATGTCTACCACCATGGGTGGTAGGCCACTTAAGTCTTCCACGTCCCATCCATGGGCCAGACATGGAGATTCCAGAGGTCTTGTCACGGGTGCCAGATGGTACCCCTCCCCTGAGAAAGAAGGTCCTTCCTCAGGGGAATTCGCCGGGGGGGGGGGCTGTCGCAAGGAGCGTGAGGTCCAAGAACCACATCTGGGTGGGCCAGTAGGGTGCTACCAGGACGACCTACTCCTCGTCCTCCCTGACCTTGCACAGGGTCTGTGCAAATAGGCTCACTGGGGGAAACGCATATTTATGTAGTCCAGGGGGCCAGCTGTGTGCCAGCGTGTCTATACCGAGAGGTGCCTCAATCAGGGCATACCAGAGCAGGCAGTGGGAGGATTCTTGGGAAGCGAACAGGTCTACCTGTGCCTGCCCGAATCGACTCCAAATCAGCTGGACCACCTGAGGGTGGAGTCTCCACTCTCCCCTGAGGGCAACCTGTTGTGTTGAGTGTTGAGGTCACCCGGGATTTGAGTGGCTCACAGCAACTTGAGGTGCTGCTGACTCCAGAGGAGGAGACAGCGGGCATGATGGCCATGCGATGTGTCCCGCGGTGCCATGCCCATCTCGGGACTCGAGTCTGGAGCCAGTGCTGTAGCGGTCTCATATGCATCAACCCGAGCGGAGTGGCCACCGCTGAAGATGCCATATGCCCCATGAGCCTCTGAAACAGTTTCAGTGGAACCGCTGTCTTCTGTCTGAACGCCTTCAAACAGGTCAGCACCGACTGTGCACGCTCGTTCATGAGGCGCGCCATCATCGAGACTGAGTCCAACTCCAAGCCGAGAAAAGAGATGCTCTGAACCAGGAGGAGCTTGCTCTTTCCCCAGTTGACCCGAAGCCCTAGTCGGCTGAGGTGCGAGAGCACCAGGTCCCTGTGTGCACACAACACATCCCGAGAGTGAGCTAGGATTAGCCAGTCAACAAGATAGTTGAGGATGCGAATGCCCACTTCCCTTAACGGGGCAAGGTCTTTCTCTGCGACCTTCGTGAAGACGCGAGGGGACAAGGACAGGCCAAAAAGGAGGACCTTGTACTGATACGCCCGACCCTCAAATGCAAACCACAGGAAGGGTCTGTGTCGAGGTAGAATCGAGACGTGGAAGTATACGTCCTTCAGGTCTACCACCACGAACCAATCTTGATGCCGGACGCTCGCTAGAATGCGTTTTTACATCAGCATCTTGAACAGGAGTCTGTGTAAAGCCTGGTTCAGTACTCGTAGGTCCAAGATTGGCCGCAACCCTCCGCCTTTCTTCGGTACAATGAAGTAGGGGCTGTAAAACCCCTTCTTCATCTCGGCCAGAGGGTCAGGATCTATCGCACCCTTCCGTAGGACGGTAGTGATTTCCGCGCACAAGGTAGCGGCGTGCTTGCCCTTCACCGAGGTGAAGTGGATGCCACTGAACCTGGGCGGATGCCTGGCCAACTGAATCACGTAGCCAAGTCAGACGGTCCGGACCAGCCATCGCGACGGGTTGGAAAGCGCAAGCCACGCGTCAAAGCTCCAGCCGAGGGGGACCAAGGGGACAATCTCGTCGGACGTACCGGCGGGTGGGGCCTCATGGCAGGGCGGAGCCTGAGGTGCCACGTCGTGTCGTGGCCGTACTGAGTTCAGGGACATCAAAGCACTTACCTGGCTCCTTGTGACCACCCCCGGAACAGCCTGGGATGGGGGAGGAAGAGGCCTGTCCTCGTGACCCATGGAGACCGTCACACTGGGGGTGGATCCGTGCCACAGCTGGGCGCGCAGGGATGGGGAAACCGCCGCTGGAGTCCCAAACCTGCCAAAATGGAATGGTGGATGGTGGTCATGATGACGGCCATGCGCATCGGGTATGTGACCCAGGGAACAAGGAAACCGCTCTTTTGCTGAACTCTTGGGTACCGCAGCCACTTGGGCATGCGTAGAAATTAAATGAAAAGATAACAAAGATTCTCCTCCCGGCCCTCCACCGGGGGATGGAGTGGTCTGCTTACCAGCTCCAGAGCAGCGGGTTTCCTCGTCCCTGGGTCGCCCTTCTCAGGGGCGCTTCGAAGCCTTTCTCGGGTTCTTGGTTGCCGGCCGTGAGACGGGTGGCATCTGCTTCCTGCGGTGGGCTCCACGCCGGGGCCAGGCTGCAGGGGCAGGCTGCGGCGGAGCCAGTGCAGTCACCGCAGGAGGACGCCCTTGGCGATGAGCAGACGGGGTGCGTGATCTTGAGCCGCGCCGGGGCAGGATGTGCAGGATAGCTTCCGTCTGCTGCTTCACCAACGGTGTCACCGAACAGGCCAACCTGGGAAATGGGGGTGCCAAGGAACCGTGCCTTGTCGGCCTCTCCTATCTCAACCAGGTTGAGCCAAAGGCGGCACTCCTGGACTACCAAGGTGGACATCACCCACTCGAGAGACCACGTCGTGACCTTCATCGCCCGGAGAGCGAGGTCGGTCGCCAAGCGCAGCTCCTGCATCAATCCCGGGGCGGAACTACCCTCATGCAGTTCCTTTAGTGCCTTGGCTTGGTGGACTTGCAGGAGAGCATGACGTGCAGGGAGGAGGCGGCTTGTCCAGCGGCACTGTAGGCCTTGGCCGTCAGGGAAGATGTAAACCTACAGGCCTTGGACGGGAGCTTTGGGTGCCCACGCCAGGTGGCGGCGCTCTGTGGGTATAGGTGCACCGCAAGTGCATTATCCACCAGGGGGCTCACCGAATAGCTCTTGGCCGCCCCACTATCGAGGGTAGTGAGGGCAGGGGAGCTGAAAGATCGGGACCGGGTAGTAAAAGTTGCATCCCAAGACCTTGTCAGCTCCTCGTGCACTTCCGGGAAGAAAGGAACTGGGACGGGGTGTGGCTGTGAGCATTCCACTCTAGCCCGATACTTGCGGCTGCCCGGGAAAGCATGTCCGTCATCTCCGCGTCAGCCTGTGACTGGGCGACCGTACCCGAGGGGGGGAGTCCAGCTGAGGCTTCCACGTCCAACTGGACGAGCCTGCTCTCCGATGCTGCGCCCAAGAGCTCATCACCTTCGCGGGCTGCGAACAAGAGGTCGAACCCACCATGAGACGAGCCGGCGGGCTCATCCGGAGCCCGATCGGGGCAGACAAGTGTGCTGGGGAATGGGAGGTCTGTGGGGGGATACCCAGTGGAGGTGGTCCCATTGGGTCACCAAATCGCCCCCCAGTGCTAGCCGCGCTGGCCTCATACCCGTAGGTAGAAGGACCGAGGTGGGGAGACGCTGGGGTGGCTTGCTTTCTTACGAAGGCAAGCTGCGACCGCAACTTTGCCATGGTCATGTTCTCGCAATGAGTACATGATCCATCCACGAACGCTGTCTCCGCATGGGTAGCGCCCAAACACAAAAGACAGCGATCGTGACCATCAGAAGGCGAGAGATAACGACCGCAACCAGGAATAACACAGAAACGGAAGGGCATCTTTAAAAAGACGACACAACGTCGAGTGAGTGACAGGGAACTATGTTATATTTTAGCATCTTCAAAGTGGCCACCCTTTGCCTAGATTTTGCAGAAATGTATTCTTGACATTTTCTCAACCAACTTCTTGAGGTATCACCCTGGGATGCTTTTTAAACAGTATTGAAGGTGTTCCCATTTATGTTGGGAACTTATTGGCTGCTTTTCTTTATTATTTGGTCCAAGTCATCAATTTAAAAAAAAAAAAAAAAAAAAAAAAAAAAATTTATTACATTTTAGTTTTATAATGAAATAAATTAATATGGTGGCACAATTATATTTTTGTCTACAAAACTAATTTCAAACATTTAAGCATACACCTTCAGATCAAAAGATTTTTAAGATCATGAGAAACATTTCAGTCAAGTGTTTCAAAACTTTTGACCGGAAGTGTACATATTTTAATTTATGGGATTTTTTATTCTTTTAATTTACAGGATGATCAAGACCAGATAGCAAAGTGTAGGGAGAGAGAATTAGAATGTGATCACACTAACCAGTGCACCACAGCTCCAACAGAGAAATATAATTAAAAAAGTTTTCTTCCTTCCTAGAGGGTTCCTGCTGGGGCAGTATCTCCAGCATTTCCCCTAGACCAGCTGTTTGGCTGAATTTCACAATCACATTTAAAAAAACATTCCAATCACTGCCATTCATACCAAGTGAGAAGTATGAATGCTAGAAGGATATGCAAATCAACCATGTAGTGCCTCAGTTTGTGTAAAATCCAGGGGGGTAATTCTGCATAGTTTTTCCTCTTTCCTCTAAATTGTGGTGCTTGGCAGGAGTGTTGCAATCATTATCACTGGAGGAGACATGTCCCCCAGTTTTTATAAATTGTGAAAGTTCATTCTTAGTGCTTTTTGGAAATAATCAATTATTTTTAAAGATCCAAACACATTGGATTTCCTCTCATCTACAATTTTAATCTGACCACCAGGTAGTCTTAATAGGCAAATCAGAATGGACGATTGTTGGAGCTTCAGGATCACCACCTGTCCTGCTCTTTCAAAGTGCAATTTAATTATTCCTAAACCAGAATTTCTAATTTAATCAGTTTTGTTCAGTTGGATTTGAATTTGATGAAAATAGATCAAACATTGTAGGGGTTGGCACAGCCTTCAGTGTATGCCGGGAATTTCTCCTTCAATAAGGACACCTGGATTTGCACAATGGCCTTTATTTTATAGTAAATAGACATAGACAATTCTAAAACCTATTTTTGTCTTTTATCCCCCCTGATATCGGAAACAGTAGGTTGATTTTTCATCAGCTAAAATCTGTCTGTCAAAACACTGCCCCCAGTGGCCAAAACAGTTAGTGTTGTTGGGCAAATGGTCACTTGAGAGCTTCTTTTTCCAGGTGAAATGTCCACAGAGGGGTGCCAATATACAGTAAAGAGGAATGCATATTTTATAAACTGAACCCCCAACCCATCCTCCTAACCTAAGCCTAATCAGCGAAAAAAAATGCAGTGTTAAAGGGAAAAATGCAACCTCCGATTCTCGCTCATCACTGATTATGCTAACGTGATTACTTCCTGGTTTCAACATGGGATCCGAACTCTGATTTTCCACACTGCTGATGCAACAGGCTTCCAGTCGAGCTACGAGGGAAGGTAAACATACTTGAGCAATGCAAAAATGTCTGACATATGGCGACTTATCAGTGAGTCAGCATAATCTGATCCTAGGATACTGGAGAAAAAAACACACCAACATCCCGTGTGATCATGTTGAAATATCTGCAATCAGTCAGCACCCTTGAAAATCAGTCATTATGTGACTTCTCTTCATATTTGCTGAAAACGGCAGCTGCAGTAAGATATCTGAGATTTTTTCTCTCTGGGCCACTGGCGTCACCAAATGGAATTGAAAAAATAATTGCTGTTTTCAAACAGAAACTCACTCCATTTTCCATTGGTTGTTCAAACAGGTAGTCCCACCCCAAACTCAAACCACTGATCGAGGAAGTTGTTGCTGTCTCGGGCTTGACAGGCCACTCAGCTTTTTGAAAACGCTTTCCCAAGTGGATATATTTGAAAACATTGTCTTCGCGTTGTAGTGTGGACTGGGAAAACGGATATTTCTTAAAACGATGATGTATTTGTTGTCATGTGATGCAGTCATGCGATTCATTCAACCAAAATACTCAACATGCCGGCGCATGTTATAGCGGTGCTGTTGTGCCTGATATTCACTTTGATAGAGTTGTTAAAGATAAATGTTACTTTGTACAACATTCACATTGCATTCCTTCAAAGGCGACAGGAACTTTCCTGGGAACTGGTGTCTGGCGATGTAACACGAGGACAATTGCGTTTCAGACTGTACATGCAGCAGTGATTTTTCACATGCGCAGTAAGGAGATTTAAGCGTTTTCGTATGTTTCAGTGTGGACGAGCAACTTTTGGAAAATGCTTGAAAACGGCAGTGTGGACGAAGAGCGTTTCAAAAATGAAAACGCCATTTTCAAATGTATCCAGATTAATGTAGACATAGCCTCAAACAAACAGAGGAATATTTTTATAGCGGTTCATAGGTGAAATCAACCTACAAATATTTTACTTATAATTGACTTTCCCTATTAAGCTGGTACACAAGATTTTTAAAATCAAAGAATTTAAAATAAAATAAATTACATCGGTTTTAAAGTTTGTTACATTGTTTTATACTCGGTCTAGTCAGTGGTGAATCAAGAAATAGGCAAGTGCAGAAATGTTACGATATGGGTAATTGCCACATAATATATTCATTCACTTTTCTTTTAAATAAACATCAAGATTTTAGGTAAAAATTATATGAATGTTTAAGGGAAATTGTAACATCTGGAAGGAAGTCACGAGAGCTGGATCTAGGTGCAGCAAAACAGTATTTAATAAAATAAACAAAGTACAGAATAACGGGCTAAACACAGGAACAAAAGAAACATCCACGATGGGAAAACACAGGAACAGAGAAAACATACACAATGGGCACTGGTCATACACAGGAGGACAAAACACATAACAACTGACCAAGAACAAGCAAACAACAGGGCATTATATACACAATGGATAATGACTTAATGGAAGACAGGTGAAAACAATCATGGACAGCTGGCAGTGATGAGGGCAGGGAATTATGGGAAGTGTAGTCCATGTGAAACAGATGACAGGGGAGAACCACAAGGCAAACAACAGTGAATCATGACAGAAATCTTAAACTGTCCACTTCTTACATTTTAATCACTTTTTTTGCCTTCACTAGTTCATTTCATGAATTTTCAAATGAATTTGCACAAAAACAAATATTCAATGTATTCTCTAAATTAAGTATTAATTTATGAGGTCATAAAAGCTGCATGCCTGATAATTATAAAACAATTTGCAAACTGCTGTTTAAAATACTTTTTAATGGAGTATAGCATGTTACACCACAGGACGTAAACTTCCAAAAAATATTTAACATCAACTACCCATATCTACTGACAAAGAGATGTCATTTTAATTTCTTTATTGTTTTTATTTATTTATTGAAAAAGAAATCAAGCAAGATTTGCACTCGCAACCTCACACTTCCTTGAGTCACAACATCTCACATAAAAATAAAGATCTGAAATCCTAGAATCAGCACTGATAAATTGCCAGCAGCTATAAAATAGACAATATTTTTATGCCTCAAACTTTTTCTGTGTGATGATTTGTTATTCCACTGCACAAGCACATTTAGCAATTGTAAGAATCAGGAAGTGAAGTGCTATTGAGGCCATAAATGCTCTTGTAATTAGTCTCTATTAATAGCTTATTTCAATAATGCTGTGGTGAACATTAGGGGCATCTGTACTGTACAGTACATCAACATACCGCATGCAATGCCCCAGACGCAATATGAGATCAGACTTACTCATTTTACATCCCCACTAAAGACAGGATTATTATTCTCTTGCACTGCTCCTGTGGTCAACATATATTATTCAAAATAGTGCACTGGTCCATGCTGAGACGTGTGAGTGTGTGTGTGTGTGTGTGTGTGTGTGTGAGAGAGAGAGAGAGAGAGAGAGAGAGAGAGAGAGAGAAAGAGAAATGAAATGTTCTTGCTGTGAGAGCTCTTAAACCAGACAGCACACCCTGCGGGAGATAAAGGGAGAGAGATAAGAGAGTAAAAGAGAAAGAATGTCTGGGGAATGCAAAACTTGAACTAAAGTTAGCATATTTCCTGTCCGTTCTGATAAGTGCTCACCCTCTATTGTGTGTGTGGGCGGGTTTGGGTGGTTTACGCTAACACTAACATTTTTTTAGGTTACAAACTGGTAATTACAAGGGTATTATGCAATAAATGTGTTTTATGAGGACATTTCTAGTCTCCCTATAATTCAAATCGCTTTAAAAAACATACTAAACAATGTTTTTTTGAAAATGTAAAAATGCAGAAAGTTTTTTGTGAGGGTTAGGTTTAGGGGTAGGGTTAGGGTTAGGGGACAGAATCTATAGTTCGTACAGTATAAAAATCATTATGTCTATGGAGAGTCCTCATAAGGATAGCCACACCAATGTGTGTGTGTGTGTGTGTGTGTGTGTGTGTGTGTGTGTGTGTGTGTGTGTGTGTGTGTGCGTGTGTGCATGCGTGCGTGTGTGTGTGTGTGTGTGTGTGTGGCAGAGAGAGAGCCAGGGACAGATGTAATAATATTTTGGAAGTTGCTCCAGGGCTTGGTCTTGCAGACCATTCAATACATGAGAAGGGTGAAAGTGTTTGTATGTGTGTTTGCAAGTGGAACACAACCAAGGTGGATAAGAAAACCATGAGTGGGAGTGAGAGACGACAAGAAGGAGAAAAAGAGGAAAGTAAGAACAAGAGGAGCGCAGAGGTAAGGCAATCTGTCATCATGTTGTTCCAAACCTATATGACTTTCTTTCTACCGTGGAACACAAAAGGAGATGTTTTTCAGAATGTTCTCGCTACTCTTTTCCATAGAGTGACATAAACTCAGCAAAAAAAGAAACATCCTCTCACTTTCAGCTGCTTTTTTTTTTTAGCAAACTTAACATGTGTAAATATTTGTATGAACATAAAAAGATTCAACAACTAAGACATAAACTGAACAAGTTTCACAGACATGTGACTAGCAGAAATGGAATAATGTGTCCCTGAATAAAGGGGGGGGGGGGGGGGTCAAAATCAAAAGTAAAAGTCAGTATCTGGTGTGGCTACCAGCTGCATTAAGTACTGCAGTGCATCTCCTCCTCATGGACTGCAACAGATTTGCCAGTTCTTGCAGTGAGATGTTACCCCGTACTTCCGCCAAGGCACTTGCAATTTCCCATACATTTCTGGGGGGAATGACCCTAGCCCTCATCCTCTGATACAACAGGTCCCAGACGTGCTCAATGGGATTGAGATCCGGGCTCTTTGCTGGCCATGGCAGAACACTGACCTTCCTGTCTTGCAGGAAATCACACACAGAACAAGCAGTATGGCTGGTGGCATTGTCATGCTGAAGGGTCATATCAGGATGAGGCTACAGAAAGGGTACCACATTAGGGAGGAGGATGTCTTCCCTGTAATGCACAGCGTTGAGATTGCCTGCAATGACAACAAGTCTGATGATGCCGTGACACACCGCCCCAGACCACCCTCCACCTCCAAATCGATCCCGCTCCAGAGTACAGGCCTCGGTGTAACGCTCATTCCTTCGACGATAAATGCAAGTCCAACCATCACCCCTGGTGAGACAAAACCGCGACTCGTCAGTGAAGAGCACTTTTTGCCAGTCCTGCCTGGTCCAACGAAGGTGGGTTTGTGCCCATAGGTGACGTTGTTGCCGGTGATGTCTGGTAAGGACCTGCCATACAACAGGCCTACAAGACCTCAGTCCAGACTCTCTCAGCCTATTGTGGACAGTCTGAGCACTGATGGAGGGATTGTGTGTTCCTGGTGTAACTCAGGCAATTGTTGTTGCCATCCTGTACCTGTCCCGCAGGTGTAATATTCAGATGTACCGATCCTGTGCAGGTGTTGTTACACGTGGTCTGCCACTGCGAGGACGATCAGCTGTCCTTCCTGTTTCCCTGTAGTGCTGTCTTAGGAGTTTCACAGTAAAGACATTGCAATATATTGCCCTGGCCACATCTGCAGTCCTTATGCCTCCATGCAGCATGCCTAAGGCAAGTTCACACAGATTAGCAGGGACACTGGGCAGGGAAACATTGTTTAAACCCTTTACAATAAAGATCTGTAAAGTTATTTGGATTTTTACAAAATTATCTTTAAAATACTGTGTCCTGAAAAAGGGACGTTGAGTTTAGAATGGGGTTGGAGGCTCCAAAAACTAAATAAAATTATCATAAAAGCAGTCCATTGCAAGTGTTCTGAAGCCATACTATAGTTTTATGCAAGGAACAGATCAAAATTAAAGTCATTATTCACTGAAAATGTTCCCTCTGCCACAGGTCACAAATCTTAGCTGTGTTTGTGTACATTCAAATACGACACCTCATGACGCGTCACCCCAGGTTTGATATCAATGATGTCAAACATCATCGTTTTTGGAGCTCAACAGCCTCTGCCAACAGGCCCTTTAAGTTGCTCATTCAGCTTAAAGGGATAGGTCACACAAAATGAAAATTCACTCATTTACTCACCCTCATGTCATCCCAGATGTGTATGACTTTCAGAACACATGATTTAGAAGAATATCTCAGCTCTGTAGGTCCATACAATGCAAGTAAATGGTGACCAGAACTTTTAATCTCCAAAAAGCACATAAAGGCAGCATAAAGGTAATCCATACAACTCCAGTGGTTAAATCCATATCTTCAGAAGCAATACTATAGGTGTGAAACAGATCAATATTTCAGTCCTTTTTTACTATAAATTCTCCTCCCTGTCCAGCAGGTGGCGATATGCACAAAGAATGCGAATCACCAAAAAACTAAAGAAGAAGAATGTGGAAGTGAAAGTGAAGATTTATAGGAAAAAAGGACTTACATATTGATCTGTTTCTCACCCACATCTATCATATTTCTCCTGAAGACATGGATTAAACCACTGGAGTCTTATGAATTACTTTTATGCTGCCTTTATGTGATTTTTGGTGATTTAAAGTTCTGGCCACCATTCACTTGCATTGTATGGACCTACAGAGCTGTAATATTCTTCCAGAAATCTTAATTTGTGTTCTGCTGAAAAAAGTCATACACATCTGGGATGGCATGAGGGTGAGTAAATGATGAGAGAATTTAAATTTTTGAGGTGAACCATTCCTTTAAGGCCCGTGTAGACTTCTACTCTGTCCCTCATTCACCTTCATTCTATGGAAAATTTTGACTTTTTGACACCTTTTGTGTTCCATGGAAGAAACAGTGTCATATGCATATGTTACCACTTGAGGGTGAATAGATGATGACAGAATGTTCATATTTGGTTTGAATTGTGTTCTGGATGTGTATCATAGATGGATACATAGCTTCTATAATGCACATCCATGACCTTCTTTGTCTACCTTAACCCTTGTGCGTCAATAAAAAAAAGTTACTCAGAGGTCCTTAGAGGACAAAAATGTAAGCGTCAAAAAACTGCCATAATAATATTATATATTAATATTATTTTCCACTTTCAATGAGTAAATTTTTTTAACCATCATCAGTCCTGATCATAACTACCAAATATTCATTAATGTTCAGGATTTTAACCCTTTAAATGCCAGTTTGTTTATATAATTCCACTGTCGTTTTTTATGCAAAAAAGAAAGAAAGAAAGAAAGAAAGAAAGAAAGAAAAACACAAAAAACACAAAAAAATAATTATTTCCCATATATAAAATGCTAAGGGGATTTATTTTTTTTGGGGGGGGGGATTATCACAGGCTGGGAGATGTCAGTTTTTAGCAACAACATTGATTTTGATGCATTATTATTTTTTGTGCACGGTCTGATTTAAAAAAAAAAAAAAAAAAAAAAAAAGGACCTTAGAGGACAACAATATCCACGTCAAAAAACTGCCATAAAAATATTATAGACTAACATTATTTTCCACTTTCACTGACTTTGATCATAACTACCAAATATTCATTCATTTTCAGGATTTTAACCCTTTAATTGCCGGTTTGTTTACATAATGCCACTGTTGTTTTTTTACACATTCACACACATTTCTCAGTACACACATACAAAAAAACACTCTGATATCCGTACCAACACAACCACACAATTTTAGCTGTATCTTTTATTCAGTTGGCCTGCAGTGATCTATAATACAGCAAACAGAAAATAGGATAAAAGCATGTTTTTGCTCCATAGGCTAAACATGAGAAAAATGGTGCCATGTGGTGGAAAATATAAAAACAATATTTCATTTTGAAGCCAGGGCTCTGGAAGGAAATCATAATATCATAGAATTCATGATGTTATGCTTTAATGGCACTGGGATCAAATATTGCCATTTTAATGGGTTTCAATAGGGACATTTTTGTCCTTAAGGTCCTGAGTGTATTTTGTGTACACAGTGTATAATAGATGTATTATAGGAACTGAGGTTGAAATATCAAAATTCCCCCAAAAATACACACCTTTTGCTAAATTTATGCCGTTGGCATTAACACAGCCAAAATGATAGAAAAAACAAAAATGAAAAAGACAAAAATGTCCCTAAGGTGGCACAATGGTTAACCTCTCCTTCACTCTCTCTCCCTCTACCCACTCATGAAGCTTTGTTTGTGATTTTTCTCATTCAACACAGCACCATTGAGCTCATATTCTTTACAGAAATGTATCTATGCTTAAGTCCCCTCCCTCACATATGTGTCTTCAAAGAGACAGAAAATCACCTTGCATTCACCTTTTTAATAATAGAAAAACTACTTACTAAACATCCTGTTGCCTCACTGACACATAATCTGTGTCGTCAAAACGCGATCTGCGTTTTTTTGGAGGGATTTGATTCTTCACGCTTTCATTGTGACGCGTCTTTGTGTTGTTAACTGCTGCCCCCTAGCGGTAACTGAGGAACATTACGCGGTGAAATGTAAAACAGCCCCCGACCGCATCTTTACGCTGGGAAGAATAAATACTACTTCTAGATAGGTAACGTGTTGCCATGGTGATGGGCTCACGGTGCTCTTTACGGAGACAAGAGAAACGAAGATGATTCGGACGACAGCAACTTAAAGGAATGCGTATCCGCCGATGACACTGTACAGAGAAACACTATTACCATAGAAATAGCGGATAGTTGCAGCACTGAAGTGCGCGCTCGCGACGCACGTGAACGGCTGTTTTATCAATAAAACAACAGGCTCCCCCGCGAAAGAGGGAGGAATGAACGTGAAAAAAATGGCGGAGATAAAAAGAAGAGAGAAACGGATTCAAGAAAATAACAGAGAAAAGGAAAGATGTGCGGAAATGTACTGAAGACAGAAGACAAAAATGATTTTATAGTTTTTCTATTTTTGTCAGAGAGAGAGTGAGAAAAATCTGTAGAATACACATAGATTTACATGTTTAGTTTTTCGTATAACGCTATAATAACCGTGTATTGGTTATTATCAGGAATTACCTCATGCAATGGTAACCACAATTCCCGCCAAAATAATATGCTAACACAGCTGTGTATAATTAGTGTGTAAAAATGAATCTATTTGAAACAGTGTAAGAAGCTTTATGTAATTTTGTTACGTTTTCATTTTAACTTCAGTCGTGGCTATTTACTAAGTTATCAAAGTTTTATTGTAACAATAACACTAGATTCTACAGGATTCTAGCGCAAATTATTGTTACCATGGAGCACTTCTGTAAGGGAGCATTTTGTTTTTACACTCTGTAACAGTTAAAGGACGGGCAAGGAGGAGGCGGGAACCGGCTGAACAGTAAACAAAGTTTTTATGCAAAACTCAACATAAAACAAACATAAAAACAGACACACATGCAACGCGGCCGCGTCCCCTTTATCTCGCTCTCCATTGATAAGCGGACTGGACATTGGAAGCCAAATGTAGAAATTTATTAATTTAATTGCATTAGATTATAGATTATCAAACCAAGTGATGCCTCAGAATTAACTTCACTTTTCTGGGCCATTATTGTAATTACTTTTAACCAACGGGTCCCAAAGTAATTTCTAGTAATTTCAAGTGGTGTGCCAATAGCAGAATAACCAATAGCAGATGAAGTCATCACATTAAACTGTTGACGTATGACAACCAGGTGTCAAAATACTTTTAAACCTATTTTTAAACACTTTCTTTTGTTTTATTACACTGTGTAACATAACTGTGTGTGTGTGTGTATATATATATATATATATATATATATATATATATATATATATATTCTCTCATTATTTATTTATTTATTTTTTGCTGGGTAGTAAGTGTTATTTCCTAATTTCTTATGCCTCAAAAATATAGAAAATGGCTATTATTCCCCACAAACTTTGCTTTTGTGATATTTTGAAATTTACCTATTTCCAATGAGAAAACGGGAAAGCGAATTTGTGTCTTTTCGTTCACATAAAGTCAGAAAAAACAACATATGAATCCAAATTAATATGTATTTATACTGAAGTAATATTCAAAACCGTGCTGGTCCATAATGGTAACAAGTACCTGTCTCTTCCCCTGGCTCACTCGGTGCACCTCAAAGAGGATTACAACAGCATCAAGACCTTGCTGGACGCCTTGAAGTATGAGTATGACTGGGAGGTCGTAGGAGACTTCAAAATGGTGGCATTCCTGATGGGTCTCCAAGTCGGTTTTACCAAGTTTCCCTGCTATCTTTGCCTTTGGGACAGCAGGGACACCAAGGCACACTACCACAGGCAGGACTGGCCACAGCAGACTGAGTTCTCTGTGGGGAGGAACAACATCAAGTGGGAGCCACTGGTGGACCACCAGGAATGTGCTGATGCCACCACTGCACATCAAATTGGGCCTTATGAAACAATTTGTCAGAGCTCTAGATAAGGCCTTCAAGTACCTTCAAGACTTCTTCCCTAAGCTGTCTGAGGCAAAGGTTAAAGCCGGTGTCTTCGTTGGACCACAGATAAAGAAGGATATTGGATTCATATGTTGTTTTTTTCTGACTTTATGTGAACGAAAAGACACAAATTCGCCCGTTTTCTCATTGGAAATAGGTAAATTTCAAAATATCACTGTCCTGGTCACAAAAGTTTGTGGGTAATAATAGCCATTTTCTATACTACTGGGGCATAAGCAATTAGGAAATAACACTTACTACCCAGGAACAAAAATTGTGTTACATAGTGTTATTTTAAAAGCCTTTTTGTCGAATGTTTTGCTTGAACTTTTTTCTTTTTTTTTTTTGCTATTTATCTCTACTTAAAATGTATATTTCTAGTTTATGCCTCAAAAAATGCATTATATCCTTGATATACAAGATCAAAATATAATTTTGTCACACACACACACACACAGTATATACAGGTGCATCTCAATAAATTAGAATGTCGTGGAAAAGTTCATTTATTTCAGTAATTCAACTCAAATTGTGAAACTCGTGTATTAAATAAATTCAGTGCACACAGACTGAAGTAGTTTAAGTCTTTGGTTCTTTTAATTGTGATGATTTTGGCTCACATTTAACAAAAACCCACCAATTCACTATTTGCCCACACTGCCAAAAGCACCAAAGGTTGGTTAAATGACCATGGTGTTGGTGTGCTTGACTGGCCAGCAAACTCACCAGACCTGAACCCCATAGAGAATCTATGGGGTATTGTCAAGAGGAAAATGAGAAACAAGAGACCAAAAAATGCAGATGAGCTGAAGGCCACTGTCAAAGAAACCTGGGTTTCCATACCACCTCAGCAGTGCCACAAACTAATCACCTCCATGCCACGCCGAATTGAGGCAGTAATTAAAGCAAAAGGAGACCCTACCAATTATTGAGTACATATACAGTAAATGAACATACTTTCCAGAAGGCCAACAATTCACTAAAAATGTTTTTTTTTTTTATTATTCTTATGATGTATTCAAATTTTTTGAGATAGTGAATTGGTGGGTTTTTGTTATTTGTGAGCCAAAATCATCACAATTAAAAGAACCAAAGACTTAAACTACTTCAGTCTGTGTGCACTGAATTTATTTAATACACGAGTTTCACAATTTGAGTTGAATTACTGAAATAAATGAACTTTTCCACGACATTCTAATTTATTGAGATGCACCTGTATAGCTCTGGAAAAAATTAGAGACCACTCAAAATGTTCAGTTTCTCTGGATTTACTATTTATAGGTATGTGTTTGAGTAAAATGAAAATTTTTGTTTTGTTCCATAAACTACTGACAACATTTCTCCCAAAAATATTGTCATTTAGAGCATTTATTTGCAGAAAATGACAACTGGTCAAAATAACAAAAAAGATGCAGTGTTTTCAGACCTCGAATAATGCAAAGAAAAAGTTTATATTCATTTATACACAATACTAATGTTTTTACTGGGGAAGAGTTCAGAAATCAATATTTGGTGGAATAACCCTGATTTTCAATCACAGCTTTCATGTGCCTTTGCACGCTTTCCACCAGTCTTTCACATTGCTGTTGGGTGAATTTTTCCACTCCTGGCTCAAAAATTCAAGCAGGAATTCAACAGACACTGGAATGGAATGACTGCCATACATGTAGAGATACTTATTTAAGAAACATTTAGAGTGGTCTCTTAATTTTTCCAGAACTGTATACATTTTTGTTTTCAGCAGTTATCCAGCAAGAAAGAAAGGAACTTGGAGATTTGTCTGGTATTGGTATAGACTTGATTCTGAACCTCCTACTCCTACACAATTCACTACTTTTACTTCGTTCTTATCAGATTTAATGGCAAAACTGCTGGGATTGTTAAAATATATACGGGCTGTATGAAGCATAATTTCTCCAGACTTGCACTCCTTATGTACATTCAACTCATTAAGAGTTCAAACACAGTTACAAAAGGTTCAAGAAACAGCTAAACACATGGGTATTGGCAGTCATTTCAAAAGCATTATTAACAGCCTGTCAATTCAACATTAACATTTTGACAGAATGTTAAGTAAATTAAATATACTGGTATTTTAATCCAATTTTACAACATGACCAAGATGACAAAGGTAGCAGAAAACGAGGTAGGTAAAAGCTTGATTTCTTTAATGCAAGAATCAGTATTGTACATTAACAATTCAATGGTATCTGCACAGCATTTTTTCTCTTTTTTTTTTTTTTTTACAATATGTACCACAAGTCTATGTATGCACCTACAGGTATTTACATTACATAATGTTACACTGGAGACAAAGGTGCTGTGGAAAAGACAGAGGAAGAATGAAAAAGAGAGAAATGCTCAGGAAATTATTACTGAAGAAAAATCAAGAGTGATTGAGGGACGTGCATGACAGCAGACGTATGGCTATCACAGCACTTGTGCCTGCTACTAGAGCAGAATTAAGAGAAGGCAACAACAAAAAAAAATCATGAATAACCATGTCAATAATATTACAAATAAAATAGTTGTTGCTTATGAAGCCACAGCATAGTAACTGAGAGCTGGGGCAGTGACAGGTGCTGGAGGAAGAGGCAGGTACCACACAAACACACTCTTAATATGAAATTCATCAGTCTATCGCTCACATACATATCAAGCACTCCCATACAATTAGACATGTACACCCTTACATACAGACACACAATCAAACCAATGTAGCTCATTATGAACATGCACACACAAAATTCTCATTCCTGCGTTTAAACACGTCAGTTCAACACAATCTTACACAGACAGTCAACTCACACAGCAATACAGTGAATGAAGGTTGTGTGTTTTCAGACAGAATCCTATGGAAGGGCACTTAGGCCTCTGCACTGAGCACTGCCTCCCACCGATGACCTCACTGGGCTCTTTCGACCAATCAGAAAATGTGCTGGGCTGTGGGGAGCACTGTTATTGGCTGCTTTTATTTCCTGATGGGAGGATGACTGGAGTGGCATTTTTCTTATTTGTTACGCTGTTGTTTGTTTCTTTATTTTAAGAGCTCATATCATCCGATTACGTTTGTGAGTGGGCGAGTCTGTTATGACATCATTGCACTGGGCGGAGTTTCGTTTCCGAGTTCCGTTGTCAAGGTGGAGCGCCATCTCCTCGGCAATAAAAGTGTTGAGGTCCACATCGTGGAGACCGTTTCTGCGGCGGCCGGTGGTGGAGCTAGCGCTCAGGTGTGTAGGCGAACCTGGAGCTCCAGAGCGCATACTGATACTCGCCATGGCACCACTTAGACCTTAAAGAGGTAAGGGACACACATGGAAACAAAGACAACATATAAATGGCTGGAACAACTGCCACATCCCCTAATTTACTACGTACATAAAATGAAGGGCAATAAAGCACATCCATCTGATTCTGTAAGTAAAAATCCCAATCATATTCTCCATAGGCAAGTTGATTTTTAATGATACCATCTAAAAATCACAGTTTGTAATGTTGTGATTTACCTTGGAGCTGGTTGGTTTGGTTCATGGCTTACACCTCTTTAATTAAGTACTTTCACGAAATCCCTATGGAAAAAAATGAATGGAAAATCCTACCGGAACCAAGAGGGTGAAAAAAATTGGGCAGGCATAGTTGCGCTCTATATGCTACTAGAACTACACAATTAAAATAAATAGAATAATTGAGACTGCAATCACAGCTGCCTTAATTATCTATTTGTGAAGTGTCAATTACAGCATTCCATGTAGGTCTACTTCCATTGCGTTACAATATTTTATATAACGTGTTGTTTGGTGGTGGTTGAGCATTCTAAGCAATCATAGACATGTCCAGTTTGTGCAAGAATCCAATGGCAAATCGGAGGCATTAAAATTAGTGCATCTGATGTACTAATGTATAAAAGAGCAATGAAGTAATTCTAGAGTAATTATTTTGTCATGATCGTGCAGTTCCATTACTTCTGGATGTTCAAAGAAATTCCCGGCACTCCACACGTCATCAAACAGACTCACCATGCAGGGCAATGGCCTCCCTGAAAGGCTGCAGGTCTGTTTCTACAGATGAACTTGTCTCCGAGGATGCAGGTCGGCTTGGTGACACCATTGCTAGTCTTGGTGGAGCCCTGGAGCTGCGTGGCGGTGGGACTTTACCACAGAGGAAGCTTATAAGATCCTCCCGTCGAATAGTCCGCCTCCTCTTCTTCACCCAAGCCAGGACATCTTTGTTTCGTCGCTGGTGACCAATCTGAATACCCAATTCATAATTCCGCTGATGGGCATCAACACTCTCTAAAAGGGAGATGAAAAAACCTGACATGAGCACATGGACAAAACTGAATCCCATACCTGAGAATCTGAGAATGCACTGAGGCCAATTTGAAGGTTTTTGAACTAGTGTTCCTGAATTCAAAAACTTCCATTTCCTCAGACAACAATTTTTATATGGCATCAAGCAAACAGCAGTATCTTAATGTGAAACAGGAATTTTTGGGAAAAGAATGCTGATGACAATAAGCTTTTAATAAATGCAATTATACAAATTTTACATCAACTTCCAAAGCAATTGGGTAATGTCTTTAACGCCACAACTAACAGATCAGCACCACATCTGACACAGTAGTTGCTGTTCTACTTTATTTTAAATTATTGCTTTCAATTTATCCTATATAACAGTCATCAAATAAACTGCCTCAACCAAAACTGGCAGGCATGAAGATTTGTTTCTATTGACAAGGTTTCTATTTCCAGACTGTTCTTAGATTGAAATTAACTGTATGCTTGCAAGATTTGGAGATGAAGGGGATCTATAACAGCCAAGTGTAAGAAATTATTTGAGATACAAGATCCCAAGTGTCCAGGTAATTGCTAACCATAACAAAACATACAACTTTGAGAAAAAGCCATATATGAGTGTTTTCAGAAAGAACACTTGTACACCTACCTTGGCCAAAACATCTGCATACGTTGATTAAACTTATTATTGGTTCTGATTCCAAATTAAAATAATACATTTTTTTATTCTAAATTAAAGTAATGCACTACCCATTAATAAGGAACCTGTTACTAAACAGCAGGGGTGAAAATCACAAGGTAACTGGCGATACAATATTATATAGATTATATAGACACAATAGCGATTATTTTTGGTATATTGTGATTCAAAACTGCGATAAATTGTGATATTTTACTCACTATTTTTCATTCTTCATAGGACTTCAGAGAACTGTTGCCAAATCACTAAATGCATTGTTAAATTAATATAAGTGTCTGAAATGATTCAAATGTGAACCATTTATTTGTGAACAGAAACAATAATGACCCTCAAATAAGTTTTTTTTTTTCACATTGTATGTTGACCTGAAATGTGGAATAGATTCTTAAGTGGATCTCTTTTTTGTTCACTTTAGTTGTGATAGGATGTAACAGTCAATTTAAATAATATTGTAATTTGTAATATATTATAATTGTTAAATATAATAATATTAATGATATTATTATATTTCACTTTAAAACACATTGGCTTTTAGAACTTCGAGTTTCTGTCTGTAGGCGAGTTCATTGTAGTTTTAATATGCTTCTCAATAGGTGAACTGCACGAACCAAACTATCAAGCATCTACATCTGAGATGGAGTTCAGTGGAGCACTCAAACAGCGAATCACATGCCGAGTGCATGCTATTGTGTGTCAACAACAGAGCAGCACTCATTCACTATAGCGTGTTGCACATGCAGACTTGTATACTTACCTTTTACACAAATCCTTTTGCGATTCACAAAACTATTGTATGGCTTCAAGATACTTTGAATACAATGCACGAGTCATACGGACTAGTTTAATAGTGGTTTTATGCTTCTTTAATGTCATATTGCAGCTTGACTGAAACAACACAACCCACAATATCACACAATAGGAGAGCACTGGAAAATGCTCTAATGTGCTAATGATCAAAAGAGTCAACAACTTTTCCATGTTTTGGGTGACATTAAAGAAGTTCCATTCTGTTTCAGAAGTAAAGCATAATAACTGCGCCATCTAAGGGACTGTGGTTGAAGTTGAAAACCGTCAATATTGATTTTTTGCACATGAATATATCGATACAATATTGTGAGGAAAAATATTGCAATACTTTAACATATCGATTTTTCCACCACCTCTACTAAGCAGCCAATCTAACTAACAACAAATGAACATAGCCTACAAATGTTGTATAAAAGTTCCAAAGGGCAAGTCAATGCTTGCTGTCACTATGATTAAGTAACAAATCATCTAGATACACTGCAGCTCATGAAACATACTACAGCTCCATGTACCCAACACACTGTCCACTATCAGGGATATCTAACACCACATCTTCCAAAACATCATACTTGCCTGTTAAAGCTAAATCAAAAGCTAAAAGTCAATATGTAGCGCCTCCCCATTCCTGACAGCTCCTAATAATGTGATTCAAATAATCCATATGACACATGTAACATCCTGCCCAGCATCCTTCATTATCCTCATCAGTCATTATCCCAACAGAACAGATGAATTTCTGAACAATGATTCAAGTCCTGCAATTCAATGCTGGTTTAATGTTTCATAACTGCAATTAAACTATTCTAGGCTCTGAATTAGGCCTAAACATATTTAAAGTACAATTTATAAATACAATAAAATCCATTATAAAAAAAGGGGAGAACAACAAATCAACTGTATTTTGAAATAGCTTTGTAAATTTGAAGGATCACTGTCAGCCATGTTCCTTGTCTTCAACTTGTGGAAATCAATCCAATGGGTTCTTTAAAAGAATAGTTCACCCCAAAATAAAAATTCTCTCATTTACTCACCCTCATGCCATCCTAGATGCGTCACTTTCTGTTTTCTGCTGAACACAAAGATTTATAGAAGAAAATCTCAGCTCTGTAGCTCCATACAATGCATGTGAATGGTGACCAAAACTTTAACATTTCAAAAAGCACATAAAGGCATCCTAAAAGTAATCCATACAACTCCAGTGGTTTACTCCATGTCTTCTAAAGTGATCTACTCGATTTTTGGTGATAACTCAATTACATTTCAAGCTCAATTACACTTCCTAGTGCTTGATGCATATGCAGTGTGAAAAAGGAGTTATATTTTTGTCTGTTCTCATCCATAATCGATTGGATCGCTTCAGAAGACATGGATTAAACCACTGGAGCCTTCTGGATTATTTTTATAATGAATTTGTGCTTTTTTGGAGCTTTAAGGTTTTGATCACCATTAACTTGCATTAAAAGTACCAACAGAGCTGAAATATTTTCCTAAAAATCTTCATTTGTGTTCTGCAGAGGAAAGAAAGTCATACACATCTGGGATGGCATGAGGCTAAGTATAAGATGAGAGAATTTTCATTTTTGGGTGAACTGCTCCTTTAATGGCTTCCAATCTGTGGTGTAAAGAACAGATAAAAACATTTTCTGAAGAAGATTTTAGTACCGCTTGACTGTTACACAGTCACCATCATTTAGGGCATTCTGGGTGGTTGATGGGTGTTCGGAGTGGTTTTTACTGTGTTGCTATGGTCTTTCGGGTGATTGCTTACCGGCCCAGTTCAAAAAAGCCCATCTCCAAGTCCTTATTATATTTAAGCCCCTATATATCATTCTGGTCCCTCCTTCGATGCAAGTTTATTGGACTTTTTCTTTTTTGACAGGTTAAAATCATAAGTCTGATTGCTTGAAAGTAAAAGCACACATTTCTTGTTGATACTGTTCAAATCCCTAACCCAAAGTATGACTAAAAGCAATAGTGATGCTTGCCTAAGCAAATCCACTAACACATCTCAGAACAGTATATTATGTACAAGGGTACCACAATATTAATGCAGTGAAATAAACTCAAAAGGCTCAAACCTTCCAAGCTATACCAGCTCCTATACAAAGAAAATCACTTGTTACAACAAGGTTCATATTGCGTTTCTCAACTCACCTTTGTACAGGTTAGTGACGGCAGTTGCAGCATTTTGAAAGGGAACCCACAAGGAAAGCCCCTGTTGTTGGCATACTCTATCTGAGGGAGTTAACAGAAAAGACAGGAAATGTTTACCTTGCAAGGGGAGATACTTCACTTCCCATCTGAGAAACACACACTTTCCTGCTGTTTTAAACAAAGCTAAGAAAACACTCAAGACACCTAAACTACAATCAGCTTCACATATATTAGTACCTCTTATTTACAAGCCCACACATCGTGTTTTTAAATAGAGTGAGCTACCTTGCAAGACAACACTTTTGGGCGTCATTCATAAGTGTTGTTGGTACGTTATGGTGCCCAACAACGCTGTCTATATGAGTAGCTCACTAGAATTTGAGATACAGCCTTTAATTAACGACATCTAAATTTGTAATGTTGCTACAGGACACTACGCCATTTTGTTGTTTAGATTGAGTTTCTGATCTTACCGTTTTCCACCTATTGAAATTTCATGTCTAAACCATGGAGATACTCTCAGTTTTACGGTTTGGTCTACTTCATAACAAACATCGACTAGAACACAAAGGCCGGCTACAGCACTGACACAATAACACAATCTTTGAACTTACCCTACTAATCCTGCCTTCGCCATTTTGTTTCGCATTCTATTATGGTTGCTAAAGAAAACCAACATGTTTCAGTACGTTCCACGTCTTTTGTATATGTATATGTCTTTTATGAACGCGTATAACATTCGAGTTAATAACAAATGAGCTTTTGGTCACAAATTGAGTTATTTTCGTGAGACGAACTCCTCCCTGCACTTCGCCATTTTGTTTTGCTGATAGACAATCAGCTGGGGAAGCTTTAAATATCAACAAAACCGTTTTCACACTATAACTAGTGTGGTTAATGACTATAGTTCGTGAATAGGTCTTATGTGTGGGTTTTATCCACACATTAACTGATTTGTGCCAGTTTATGTCGCTCGTCTACCACTTAGCATCCATGCTAATCCTGTAAACGCCACCGACCTTCAAAACAGCCGAAGAAGAGAGGAAACCCTCTCATAATAAACACTAAATATATACTATAATTATTAAAAACTCCCATAGTCTTAGTTTGATCATATTAGACTTAGTTTGGGTTGCTATCCGCTGAGCTTATCACTTAGTGTCCTTTGTTCGCCAGTGTCACAGTTAGCTAGCTAGACCTCGATGGTGACTCTCCGATATAATTTCACACCTTTATACAATTGCGCTACGGCTGTGGCGGAGTTCTGGAATAGATGCCAGAGTTTTTGTTGGCTCTGCTCGGTCTCCTCCTCGCTCGGTTCCTCCTGCTCGGCCTCGGCCAGGCACTGCCGCTCCCATTTGGAGAACCAGTGCTCGGGTCCGTGTTCCTGGATCTCCGCTTCCCCCTCCTCCTTCTTCTCCTCCATGGCCACAAAATAAACACTTAAACCGCTGCTACAATGCTCTGATGTTTGCTTTATAAAGTGCTCCGTGACGATTAAACCGGACCGAAGTCGTTTGTCCGCGGCGGCCTCATCGACAGCTGTTAGTTTACATCTGCCTAGCGAACGGCGAGTGCACTTCTCCACGACCTGCGACGCCACACAGTCGATGAAAACAACTGAACGTTGCCGACCACCAAACCCCGCCTACATGTGTTATGCTCGACTCTCATTGGCTGCAGGGGCACATGGGTGTGGTTTGGCGACAGCGGCCTCACTGTTTATTAGATGCGTCAACTGTATGTCAACTGTACGGAGCGACAGGGAACGCAGACACCGCCCATGTTCAAAGTTTTTCTAGCAAGTCAGTCCACTAGCGGCCATATTTGGAACGCTCCCGTGAGGCTATTTCTAGTCATGCCAGTGCAGCTCCTATCTACTTGAATGGGGGAACACCGAAATCTCAAAAACGGTTGGTCAAGATTACGATCAAAGAACATATTTCAAATCAGCAGTAAAATCTGACAACGCTGGTTTCATAAATTTTGCTTCTTTACTTCAGATTACGCTAAAAAAAAAAAAAGAAAAAGAAATTTTCCCGGCTTGTATAGCTAATGATTGACAGGTGATGTCTGTATCTAAAAGGTGATTGGCTCTTTTAACTGTAAGGCGGGACTTCCTTTCTACATCCGTTGACCGTTGGGCACTAGAGCTTCTTGGTTGCGGGTTCCAATTTCTCCCATTCATTTAAATAAAAGTGGCCCGTCTCGGCTAAATAGACTCTGCCATGTTTATGTGGAGTGCCACGCCAAATACTTGAGCCTCAAGTGAAGAATGAGGAGTACAAACGCAGGATTGCGCAAGCCGCTCTTCATGCACTGATTGTTCTTTACAAGTGTTTTCCCTTTACTTCTGTTTATAAAAGTAGGCGTCTCTCTCAAACATATAGACATTATTCTGTTTAGACAGTCTGTTGTGGTTACCTTCATTGGCCTAAAGAGGGCGACAGAATCTTGTGCAAAATTGTATCAGCGTACTATAAAGTGTACTGTATGATTTCAGATGGTCCTTTGATGTGTATACCATGTAAACTGAATGTTTATCATATTCTCGTACCATGGCAATTTCATGGTTTTCCACAGTACATCATAGAATAATAAGGCATTAAAGTGTTACATGTCCAAAACAGTACTGTAGTGCTTTTGTTAGTTACTAGTAATTATGAATTTGAACACTATGAGAATGAACTGTTTTAGAGACAAATAATGACCAAGTAAGGCTATAAAAGTAATGTGTTAATTTACACTATGTTATAAAGACATTTATTGTGGTTCATTAGTTTATCATAACCTATAAATGCACCTTTAATCAATGCTTGAAACTAGATTCAAGTCACTGCAGGAGCTAAATAAATTGTATTTGATATTACATTAATTGATTATTTATCTTTAAAGAGATTTTAAATAAGGAATAAATATACAGTACTGTGCAAAAGTTTTAGGCACTTGTGAAAAATGTTGCATAGTATTTTTGATGTCTTCAAAAATAATGCCATAAATAGTTTTCATTTATCAATTAACATCATACAAAGTCCAATAAACATAAAAAAAAAGATAAAATCAATATTTGGTGTGGCCACCTTTGCTTTTAAAACAGCCCCAGTTCTCATAGGTACACCTGGACAGTTTTTCTTGGTTGTTGGCAGATAGGATGTACCAAGCTTCTTGGAGAATTCACCACAGTTCTTCTATCTATTTAGGCTGTCTCAATTGCTTCTGTCGCTTTATGTAATCTCAGACTGATTCAGTGTTCAGTGGGGGGCTCTGTGGGGGCAATGCAATCTCTTGCAGAGCACCCTGTTCTTCTATTCTAATCTTTTCTATTTGCAAAAGTAATGTTTGGGAGTCTAAAATGTATTTTTCCTATTGACACACTAAAGCTGAAGCTATAAATAACCATCTTAAGACAAATGTTTTTGTGAAACATCTTAAGTGCCTTAAACCTTTGCACAGTACTGTATACTGTGTGTGTGTGTGTGTGTGTGTGTGTGTGTGTGTGTGTGTGTATATATATATATATATATATATATATATATATATAGTTGAAGTCAGACGTTTACATACACTTAGGTTGAAGTCCTTAAAACTCATTTTTAACCACTCCACAGATTTCATACAGCAAACTATAGTTTTGGCAAGTCGTTTAGGACACCTACTTTGTGCATGATACAAATAATTTTTCCAACAATAGTTTACTGCCAGACCGTTTCACTTTTAATTGACTATATCACAATTCCAGTGGGTCAGAAGTTTACATACACTAAGTTAACTGTGCCTTTAAGCAGCTTGGAAAATTCCAGAAAATTATGTCAAGCCATTAGGCAATTATCCAATTAGCTTCTGACAGGCTAATTGGCTAATTGGAGTCAAGTGGAGGTGTATCTGTGGATGTATTTTAAGGCCTACCTTCAAACTCAGTGCCTCTTTGCTTGACATCATGGGAAATTTAAAAGAAATCAGCCAAGACCTCAGAAACAAAAATTGTGGACCTCCACAAATCTGGTTCATCCTTGGGAGCAATTTCCAAACACCCGAAGGTACCATGTTCATCTGTACAAACAATAGTACACAAGTATTAACACCATGGGACCACGCAGCCTTCATATCACTCAGGAAGGAGATGCATTCTGTCTCCTAGAGATGAATGTAGTTTGGTGCGAAAAGTGCAAATCAATCCCAGAACAACAGCAAAGAACCTTGTGAAGATGCTGGAGGAAACAGGTAGACAAGTATCTATATCCACAGTAAAACAAGTCCTATATCGACATAACCTGAAAGGCTGCTCAGCAAGGATGAATCCAGTGCTCCTAAACCGCCATAAAAAAAAAAATTCCTCTTTGGAGAATTTTCTCTGGTCTGATGAAACAAAAATGGAACATTTTAGCCATAATGACCATCATTATGTTTGGAGGAAAAAGGGTGAGGCTTGCAAGCTGAAGAACACCATCCCAACCATGTAGCATGGGGGTGGCAGCATCATGTAATACCTAGCATACCTCCAAATCTGTAGCAAAATGGCTTAAGGACAAATCAAGGTATTGGAGTGGCCATCACAAAGCCCTGACCTCAATCCAATAGAAAATTTGTGGGCAGAACTGAAAAGGCATGTGCGAGCAAGGAGGCTTACAAACCTGACTCAGTTACACCAGTTCTGTCTGGAGGAATGGGCCAAAATTCAAGCAACTTATTGTGAGAAGCTTGTAGAAGGCTACTCAAAATGTTTGACCCAAGTTAAACAATTTAAAAGCAATGCTATCAAATACTAACCAAGTGTATGTAAACTTCTTACCCACTGTGAATGTGATGAAAGAAATAAAAGCTGAAATAAATCATTCTCTCTACTATTATCCTGACATTTCACATTCTTAAAATAAAGTAGTGATCCTAAGACAGGCAATGTTTTCTACGATTAAATGTCAGGACTTGTGGAAAAACTGAATTTAAATGTATATGGCTAAGGTGTATGTAAACTTCTGACTTCAACTGTGTGTGTGTGTATATATATATATATATATATATATATATATATATATATATATATATATATATATATATATATATAGGCATTTACAAACTAAATAGTATTCAAAATAATAAAATTATTTAAATTATTCCAAATTACTGTTACTGTCAATACAACATGTATACACTCACCGGCCACTTTATTAGGTATGCCTGTACATCTACTTACTGTATTCACATGATTATCTAATCAACCAATCGTGTATAAAATCATGCAGATATGGGTCAGGGTTTATCTGAGATACCGTAGCCTTCCTGTCAGCTCGAACCAGTCTGGTCATTCTCCGTTGACCTCTCTCATCAACAAGGCCTTTTCGTCCACAGAACTGCCGCTTACTGGATGTTTTTTGTTTTTCGCACCATTCTCTATATACTCTAGAGACTGTTGCATATGAAAATCCCAGGAGATCATTAGTTATAGAAATACTCAAACCAGCCCATCTGGCACCAACAATCATGCCACGGTCTAAATCACTGAGATCAAAAACGTTTTCCCATTCTGATGGTTGATGTGAACATTAACTGAAGCTCATGTCCCATATGTGCATGATTTTATACACTGCACTGCTGCCACACGATTGGCTAATTAGATAATTGCATGATTAAGTAGATGTACAGGTGTACCTAATAAAGTGGCCGGTGAGAGTACAGTACATACTGTATGGTTTTTACAAAAGTTATCCAAATATTAGCCAGACATATTGCTCAATTAAAGCAAGCATTCACCATGACCCCAAAATGAAATTAAAACAAAACAAGATAACATACACGGGAGGAATGCATTGATTTAACACATTTTAATAGACAGGTGTTTATTGAAGATGATGCTGTAAAGAAGCATTGTTGTGCATAATGAACATTTATATTGGAGCAGTTGAGTAACGCATGGTAGTCCACATTTATTACATTTGATGACACAGCAATCATTTATTTTCATGTGTCTGTACACATACATTAAGATTGAGAGCAAAGATTGGGCCCTAAGTGAAGGTGTTATGCAGTGTTACGTATGCCTGCACATGCAAACAATCCCTCAGAAGGACTTTGACTGTTGTTCTCACTGTGACCTGTGGCTTTACTTGTAATTTATGTCATAAGTAAGGCCCTAAAAGGGTGGAGCTTCAATATACTCTTGAATATTCGTTCCACCTTGAACTTTTGCATTTCTTCTCTCCTTTATTTGGTTTTAGTCTTTCTTGCTCCATGAATGCATGTCAGATGAAAGTGTTTCCCCCTGGGGAAGGTGATGACACAAAGGTGTGTGTAAAGGTACCAGGCCCAACTCTGACATACCAGAACATTCACTACTTTGTTCGAGAAAGTCGTGGACCATGCCGCAAAAGAGGACCTGAGAGAGACATCCTTAAAAATGTCAGGTAAGTGATTGCGTGTGCGTTTTAAGCAAATGTTGCTGGTGTTGAAATTCTGCAGCAGTTGTCACATCATATTTCATAAGAATTTTAATATCACATACACCTTGTTCTATAATTTACATCACACTGCAACGGAGACAGTCAAATGTAGATTGCAGATCAGTCTGATACTCACATCAATTGTCTAGATGCTGAGCGTGCCAGAGATTTTTGATATGCATATCTGTGTCTTTATGAGAGTACTTCATTGCATTTCAATCTGCGCAAGAATGTTTTCTTGAACAAATATTTTTGAAAATATCACCAAAAGTATGTTTAGAGTTCAAACATTTAAGGATAAGAATGAAAACAGGTGCAAAGAGTATACATATCCAAGACTGTGTATCATTGTTTTTTGTTGAATACAGCAAGCACCTGCTTACAATGTCTGAGCCGTGATGGTTCTTTTTACATGTCAGAACAGAAGAATGTGACCAAATGTAATACCAATAATACTTTATTTCCATAGTTTCCATTTATTTACATTCCCAAACAATATTTTATAATTTTATAATTAAATATATTTTTTACATAAATAGCTAGCTTGTTCCATACACTGCAAACTATGTTGTCATGTAAAAAGTGTACTTCATATGGTAACATCTAAATTAACTGGACATATCAAGTCAAAGGGGATAGTTTACCCAAAAAATTTAAAAATCAATCATCATGTACTCACCGTCATACCATTAGAGATGTGTATGAATTTCGTTCTTCTGCAGAACACAAAGGAAGATTTTTAGAAGAATATCTCAGCTCTGTAGGTCCATACAATGCAAGTAAATGGTGACCAAAAGTTTGAAGCTACAAAAAGCTTATAAAGGCAGCATAAAAGTAATCCATAAGACACCAGTGGGTAAATCAAAGTCTTCTGAAGTGTGATAACAGACCAAAATATAACTCCACTTTTACTGTACCTCTTGCCATTGCAGTCTCTAGGCACCATCATGATTTCAAGCTCAATTACACCTCCTGGTGCTTGATGCATATTCAGAGCGCTAGATGCCACTAGGAAGTGTAATCGAGCTTGAAATCATGATCACAAAAGTGACTTCTGATGTCAAGATTTGTAGTGAAAAAGGAGTTATATTGTGGTTTGTTTCTCACCCAAAACCGATGGGATCGCTTCAGAACACATTTAAACACTGGAGTCATATTGATTACTTTTATGCTGCCTTTATGTGCTTTTTGGAGAATTTTCATTATTGGGTGAACTATCCCTTTATGACTGAATTAACATGACTGGGTAACACTAAATGCAGTATTTCTAATGGTCAGAACAGGTAGAAATGGCTCCTTATCGTAAAAAAATTTACAATAAAAATATAAAATAAAAAACACAGGACGCTGTTGTTTCCTTAAGGAGCAAGTTACCTGATCTAACCCTTAACAATTATTCTCATTGGTGTAACAAAGTCAGATTTATTCAGTCATATTGAATAATATATTTGACTTAAATAAAACCAGGTAATTTATATCTCACCATATAAAGCATATTTGAGGGAATTTGACAAACCATTTCCCAGTGCACTTAAACTTGAAGACTGTATTGTTTTTCCTGTTTCAGTGGAATCATGAAGACAGGAATGAACGCAATCATGGGTGCAACAGGAAGCGGCAAAACATCGTAAGACACTCACCAAAACAAAATAAAAGAACATCTACAATTGAAAGCATACTGGCAACCATGCACAATGTTTAACCTTTATTCGTATGTGTAGGTTATTAGATGTGATTGCTGGTAGGAAGGATCCTCGTGGTTTGCGTTCTGGTCAAGTTCTAGTTGACAACAAGGCTGTGACCTCTGAGCTACGGCTCATGTCCGCCTATGTTGTACAGGTGAGAATGATAAATCTTTCTGTTTAGTAAGTCATTATAATGTGTGCAATTATGCATCATGAGGGAAGGCCTATGATTTGTAATCTGAAAAAGGGTCTTGACCTTTGCCTGTTCTGGACATTTTTTTGCTGAGTTCCAAATGAATTCGTATTTATTTATTTATTTGGTTTGATTTTCAACATTTTCCTTGCTCCTTGCCTCCCTGTCTGTCTGTCTGTCTCTCCTTCTCCCTCACTTTTTTAGGATGATATCCTGATGGGCACTCTGACTGTGCGAGAGAATCTCTTATTCTCTGGAAATCTGCGGTTGCCAAGGAAAAAGTATTCCACCACTGATAAGAAGAAAAAAATTGAGAGCATCATTCAAGAGCTTGGATTGGAGGACTGTGCAGACACTAAGGTTGGACACAAATGTTATTGGGTCAATGACATGACATTGGATCAAATGCTATTGGGTCAATGACAATGTCATATTTTTTTTTTTTTTTTTTTTATTTATTTAAAAAAACATATTTTTAAATTCAATAAAAATTCATTTATTTAAAAAATAACACTTTTTCTTTTTCAATTTCTTAATTAAAATCTTATATATATATATATATATATATATATATATATATATATATATATATATATATATATATATATATAATTTATTTATTTATTTATTTATTTTGTGGGGTAGGTAAAAAATGACAAGGAATAACTGTCCTGAGATTGTTGCAATGAAAATTCTCATAAAAACTGAAATTATGGGAGGGAAATATTAGTTGTTTGGCATAATCTTTTATTGATCATTCTTAAAAAGTACAAGTAGTGAAGCAGTTCTGATTTAAAATATTATTAATATAAAAAAAACTTTGTGCCAAATCAAAGTCAGTGTGGTGTCAGAAACATGCAGGAAGTGATTTTGTTGTCATGTGACAAGAATAGGAAATTATGTCATAGAGAGGACCCTTGTAGACCCAGTCAGTGAGGGCAGTAAATCTCTTAAAAATCTGATAATTTGACCTTTTATGACATAGCAAGCTTTGTTTATATTTCAGATTGTATAACCAAGATAATCATATTAATGATTCAGACACTAATGATATTTGTGAATGATTAGGATGTGAATACGCGCATGTGTTCAGGCTGTAAGAAAAAAAGAAAAAATGCTATTACATTTTACTTAATGGAGACATAACCTGACATTTAGAGTCATATAATGTTATAAAAGTAGTTAAAAATGTATGAAACCAACAGCAAACCAAAGGTTTTTTCATAATCTTTTTGCTGCTTTTGTCAATAACAACAATGACAGTCACTCCCCCTTGCTCCCCATTTTTCTTTTTCCAGATTGGGACAGAGTTTATAAGAGGTGTATCAGGAGGAGAAAGGAAACGTTGTAGCATTGGTATGGAGCTCATAACATCTCCTACTCTTCTGTTCCTGGATGAGCCAACCACAGGCCTCGACTCCAACACAGCAAACAGCATCATTGCTCTCTTGCACAAGTATGTGCTCGTGCCCCTAATAACACTCCATTGTCCCGACTTATTGTGAACATTTACACAGGCTCAAATATTGTGCCTACATAACCTGTTGTTCAGTAACCAGAACTTATGTGATCTTTATGCCTATCTTATCACATCTAACCCCTCTCTTTTTCACTCTGTGTTTCAGGTTATCACAGGGTGGTAGAACTATAGTTTTCTCTATCCATCAGCCACGTTACTCCATCTTCAAGCTGTTTGATCACCTGACACTGCTCCATAAAGGAGAGACAGTTTATGTTGGCCCTGCAGACAAAGCCATGGACTACTTCCAGAGTCTAAGTAATATCCATTCATATGTGTCATGGATTGCATATTGATCAAATTATAACTATTAAAGCAATGACTCCCAGATCTCATACAAAACAATACCATAGTATTATGTTATTTCGGACACTGAACCATCTTGATAGCATGATATATGAATATAGTTATCATATAGTACTATGGTATATATTAAAGTACTCAATAATCATTGTCTCGTAATACAACCACGACATTTTTAGTTATGCCTATTATTATTTATTTTGTATATGAATTAATTAATTGATATGTTTTTATTAGCCTATAATTATTTTTTATTAAGAGACCCATAAATAAATATGATGTATGTATGGTATGTATTTATTAATTAATTTATTATTATTTATAAAAGTATATAACATTGTTTCAACAATATATATATATTTTGTTTTTAACATTTATTATTTATTATAAAATAAAACCAAGAGAAATGTGAACAGTAAAATAGGAAAAATAATAAAATAAACAGTGCTGGAGTATAAAAAAATCTAAACAAAAATAGATATAATAATAATAATTACAGTATTATAATTATTATAATAATTATATGTAAAAAAAATAATGTAAAAATATGTAATATAATTATTTTTACATTATTATATAAGCATTTGCATTATATATTATTATATACTAATATTAAATAGCTTTTACAATGCCACAAAATACTTATTTGTTGCTTAAAATTATTCAGTAAGCGGATAATAGCTACCTAATGCCTAATTATACCTTATAACTATCTAATAGCACAATAATATTTATGGTTGATATTTTCTGATGTTCATACTTTATTGCACTTACTGAAATACTTTTATTTATCAATGTTGTTGACCATTTGCACAGTGTTGTAATGATGTGGATTTCTCCTCTATTGATTAGGTTATACGTGCGAGGCCTTCAACAACCCTGCTGATTTCTTTCTGGACATAACAAATGGGGAGACTTCTCCTTCAGTGCCAACAGGTAAATACAGACAGAGTATATATCTGTCTTCATACTGCTGGGCCATGCATAACTTATTGACTTGAAACTGAGGCTTTAAGTTACATAACACAGTTGATATTAAGATATTGTTAGATAATGACCAGGAGTCTCTCTGTTTTTTAGAGAAGTCATTAGCAGAGCTTTACAGGGAATCTCAGTACTACGATGCTGTCACTGAAGAGCTGAAGAGTATCACAGGCTCAATAGATTCCTCATTTGGAGCCAAGAGCAAGACACCATCCTATGCCACATCCTTTTTCTACCAGGTAAGTGTCATAAGAAGAAGGTCTTTGAGCATGTGTGGATGTGTGTGAGAGAGTAAATAGTTAACCTGCTTTGGGTTTCCTTGACCTGGTGTTCAGCTTTGGCTCACAGTTGCTATCAGGTAATTGCTGATATTACACAATATAAAATATAGAGCCAGTCATAAACCATGTCTCTTAAGTGGTTTTATGTCTTCTGTTTGCATGTGTGTGTGTTTGGGTCTGCATACTGTACATTTGTCGACCGGTGGACTTGTCTTTAAAAATTTGCGTATTTGTGTGTAGTTAAAGGTGGTGTGTTGGAGGACAGTGCTGAATGTTGTCAGGAATCCTCAGACGTCATATGCACAGATGGCTCTGAACATCTTTTGTGCACTGCTGATAGGCCTCATATACTTTCAAATGCCTTCTAGTCTTCCTGAAGCCTTACAGAACAGGTATCCATCTGTCTGTCTGTCTGTCTGTCTGTCTGTCCATCCGTCTGTTTGTCCATTCATCTAATCATCTTATCCATATGTCCATCCCTCTGTCCTTCCAAGTGTCCATCCATCCTTTTTTATGTTTCTCTGGCTGTTTTGAAAAACATGTAAAAAAAAAAAAAAAAAAAGTTGCTCACTTTTTACTGGTGCATAGTTTTATTTTTATCAGCCCAGGCTTTTTCCATTCCCGGAAAACAGACAATTAAGAGATAGATGGTTTTTGATGAAAATAAGAAGGCTAACTCAAAATGTATGTTTCTAAGTTACATTCTAAATGTTGTAAAGAGTTCAGTGTGGAGTTCTTCATTACTGTTTCAATATTGTGTGTGTGTGTGTGTGTGTGTGTGTGTGTGTGTGTGTGTGTGTGTGTGTGTGTGTGTGTGTGTGTGTAGGATTGGAGCTTTCTTTTTTCTCATCATCAACATGGTGTTTGGGAACCTGTCAGCAGTGGAGCTCTTCATCAACGAAAGAGCGATCTTTGTGTGAGTGTGATATACTCAAGTTATGATTATAATTGATATATTCAGATATATTCATATATTCATCTTTTTCAACTGAAGTGGCAAATGCTAATAAAAACAAATAGGAGTGATTTGTAAATTCTATTCACCCTGTGCTATGTTGAAAGCACTACAACAACACATTATTTGATGTTTTCCTTTTTTTAAATATACACACATTTCAAATCAGTTGATTGCAACATGCTCCAAATTAGTTGGGACATTCAAGTGTTTACTACTGTGTAACATCACCATTTCTTCTAATAACACTTATTAAGCATTTGGACACTGAAGACACAAGTTAGCAAGCAGAATTTTCCCCCATTCAACCATAATGCAGGTCTTCAGCACTGCAATTGTACGAGGCCTTCGATGCCGCATTTTGCGCTTCATAATGTGCCACACATTCTCAATTGGAGACAGCTCACAACAGCAGACAGGCCAGTCTAGCACCCGCACTCTCTGCTTATGCAGCCGTACACTTGTAATCTGAGCAGTATGTGGTTTGCCGTTGTCCTGCTGGAAAACCACTTCTGAATGTGCGTGATCTCCGATCCCTCAGACGTCACCATCTTAAAAACCATCATTCATCTGTAAAGGATATCATGACATGGGCTCGGGAATACTTCGGTAAAACTTTGTGAGTCAACACCATTCGCTGCTGCATCCACAGATGAGAGTTAAGGCTTCACTATGCAAAGCAGAAGCCCTACATCAACACTGTCCAGAAGCGCCGCCGACTTCTCTGGGCTCTGTCTCATCTGAGATGGAATCGTGCTTTTTAAGTAGTGCACATTTTAAGTAGTTTTCTTGTTCTCCGGGCCAAAGAGGAAAAAGACCATCAAAGCTGTTATCAGCATCTGATTGGCCTGCCTTCAGTCCTGACCTGTCACAAATTGAAAATGTGTGGTGTATTATGAAGCGCACAATATGGCAGTCTCATACAATTGCACAGATGAAGACCTGCACAATGGATGAATGGGGGAAAATTCAGCTTGCTAAACTTACCAAACTTGTGTCTTCAGCAGAGATGGAAACTCGAGTATGCGATTCAGACTCGAGTCAGACTTAAGTCGCAAAAAAAATGACTCACGACTCGACTCGGACTCTTAACAATTGACTTGAGACTTGACTTGGACTTGAGATCAGAGACTCATGAAAAACAGAAGTCATTAGCATGTTTCAATGCATTTTTAACATATCCCTTGAACAGGAAAAATGTCTGGGATATAGTGAAGAGGCACCGCAGCCACCACTCATTCTCCCTGTAAGAGCTGTCTGACTCATTCCTGCAGATCTGTTCTTTCTCATAGTAGGTACTGCATCACTCCATAGGCTTACACCCAGTGGCCAGCAGATGTAACTGCAACTAAAATTCCTTTCAACCAAAATGGCTGAACAAAACCAGGAATGTCTGGAAAGTCAAAGTCAACCAGTTTTAGGGAGACTTGCCTCCTTTTTTAGGAGAGTGGAAAGTGAATGTTCAGGGAAAGGAACCAGTAGATCGGTTCTTTTTCGTAGTAGGTATAGTTGATTCAAAAGAACCAACACAATGGAATGATTCATTAATTAATTGAAATCTTCGCTTCTAAACACCCTTTATCATAACGTTTGGATTCAAATACAAAATAGCAATAAATGGAATGCTGTACAACCCCAATTCCGAAAAAGTTGGGACAGTATGAAAAATGCTAATTTAAAACAAAAAGGAGTGATTTGTAAATTATATTCACCCTTTGCCATATTGAAATCACTACAACTACACATTATATGTTTTTCCTTGTGAATTTCATTGTTTTTTGAAAATGTACAGTAATTTCGAATCAGATGATTGCAACACACTCCAAAAAAGTTGAGACGGGCAATTTAAGGCTAATAACAATTCAACAAGTTGAAATAACAAGACGATGTGAAACAGGAGATGTTAAACAGGTGAGGCAATCGTGTCATAGTATATAGGGAGCCTCCAAAAGAGAGCCTAGTCCTTCAAGAGCAAGGATCATTCGAGAGTTGTCAATTTGCCAACAGATGCTTCAGCAAATAATCCAGCACTTTGAGAACAATGTTCCCCAAAGACAAATTGGAAGAATTTGGGGCATTTCACACTCTACAGTGCACAATATAGTTAAAAGATTCAAGGAATTTTGTCAAATCTCGGTGTGTAAAGGGCAAGATGTAAACCATTTCTGAATGCGCATGATCTCTGATCCCTCAGACATCACTGTCTTAAAAAACGGCGTTCATCTGTAATGGATATCATGAACATGGGCTTGGAATAACTTTAGTAAACCTTTGTTAGTCGACACCACTCGCTGCTGCATCCGCAGATGCAATTAAGACTTTACTATGCAAAGCAGAATCCCTTCATGAACACTGTTCAGAAGTGCTGCCGATTTCATCTTAGATGGGAAGTAAAACATTGGAACTGTGTTTTTTGGTCCGAAGGGTCCACATTTCAAAAAGTTTTTGAAAAACAAAGTTGTCGTGTTATCCGGGCCAAAGAGGAAAAGGGCCATCCAAGCTATTATTTGCATCAGGTCCAAAAGCCAGTGTCTCTTTGGGCCAGGGGTATGTCAGTGCCCATGGCATGGGTAACTCGCACATCTGTGAGAACACCATGAATGCAGACATACAACATACAAATGTTGGAGCAACATATACTGCCATCCAGAACCGTTGTTTCCAGGGATGTCCCTGCATTTTCCAGCAGGACAACTTCAGACAACTAGATTGGCCTGCCTGCAGTGCTGACCTGTCTCCAATTGAGAATGTGTGGCGCATTATGAAGCACACCATATGGTAACGAAGACCCCGTACAATTGTGCAGCTAAAGACCTACATAATGGATGATTGGGGGAAATTCCACTTTCTAAACTTAACAAACTTGTGTCTTCAGTGCCCAAATGCTTAATAAGTGTTATTAGAAGAAATGGTGATGTTTCACAGTGGTAAACACTCGACTGTCCCAACTTTTTTGGAGCGTGTTGCAATCATCTGATTTGAAATTACTGTATATTTTCAAAAAAATGAGGAAATTCACAAGGAAAAACATCATGTAATGTGTAGTTATAGTGCTTTCAATATAGCAAAGGGTGAATATAATTTACAAATCACTCCTTTTTGTTTTTATTAGCTTTTTTAACACTGTCTCAACTTTTTCGGAATTGGGGTTGTATATAAAACACATGGGATGAACAAAGATGCTAGAACAATTATATAGAACTTCATTAGACATTTTCTCACCCAGAAAAGGTAAGTCAGGCTTTCATGCTGTGAAAAATGTTCTTCTGTCTATGTGTTTATGAACAAAATGACCCATCAAACATCAAAATCTCTTAATCACTTCATTTTACCCCTACTGCGTTTTTTTTCCTACACTGTTTACAGGGTTGCCACAAGGTCCTTGAAGTGCTTAAAGTGCTTGAATTTAGCTTTTAGAAATGTAAGAACTGGAATACCTGGAAAATTTCCTTGTTTTGTTGAAAAGTGCTTCAAATTAAAATGGACCATTTCTGCCGTGTAATGTGTGTACATCAAAGATGAGATCCACACACTCCACTTTCATTGAATAATGTGTCTTCTAATATCTTTTCTGTTCTTTACAGTCAGAATAAAAAGTAAAAATTAATATGAATTTTGATCACAAGTAGCACGGATGCGCTAAACAAAACGAGACTTCCCTCTTGTTAATGAATAAAGCAACACCTGTGCAAGTCTGTAAGGTGCGTGTAAACTTTTAAAGTGACAGTAGCTTACCATTTTAGCGCTTGTTACACAAATTAATGTAAACTCAATGTAAGCGCAGCATAGTTCCAGCGGGAAGACTAGCAGCTGTACATCATCGCACCATGAGCTAGGTAACTCCTAGCAAACACATGTAAGCCATTGCTATATAAGTCTGCTCACAATCTATCACATTGCTGTTGCAGTGTGCTAACACAGCAACCTCCACCACCCCACCACCACAGTTTGAGTCCCGTACAGCACGGGGTTAGGCTCCTCTCCCCTGCCTCCCCTATCTCCGGCAGGATATGACAGTTCCGAGTACAACTTCTTCGGACCGCCAGACAGGGCTTACGCCAAAGAGAAACATTAAATTTCTGTTTTATATTCATCAAATAAATGTCATCTTAAATTTCACTCAAGTCTGTGAGTCTTCCTGATAGAAATGTTATTACATTATTTCAAACAGTGACACCTCATATCAGCTTAAAAAATAAATGATACACCTTCACATACCTTTTAAGGACAGGTTCTTTTCTTTTATATTGCTTGTTCTGCACCTTATCAGCCTGAATGTAGCCCACTATTTTTAAGGCTAATTGTTTGTGATCTTTTCTTATAGAGAAAGGTATATGAAAAACTCTTATTTTATAAACTTTGCACATTTATATTGTGTATTAAAGAACTTTATTTTGATGAGAAATTATAATGTGCATTTTTCTCAAACATTTTCTGTCATACTTTGTCATGTAAGAGTTATTATATCAAATCAAGATCATATCGAATCGTGAACCTCATATTGTATATCAAACTGCATCGTGAGATAACCATATCATCAAGTTTAAATAAATGAACAAGGCAATCCCTAGAAGTAATCAGTTTTAATATTTCAAAATTGAATTAGCCTTATAGGGTTTATTAAACTCACCAGCTGCAGATAAAGAACTATTGCTGAAAAATAACTAAGACTTAACTTGGACTTGTGACCATAAACTTGAGACTTGACTTTGACTTGGCCTAGAAAGACTTCAGACTTGATTTGGACTCTACTGCATGGACTTGTGAACGTCTGGTCTTCAGTGCCCAAACGCTTAAGAAGTATTATCAGAAGAAATGGTGATTTTACAGAGTGGTAAACAATCAACTCAACTTTTTGGAGCATGTTGCAATCATCTGATTTGAAATTTGTGTATATTTAAAAAAAAAAAATTCACAAGGTGAAACATTTTGTTTCTGTTGTAGTGCTTTCGTCATATCATAGGGTGAATAGAATTTACCTTCCTGTCCCAACTTTTTCTAAATTGGGGTTGTATAACTGAAAGGATCTTCCTAAAAATACAAATAATATGTGTTTATTTTATGTTTGTTTGTGTGTGTTTTCAGGCATGAGAACTCTGGAGGATATTACCGTACATCTGTGTATTTCCTGTCCAAGGTGTTTGTGGATTTGTTACCAAATCGCATCATACCGATTTTCATCTTCTCCTGCATTTCGTACTATATGATGGGTGAGCACACACCCTATTTACAAATACTAATGTACATAATATATTGTTAATGTGTTATACATCTGGCACATCAAAACTTGCAATAACACATATTGTTTAACAAATGGAATATAAATATGTACAGTAAGTGTATGCATAAACGTGTGAACAGGGTTGAAACCAGCATTTACAGCCTTCCTGTGCTTTGCATTGACCATGTCAATGGTCAGTCTGGCAGGAGTCAGCTTGGCCTTCCTGGTCAGTGCCAGTGTCAGCTCATTCGCCATGGCCAACGTCCTCATCGCTCTGCCATTTGTCTTCATGATGGTCAGATTCCAAACATCCAAAGACTTGCACATATGCTCTTATTTGGTGATTCTCCTTCTCTTTCTCATCTTCTCTAATTCCCACTTTCTGATTTCCCCCCCACCCCCCCGCCCCCCACCCTCTCTCTCTCTCTCTCTCTCTCTCTCTCTCTCTCTCTCTCTCTCTCTCTCTCTCTCTCTCTCTCGCAGGTATTTGGAGGGTTCCTCGTGAATCTGAACTCCATGCTCAGCTGGTTGTCCTGGCTCAAGTGGACCAGTATCTTCAAATATGGTTTAGATGTAAGAAGAATAAAATGTTTAGAGAAGTCCTTTAATTTATATTTAAACTAATTAGAATGTAAAGTGTTTTTTAAAAGAGATATCACCTGTTTTGTTTAAAGTGTATACACACATTTTCAATCTATATTAAAACAATATCAGTTTAAATAAGCAGTGCTGATTATTATTGTGTTCTTCTGTTGTAGGCTGTGACAATAAATGAAATGAAAGGGCAAATTTTCCGCAATGGAAATGCTACGTAAGTTGATGAAACAATCATTAAACACTTGTAGTAATGGAAAATGAGATGACAATAAATCAGGGTAAAGGCTGTTGTAATGATTCAGATGCGAGGCAGAGGTAAGATGCATTTGGTGAGAACATAACTTTATTAAAGCTTTTTTAAAAATATAAACAGAAATTAGGATACAGGTGAGATTAAAAATATTTTAATGACACCTCAGTGAAAGTTCATTTGAAAAACACAGGGGAGGGTTGATACAAGTACAATTTCTACCATGACACATAGCCACACATGGCTGATATTCTTTTTGCTATTCAGGGACTAAAAACAAAATGTTTTGTTTTTTTTTATTTCGGTTCGTTCTGAGCAAAAATGTTATTTTTTCCTTCCGGTTCAAAAGTTACACAGCCTCCTTTCCAAATGGTAAAAGGTTAGAACAACAAAAAAAGAAATAGATGGGTTAATAATGTTCTTTTTTAAATGACAGTACTCTACACAAAGGGGTGGGTGAAATACCAATTGCAGTGTTGAAAAACTAGCCCAAAATACAACACTTGCCTCACCAAAAGCGATTTTTTTATTCATTTGTTTTAAATTAATTTTTACCTGTGTGGTGAATTTATCAGCATAGAAATCGTAACAAGCATACAGTTAATTAACAGTTAAGTAATTTTAATTACAGATCTGCTTCCAGTCAAAATCCAACAGCATCAAATCTGAATTAATGCATCCTATATAACATACTGTATAAGTGAAGACTTGGAAACAACTGAGAAATGTACTTTTTACCTCTAATAACGTTTTCCTTGTATCTGGATTAGCCGTGCATGTAGGCCTATACAGCATATAATAATTATACAGTACATAGTTGTTAAAAAGGTCTTCATTCCCAGAATGCGACATTCGAGCAATTAGGCAAAGAAATATGTGATGCAGTGGATTCCTTCAAGATTAAAGCACATGTTTAATTTTTCAGGCAACATGAAGCGGTGTAGTTCCAAACATTTACTGTGATAAACCCTTTGGCCTTTGGTTTCACAAATAAAATCATCAAAACGAAATTAACCAGTTATAACTGGTTATCAGCATTTAAAAATAAACTTTTCACTCCAGAACAATTAAAAAACACTTTGTTCATGTTTTTGGTTACATTCTACAAAAAATTTAGGTTGTTTTCAGTTTTCGTTCATTTTCATTCTTTGAACTGTGTTTAATCCCTGATGCTATTGTTAAATAATTATTACAGAAAGCTGAGTTAAATCATGTTTAATTTACATTAATTACAATTAAGCAGTAAGAAAACTTAAGTCCTGTTCCCTCAGTCTGACAGGAGAGATGTATCTGGAATCTCAGGGCATCGACTACAGTTTGTGGGGCTTCTGGCAAAACCAGGTGGCTCTGCTGGGCATTATACTGGTGTGTATGACATTTGCTTACATACAGTTACGGAGGATCAACCGCTGGAAATGATGGATGAAACCCACTGAAACTTTTAGTCTGCATGTTTTTCAGAACAGATTCACTCATACACACAATGTAATAAACCATTTATATTTCTACATCAAAATTCTGTTGCATAAATAGTAGCTAAACTGTTGTTAATTTAAATAATACTTTAATTTATTAATTATTCTAACTGCTGTGACATGGATATTTTGGTAAATTCTCTCATTAGGGTGGATTAAATGATTGCCATTGGAGTTTGAATCAGAAACTTTTAATAGCTCATCTACTACTATTACTATAAGTCTGTCAGTATGAAAACAATGCTGTTTTTATTTTAAATGTGCTGGATATAAATCCAGTGTACTGATTTATTTTTTTATTTTTTTTTTTATTTTTTTTTTTTATGATTAGTTTATAGGGGAGGGCAGGGCAAGTTGCCACATTTCTTAGGGTGGGGTTATTTTTGAAAGTTAACATAAGGCACATAAACTCAGCCTGTTTTTAATCACTGATTTGAGAGGAATAACTTTTTTTGAAAAGAATTAATTAAAAATCTATATGCCATAACATATCTCAATTACAATTATGATATGCAAAACATCAAACAGCAAAATGGAAATGGAAAATCTCAGATAAACCATTTAGTTTAAAATCCAATGTCATTATTTATCCCTTGTCTGAATTTATCGTTTAAAAGTAAGCATGCTCCTTGAAAGAGGGGTTTTAGATATTTGAGGATACAGATTAGATTAGAGGCACATTTCATCAACGTTGGTAGATAAATTACAGTATACAGTAAGTCTAGTCTAGAAGAAGCCTAACCATAACACTTGGCAACCACAAAATGTCAATACATGTTTTCATTTTCAACACTATATCTATTGTTGTTGTTTTTGTGAAATGTTTTCCTTGTAAAGTATGCTTGTGCAGTATTTCTTTAAAATAAATACCACTTTCTTCAATATTTTTTCTTTCTAATGCAATGACATTAATTCATTTTTATACATCCAAATACTATAGGTAGATAGATATGTGGGTGGGTGAATGGATGGATGAATGGATGGACGGATGGATGGACGGACGGACGGACGGAGGGATTGAAAGACAGACAGACACACAGACACACAGACAGATAGACAGATAGACAGATAGATAGATAGATAGATATAGATAGATAGATAGATAGATAGATAGATAGATAGATGACTTATTTCTTTGCCTTTTATATAATAAAATAGATTTATTGAATTTTCATTTTGAACTATACAAGGAAAATAAAATAGATGGAAAAAATGGTTACAGCTACAATTAATTATGCATTAATACCTTTTTTTTCTGGCCAAAATGTATTTTCAATATAGAAAATATTTTGTAAACTTTCACATTTCAGAATATATTGCAAAATGTACTCAAGGGTCAAATTTCTTTTAAAATCCATTCGATTAAACATTTTACACATAGATGTTTGTAGACTACAAACTGAAATTTTATGTATTTTTGGCAATACTTTTATAATTATGTTATTAAAATGTACAAAAAGGACTACACAGGACCCTACACAGGACAAGCGGCAATAGAAGATGGATGGATGGATGGAAAAAGGACTTAAATTTGCTTAAATTAGGTTTGGAGTCAGGAAAAATAACTAATAGATTTATATACTGTAAATATATTTTACAATATACCCTGTAAAAAGTGGTAACTTGCAATTGTTAAGGAGCTATTTATATATAGATCTACCTGATCTAACCCATCAAATCAGTTTTGTTGGTGTAACCTAAAGTATTCAGGTTGATTCAGACATGTTAAATAATATTTTGTACTTGAATGAATTCAGTTAATTTAGATGTTACCACATGAAGCACATTTTAGGTTAACATTCTTTAGGCTATATTCACAGTTTAGGCATATTTTCTCAAATGTTTTTTAAATGTGTTTTACTGTGTTTTGTGTGGGAACAGTGCAAAAAAATAAATAAATAAATAAATAAATAAAAATAAAATCCCTTTTCAAGTACTGATCTGTGTTTATTTATTTAACTTGACTGAACTGCAGATATTTTGATGTTCCCTGATTCGCAGATGTAAGTGTTTATTACGTCAGAATCAGAATTCGAACTTTTCGATGTGACTGTTGTATATAGTCGTTGGATTATTATAATTGTTTTTTTTTAATTTTTTTTATTTTTTTATTTTTTTATTTTTTTTGCTTCTTTGAGGGTGTTTAGTTGTCGGTGTAGTTTATGTGGTGGAGAGCAGCTCTATACCGGGTGAGACGGCGGACCAGGGCCCTGAGAGCACACCTGAGGTCAGACCTGAAGGTAATATGCAGTGGCATTATGAGAAAAGCATCAAAACATCAAAGAGTCTCCTTACATTCACAGATACACGGGGAAAATTTTATTTTAAATTAAATAGACCAGCAACTTGGCTGTAAGAAACTGTAAGTTATCATATTGCCTAATAAAACGACAAATTACATTAGATTAACAGATAATAGCCTATATGCAATTTTATTGTACAATACATGTGTAAAAATATACTAATTGTTTTTTTTTTTTAAAGTAAAAAGCATGACAAGCCATACAATTGACAGTTAAAAACAATATTATATTTAGTTAGACAATACTTAAAAAATAAATAAATAAATAATAAAAAAATAAAAAAACGTACTCTACAATAAAATATTGTTAAAATAACGTTTTTCAAAAATATGAGTCGCACTTTGACTTATGGTGAAAAAACAATGAAAGGATGTTCCCAAAAGACCCAGAATTTTTCTGTTTTTCAATTTCCTCTTTGCATATTGGGGTGTTTTGTGTTACAGTTATGTTGTTTAGGTCATGTTTATTGTGTTATTTTAGTGTCAACGTGTGTTGATGGTGTTTTGCATTGGAGTGTGCATCATTGTCCACTGTTCTATATAAGTCAATAGATTAGCCATTGTTCATGTGAAGGTCAGTTTTGATTAACTTTATCTAATGCAGATGGTATTCTTTAAGCTACAAGGCAGATTTTAAGTAGTTCAGATTGAGTGGTATATCAACTTTATGTAAACGAATAAAATATATATTTTTTATCTGTAAAATAACAGTGAATATCTGGCCACATTTGCCATTTTACCACACATTTAACAGGATTTTTTTCAGTGTAAATTTGAGTATCCTTTATTATGACTATGCAATAATTTATTATATTTGTTTAAAACAAGCTTTTGGTTTCTATTCCCCTCTTTAGATCCAAATTCTTTACAGCAAATCACAGTAGAGGAGGGCTTTGATCTTCAGGACCCTGCTCCTCACCCTGAGTTCCCTCCCACTCTAGACCACCAGGATGTCCACAACGGTCCAGTCTGTCGGGCAGCAGGGGATTCTGTGTGTCCTCTGACAGGACAGCTGGACAGTACAGCTGTGGACAAGAGTCCTAAGGGTGAGTTTACTGCTGCAACTCCAAATAAATCACTACCGTTTTTAAGTTGTCTTCTGGACATTGTCTTTCCTGTCCTGATGAAAAAATGGACTGAGGAACAAGTACAATACATAATCTGTTGTTTAAAAAATGTTGTTTAATATTGTTGTAGATGACATATGGCATGTCACTGTCATTCTGCAAGACACTGCTGTCACTGTTTAAAATGTCATGTCATCTGAATTATTTATCTTTTAACAGACATTTTGATCCGATATCATATTGGCAAGAAGATGGGACAAGGAGGATTCGGAGCTGTCTATGAAGGGGTTCACTGTAAGGATGGCTTGAAGGTATTATTTTTATTTAATTATAATATCTGTCTTATCCTCATCCTTTTATCTCAATCTATTCTTTACAAGCCCTCTTAGTGTATCTCATGTCCACTTGACCTGTTTAGACTGACCAAACAAGCTCTACAAAGGCATGCTTGGAATTTCAATTTACAAAACTTTACCAGCCTAAGATTAATAACTGAAATGAAATAACCTCTACACTCTAATTACTTTAAATGTAACTAATTCTCACCCAATTCCTATTTCTTGTATTGTTGATCAGGTGGCTGTGAAACTTTCAGGAACTTGTATGAGGAGTACATCAGCATCCTATGCAGGCTTCTATCAGTTGCTGTTTTCAATTTCAAACATCTTATATGAACGTTAATCACATACTTCGACGGATTTTGACTATACAAACTACCATTGACAAAAATTTGTCCAAAACATAATCCTTTTTTGGGAAACCACCTCCATCTAACCATCATAATAATTGTCTTTTTTCTAGCCTGATCATCCCGAACCCCTTCCCATAGAAGTGGCTCTGACCATCATGGCCAACAAGGGCCCCAGCTGCACCAATATAATTCAGCTGCTTGATTGGGAGGAGCAGGCTGAATTTTACATCATGGTGCTGGAGCGTCCCTCACCCTGTGAGGATTTGTTCGACTTTGTGCAGCGCCATGGCGGCAGACTGCATGAAGGGCTAGCACGGTCTGTCATGAGGCAGGCCGTGCTAGCTACTGATATATGTTGTTACTGTGGAGTGCTGCACCGGGACATCAAGCTTGAAAACCTCCTTATCAACAGCGACACCCTGGACGTGAAGCTGATCGACTTTGGGTGCAGGGACCTTCTTAGGAAGAGTGCCTACATGACATTCATTGGTAAGTATTATCTCTCAAAGTTGTTGTTTGGAACATTTTGAATCATGTCAAGTGTCTTTGTATGTCACCATTACGCTTGTGTATATGATATGTATATATGAGTGTCAGTAAAGTGATTTGAACTCTAGTGAGGTTTACACAATGTCCTAACCACAGTAAAAAAAACAAGCAAACTCCACTTCTTTATGATTTTGTGTTGAAATCAACCATAGCGACAACAAGCCATGAGCAATAGGATGGTCACTTGTCAGTCATTTGCCATCCACAGTGAATTCTCACTGGTTAAAAATCCCACTCCTTATAGTTGTTTATTACACCACAACAGTTGTGCATTTTCGCTTTGAGTGAAGACCTGGTTAGGACACAATGTTACAAAAAGAGATAGAGCAAAGCTAACTTTTTAAATTCTATAGAATAGGAACCACTGTACTGAAGAGGGGGAAAATGCATCAAAACATTTCTTGCATGCTAATTGATACATTAAATACATATTTACACATCTGACAAAACCTTTTTCCTATAGGCACACAACAATACTGCCCTCCTGAATATACAGCAATGGGCAAGTACAATGGCAAGCCAGCGACCGTCTGGTTATTGGGAATGCTCCTCTTCCTAATGGTCTGTGGGTATTATCCTCATGGCACTGACCTGCACATGATGGAGGCCAAGTGTTGGTCAAAGGCTGGCTTGTCAAGAGGTGAGATCTTCATCACAATTATGAAAGGCAATTGTAATTTTAAATCATGCAACAAAAAATAAATAAATACAATTAAAAAAAATAACAAAGAAAGCAAAGTAACATCTGAATGAAGTGGGTTCATAAAAGAAAATTCAGGAATTTTTCATGATATTATAACCTGAATTGATATTTTACAGCATAGAATAACATGATTAAAGATGGCAGGTGTTTATGGTAATAATCAGTCTCTCTCTCTGCACAGAATACAGCCATTTGATTCAGGCTCTTCTGCAAAGAGAGCCAAAGCATCGGATGGGTCTGGAGAAGATACTTCTCCATGACTGGTTTAAGGTATTTAGTCTAAGATTAACTTAAAATGATAACATTTACATTTTAAAGATTTTGAATCAGGTCTTTTTGTTGTTAAGTTTGAAGACTATGTACATACAGCTTTTTTATGTTTCTACGTCATATTGTTAATCCACAGACTGGTTGCCTTCCATGATGTGCATTTGTTTTGTTTATGTTGTTTAAACATTTTCTATACATGGTACAAGATGAAATATATTTAAACAGTGTTTAAATGTGGTATTAAGTGTAATGTATTTAAACAATAACCCTTGTTTCTGTTTTTGTTTCAGGTCACAGCATAAGTCATGGCGAAACTGAGAAAGAGTTCCTTGTCAAGGCTGCCCCCTCTTTTCTCTTTATGTCAGCTTTGCATCTAGCGGGCTGACGTGAGTGGCCTCTCCATCCCTCCAGCCTTTGCGTCTGGCGAGGCTGGCAAGCCCTGTTTGCATCTGGCAGCTTGTCTTGAGGCAAAAATATTTGTGCCTGGCGATATTGTATGCCTAGGGATGTGTACGTAGTGTATATAGTTTTCTTGCCACTATATGGGACTGCACCATCCCCTTGTCTCTCCACCCTGAGGCCACTCATAGACATTCCCCTGAGTATGATGTAGTAACTCCACACCACGCTGCTCCAGAAGTTCCAGGTATGCCAACCAAAGAGATTTCTGCCACGGTCACTCAGAGCTCCCCATCAGTGCTCCCCAAAAGTCTCCTGCCACAGGCACCCAGATGTTTCTTTCAAATGCGCACAGAGGTTCCTGCTATGGCCGCCCAGAGCTCCCTCTCATGGATGCCATTGAGGTTTCGGTAAAAGCTGTCCAGCGGGTTCTGTCACAACTGCTTAGATGCTTCTGTCATAGCAGCCCAGATGTTTCAGTTACAGCCACTCAGAGGCTCCTGCTACGGCTGCCCAGATGGTCTTGCTACAATGGCCCATATGCTCCTGTAATGAAAGCTCCAAAGTTTCCTATAATGGCTGATCCATAGGCTATAATCATGGCTGCCCAAAAGGTGTCTGCCTCATCTGCACTAAAGTTTCCTGTCATGGCTGCCCCAGAAGATACTGTCACAGCCACCCAGAGATTCCTGTCATGGCCACCACAAAGTTTCCTCTCATAGCTGCTCCAAAGTTTCCTGTAAGGCTGACCCATGGGTTCCCAGATGTTCCTGCTATGGTCATGCAAAGCTTTATGACATGGCTGCCTTTGAGGTTTGTTTAAAAGCTGTCCAACAGTTTCTGTCACAACCACCTAGATGCTTCTGTCACAGCTGCCCAGAGGCTCATGTTATGGCTGCGTGGAGGTTCTGTTAAAAGCTGCCCAGCGGTTTCTATAAAAACCTCATAGTTTCCTGCCACTGCTGCTCAAAATTTTCCTGTCATGGCCACCCAAAGATTAATGTTAAGGTCACCTAAAGGTTTTTGCTCTGGTTGCCAAGAGGCTGCTGTCACGGCTTTCCCTAAGGTACCTGTAATGGCTGATCTGTAAGACCCTGTCATGGCTGCCCCAGAGGATACTTTCACGGTTGCCCAAACATTCCCATCATGGCTGCCTCAGAGGTTCATATAAAGGCTTTCCCAGAGGTTCCTACTATGGCTGCACAAAGCTCCATGTCATGGCTGCCCTTGAGGTTCCTGTAAAAGCTGCCCAGTGGTTTCTGTAAAAACCTCATATAGGTTTTTATCATGGACGGCCCAGAACGCCTCACTGTAAATGCCTCACTTTGCTCAAACCACACAAATTATGTAATTTGTAATCAGTACCAGATTTACCCTACACTGTGTATTCCAGTGTGATTTTAATATGTTCACTTGTTTACACTTGTTTAACTGTTACAAAAATATGGTGATGATGATGATTATGAATTTTTCTTAGAATGATATAATTTCAAAAAAGTATTCTATTTTATGTTTGGTTTTAACTATGTGTTTGGAAACCAAAATACAAAACCACTGCTAGAAAAAAACAAGCATTTGTGAAATTTGACTAAAACCTTTCAGTTACTGAAATGTAGCCCTAATAAAACCTTCTCCTGTGACAACTGGCCCCATCTCCACTATATTACATTATAAGTTGTCATCATGAGCATGGAATGTATTTTGGCTGCAATTAAAATATGGTCATAAATTTTGTTCTGTTTAACAAAACTCTGTCCTGTGTTATGTAAATTATATTTCAAATTATTTCATGTATATTTTGACTATATAATTTGATCACAGTAATAAAATTCAATCAGCGTTGAGTATGTGAATGCATGTAAAGGCTTTGTTTCTTCCATAGGAAAATTAAGTGTGTGTTTATAACCACTAGGCAGCAGCACTGCTCTGATATTCCTCAATGTCCTTTGCTGTATATTCCTCCATATGTTCCATTGCCCTGATATTAACAATACAAAGTCATGTATTTTTGCTCTAAACTGTATATGTTTATATAATGTTTTCCTTTTAAATAAAAAGTAAACTGTGGTGGTACCACAGTTCTGTAATGGTATTAGATGGCAATATCATGGTAATTTGATATACAGCCTATACCATACTACTGAGTGATTATCATAATCATATTCCATAGTATGTACCAAAGTACTTCAAAGAATACCAAGGTACATGTAAAAAAAAAAAAAAAAAAAGAACAAAAACATGATACTAAGTTACGTTGTGTTTTGAACATGATCCATTGACATCAGTGCTTTTAACTGTTAAGTAAGTGGTAAATCACTGTGGTTCATAATCCTAATTTCTATTAAACTCAATATGCAATATGTATACACATGTAGGTTACACACATTCACCCTCATGTCATTCCAAACTCGTATGGAACACAAGAGGAGATGTTATGCAGAATGCTAGTCTCAGTTATTGAATAAAACAAAAGATGCTATTTAAATTAATGGTGATTGAGGTTAACATCTCATGTAGTGTTCCACAAAAGCAAGAAACAAACAAACAAACTAAATGACTTTTCATTTTTTGGTGAATCATCCTTTTTATTTTCAGTGAATGTTGTCTTGTAGTTCATCATCCAGTTGTTGTCATAATGTCTGAAATGAACAGAAAACAGCTGCTTTTTTTTTTGCCACATGGAAAATTCATTCACATGTGTTGTTATCTGATATTGATATGTGTTGTGTGTGAGAGATTGTTTATATGTGTAGTGAAGTCTTCTTGAGTTACATTTAGAGCCACACTAAAAAGTATAAAAATCTATTCAAAGAAGAAAAGTTAAAATGCTTAGCAAATCAGATGAAAAATACATTATAACATTTTTAAATTCTATATTTTGCTCAGACTTAAAATGTGTTTATATTTGTATAAGGTTTATTAATTTATAAGGTCCACACGTTAACCATCTTCTTTATTTGAGGTAGATGTAATTTTACTTAAAGAACTAAAATAAAAAGCACAATATACAGTAAATGTTTACTTTACAACAACTTTTTATTTTATTCATTTTCTCTTGATGTCTAGTTGTAAACAGCACATAATGAGAACAAAAAAAAGAAAATTCAAAAACTGTACTTTCACACTTAGGAGATCTCATCTCAATGAGGAAGGCACAAACACATATTCATTTTTTTCCTTCAGCACATTCACATGGAAAAGATTTAGCTGAAAAACTGCAAATCAACGTAATATCAACATTAAGCTTGATTTACATAAAAAAAAAAAATGTTGTTCCTCTAGTGGGAACAATATAATTTTGGCAGAATACAATCATGAAACCAAGCATGGCCACAAACACCACATATAACAATTTAACAAATAAATAATGTGCTTGATTTGCTTTTCACTTGCTCTGTGCGTCTGTGCAAGTTGTGTTCCTTTGGAAATGAGTCTCTCCAAAGAGAGCATGGATGTTTCTCAGATATTTTCTGAGCTGGTGCTAGATGGTGCTATTAAAAACCTGGCCTCTTTACAGAAGTCGGTTCGCTCTAAAAATGCTTTTTGGATCATGGGCAGAAATAAACATTATGCCTAAAGGCTAAAAGATGACACACATGTCTGTATGCCTATTTTGCACAAGCAAATTATTGACCATTATGTAATACTACACTTAGATACTGAATTTACTAGAAACAGCTGTTACGATGAGAGAAATGAGGTCACAAAAGCATCAGAGAAACTTTGCATAAGCCTACTCATGTGAATTCATCTTTGCATGATTTCGTGACAGCTTTTTGCACAATTGTTATTTTTTCATGTTAATCATTGAGACAAACGAGCCAAGCACATCATATGCATTGTAAAATTTCAAGTTTGTCTGATTATAATCCAGTTTTCAAAAAGTCTTCCTGTCTGCCCTTGACATAAATTTGTGCTTCACTTATTTAAAGGCATAGTACACCCAAAAAAATGAAAATTCTGTCATCATTTCCTCACCCTGATGAACCAAACCCATGACTTTTCTTTCTTATGTAGAACACAAAAAGAAATGTTAGTCAGAATGTTCACATTCACTTTTATTGCATCTTTTTTCTCTCCATATAATGAAAGTAAATGGAGACTGAGACTAATATTCTGAATAACATCTCCTTTTGTGTTCCATGGCAGAAAAAAAAGCAACCTCTCATAGAATGAATGTTACTATAACTACAGTACATTTTTGTAAACTGACTTTTACGTTCCGCGATCTAAGTTTTAGAACGCACTCTATCAGGCGGTAGCTCGCCTGATAGAGTGCTGGACTTCAGACGTGGAAGACCGTATTTTGAGACCAGTCAAGCACGCAAGCTGACATGTGAGACAAAAGTGTTATAGAAGCAACTCAAAATTATGTGGTTGATTCAGAAAATGTGCTTTTTGTGTTGCATTCACTTTTAGGACACTATCGGTCAGGTTTAGGGGTTTGTTTAGGATAAGGATGTCTCTTTTATTCACCTCTCATTTTCTTTTCGAGCACTACTTGTTAAGGGTAAAGTTTTAGGCTAGGGAGAAGCATTTTACTCATTAGGACCTCCATTTATTATAAAAACCCCTTAAAAATCTTGCATGATTATGACACCATTTCACTCGTTCTTGGCGCCCCCCACTGGACATTTCACTAGGAAACTGCAGCGAAACGTGTAATGAGGCTCATAATTTCACTTTGCAAAAATGTTGCCACAGTCACGTAATGTTCATGAGATCAGGCTGAAAGAAGGTCCTATAAGTTTTGAACAACATGAAGGTGAGTAAATAAGGGGTGAACTACCCCTTTAAGGTTTTAGTGCAATGGTTTGTTTGTAGTTAATTATGTAAAAAGTGTACTCCATTCTTTCCACTCTATTGTGTTTTTGCCATTAGCATATTTAGAATAATTTTTTTATGTTGTGTGATGTGTATGTTATTATCTTGTGCTAATGCATTAGAGAATGCCTTGAGCTTATGTTTAAGGATAGGTTTAAAGAACACACGTTGTTCGTGTGTGTATGTGGGAAAATGTATTAAGGTGGGTCCCACTGTTTCTCAGTATTCCCATAATGTTGCTTCAGTTATGCCCTGGCCACTGGCTTTGAGCACACCAGCATGGTCTCCCTTAAGATACTTGCCCTCCTTTGTTTTAATGGCCACTTTATTATAATCACAAAACTCAAAGTGGAAAAAGACAGGCGCACCACTACTGCTAACCACAGACCCATCTGCCTCCACTGTCCAGTACTTTCCCACTGCATCTGAGAAGAGAAATAAAAGAGAAATAGTAAACAATGGTGAAGATGGATTATGTCTTCAAACTACCTCATATGGATCGCAACCAGTCTGGTTCCGGAAGTAAAAAGCCCATTGCTTTTTTTCCATAGGAGAATAGATTTTTAACGATAGCTCTTTAAAATAGTTAAACTCGAGATTGTTAATCAATAATATATGTTTCGGCTGAAGCCATCAGTCTGCATTATTTCATCTGAATTTTTAATCGTGTTTTAAGGAATAGTTCACCCAAATATTTAAATTTTCTGACTAACTCTCATGCCATTCCAGATGTGTTTGACTTTCTTTCTGCTGCAGAACACAAAGATTTTTTAGAAAAACATCTCAGTTCTTTAGGTCCATACAATGCAAGTGAATGGTGACCAAACTTTTTAAGCTCAAAAAAGCACATAAAGGTAGCATAAAAGTAATCTGTAAAGCCCAAAGTATACTTCGGTCAAACGCGAACGGCAAGCATTCGAGTACAGGATGCGTGACACAATTCTCATCATCAGCAGAGTGCTCGAGCACTGAATGCACGCAGCCCAATTTTTCAACAGCGTGTCTTTGAACGTGCAGAATGTGCATGCGCCTGGAATAATGTGCACTAATTTGTGGATCCAAAAGGTGGCAACACTCACATCTGAACCATTGTTGTCATGAAGATGCACTTGAAGAAGATGTAATTGCCAGTAAACAACAGGAGACGAAGTTAAAAACGTCAACAGTGGATGTTTAACGCAAGAACGCATGTGTGAGGAGGTTTGGGGATACCTTTAATTGTATAACTCGAGTTTGAAGGACTATAAAGGTATCTTCATAGGTCTAAACTCCTGAAGAGAAATAGTCCTGTGTCTCATACAGTCGAAGTGAGCATGCGCCTGTGTATAAGCGCACCGTCAAGTATACTTTGACAGGCTCGAGTACGACTGTACACAGACGCTGAGCATTTGCATCAAAATCGAAGTATTCTTTGGGCTTAAGACACCAGTGGTTTAATCCATGTCTTCTTAAACGATCCAATTGATTTTGGATGAGAACAGGCCAAAATTTAAATCCTTTTTCACTATAAATCTCTCCCTGGCGATCATGATTTCAAGCTCGATTACACTTCCTAGCACCATCTAGTGCTCTGTGCATACATCAATCACTAGGAAGTGTAATCGAGCTTGAAATCATGATAGTGCCTACAGACTGCAATCGAAAGTACTGTGAAAAGTTTTTTTTTTTTTCTGTTCTCACCCAAAATCGATTAGATAGCTTCAGAAGACCAGCTGCTTCAGAAGACCATAAGGAGTCATATGGATTACTTTTATGTTGTCTTTATGTGATTTTTGGAGCTTCAAAGTTTTGGTCACCATTCACTTGCATTGTATGGACCTACAGAGCTGAGATATTCTTCTAAAAATCTTTGTTTGTGTTCAGCAAAAGAAAGAAAGTCATACACATCTGGGATGGCATGAGGGCGAGTAAATGATGAGAGAATTTTCATCTTTGGGTGAACTATCCCTTTAACAGTGGAATGAATGTCTGGTGAAAAACTACACTACCTGAAGGGAAGCAATCTACCAATCAGAGAATTTAGCCATCAAAGCATGCCAAAAGAGCTCTACAGCAACCTTCCACTTCCATGATGCACTGTCAATGATGCAATTAAGTTGGTTTCCCTACACTCTCAAACTACTAATATACAGGTGCATCTCAATAAATTAGAATGTCGTGGAAAAGTTCATTTATTTCAGTAATTCAACTCAAATTGTGAAACTCGTGTATTAAATAAATTCAATGCACACAGACTGAAGTAGTTTAAGTCTTTGGTTCTTTTAATTGTGATGATTTTGGCTCACATTTAACAAAAACCCACCAATTCACTATCTCAAAAAATTAGAATACATCATAAGACCAATAAAAAAAACATTTTTAGTGAATTGTTGGCCTTCTGGAAAGTATGTTCATTTACTGTATATGTACTCAATACTTGGTAGGGGCTCCTTTTGCTTTAATTACTGCCTCAATTCGGCGTGGCATGGAGGTGATCAGTTTGTGGCACTGCTGAGGTGGTATGGAAGCCCAGGTTTCTTTGACAGTGGCCTTCAGCTCATCTGCATTTTTTGGTCTCTTGTTTCTCATTTTCCTCTTGACAATACCCCATAGATTCTCTACGGGGTTCAGGTCTGGTGAGTTTGCTGGCCAGTCAAGCACACCAACACCATGGTCATTTAACCAACTTTTGGTGCTTTTGGCAGTGTGGGCAGGTGCCAAATCCTGCTGGAAAATGAAATCAGCATCTTTAAAAAGCTGGTCAGCAGAAGGAAGCATGAAGTGCTCCAAAATGTCTTGGTAAACGGGTGCTGTGACTTTGGTTTTCAAAAAACACAATGGACCAACACCAGCAGATGACATTGCACCCCAAATCATCACAGACTGTGGAAACTTAACACTGGACTTCAAGCAACTTGGGCCATGAGCTTCTCCACCCTTCCTCCAGACTCTAGGACCTTGGTTTCCAAATGAAATACAAAACTTGCTCTCATCTGAAAAGAGGACTTTGGAACACTGGGCAACAGTCCAGTTCTTCTTCTCCTTAGCCCAGGTAAGACGCCTCTGACGTTGTCTGTGTTTCAGGAGTGGCTTAACAAGAGGAATACGACAACTGTAGCCAAATTCCTTGACATGTCTGTGTGTGGTGGCTCTTGATGCCTTGACCCCAGCCTCAGTCCATTCCTTGTGAAGTTCACCCAAATTCTTGAATCGATTTTGCTTGACAATCGTAAGGCTGCGGTTCTCTCGGTTGGTTGTGCATCTTTTTCTTCCACACTTTTTCCTTCCACTCAACTTTCTGTTAACATGCTTGGATACAGCACTCTGTGAACAGCCAGCTTCTTTGGCAATGAATGTTTGTGGCTTACCCTCCTTGTGAAGGGTGTCAATGATTGTCTTCTGGACAACTGTCAGATCAGCAGTCTTCCCCATGATTGCGTAGCCTAGTGAACCAAACTGAGAGACCATTTTGAAGGCTCAGGAAACCTTTGCAGGTGTTTTGGGTTGATTAGCTGATTGGCATTTTTATTCTATTTTATTATTCTAATTTTTTGAGATAGTGAATTGGTGGGTTTTTGTTAAATGTGAGCCAAAATCATCACAATTAAAAGAACCAAAGACTTAAACTACTTCAGTCTGTGTGCATTGAATTTATTTAATACACGAGTTTCACAATTTGAGTTGAATTACTGAAATAAATGAACTTTTCCACGACATTCTAATTTATTGAGATGCACCTGTATGTAAGAATTTTGCAACAAAATTGTAATATGTTGTTTCTATACTTAAAATCAAATATTTTTCCATTGCTTTTAATGCAATTACGTCAATTACGTCATTTAAAGGGCTTCATGGGATTGTAGTTCATTCCCTCATTGAAGACATTAAGTTTTGTTTTTATCCCCTTTTTCTCCCAATTTGGAATGCCCAATTCCCACTGCTAAGTAGGTCCTCATGGTGGCACGGTTACTCACCTCAATCCGGGTGGTGGAGGACAAGTCGTAGTTCCCTCCGCTTCTGAGACAGTAAATCTGCGCATCTTACAACGTGGCTTGTTGTGCATGACACCGCGGAGACTCACAGCATGGGAGGCTAATGTTATTCTCCGCAATCCACACACAACTTACCACGTGCACCACTGAGAGCGAGAACCACTCATCGTGACCACGAGGAGGTTACCCCATGTGACTCTAGCCTCCCTAGCAACTGGACCAATTTGGTTGCTTAGGAGACCTGGCTGGAGTCACTCAGAACACACTGGATTCGAACTTGCGACTCCAGGAGTGGTAGTCAGCTTCAATAATAAGTTCACAGTATTTTTGTCCAATTTTCACATATTTGCTTCAAATCACAATTTGCAATCTTGTGATTCATCTCAGAGCTGGTTGCTTTGGTTCATGGCTTAGAACTCTGTTATGAATGGTTTTATGAAAATTCCTATGGAAAAAATGAATGGGAAAAATACTTCCAGAACCAAGACGGTTGAAAAAGTGGGCTGGCACTGTTGTGCTCTATCCTGCTGGATTGTTTGTTTCAGCATCCCACCACCTATGAGTATACTGCATAACAGACAGCTACAGACGTAATTGTAGTATAACACACCTTTGAGGCTGTAAGCATTGTTGTTGTACTCTAACTGGAAGACATCATAGGATGAGCGGTTGGAATCAAGGGTCCCAGTTCCTTGTTTGCGGCAACCTATAAAGCCGTGTTCCCCACGCAACACTATCAGTGGCCTGTTGATGAGCTTCAACACAAACTCCTCCTTCTCGCCTGTAAAACACAACAACACCACACAGAGCATACAAAAGCTGTTAACCTGGCTGCTTGTTTCCATGCAATGAAATCCCCCATCCTTTCACCCCATGAAAATTCACTTTTACTGTTCGCAAAATGGCAGTCAGCAAATTCTGCAGGACTTCTTTTGATTGAAGAACAGAAGTCATACAGCATTGAAATGATATGAGGGTGACTAAATTATGAAATCTGGGGGAATTTTTTTTCTTTAAAGTTGTTGTGTGTAATTTTTTATGCTGAAACACTTTCTCCTATCCTATTAATATGTAAAGACAACTATAAGTAAACTATTTAAAGGTTGTTTTTGAGTTCGGGGTAGGACTAGTTGTAGGTTTGACCTATGGCAGCTTAAGTGCAGCTCTATACCTTGAGGAAGCAACCCTAAAATGGAAATCTAAAGGCAGTGTCTCTCGTTATTCACTTTAGATTAGTATGATGAAGACTGTATAAATGTATATACAGTAGTGGAGTTCAGAACAAACACAAAGACAAACCTGCAGAGTCCACAGCAGCCGCCAGTTGGCCGTTCTTCTTGGCTGCCAGGTATTTACCATTACTGGCCTTCAATGCAACTTTTGACCCTTTCCACTCAAGATTGAAGAAACAACTGGGTGACCTGGAATAAACAGTAAAAACCAAGTCTTAAAACAGCAATTTTTTACTCATTTACTAACCACTTAGTAAATGAGTAAGCAGTTAGCATGATCAGTTTCAACGTGACATGTTTTATACACCTACCATTTATAACCTACCATTGTAATCTTAAGTATCTATTTCTAGATGATCTAATCAATGATCCAGATTGATTTTTGTTGGTGTAGCCTAATTTGTCAGGTTGATTTAGTCAGAATATTATTATTTTTTTATCTGATTAAAACCAGTTAATTTAGATGTTAACACATGAATGTTTTTTTCTTTACCTTATGTTTTGGTATCACAGATCTGACATATTCAGTGTTTAATGTTTATCCAAAAATAAATCAAACAACTGTTAATCAAAAATGAAGTAATTACTCTTACTTAATTGATTGTAAAATGTGTTAACAAGCAATTTAATGTCTTTCATTCAGATTAAGTCAGCTTTTGGAGCAACATAATTTAGTTGGATTAGATCAAATTGATGCATTATAGTAGCTTTAACTCAACTCACTGGGTTCGTCCAACTCAATTTACTAAGATTTATGAAATAATTGTAATTTATTTGTATGACGAGAGGACGTGTGACCAATAGGAGATCGAAACGTTGCGTGCTGACCTCTTGGCTCAGTTCAAAGGATACAAATTTCAAATCTGTGAGATTTATTGTTGCAGGAAAGTGAGTAGACAATATAATTTAACATAATATTTTCTGTTATTTGTGATTTATTATTTACTTACACCAGAAGCCCTCCCACGTGACATCATATCCTGGTTCGTAGTGTTGTCCAAAAAAGAAATTGGTGCTCAAAGCTTAGTGTGACCGCCCCTTCATAGACACTTTTTAAAACCAGTATAACAAAACATTAAATCACAAATCTCCTCCTATTCTTATTTTGCTCAAAAATGCATAAAATAAAATTTAATTTCAATACTTCGATCACTATAATCACTGTCTAGACCTATGCAAAGCATGCTGGGAAATGGAAATCCCCTGCCCAGTTTCATCAATGTTACATTAACGTCACAAATAGTATTCATGTTGTCCCAACTCAAATGGATTAAGCATACTTCCATTTTACAAATTTAAATGGATAGAATGTAATTCAATCAAGTTGTGACAAAATGTTGTAAAATTGTGTTGCTTTGGTTAATTTTAATTACGTAAATTGAACAAGCAGCAAATATCCTTTTTTCAGGATTAGTATTTTCCGAAAACAATAATGTCTCTTGACTATGTTGTCTGAATCAAGTCAAAAATATTATTTGATATGGCTGAATCAACCTGACTACATTAAGAGTCACCAACAAAACTAATTCTAAAGATTAGATTAAGTAGAAATAGCTCCTTAAGATAACAATTGCAGATTAGCAATTTTAACAGTGTAAAAAATAATGCATCTTTTGACCTTTTAATAAGTTTAACTCCCCATCAGTCTCCCCACTAATCGCTTTGTCAACATGTCTTTCAGATACATACAGGCTGATCCACTTCCCTGCCCTGTGCTTAATCATGTCCTATCTGTGTAACCTTTGTTACACTTAGTTAATTGTTCTTACATGGTGGAGGCAGTGCACTGGACCGCTCCACTGGGGGTAAGGCTCCAGTACTTCCCATTGCATGATCGGAAAGCACAGCGCTTTGTCTCTCTATCCATCTCCATCTGAAACACCTCCTGATCTGATTCCTCATCCTGATTGGCTGATAAATCCACCCCTAAAAAAACAACATTCAATCATAATGTGTTTGTGCTGACCGACTGTGACAGTGAAGTTAATCAATGTAGCAGTTATAACAAATACTCTCCTCCACACTTACATATGGTTCTGTTTTTCATAAATCTAGAGGTGTAAAAACAAAGGAAAAGGCAAACGAAAAGGAGCAGGATATAGGAAGCACAAGATTTGAAGAGAAAAAAGGAAAGAGAGTAGACGGAGACATGAAAATGAAAGAAGAGCAAAGTGAAGAGGAATAGAAGCATTCTGATGGAGAAGAGATAGTTTTAAAATAATTATACATGTAGTAAAACAAGGTTCTATTAGTTAGCAATAGTAAATGCATTAGGTGTCATGAACTAACAATGAACAATATTTTTTACAGTATTGGTTGATCTTGGCTAATGTTATGAGAAAAAAAAATAATTGTTAGTTCATAATGCATTAATTCATGTTAACTTTTAATAATTTTTAAAATTGAGTAAAATCTTTTAAATGTATTAGTATATTTTGAAATTAGCATTAACCAAGATTAGTAAGTGCTGTACAAGCATTGTTCATCGCTAAATCATGTTAACTAATGTAGTTAACTAATGTTAACAAATGCAACCTTATTGTAAAGTGTCACCATAAATTATGCATTAAAAGTATAGTTCACTCAAAAATGAAAATTCTCTCATCGTTTTGTCACCCTCATGCCATTCCAGATGTGTATGACTTTTTCTTTTCTGCTGAACACAAACAATTTTTTTTAGAAGAATATCTCAGCTCTGTAGGTCCATACAATGCAAGTCAATGGGTTCCAAAATGTTGAAGCCCCAAAAAGCACATAAAGGCAGCATAAAAGTAATCTGTAAGACTTCAGTGGTTAAATCTGTATCTTCAGAAGCAATATGATAGTGTTGGGATCGAAACATGTCAATATTTAAGTCATTTTTTTACTTAAAAATTCTCCTCCCTGCCCAGGTAGCAATATGCACGAACAAAAGAAGAATGTGAAAGTGAAAAATGTTTTCTTAAATATTCATCTGTTTCTCACACACACCTGTCATATTGCTTCTGAAGACATGAATTTTACCACTGGAGTCGTATGGATGACTTTTATGCTGCCTTTATGTGCTTTTGGAGCTTCAAAATTTTGGTACTCATTAACTTGCATTGTGAGGACCTACAGAGCTGAAATATTCTTCTAAAAATCTTCATTTGTGTTCAGGATTGCATGATTGTGAGTAAATGATGAGAGAATTGTGATTTCTGGGTGAACTATTCCTTTAAGATTCAAATTCTTGTGATGCTTTGAGCATGCATGCACACCTATTCACATAAAATAAACACGCAATTTTTGTTGCTTTACTATCATTACTGTATATTCGCCTAAATATGGTCCATATCTGAAATCTTAGACAAATAACAAGTATTCTATTATTATTAATTACATTATTATATATAAATACATTTTATGTAATTATTTATATATTTTAACTAAAAGTATTCATCATGTTAACCATAAAAAATTATGGTTAAAATTAGACCATACCCTGGCGCGTGGAAACGTTTCTTTCGTTGCTGGCAGTGAGCACCACTTGCCCGTGGCTTTGCACGAGGACAAAAAGCTCATCTTTGCCGACGCGCGCGCTCTTTCCGGACTTCATGGTCCCTGTGGGACCCGTGGGAGCGATGTACTTGCCAGTCGCATCCCGAAAAGCGACCTTACCCGCCCGAAACTCCAGAGTGAAGCCGGTGTCGGTGTCGGGTTTGGTTACCAGGGTGCCGCTGCACGTGAGGAAGCGGTTGTCAGCTGTCTGCAGATGATACCGGTGATCTAGGTACACGAGAGTGAGCAGCGAGTCCACACCCCAAGGTACGTCCCGGTCCACGGCGAGCTCGTTTCTCTCGGTGCGCAGGTGAGCGTACCGCTTTCGAGCGATGCTGTATACGTTCACCTGAGGATGGACCGCCAGATGCACATTCCATTTCTCCGCAGGAGAGATGCTTTGCGCAAAGCATACAATCCGGTCCTCGGTGCCGCCCAGGTAGCGTGCGTTTGGCTCGGACTGCAGGGACCACCGGCCGTCATCGTGAGCGATCACTAGGAACCGACAATCCGGGCCGGGTTGCTCGCTGTCGGCGGTCACGTTGCCATCCTTGTCGGTGGCGAGGTATCTGCCCATGTGGCTTTTGATGAACACGGCATTGGAGTCTCCGTGATCTCCAGACTGCTCCAGGGTCCACACTTGCTTTTTCTTCATGGAGGTCGCAGAGGCGTTGATTTTAAAGCCGAATGTCTCCGCTGTGAGATATTTGTTATTTGCGTTTATAAGGCCGAACCGAATCACCAAAGTCTCGCCAAATCCTTCAGAAGACATTGTAGATCTGTTTGGGTGTTACGGTTCGGTGAGAATTTAATCGGGTGACCAGCGGTTCTGAGTGGGTGTGACAAGTGATACACTATGGCGCGCCAGAGAGAGAGAGAGAGAGAGAGAGAGAGAGAGAGAGAGAGAGAGAGAGAGAGAGAGAGAGAGAGAGAGAGGTGGTGGTGCAGGGTCTTGCTTTTGATGCTGAAATGTTTGTGTAAACTTTTTTAGCATCTTGTTCTTTTATTACACTTGGAGACACAATGCGTTTGGATACCGCTGTGTGCACCACATGATTTAACCTAGTAAAATGAAGAGACGGATCCCGTTATCTTCTCACGTCAGCCACGCTGCTGTTGCTATAGGAACCCAGGGAGCATCCCACTTAGCAGATAGGGGGTATAAATCGGACGTTTCATCACGATACGATCTTGAATCGATTCTCTTGGGCTGCGATCCGATATTTGCCGATACTTCAGTGTCTGCTGCGATAGGATTCGATAGCGATCGATATTCCGATATTATTTGCCTATTTTACACAATCAATTACTTTTTTCTTTTCTTTTCTTTCCTTTTCTTGGCCCTCTAATGCAACCAAAATATAATTTTATTATTTTATTCAGCTCTCTGTATACACATTGGGACATCCACAACAAAATAAGGTACTTCAGATGTTGAAAAAAAAATTATACAGATAAATAATATAAGAAATAAAGTCACAGTAAGTGATCATCACTCGTTTGATGACAGCTAATTTTTCAGTTTAGTCCAATTCAGAATACTTACATACCCATGACTTGTTTCCAACTCTCCGTGCTATCCATGGTTTTCTTGGCTACAACTTCCACAGCTGTAATTAAAAATTCTGTTACAGTTAACTGGGATAAATGTTAGTAAGTGTGTTGATGTGTAGATGTGTAGTCTTATAACTGATGCTGGAGCTGAGCAAGTGTTTCTTTTTCCCTCGTTAGTGCTGTTCAGAATGTCGCCATTGTCAAGATGTTTCACATGGTTGAACTTCTCCATGATACATTAAAATAGCAAATTCTCATGTAAAATTAAAATGGGTCGCGCATGTGAGCCGCTCTGCGTTTGTCATGAGAGCTCACATTTTAAGGAGTGCCCGGTTGATGCGCTGTCAATGGAGCTCGCATTTCGCGGGAAGGCCGGTTGACGCGTGAGCACGACGCTAAAGCAGAGCACAATTTGGCTTCAAAGACCCCGCACAAATCCGTGTCCCACATGAAAAGCATATTTAGCGCTCATAAAGTCAAATTAAGGTCATCGCCTGACGGAAATGTGTACGGACGTGGCTGACATGAGAGTATTAAAATAAAGGTACATCTTAAAAAAATGTCTATATCGATATTTATGCATTGTATCGATAACATTGGATTGATGCATCGATCCAGATCGATGGATCGTTACACTAGTAATCTTTGAACTCAGCTAGCATTGCGGTGCCTGTGGTTCAGACTCAGAATCGGCAGGTATGATAGCAGCCGGCGGCCGCCTCACATGTTTTTGAGTTGCGGCGTTAAAGCACTGGGACAATTTTGCCTCAACACATCTGGGCCAGATCAGGCCACTTCTGGAAATGATTCGGCTTGGATTGGAGTTGGGAGAGAGGCTGCATTACATGTATAACATAAAATTAATATCATAAACCTGTAATGTCGGAAAATTTGTAAACAACACGGTTAATGTCATCGTGAAAACATTAAATCTGCCTGTTATATCTCAAATATAAATAAATTCTACAAATTTCAGCTGTTTGCTTTGTAAAAGGCGCATTTTGTAAAATGTGCTTCATTTTGTGCATTCAGGTAAGGGTGTTCGATTTCTATTTTTTTGGAGTTGACTCCGATTCCCGACTCCAGCTGTTGGAGTCAATAGAATCGACTCTTCGACTGACTTTCAGTCAGGATAGTTTCAAAATTCAGGGCCATCACCAGGGATGGCCATTAGTGGGCAGTGCCTTCCCAAGTGATATATTTTCACCCCCAAATTTGCTTGTCAGGCATGAGTGGAAAAGATAGTCAATCCGCGCATCTTATCACGTGGCTCGCTGTGCATGACACTGCAGAGAATCACAGCATGTGGAGGCTCATGCTATTCTCCGCAATCCACCCACAACTTACCACGCGCCCCATTGAGAGCGAAAACCACTAATCGCGACCACAAGGAGGTTACCCCATGTGACTCTACCCTCTCCTACACGTCCAAATCACCTAAGTCATGGAGCTGACCGGTCCTTTAATGGAATTATTCAAACAAGACCTTCCTCTCCTGGATTACACCGTCAAATTCTGCCAACTCGTCACTTCCTCCACTGTCTCGGACTCCTACCTCTGTGCCATTTATGGAATGGGCTTAAACTTCCATCATCCCACAGCCCTTCCGCAAGTGGAGAACCTTGCCTTTTTAGAATATATCCAAGCCACGCTGTCCCTACATCTCCTCTCACCTCTAACGACCCACAAGGAAGACGACTTCCACGACTCCTTCCAAGCCTGCCACGGTCAATGAGCCAGCGCCCACACCTGCCATGGTCAACGAGCCAGAGCCAGTGCCTGTAGCCTCGACCATCCCAGAGCCAGTGCCTATAGCCTCGACCGTTCCAGAGCCAGTGCCTGTAGCCTCGACCATTCCAGAGCCAGTGCCTGTAGTCTCGACTGTCCCAGAGCCAGTGCCTGTAGCCTCGACCATCCCAGTGCCAATGCCTGTTGCCTTGACTGCCCCTGAGCCAGCTCTAGCCAAGCTAATAGACCTGGACTTGCTCACTGCCCTGGTTCCCACCCTGACAACCCTTCATCCTCCGCTGGTTCCAGTCAGCTTAATGGACACTCTGGTTCAGTCCAGTACCCTGGCCCTTCCTCCTCCTCCTGGTCAGCCGGTTCCCCCCAAGTCACCGGCTTGACCATAGACCCTTGAGTTTTCACAGGCAAGGGGATCTGTCGACCCTTCGACTCCGCCTTGGCCCTCTGAGCCCTGGACTCTGCCTTGGCCCTCCGATCCCTCATTAACACCTCGGCTCTACATCCCCTCTCCACCATGGGCCGTCAGCCTATCGCCGTCACCAGGGTCCCTCATCCCTCGAGCTCCGCCTTGATCCGTCAGTCACCTGGCTCCGCCTTCGGCTCCACCAGGGACCTCCTCCCGTCCAGCTCCGCCTTGGTCCTCAGTCCCAACGGCTCCACCTCAGTCCTCCAATCCCCCAACTCCACCTCGGACCTCCGAGCCTTCAGCGCTGCCTCGGTCCCTCGAGCCCCCAGCTCCACCATGGTCCTTCGAGCCATCGGCTACGCTCCGGGCACTAAGATCCCCAGTTCCGCCCCTCGAGCCTCTCACGGTTCCACCTTCCATGGTTCCGCCCCTTGAGCCTCCCACGGCTCCGCCCTCAGAGCTTTCCATGGCTCCACCTGCCTTCGTCGAGCCTCTCCTAGCTCAGCCCTCAGACTCTTCCACGGCTCCGCCCTCAGACTCTTCCACAGCTCTGCCCTCAGAGTCTTCCACGGCTCCGCCCGCTTCCCCAGAGTCTCCTCCTCCAGCAGTTCCACCTCCTGATGCAGTCCTTGCCCTGTGGCTGCCTCCCAGGCCTCCTGACGCAGTCCTTGCCCTGTGGCCGCCTCCCAGGCTTCCTGATGCAGTCCTTGCCCTGTGGCCACCTCCCAGGCCTGCTGACCCAGTCCCTGCCCTGTGGCCACCTCCCAGGCCTCCTGACCCAGTCCCTTCCCGGTGGCCACCTCCCAGGCCTCCTGACCCAGTCCCTGCCCTGTGGCCACCTCCCAGGCCTCCGGATCCATTCACAGCCCTTAAGCCGCCCCCCAGGCCTCCTCCTTGGATCCTTCTTCACCTTCTGCATCACCCTACTCCCTCATCCGTCTTTGGGCGCCAGGAGTCGCCCTTTAAAGGGGGTGGGTAATGTCACAGTCTGTCTCCCTCACGTTCTTCAAGGACTCTTATTTTGAAGTTTTCCTCCGGACTACATCTCCCATGTTTCATTGCCCTCATCGCTTCCATCTGTTTCTTATTATCCTCACCTGTATTCCATTTCCTCATTAGTTCCTTTTGTATAAATATCCTTTTGTTTTGTTTGCATGTTGAGCTTTATTGTTTGTTTCCACTCCAGCGTTTGTTCTACTCCAGCGATTGTGATTAAAGTATTTAAAGTATTTAATCTTGCATCTCCTCTCTTCCTCTTCCACTCCACCAACCCAGCATTACAATCTGATTGCCACTCCGTGATAAAGTTGAAGTTTTTCTGTAACTGCTGATAAGTTTCTCCTACCCTAATCCAAACACTTACATTAGTGGGACAGGAGAAGCTTACTTTAGTCTAGATCGGGGGTTTTCATGGATAGGATCAAGCTTAGAAGCCACTGCCTCTCCTACCATCAAGGAACACATATCTTTGGCTGCCGGCAGAATCAATGTCTCTTCGATGTTATGTGCTTTGTCCACCTTGGCAATCAGCAGCGCAACGTAATATGAAGCTTCAGTGGCCTTTACATTTAATTTGACATGACCTTGAAAGGCTTGAAGTTTTCTTTGGAAAAACTCAGGAGGTTTTCTCACTACCTCAGCATGCTTGGTGTCAAGGTGTCTGCGGAGTTTAGCAGGTCGCATGCTGTCATTAGCTAAAATCTCCTGACAAACGACACATAAAGGCTGTGGTGCATCAATTGATCATGTCCATGTAAATCCTAAACTTAAATACTACTCATAACTGTATTTATTTATCACACATTATACATTTGCACATATACAGTGAAATTCTTTTTTTTTTTCCACATATCCCAGCTAAGCTGGTGTCAGAGTGCAGGGTATCTCATCGTATCGTTGTCTTTTGAGTTTAACCCCTGAAACTGAAGGATTCAAATTTGGTGGTCTCAGAAACCGCTCCATTGTAATTACAGACAAATGTCACGTCTGCTTTATTGGTGAGCTTGACAAATATCCAAGAATTTTCACAAAGATTCTTGATACTGTATATATATATATATATATATATATATATATATATATATATATATATATATATATATATATATATATATATATATTTTGCTTATATTAAGCAACCAAGTTGGCCCGGTTGCTAGGGAGGTTAGAGTCACAGGGTAACCTCCTCGTGGTCGCTATAATGTGGTTCTCGCTCTCGGTGGGGCGCGTGGTGAGCTGTGCGTGTTGCCACCATGCCCGGTTCTACGGGGGTGCTTGAGGGTGCTAAGCACCCTCCAAGCCATGAAGTCCAAGGAATTGTCTGTAGACCTCCGAGACAGGATTGTATCGAGGCACAGATCTGGGGAAGGGTACAGAAAAATTTCTGCAGCATTGAAGGTCCCAATGAGCACAGTGGCCTCCATCATCCGTAAATGGAAGAAGTTTGGAACCACCAGGACTCTTCCTAGAGCTGGCCGCCTGGCCAAACTGAGCAATCGGGGGAGAAGGGCCTTTGTCAGGGAGGTGAACAAGAACCCGATGGTCACTCTGACAGAGCTTCAGCATTTCTCTGTGGAGAGAGGAGAACCTTCCAGAAGAACAACCATCTCCGCAGCACTCCACCAATCAGGCCTGTATGGTAGAGTGGCCAGACAGAAGCCACTCCTCAGTAAAAGGCACATGACAGCCCGCCTGGAGTTTGCCAAAAGGCACCTGAAGGACTCTCAGACCATGAGAAACAAAGATTGAACTCTTTGGCCTGAAGGCAAGCATCATGTCTGGAGGAAACCAGGCACCGCTCATCACCTGGCCAATACCATCCCTACAGTGAAGCATGGTGGTGGCAGCATCATGCTGTGGGGATGTTTTTCAGCGGCAGGAACTGGGAGACTAGTCAGGATCGAGGGAAAGATGAATGCAGCAATGTACAGAGACATCCTTGATGAAAACCTGCTCCAGAGCACTCTGGACCTCAGACTGGTGTGAAGGTTCATCTTCCAACAGGACAACGACCCTAAGCACACAGCCAAGATAACAAGGGAGTGGCTCCGGGACAACTCTGTGAATGTCCTTGAGTGGCCCAGCCAAAGCCCAGACTTGAACCCGATTGAACATCTCTGGAGAGATCTGAAAATGGCTGTGCACCGACGCTCCCCATCCAACCTGATGGAGCTTGAGAGGTCCTGCAAAGAAGAACGGGAGAAACTGCCCAAAAATAGGTGTGCCAAGCTTGTAGCATCATACTCAAAAAGACTTGAGGCTGTAATTGGTGCCAAAGGTGCTTCAACAAAGTATTGAGCAAAGGCTGTGAATACTTATGTACATGTGATTTTTTTTTCTCGTTTTTTATTTTTAATAAATTTGCAAAGATTTCAAACAAAAAAACCCACTTTCACGTTGTCATTATGGGGTATTGTTTGTAGAATTTTGAGGAAAATAATGAATTTAATCCATTTTGGAATAAGGCGGTAACATAACAAAATGTGGAAAAAGTGAAGCGCTGTGAATACTTTCTGGATGCACTGTATGTAAATGAAAGTTAAAGGCAGTATAATGTCAGCATGTCTTAATCATGTAAATACTATGTTTTAAACCATGTATTTTTTTATACCATGTGTTTTTTTTTTTTCCAGGCAATAAAAGGCCAGTAAGACTGAAGAGGATTTGTTTTTGTACCTCTACGAATTAGAAAAGAGTCTCTTTTTTCAATATAACTTCAAATTAACTAATTAAAAAGCTTTAGTTTCTGTAGTTCCAGTATATTTTTATTATTAAAAATAATGTCAATCAAATTAGTATGTATCAGTATAGGAGTGATCCTCTACAATAGCTCTGACCTGCTTACAAGAAGTGTAACTGACTCGCCTACAACACAAACAGTATCATGTCAATTTATTCTGTTGCTATTCACTCTACATGTAGACACATAAATAACTGCTACTATTTCTCTTAACATGCTACAAACTGATAAATAGGCTCATGGCTGATGTTCTGTGCTTGTTTTTATATTCAACAATCAAGAAATCATTGCTGAATACCCTGAAGAAATGGCAGACGTTAATCTTCAGACACCTGTGAAAACCAAACACTGCTTTTCTCCAAACCCTGAAGAAAAAGACTAAACTTCATCCTCAGTCTACTTTGATTGAACTATTAAGTTGTGAACGTGTATGTAAATGTAACTTAGAGGCAGTAAATATAAGCATGACTTTACCATGTTAATACCATGTTTTATACCATGTTTTTGTTTCAGGAAGTATAATATGGAATAACGAGGGAATCTTAACAGAGGAGGCTGTGTAGCTGATCATGGGGAGGTTTTTGCAGCACCTTGGCTAAAGATGAACTGGCCCGAAGGATTTTTGTACTCTGTAAGTTAATGCACTATACATTTACCTGTTTGTGTAGTATATGTGACAGCAGTTATTGTAACGCTAGTTTACTTACATGTTTTAAATTTATATTTATTCATTTAGCAGACGTTTTTATCCAAAGCGACTTACAAATGAGGAATACAGCAACACCAATTTGTCCTAAGGCAATAACATGAGCTGCAATACAAAGTTTCAAATTGCTCAGAGACGTACAGGTATAAGGGAAGAAGGTGAGAGACTGGTGAATTGGAGTTATTATTTAACTGGCAAAGTCTGCGATTAAAGACAGATAAACATGGTCTGTGTGCGCTTCAGAACGAACCGGCGACGCGCTGATCTGTGTGCATGCACGGGGGTGGCGGGGCTCATGGGCTAGAGTTTTTAGCGCAGTTCACCTGCACTGTGAAGTACTCAGTTTAAGCATTCGCGTAATTCCAAACATTAGTTACCGCTATAAAGTTATTATACCACTCTACAAATGCGGAACAGTAAAAGAGATTTTGACAGCGGTTCACAAGATGCGAAACTCATAACTGTCAAACAAACATTGCACTTCCCGTTTCGTAATAAAAGCTCCTGGTGAAGATGAAATAAACACAACTGCACTTGCAGTGTCAAAATAAAAACCCCAGTTTAGAGTGAAGTAAATAGGACAGAAATATATTAATTTATCTTCAAAAAATCTTATCCTGAAAATAATAATAATTCAGTATTATATTATAATAGTAAACTTGACTGGGTTCCACAGTAATAATTTAGTACTATGCAATATTCATCTTGTTTCCAAAAAATAAGTAGTTTTTGCACACCTTGTTCAATCACAAAGAAAAATGTTTTAGTAAAAATATGTGATAGTAAATAAGATTTTTATTAAGCTTCCATGTATGATTGTATGTTAAATATAAGTATAAACGTGAAAATCAATGAAAATTATTACATTTTACTCTCCCTTTAATTTAGTAAAAAAAAAAAAACTGTGGTATGTCTTCATAATTTTTAAATAGATTTTTATTTAATGCCTTTGAAATATTAATTCTACATGGCAAATGATGGTTCCTCTGATTAAAAACAAAAACACACTTAAAAACAAAAACACACATAATTATCGAGATATATCGAATATTGTCAATTTGCTGAAAAATATCGAGATATAAATTCTGAAGCCATATCACCCAATTACAACAGTGTGAGTTGAAAAATTGTCTTTCATGCATTTGTATATGGGCCTAATTGCTGTTTGTAAAAAAATAAAAATAATAATTTCTTCATGCACATGTAAACACTTATATGTGTCATGGGGTAGGGGCAGAGGTAGGACCCAAACGCAGAGTCAAAAACAATGCAGTTTATTAATATAAAAAACAAAGGCCAACATAAAAACTCCCAGGAGGGGAAGACAAACAAAAACTACCCCGTAGGAGAAACAGGGGAATCCAGACTGGGGCAGAGGAAAACAGGACCGACCGGACCAGGAACCAGGTAGGGATCAGGATCGACAGGAACATTATAAAAGACATACAGGACAGATTAGAGAACAAGACGAACATGCACTGGACAGTCTGGGGGCCTGGGAGGCAGCCTCAGGGCAGAGGTGGGTTCAGGCAGCCTGGGAGGCGGCAGAAGGGCAGATGGGACAGAGCATGGGGCGTCAGCCGCTGGAAAGGAACCAGAGCTCAGGGCAGCGGCGGCCACTGGACAGGAGTTAGGAGAGAGCTCAGGGGCAGAGCCGGGACAGGCTCAGGCACTGGGTGTGACAGGGGAACAGTTTTAGTGGCTGTGAGCATAGGCAGTAACTGTGGAACAGCCTTTATGGCTGTGAATAGGCAGTGATTGTGGAACAGCCTTGGTGGCTGTGAGTACAGGAAGGAACAGGGGAACGACCTCCGTGGTCATGGACACTGTCAGTAAGGGGGAACAGCCTTCATGGTTGTGAGTACAGGAAGGGACAAGGGAATGACCTCCATGGTCGTGGACACTGGCAGTGATGAGGGAGCGGCCTCCATGGCCGGGAGCACTGGCAGCGACTGGGGAGCAGCCTCCGTGGCCGGGAGCACTGGCAGCGACTGGGGAGCGCCTCCGTGGCCGGGAGCGCTAGCAGCGACTGGGGAGCGGGAGCCCTTCTTCTACTCTTCTGGATGGCCGGGAGCACTGCTGTGGGAGCAGCCGTCAAGACCAGGGACGCTGGCATTGGGCCGGACGAGGCTTCAGACACTGGCTCTGGGACAGATGAGGCTTCAGGCGCTGGCTCTGGGACGGACGAGGCTTCAGGCGCTGGCTCTGGGACGGACGAGGCCTCAGGAACAGGCTCGTTAACCGTGGCAGGCGTGGGCGTCTGAGGGGCAGGTGCCCTTTTCCTCCTTTTCTGGGCAAAGAGAGGTACTGTTGCAAATACAACCTCCACCTCCTGGCGGTCCATAGCAGCAGGCTCAGGCGAGGCGGATGCCTCTAAGGGAACAGGAGCAGACAGAAAGAGACCCCCTGAGACCATTCTGCCTACAAAAGGATGACCAAAGACAGCCCTGATGCCTTCTGTTAACAGTGCCACACTCCTAAGGCAAGGAGAGTCGAGGTTCAGTGATTTGACCCAACATCTTGCCCGCCCGGTCAGAAAAAGGGAGATGAAAGTGACCCTTTGATATTTGGCCATGAACAGAAAAGATGGCTCCTTAAAAAGCTGGTCGAACCGGGCCAAAAACACTTTGCAGGTGTCTGGATCCCCATTAAAAAAATCTGGGGCTGTTGGACCCTGAGCCCAGTCTGCACAAAGAGGTGAAATGGAGGTTGAGGAGTGGCATAATTCCATCTTTGTGAGAGGGGTGCCCTCGTGCTGTAGCCCGTAATGTTGCTTAATAGTGCAGTGCGCTGCGTGACCGGTTGAAGGAAAAAAGAAAAAAAAAAACTCTGCTGGGTCCAGTATGACCAGTTCGTAATGTCACAGGGTGGGGGCAGAGGTAGGACCCAAACGCAGAGTCAAAAACAAAGTAGTTTATTAATATAAAAAACAAAGGCAAGGCCAACATAAAAACTCCCACGAGGGGGAAACCAACAAAACTACCCCGCAGGGGAAATGGGAATCCAGACTGGGGCAGAGGAAAACAGGACCGACCGGACCAGGAACAAGGTTGGGGATCAGGATCGACAGGAACACTATAAAAGACATACAGGTCAGACTAGAGAACAAGACAAACTGGCACTGGACAGCACACATGAGGAGACTAAAATAGGGAGAGTAATCAAGCGGGTTAATAAAGGGCAGGTGCTTCTAATGAAACAATGAGCAAACAAGGAGGCGGGGTATGACGTCAGACAGAGAAACACACGACGATACAGAAACAAAAACAAACACCACACGATGCACACAACAGGCGACAAATCGAGACAGGACACTTGTGTGAGAGTTCGGCCACACACGCACATGATACCGAAGACTGAAGTGACCGAACCTCAGCACAACATGAAAACCTCTCACGACCTGGGCGCGCAGCACAAAGCGCGTGCCCACGGCCACGAGAGACAGTCATAAAGACAGACAAGTTATTGACGTGAGTGCATGCAGCCAGATGACACAAGCGCAATGCACCCACATCAATAACAGACAGACAAGGAGCATGGTTGTCCGGGCCCCAACACAGACCGGAACCAAACTAGACAGGAAGTCAGGACCTAGACACCACACTCCAGACATGAAACACAACAGGCAGAAGAGCACGCAGCAGGGAATAAAACAGAGACCGTGCGCTCACACAAAGACAGACATGGGCGGATAATGCCACGGTCCCGTCAGACCAAAACCCAGACTGACAAAGTGACATGAACCGTGACAATATGTTTGTAAATGTTGTAAATAATGATGCCATCTATTTTGTGAAGTGCACCAGTCCGTCCTGCAGCAACGCACCCCCACAACATGATGCAGCCACCCCCATGCTTCATGGTTGGGATGGTGTTCTTCTGCATGCAAGCCTCACCCTTTTCCTCCAAACATAACGATGGTCATTATGGCCAAACAGTTTTGTTTCATCAGACCAGAGGACATTTCTCCAAAATGTAAGATCTTTGTCCCCATGTGCACTTGCAAACTGTAGTCTGGCTTTTTTTGGTTTTGGAGCAGTGGCTTCTTCCTTGCTGAGCAGCCTTTCAGGTTGTGTCGATAAAGGACTCGTTTTACTGTGGATATAGATACTTGTCTATCTGTTTCCTCTAGTATCGTCACAAGGTCCTTTGCTGTTGTTCAGGGATTGATTTGCACTTTTCGCACCAAATTACATTCATCTCTAGGAGACAGAATATGTCTCCTTCCTGAGCGGTATGATGGCTGCTTGGTCCCATGGTGTTTATACTTGCGTACTATTGTTGGTACAGATGAACGTGGTACCTTCAGGCATTTGGAAATTGCTCCCAAGGATGAACCAGACTTGTGGAGGTCCACAATTTTTTTTTCTGAGGTCTGGGCTGATTTCTTTTGATTTTCCCATGATGCACTGAATTTGAACGTAGGCCTTAAAATGCACCCACATGTATACCTCCAATTGACACCAATTAGCGTATCAGAAGCTAATAGGCTAATTACCTAAAGGCTTGACATCATTTTCTGGAATTTTCCAAGCTGCTTAAAGGCACAGTTAACTTAGTTTATGTAAACTTCTGACCCCACTGGAATTGTGATATAGTCTATTAAAAGTGAAACAATCTGTCTGTAAACAATTGTTGGAAAAATGATTCGTGTCATGCACAAAGTAGATGTCCTAAATGACTTGCCAAAACTATAGTTTGCTAATATGAAATCTGTGGAGTGGCTAAAAAATGAATTTTAATGACTTCAGTCTAAGTGTATGTAAACCTCTGACTTAAACAGTATTTAATATTAAGATTTTTTTTTTGAAAAGACATAACTTTATATAGGCTACTGTATACTGTTATATTTTCTATCCTGAAAATTCACCCACGTGGCAAAAAATTGTTTTATCGCATATTTTTGCTTATTCTAGGTGAGGCAAGTCCCTTATTTTGATCTTATTTTGGTGCCTTGTTTTTCTTGAGGGATCTGGAAACACTACAACTGGTGTATAACCCACCCATAACTGCCATTTTACTACCATTTTAAAAAGAACGCAATTAACTGTTCTTTTATTTCATTCTAACTGATTACCATTTAAAAACGAGGCTGCGGAATGCCGGAACGGGAAAAATACTGTTTCTTCTCAGAATGAAGCAAAATGAAAAACATTTTGTTTTTAGTCACTGACACTTACATTGTTATTTATACTTTGATTTTAGTTATTTGGAATAATGGAATTTAAATTTGTCTTGGTCTCCACACTCCAAAAAATTATCTCTTTGGTTAAACTTGATTCAGTCATAGACAGTGGTTCCACATGTTTGAAATGAGTTTTTTTAATTTAAAATTACTACGTAATCTCAACTCAAATACTTTGTGAAAAGAGGACCTAACTGAATTGCGTAAACCCAACAAAATTAAAATTTTTAAAGTAGCTCAAATCTTGTTTCTTAAATGGTAGCCTTAAAGAGAACAGTTAATATCATGCACACTTCATTCCTGTCCTCATCTAAGATCAAGCTCCAGTCTTCACCATGATGGTAACCCCCAACAAAACAAAAACTCTTCTAAATCTCGACATACCAAAACATACAACACTAACAAGTATTGCTCTTTATATTCATCTTACACAAAGATACATTAAATAACACTTAACATTTACTCTCCCTGTCAAGTCCCATTCAAAGCATGCTTGGAACTAGAAATCCCCTGCCAGTATCAGTTAATCAGTAACACTTTACAATAAGGTTCCATTCATTAACATTAGTTAACAATATTAGTTAACATGAACTAACAATGAAATATACTTATTAAGCATTTATAAATCTTAGTTAATGTTAATTTCAACATATACTAATACATTTTTAAAATCGAACGTTGTATTTGTTAACATTAGTTGATGCACCATGAACTAACAATGAACAATTGAATTTTTATTAACAAAGATTAATAAATGCTGTAAGAAATGTATTGTTAATTGTTAGTTCACAGTACCTAATACATTAACTAATGTTAACAAATTAAACCTTATTGTAAAGTGTTACCAGTTAATCAAACAGAAAATAAGGATTGGATGTTTTTTTCTCTCTCAATAAAACAGCTCATTTAAATTAAATTCACTTGGTTATATGCATGTTTTGAGTCATTTGAACAAGGGAAGATTCAGTAAACCTAATAATAATAATAATAATATATATATATATATATATATATATATATATATATATATATATATATATATATATATATATTATTATTATTATTATTTTATTTTTTTATTTATTATTTTAGTTTACACAACATTTTTATTTAAAGTGCAGGGTGCTCCACATGCACAATCTCACTCTCCTATAAACAATTAGATAAAGTCAAGTGCAATAAATTGTAGAACCAAAAAAAATCATCATATTGCAATAAAAATATGTAACAGTACTATATTAATATATAAACATATTAAACATTGACAGAAGGATTTATAACATTGGGAATAAAAAGCTTAGAAAATTAATGGTTACAAATGTCCATACATTTCCTCTGCTGAGTTGAAAATATGGAAGTCTAAGGAAATGATGAAGGAAGCAGGAACTTGCATAGGTTATTTTTGGGGCAAGTAGCAGCTTTCCTCTCCTCCACGTAAGGACAGGATATTGATTGAGTCCTTTGTGCTCTGTTGACTGTTAGATAGAAATTAAATCTCTTCACTCATTCTCTCCTTCTCTCTTCTCCACATACAGACACACTCATGCTTCAAGGGGCATTCAAGAGGTACACTTATTGATTGCATTACATTTACTGATTGAACAATTGTTTCGAATTTTACAACATGTCATGTCGTCCGCCAGACGCGTCCGGTGTGCGACCCCCTTAAAGGCCGAAGCATACTTCACTCAAGTATGCAAACGCAGACGCGAGCGCTTGGCCAGCGCCTGGTCCTGTTGTGCATAGATTAAGTGTGCTCTTGCATTGTTCTGGCAGTTACAAACCTCAGACCACAAGAGGACAATAGATTTTTTTAGACGTGACCACGAAACAAGAAAATGCTGACTTCGGAGGCTGTATATGGAGGTTCGGTGACCAGTTCCTTACGAGTTCCTTTCATTCAAAACAGCTGTCAGTTAAGCCATTAACTGATTAGGCAGCAAGTCAGCTACCTACATTTTCGGATGCAGCCCGGATGTGGTAGATGAGTCGATAGTTGAGGAGTGGGGAGAGACACGGAGAAAAAACAAGATCGTTTGAATGGACTGGGGACAAAAAGTTGTATATATTTTTCGAAAAGTTTCGACTCAAATTGCTGCCCGAGTGCCATGACAGTTGTTGATTGAAAGAAGAAAATCCGCTTTAGCTCCCCTTGCGGCAATGCTGAGAATGCAGCGCGTACTTGCGTTGTGTTATGAATTGAGCGCTGACACTTTTCACAACGACGCGTGAAATCGAGCTTGCGTAGCAAGGCGCGTCTGCGTTCACGTTCTTGTGTTGAGTATGTCTGGCCTGCATTACAACCTCGGGTGTGCATTATTTTTTACAATAATTCAACGGTCCGTCATCAATTATTCCTTATATATATATATATATATATATATATATATATATATACAGGTGCGTATCAATAAATTAGAATGTTGTGGAAAAGTTCATTTATTTCAGTAATTCAACTCAAATTGTGAAACTTGTGTATTAAATCAATTCAGTGCACACAGACTGAAGTAGTTTAAGTCTTTGGTTCTTTTAATTGTGATGATTTTGGCTCACATTTAACAAAAACCCACCAATTCACTATCTCAAAAAATTAGAATATGGTGACATGCCAATCAGCTAATCAACTCAAAACACCTGCAAAGGTTTCCTGAGCCTTCAAAATGGTCTCTCAGTTTGGTTCACTAGGCTACACAATCATGGGGAAGACTGCTGATCTGACAGTTGTCCAGAAGACAATCATTGACACCCTTCACAAGGAGGATAAGCCACAAACATTCATTGCCAAAGAAGCTGGCTGTTCACAGAGTGCTGTATCCAAGCATGTTAACAGAAAGTTGAGTGGAAGGAAAAAGTGTGGAAGAAAAAGATGCACAACCAACCGAGAGAACCGCAGCCTTATGATTGTCAAGCAAAATCGATTCAAGAATTTGGGTGAACTTCACAAGGAATGGACTGAGGCTGGGGTCAAGGCATCAAGAGCCACCACACACAGACGTGTCAAGGAATTTGGCTACAGTTGTCGTATTCCTCTTGTTAAGCCACTCCTGAACCACAGACAACGTCAGAGGCATCTTGCCTGGGATAAGGAGAAGAAGAACTGGACTGTTGCCCAGTGGTCCAAAGTCCTCTTTTCAGATGAGAGCAAGTTTTCATTTGGAAACCAAGGTCCTAGAGTCTGGAGGAAGGGTGGAGAAGCTCATAGCCCAAGTTGCAGTGTTAAGTTTCCACAGTCTGTGATGATTTGGGGTGCAATGTCATCTGCTGGTGTTGGTCCATTGTGTTTTTTGAAAACCACAGTCACTGCACCCGTTTACCAAGAAATTTTGGAGCACTTCATGCTTCCTTCTGCTGACCAGCTTTTTAAAGATGCTGCTTTTATTTTCCAGCAGGTTTTGGCACCTGCCCACACTGCCAAAAGCACCAAAAGTTGGTTAAATGACCATGGTGTTGGTGTGCTTGACTGGCCAGCAAACTCACCAGACCTGAACCCCATAGAGAATCTATGGGGTATTGTCAAGAGGAAAATGAGAAACAAGAGACCAAAAAATGCTGATGAGCTGAAGGCCACTGTCAAAGAAACCTGGGCTTCCATACCACCTCAGCAGTGCCATAAACTGATCACCTCCATGCCACGCCGAATTGAGGCAGTAATTAAAGCAAAAGGAGCCCCTACCAAGTGTTGAGTACATATACAGTAAATGAACATACTTTCCAGAAGGCCAACAATTCACTAAAAATGTTTTTTTTATTGGTCTTATGATGTATTCTAATTTTTTGAGATAGTGAATTGGTGGGTTTTTGTTAAATGTGAGCAAAAATCATCACAATTAAAAGAACCAAAGACTTAAACTACTTCAGTCTGTGTGCATTGAATTTATTTAATACACGAGTTTCACAATTTGTGTTGAATTACTGAAATAAATGAACTTTTCCATGACATTCTAATTTATTGAGATGCACCTGTATATATATATATATATATATACTGTATATATATATCAGTATACAATTTATACATCTATATTTTTTTCCAACATAAATTTGTTTCTCTTATTTCTTTGGTCTTATTGTTCAAGCGACTTTATGTAGACTGGCTCTACACTTCTAGACCACATTTTCAGGTACCAAAAATTCATTTTTTCCTGAAAATTCCTCCAGACATGTTAATCATAATGATCAAGTCTATTCTAAAATATTTAAAAGATAACAAACTTATAGCAAATTTATAATTGGTAGTGTAAACAAATATTTGAGCAGGAGTATCTTGCAAATCCATAATAATCAACATGACAGTGAACTCAAACTCAACTTAAAATGCATTCATTGTGCATTTTTCTTGTGGAAAGAGTGATCTTCCTTAGTGACATAGTGTCATCTCATAATGACCAAACGCTTATGTTGCAAGAGCAATTTTTTTATTTTTTTTATTTTTTTATTAATTGTAAAAATAAAAAATAAAAATAAAAATAAATAAAGAAATAACACAATAAAGAGTTTGAAGACTATTAAGAGTCGGTGAAGCAAATTTCCATATAAGATGCTCAATCTTTTGCTACTTGTGAGCATGTTTTGTAAACATCAGCTATACATGACACATGATGCAACAGATACTAAATGTTGCATCTCTCTCTTTGTCCAAATACCTCATAGAAATTAGATGAAAATGAGAAATAAAGCAACATCTGAACTGCTCCATCCTGTCTAGTCTGTTAGGGGACTTGTGTTCATGATAAGACAGATATGCTAAGAAATTGAGGCATCTTTAGAATGATTAAAACTGAACCCATCTGTGTGTCATGAAATTATTACATATTCATGCATTAAATCTTGAATGATATATGATTTTGTCATTCACAGACTCAACAGCTCTCTCTGCTGATGATACTAAAGTTCAAACTCCTCTATTGCAATTTCTCCCTCTCGATGTCAATATAAAAATCATTGTATATCATATAAAATTACAGATTTTTTTATTTATTCTCGTATCTTTAATAAACGAAATCCTCTCTAACCTCTGCTGTTTTTGTTTTGTACAAATGACAGCACACAAAACATGATTAGTAAATTAACGTGTTCCGTGTCCTGATCCTATTGTTCTTCACACTATATCTTGTATAATTTTCAGCATGGGTAAGTGCTAAAACAGAGGATCTCATTTACAGATGACATGCATGTGTGCAGGAGTGTGAAATGCAAAATTTAAACTGCTCTGTTTTTCAAACTGTGCGTGAGTTTGTGCGTGTTCTGGCACATGCGCATTCTTGAAATGACATCTTGTCAGGACCACCCTCTTTAACTTATCTAGTATATCAGAGTACTCACCTGGTAAATAATGTGTTTATTGTGTTGCATTTTGTGGCTGAATCTGCTTGCTTAATGTGCATTCCCTGTGTTTTTGTTACACTGTCCAGTAGTCGCCTAATTAGATAACATAAGGGTTGCTTCTACCCTGTAGCTCAAACAAATGCTGCCCTAGAGAGCAATCATTGAACTCTGAAAAGCTCTAATCAGGCTTGAGTGGGACTGACCAACTGACATGCAAAAACAATACCTGGGAAACGTTTGAGGTTACATTATGGCTTCCATGTACCTTGCTCACAAATCAGTCATTCTGAATTCCCCTCCGTCACCCCCAGCTGTTTTGGTTTTATTTTCATATTAGGAGTTTACCTGTTCTTATTGCTTAGGGTGAGCAACATCCAACAGTCCATCCTATCAGGTCTTTGCATGTGAGTGTGTGTATTACCTGTAAATATTTCCATATAGGATACTTCAGGTCTGATGGGTGGAGACAGTATATAAGTAAGCCAACAAGACAGTTGTAATTTTATGGTTTACTCTTGCACTGTTATGTTGTATACACAGTAAGGGGCAAATTTGTTTTACAAAATGAAAGAAAGAAAAAAAAAATAATAGACTCCCAATCACTCTTTCTAATTTCCGCTTTAAGGGGTCACATGACAGTCTTGGTGTTCCAAAGTACAACACTATGTGACTCACCCAGAGAATTCCTTATAAGGAGATTGGATAAATATCTCTTAAAGGGGCACAGTCACAGAACAAAGTGTCTCTGTAAACAAAACAAAATGCAAAGTTTATCTCATTTCCTTTCTGCTGGGTAGTGTGACACATTTGGACACTATATATGGCAATACAGCATAATAAACAGTTCACTCATTGTGGATGTTGGTGAGCTCCATCTGAATATGCATGTCTCTGTCAAAACAACTCAATGTGAGGCATGAATTAAAAATCACACTTAAAACTTTAACCAAATTTACCTCTCAATGAGTTTATATGTTATGCTTATTTCAAGAGTAACCCGAATTAATCTCCGCTTCCTATATTTTCATTCTGCTACAGAGTAGACTAACCTCGACTTCCTCTCTGATTTGTCACATTGTGCTGTGCCTGTTAGACTTCTCCTCTTGTCTCTTTTCCTCTTCCTCTTTCTGTTTGAAACATCCTTATAAGGGCTTGAGCAATCTGCTAATGAAAGAAACTAAATGGAATCCAAAACTGATAAAACACCACCATAAACACACACATATGTAATTCTTATTACCCTTACCAATGGAAGTAATGAACCCCCACACCCTATCTATCTCCTCCCACAAGATACGGCTGATATACGCCCTGCAGGACTGAGAATTAATGTCATAACCATTTCCTTCTTTAGGAATGAATAGTGGAGAATATTTGATAAATTATGTGGGAATGGGCTGTAACTATGATTTATTCAACTCAGTGACTGCTTATCTATTCTTAATGACTCATTGAGTTACAGGTATGAAATTAAGCTGCTCATTCGCTGAAATACACAGTTGAGTCATCTCACTGTGGGAGACGTATATAGATAGTCAAAAGTCAATATTACTATTGCTGCACACGTTTGTCAGTATGGATGTGTTTTGGTTAGGGGTGGGCGTTGTATTGGATGTCATTGCAGTTACATGGATCATTCCAAACTCGTTGATGACAGCTGCTTTCACCACTAGATAAATCACAGAGCAGTGTGCTTTGACAAATCACTGCGCTGTGGTGGCATACTGTTGCTGGATGGATGTAACCACATATTCAGAATTGGGGGACCAAATGCAATAGTTTAAGAATCAACCGTTGAAAAGGGGACAGCTGTATCAATATGACCAGTTTCTGAATAACAAATGTAAAATTCAAAGTTTGGTCATCTTTTTAGTTTAAAGGAATAGTTCACCTAAAAATGAAAATTCTCTCATTATTTTACTCACCCTCATGCCATCCCAGATGTGTATGACTTTCTTCTGCTGAACACATGCAAAGATTTTCAGAAGAATATCTCAGCTCTGTAGGTCAATAGAATGCAAGTCAATGGTGGCCAGAACTTTGAAGCTACATAGAGCATGTAAGGGCAGCATAAAATTAATTCATATGACTCCAGAGGTAAATCCATGTCTTCAAAAGAAAATGATAGGTGTGGGTGAGAAACAGATATTTAAATGGATAGTTCACCCAAAAATGAAAATTCTCTTATCATTTACTCACCCTCATGACTTACATAATTATCTGCTTCTCACACACACTTTTCATATTGCTTCTGAAGACAGGGATTTAACCACTGGAGTTGTATGGATTAATTTTATGCTGCCTTTATATGCCTTTTGGAGCTTCAAAGTTCTGGCAGCCATTCACTTGCATTGTATGGACCTACAGAGCTGAGATATTCTTCTAAAAATCTTCATTTGTGTTCTGCAGAAGAAAGAAAATCACACATCTGGGATGGCATGAGGGTATGGGAGGACATGTAGTTCCCTTTGTAAAATCATCAGAAATGAACATGGAATCTCTTTCAAGTAGTATAAGAAGCTTCTTTGTATCATTTTGTTGTAATGGAATGGTGGTTAATACCAAGAAACCACAGCTTTACAGTAGCTACTGTGGTATTGAGGCAGCAATTATGTTTACCATGGTAAGTGTTAGGGGCATTAATGTTCTCAGGGTAGTCACATTTGAAATTTAATATACATAATAATATTTAATATATTGTGTAAAAATATTACAAAATTCTGTAAAGCAACCATATTAGACATGTAATATATGTGAGAATGCGGGGGTGCATTAATGCAGCAGATTGTCTTTACGCATGACGTATTTACGCAAAAGCCGAGCATGCAGGAAGTGCTCTAAAGACTAGTTGATGCCAGCAGCATGCTCTTATTTTGTATCCCTATGATAAGCTATATAATGCCAAAATGCTCGATCTGGCACAGCAAATGTATACGGGTGGCACAGGCCCTGACCAAAAAAATCGTGCACGTTTAATTAATTCCTGCACAAGATACTGAGACAAGGGTACTGCTGCAGCAGGCGTTTTTACCAAGATGCAAACGACCCCAATGCATCGTGTACGAACATTACATGCGAAACCGTGCAACACTGACAAATTTATGTGAATGGGAATTTAAATTTGAGCTCACAAATGACCATGTAGTATCAATCATGATAATTTTTCAGTACTGTAAAAATGAACAACGCCCACGGCGTTCATCTAATGATCCAAATGGACAGTGATCAGAATGCGTAGTGTGTGTGTGTGTGTGTGTACATACGCGAAATATAAAATGTCTTTCATATTTTCATCATGAATTAAGCACATTTGCCATGATTATGTGAAATGATCATTGAAAAGTCTCAGTGAGTAGATTGGTTTTGTTTTACCAATAATGGTGGACTGCGTTTTACACAAACATGCAGATCAAACGGTCATTTAAGTGCATTAAATAATACTTTGCATTAAATAATACTTAATAAAACGTTCAGATGTGTGCACTTAGTACATTACAATAAGACAAACAAATGTTGTCATTGTCACACCACAGTTGTCCGCGTCCTGTCGTTACTTTAAACAGAATAAGCACCTTTTTTAATGCATTTTAAATAAGTCACTTACAGTTGTGCCGGTTAGCTAGTCAGTCGCTGTTTAAAATGTACTGAAACTTGACAAACTAAGCAGCCCAGCATTCTGCACTTAAAACCTATAGATGATGACTGTGTCCCATTCTAAATTATTATAAAACATACTTACTGTTGCAATATATATATATATATATATCATTTTATATCATATATATTTATGATTATTTGGTATTAAAATGACTTTAGCCTGCTTATCTTGTGTCATTAGCCCTGCAATACATTATTTCAACTCAGAACTTGAATTTCAAGCAACGAGCTTGAAACTCACCAAGTGGACGCCGGCTGGCCAATCAAATCGCTCGATGCCGAAAGTTTACCTTATATGGACGGAGCCGGCCTCAGCGCTGGGTATAAAGTTGTGACCCACCTCACCCTCAGTATTGTGAGTTTTCAGTGCACGCTGAGAAGATCGTCACATCCCTTGTTCCCAATAACCTACTAACACACAGGTGAGAAAGGCGTTGACAGTTTTCATTAATTTAATATTCCATAAAGCGGTAGTTTGAAATGTAATTTATTTGAACCTACGCTGAAAAATGAACATTGATGTGAATGCATTTAGGTTCTGATAATGTCGTTTATTTTGATTAAACGGTATTAGTTATTGTAAGCTTAGAGAGCTGTACCCTTAAGGTTATTAATTGGTTTGTTATTAATGTGCTTTTGTTTTTAAATGAAGATTTATAACCTGATATTGATGGCATCAACCGGTAGCACTTCTATTGAGCTTGGTTATTTCGAATGCGGTTTTGTTGGTTTAAGCAAATGGGGATTTAAACGTTTTTGAATTGCGCTTGTAGTGCTATTTTAATAATGCAGATTTAATAAAATAAGTGTCCTCCATGGCCGTGCTCGCAGTATGAATGGTGGGTGTGGCTACTACTGTAACGCATTAACCGGCATTTTTCTGTCGTCATAGCTTTTGGGCCAGTTAAACTGGTGTTTTTAAATGTTCAAGTAGCCTTACCTAGATGTCTTCAAACTAAAAAATGTAATGTTAAGCGCTTCGTTTCGAACGAGGAATTTGAAAGGCTAGTTATTCAAATGACCATTCATTCTAACCAAATAAGATGGCAGTTCTTTGCATACGTGTGTGCATGTGGGGTTTCCCGCAGTATGTCAGTTCCTCTTCTATTTAGACAAATCTGGCGCTTTTACTTTTGCGAGCATCGGGCCTCTAAATGGTGGTCATTTTGGTCAGGCGCTTTTCTCGGCCGCCTTTGAAATTGGGAGTGGTCGTGTCTCTTGGTCTGATTCCACACGCTGAATCGGCGGCATTGAGCTGCTCAAACTTATTGCCATATAAGGCAATAGTGAGACTGCCTGACCACTTCCTTTGTCTCAAATCGCTCGATTTCAACCCTGCGCCTTTGCGCCGCCTACTGGGCTGTCGGCTCTTTATAAGTGCTTACTCATCGCCCATAGGAGATACACTATCAACGATCACGCTTTTTACGATTTTGCTTCCTTCACAGCCATGGATGAGGAAATCGCTGCCCTGGTCGTTGACAACGGCTCCGGTATGTGCAAAGCCGGTTTTGCTGGAGATGATGCTCCTCGTGCTGTGTTCCCCTCCATTGTTGGCAGACCCAGGCATCAGGTATGAACCGTTGCAATTTGACTTAATAGTACAATGCACGAATTAAGTTCACCTCTTCCCACAAAGTTTTCAGTGGTCTTGTACTACTGTACTTTATTTAGGTAAAACTTAAAGTTCCAGTGGGTGTGATGAATAAATTGGCTATGAACAATTTTGACATCACTTAAATCTGTGTTAATAAAAATGCAGTTCATAGTGCACTTACTAAGGTTTATTTTAACTTGTGTTGAAATTTACAGCCTTTAAGCTTTGTTAAATGTTAAAGTATTGTTCTTAACTAATGTTGTCAACAAATGGAATCCTGTTGTGAAGTGTTATCATAAATTGTTCAAGACCACTTTGTCTTCAGTTTGAGTTGATAAACCAAAACTTCATGCAACCATGAATCAGTGTAACGTTTTTAAAGATTAGTGTCCTTTTTGCTGTTTAGGTTGACCAAGAGTTAGTGAAACCTATGTGGCAAATTTACTACTAGTTCACTTAACTGGGTTTTTTTTTTTTTTTCCTCTTTAGGGAGTGATGGTTGGTATGGGACAGAAAGACTCCTATGTGGGAGATGAGGCTCAGAGCAAGAGAGGTATCCTGACCCTCAAGTATCCTATTGAGCATGGTATTGTGACCAACTGGGATGATATGGAGAAGATCTGGCACCACACTTTCTACAATGAGCTGCGTGTTGCCCCAGAGGAGCACCCTGTCCTGCTTACAGAGGCCCCCCTGAACCCCAAAGCCAACAGGGAGAAGATGACACAGGTGTGTTTTTATTTATATGGTCACTACTTTCCTAAAGTCATGATCAGACTTTTCTTTTGCCTCCTTTTCCTTCCATTCACTTCATTCCTTTTGCATTTCCTCTCAGGCTCTGTTCTCTGCCATGATCTCCTGTTAGGAGGGTCAAAAGGTTCATTCTCTGCAATTTCCTGCATGGCAGCCTCTTTAACACTTATTTTGTGACAAGTTTTAGCATGGCCCAGTTTTGTTCACTTAACCATGCTGTGCCTTTTGGTTTAGATATGGATGCCTTTGCCACATCAGCAAAGATTTGCTTTTAACTCTGGGGAAACTCTCTTTCAGATCATGTTTGAGACCTTCAACACCCCTGCCATGTATGTGGCCATCCAGGCTGTGCTCTCTCTGTATGCCTCCGGTCGTACCACCGGAATCGTGATGGACTCTGGTGATGGTGTCACCCACACTGTACCCATCTACGAGGGTTATGCTCTTCCCCATGCCATCTTGCGTTTGGATCTGGCTGGTCGTGACCTGACAGACTACCTGATGAAGATCCTGACCGAGCGTGGCTACAGCTTCACCACTACGGCCGAGAGAGAAATTGTCCGTGACATCAAGGAGAAGCTGTGTTACGTGGCCCTGGACTTCGAGCAGGAGATGGGCACCGCTGCTTCATCTTCCTCCCTGGAGAAGAGCTATGAACTGCCTGACGGACAGGTCATCACCATTGGCAATGAGCGTTTCCGTTGCCCTGAGGCTCTCTTCCAGCCTTCCTTCCTTGGTGTGTTTCCTCTTTAAAAGCATGTTGACCTAAAATAATTGGGTGTACTAGGATGATTGACTTATTTTATTTCTTGTGCAGGTATGGAGTCATGTGGTATCCATGAAACTACCTTCAACTCTATCATGAAGTGTGATGTGGACATCCGTAAGGACCTGTATGCCAACACCGTGCTGTCTGGTGGAACCACCATGTACCCTGGCATTGCTGACCGTATGCAGAAGGAGATCACCTCCCTTGCTCCTTCCACCATGAAGATCAAGGTGAAGGCCCTCAACTTTTGACTGAATTTGAGTTTGGTTTACAATGATTGTCGAGCTAACTTTATTCTCTTTTGTAGATCATTGCTCCCCCTGAGCGCAAATACTCCGTCTGGATCGGTGGCTCCATCCTGGCCTCCCTGTCCACCTTCCAGCAGATGTGGATCAGCAAGCAGGAGTACGATGAGTCTGGCCCCTCCATCGTCCACAGGAAGTGCTTCTAAACAGGACTGTTGCCACCATAACTGGCCATGCAGTAGGCTTCAAATGAACGACCAACCTAAACCTCTCGAAGATGACATCAGCATGGCTTCTGCTCTGTATGGCGCATTGACTCAGGATGTGGAAACTGGAAAGGGAGGTAGCTGTCTTATGGGGGAGGAGCTTTCCCTGGGAGGACTTAAATGTACATTTTCTTTTAGTCATTCCAGAAGCATCTACCACTTTGCCCTTGTCACAGTGGTCATACATTACCTTGTTATAGTGTTTATGTAAATTATGTTCTCCATACATTTGTTTCTTTTTGTACTTCAGCCTTAAACTTGGCCCAGTTTGTTGTTGCAATGATAGTGGGGGAGCTTTACCTTTTTTAAAAAGTGAAGATCTTGCAGGATTTCCCCCAGGGTATGTGGATGAGACAATCCCGTGCAAATGTAAGCCAGGGTGTCTCTTTACACTGACAAGTAAACCCAAATAAAACGTGCACATGTAAAACCACACACTGACTACTGTGTTTCTGAATGAAGCATTGATTATGGCAGGGGTCAGCAACCTTTTTGTTTTTCTGGTCAGTGGCTGTGCCATCGCTGTGCAAAAATGTGTAACTGTTACAAACACTATGTATTCAGATTAGTTGGTACAAATTGGGATTACTAGCAGGACTACAATTATCAATATATTTAAAAGATCCTGGCATAAAATATACACCGCTGCTTGCTTTAGAGTGGTACAGGTATGATCCGATGCAAGCTGGAGAGCTCTGTTTCTTTCGTGAATCTGGCGCCACTTACTGTCGCATGCGCAAATAACGTCTCAACTCTTCTAACGAGGTCAAATCATTGAAAGGACTGTTTCATCGCAATGACCACTGGAGAAATAATGTGGAAATTACTACAGTTTTGTCCTTAAATCGGAGAAAAGGGAAACTGTAATATAAACGATGTATACCTTCCAGCTGTGAAGCTGCAGTTTCCCCCCCCCAAAGACCTGATACTTTATGGTAAGATCCATATGAAAATCATGTTAGCTACGATAGATAATTTGTCATAAGTGGTCCCTAATTTCGTCAGACCATGTCCTTGTTTTCGCGGGAGCAGGAATAGAAGCAGAGAAACGACCACTTCTACCGGCGAACGGCAAGTATGCGTGTGTGTTCTCATTTCCATCCTAACTTAAGTTGAAATTAAATTGTAATGATTTTTTTTTTCCCCTCTTTTGGGGGGGATCCAGATTGTGCATATGAATTGAAAATGTTAAGTTCTTGGGGGCAAAGTGCAATGGATAATTTATCGGATTTTAAAAATGATTATAAATGTATTAAGAACAGTTCAAAGGTGAGGGAGAAATACTGGCAAATGTAACATTTGAAAACTCCTAGAAAGTAGGAATAAGTAAATCAACACGGTGTTTTTTTTTTTTTTTTTTCCCCCATTGATCCTCAAACGAACAGAATCACCCATAAACGTTAGCTGGTGATGTTTGGCTGGATCATGAGCAAACGGAGGACAAGCACTGGAGGTATAATGCTGATTAAGAAGAGAGCCTGTGATCTACTAATTGCAGTGGGAAGTCGGTGCCATTTAGTCTGCATGCTAACTGCAATACATGGCAGAATTAAACTTAAGTGTTTCTGAATCTGAAGTATATCTGGTCATTGTTTAATGTTAACCGAGACAGTTTAGTACATCTGTTCTAACTGTATTTTGCTTGAGGAAAATAAACTATTTTCTGTAACCAATCACCTGATTTGGTTAATGCAGAGTTCTACATAAGGACATATTCCGTTTTCCTATTAACAAGGCAGTGTCCCTGTTTTTTCTTATACTGCGTATTATAGCTCCATCACTCATTCAAATACAGATTGTTTGCATTCATGATTAAAATCTTTGAGAAAATATTGCTTTGCCCTTGACTTTATTCACATATGTGATCTTGAGGTAATCAAAAAGTAACAAAGTAATCTTGAGGTAACTGGATTAAGTTACTGAATATTTTGTACTAAGTAATCTGAATTTGTAACTGATTACATTTTAAAAGTAACCCTCCCAACCCTGCACATGGATGTGATTTTTTTCCACAAATATTTCCATTTTGCATTTTTCCTAATTTATTTTTCATTACAAATTATATTATCAGTATAACAGTTTGAGTGAAAAATGTTTGCAAAACCTGATGACTATGATATAATTATGATCCTGCATGTGAATTTTCACAGAGCATCTTGTGAAAGTGCTTTAATGAAAGAAAACCAGTCCTTAGTCCGAAATTTTATTACTGATCACGAAACTGTGTGGAGTCTTAAATATTTCTTATGTCATAAATTTGTCAAACACAAGCAACAGCGAGAGAGGAGCAGGCTTTTTTATTTATATGAAGTTTTTCGCACCTGCATTCCAAAATACATCTTTATGTAATCCTTCCTCCTGATCACGCAGCATGTTTTCATCAGCTAAATGGGAGGCTAAACACTATTAAAGTGTGACAAGACTCATGCTGCACGTGCAAGCTATTCGTGCATCACAAGCCGGTCAACTATTTAGCCCTTTTCAGTAAATTGCACCTGCAAAATCCTAAAACTTTATTTCCAGGTTTAATTTATATTTTGAATAGACTCAGATTTTTGAACCCCACGATGTGGGTTTATGTTTTCTCTTTTAATGTAATTTTGAGTGTGACCATTGTTTAAGGAGGGTGTACCTGTATGCTGGTGTTTTCCTCATTACATCGCATGTTGTTCTGAAAGCAAAAAGACTAATGAAACACAGAATGTAGGCTGTCATCCGCGCTGCCTGACCAAAGCAAAGCGGGCGTGATTACTTGCGCGTTTAACTGAAAGTGAAGCGCTGCCGGCTTGTGATGCGTGAATGGCTTGCATGCGCTGCACGAATCTGTTGGGTATACTGCAGTCTCGTCACATTTTAAATTTTTGTTTAGCCTCCCATTCAGCTTATGAAAGCATGCTGCGTGATCATGAGGAAGGATTACATCAAGATGTAGATTTGAATGCAGGTGCTTAATTTATATAAATAAAATGGTCTACTCTCTGCGTGCCAGTGCTGGCACATGTGCCATAGGTTGCCGACCCCTGGATTATGGTTTAATGTAATGAGACCGCTTGTAACACTGGTCCTAAAAGCTGATAAAGGTTTTTTATTTATTTATTTTAAAGACCTTGTAGTTAGCTGCTACTGTATACTGATGTGAGGCATCAACATTCCAATATCATACAATTAGTGCAACATTTTAGAACGCCTATTACACAAACGTTAGTATAACAAGACACTGAATTTAAGTGACCTGTGTTTCAGCCTTTAGAGACCATGATTTGCAAGGAAATCTTAAGCCTGAAACCGTGTCTTTGTATATTCTGGAATGTAAGGATTGATTTTAGTATCTGTCCAATGATGCTTTTAAGAAAAGAAAAAAACTTGCCACAAGATGACATGAACTGCAGCTGTGCTGAAACCTTTTGTAGTATTTGGTTGACACTATATGCAAGCAGAAACGTTAAACTACCCTCTGCCTGTTTCACTTTGTTTCAGTGTCTAATAATTAACCAGTTTTTACACAGGGTTCCTGCGGATCCTTAAAATGCCTTAAATTCAGTTTTCCAAAATTTAAGGTTATAAAAAGTCTTAAATATCTTAAAAGATTCAACACAAGTCTTAATTATCATTTAAAGAGGTCTTAAATTTGGGGGCGGAAAGACAGGAATCCTGATATGACCTAATGTGATTATTAAACTTCAAAAGAAAACGATTTAATTAAATAAATGCATGCACTGCGTCCCTTTTCAGAGTGAAAACGCAGCACTGTATTTTCTCCAGGCACGTGGGGGGCTTGTGAGTGTTTTCAGCTGTTGCAGAGCAGAAATGTATAACAAGCGATAACCAACAACTGTTGATGATGATGATGATGATATAGTGTTGATGAAATATGACAATGTTTACTTTTAATTGTTTATATTGTAATACGTTGTAGATTATTGTATGAGTGCACATTTTATTTCCCTTATCTGTTTGAATAAGCAGTTGGAAACAGTGAAGCACATACATTTCAAAATAAGAGTCCCCGGTGTATTTCAGCCTAAAAGTTCCCTGCTATGAATCAGAGCTTTTTTCCCACTGGTTATTGGTATTTTGGTTGCACCATAAACTCCACCTGGAATTTTATTAAATATGGACTCATGTAGCCTCTGTCTGGCCCTCCCCATCACAAAAAGGAAAGACTAAGAACATTAAATATAGGATAACAATTTTAAAAACTGTTGGCAGATTAATTGCCTTTCAACAAATTGTATCAGCAACCATCCAATGTCGATATCGGTCGACCTCTAATTTTTATTTATTTTTATAATGGTCAATAAACCTATTTTAATGTATTTTAATGTTAATATATGTGGAAAACACGTCTTGAGTCTTTTAAACTTGCATATATCCTACCCTGTTTTACTGTTAAGCAATGTTAAGGCCATGTTGAATGTGTGCCCCTGCCTGTTTAAGTAAGAGTCTGTGATACATGATTTATTTTGAGATTGTGTGGATTTGTTTTGGGATTGGGATACAGTATTAATTTTATTTGTTCTTGAAAAAGGTATTAAAAAGTCTTAAATTTGATTTTTAAAACTCTGCAGCAACACTGTTACGGTTTTATGAACAATGCTTATTTATCTGTCCTACTAAAGGTATAAAAAATGCACTTTGCAAAAGCCATTAAATGCATGAAACATATCAACCTGTACGTATCTCCAATGGCTACAGTTTAGGTTAGTATGAGTCCTGGCAATTGAGTTTTTAAAGAATTTAAGTGGATGGATGGGCATTGTAAACTACTACATTAGCCAGTTTACTTCCTCAAAGTGGTAAATCAGATTTGACAGGACATTTGCTTTGGTTGACATTTACACAAAGAAGCTTTTGTTTGTCAGTATACTGTAAGAAGCATCCGCATTACAATTCTACAATGAACTGAAGTGCATAGTGTATTGTTATACCCTAAAATGGGTATCTATAAACAGGGGAGGACTGGCCATAGGGAGAACCGGTACTTTTCCCGGTGTGCCGACCGCGAAACGGGCCCGAACGGGCGGCGATAAGATTAAACGGGCCACCACATTATACTGAATGGGCCACGATTGGCTGAAGAGGGCCACAAAACGGCGCCGTGATATGCTGAAGGGGGCCAAGATATGCAGAAAAGGATAGCGACACCCAACTCAACAACTTTAGGGCCAGCGACAAACAGTTTGAGACTATTATCACTTTGTGACATGGTGCATTATCATGGTGGAAGTAGCCATTAGAAGATGGTAAATTGTGGCCATGAAGGGATTCACATGGTCAGCAACAATACTCAAATAGGCTGTGGCATTCAAGCGATGATTGATTGGTATTAAAGGAACCAAAGTGTGCCAAGAAAACATGCACCACCACCAGCCTGGACTGTTGACACAAGGCAGGTTGGGTCCATGGATTCATGCTGTTGGCACCAAATTCTGACCGTACCATCTGTGTGTCTCAGCAGAAATCTAGATTCATCAGACCAGGCTACGTTCCAGTCTTCAACTGTCCAGTTTTGGAGAGCCTGTGCTCACTGCAGCCTCAGCTTTCTGTTCTTGGCTGACAGAAGTAGAACCCGATATGGTCTTCTGCTGTTGTAGCCCATCCGCCTCAAGGTTCGACATGCTATGCATTCCAACAATCATGCCACAGTTGAAATCACTGAGATCATATTTTTTTCCCCATTCTGACTGTTAATGTGAACATTAACTGAAGCTGAAACTGAAGTCTACTAAATTAATAAATGTAAATTAAGTAAAGCACCTGACCCTGATTTTATGCATTGCACTGCTGCCACACGATTGGCTGATTAGATAACCGCAATGATAAATAGGTGTACAAGTATTCCAAATAAAGTGCTCAGTGAATAGAGAGACCTTAAATAAAAGACAGATCTTTAAAAAATATGAAATGAACAAATTTAACTGTTAAAAAAATGGTAGAACGAAATGACTTTTCAATGTTGAAAATGTATGTAATTTACTACATTCTTAATCACAAGTGTTAATGAATTAAAAGGCATCTATTCCATTTGTCTCCTAATTAGTCATAATAAAATCTATATAGGAAATTGTCAAATGTAAAAGTAGTATCTCAGTATAATTTCGTGTTTATTATTATTAATCAGTTCGGTTTTACAAATCAACACTTTTGAACAGACCGCACCTAGTGACTTTTACCATACCAGAAATCTGTACGTTTCCGAAAACATTCTGGCGTTGGAAGGTACACAGGTACCCTTACCATGTTTAGCATGGAATTTTCTGACAAAATACTACATTTACTGCAATTATTGTTACTGCTGTAAAAGCATAGAAAATTAATAAATTAAAATGGGTTCTAACAGTGTAAGAAGCTTTCAGAATATTCCTGTCATTCAATTTAAGCCAAATTGGAATATGTATTCTGACTCTTTGCTTCTTTCTGCTTTCCAGGCTTTGTGCTCTTCAGACAGCATTTCTCAAACATGTGTCACCATCTCAGACTTCTCCAATGAGATTTTACTGAATATCCTGCAGTTCATTCTAAGCTTGACCTGATGCACAATGTGAGCCAGGTGTGCTGGAAACTCCGGACACTTTGTCTGGACAAGAGCTTGACTGCCCGTATACATCTGCATAAAGAATACACGGAAAGAATGGATAACACACACAACAAACACAGGGTGGCATTTTCCAAATCTACAATAGGGATACGCAATATATTGTTGTCTATATAGACCATTATTAGCATATTTAAAAATTTTTCATCATCAGTAAAAAATGGCCAATTTTTGAATGTGTAACATAAATGATTATCAGCTATCATATAAACCAATAATTTTCTGTATTAGTGTACCCCTAATTTAGAGCTGTTCAGCTGCGTCTTCAATTTGTAGGCAAACTCGGAATGCTAATTTGCCTTCGGTCCCCTCAGGAATTACTAATTGGTTTTTAGAATAGGTATTTTCTAATTAGTAGTATAATGAAATAAATAATATCTGTGGTGAAAATTACTTGAAGAGGCTTTCATGTTTTGTTCCAAAACATAAATTACACACAGTCATTGCTCAGTTGTGGATTTTGAAGCCTTTGTGTCTTTTAAAATGGTTGCTAAATAAAGCCCAAAATATTCTTTGGTTTTGACATGAATGCTTAGTGTCTGTGTACAGTCGAACGCTAGTCTTTCAAAGTAGGTATAGCTAAAAAAGTGGGGCATGGTTACTCCAAAAGGGTGTTGCACCAAATCCAAAAGGGGGCATCACTTCCTCACACAGTTAAGGTTAGGGAAACGGTTAGGTAAGGGGCTCCCTACATCTTCAATGGCGGTTTGGAGCGACTGCCCCTTTTTTGGAGCAATGCCTGCAGCTATGCCTTTCTCAGTCTTTCTAAAGGTCTGGGTATATGTTGTTTTTGTGCATTTCAGATCAGCTTGCGCACAGTCGATTGCGTTGCTTTTCAAAGTATACTCTTCTGAACGCAAACGAATACGAACTTGTTTGACACATGCCCACTACAACTGTTGTGTGATACTCTTTTAGTACAGTCAATGGGCGGATGCGCAAACGATATGCACAGATGAGCACCACGTCTATCAAGAAAATCTTGGCCGCACGCAATCAGTTAGAAAAATCATGCTGCAAGTGTTTAGTGCTCAAGCACTTTGCTGATGGAGAAATTTGCGTCATGATTCCTGTACGAAGACACCTGGTGTTCGCATCTATCCATGGTGTACTTTGGGCTTAAGGACTACAACAGTTGTCCATTTCGTAAAGCACGTTGCTCACATGCTGATGGTAGTTGGTAGTCCGTATTTAGCATTGTGATAGCAACATGCACTTTTAAAAAACGCAGTAGCTTCAAACTTAAAGTTTGAGGTATTACTGTGCGTAATTTATGTTCTAGAACAAAACTTTAAAGTCTCTTCAAGTAATTTTAACCACAGGCCTTATTTTACTCATATGTATCTAAAACTGCCATTATAAAAACCCATAGAAAATTCCTGAGGGAACCAATGGCTTGAAAATGCTAATTGTCTTCTGGGTTTTTGGACTACAACCTGAACAGCTCTATTTCCAGCACCTCTAGGTAATAAAAGGTTATGTATGAGACTTTGCTGTGCCCCATTCCACATATTTCGATGCCGTTTTGTGGCACGTTCTGCATAACGCGGAGGCCCATGCGGCCCCATTTCATGGTCGGCCCACCGGGAAAAGTCCCGGTTCTCCCAGTGGCCAGTCTGCGGCCTGGCTGTGAGACAACTCCTGAAGAATCTGTCGAGTGACATCCAGATGTTGGACCTGAGTGGCTGTTACTGGTTGGTTGGCACTACTGTGTCAGGTGTCCCGCTGTAAGGGCCTGGTCAGCCTGGACCTTTCAGGTGGCTGACTGATGTTAATACATCTCTCGAATCTGCTGACCTCTCTTCGTTTTCTGCACTCACTGGCTCTGGATGTTGACCCTGGGTTTGACCTCCATCAGCTGAGTGTGGAGGGGAAGGCTGCTTTGTCACACCTCCATGAGCTCAAACAGACATTGCTGACTCCCTCGTATGGTGTGGTGCCGTGTTGCAGTGCACTGCGCAGCCTGTGGCTCTATCTAGAGGCCAGCGAGATCTGGAGAGAAGTGGGTGGTTGTGTGCAGTGTACATACTGTATATACACAGTGCATTCAGAAAGTATTCAGACCCCTTCATTTGTTTCACATTTTGTTATGTTGCAGCCTTATGCTAAAATGCCTTAAATAAAAAAAAAATTTCACATCAATCTACACACCATTCCCCATAATGACAAAGCAAAAAAAAATGATTTTTGATAACTTTGCAAATTTATTAAAAAGAAAAAACTAAAATATCACATTGACATAAGTATTCAGACCCTTTGCTATGACACTTGAAATTTAGCTCAGGTTCATCCCATTTCTCTGGATCATCTTTGAGATGATTCTACACTTTGATTGGAGTCCACCTGTGGCAAATTCAATTGATTGGACATTATTTGGAAAGGCACACACCTGTCTATATAAAGTCTCTCAGCTGAAAATGCATATCAGATTAAAAACCAAGCCATGAGTTCAAAGGAACTGCCTGTAGAGCTCAGAGACATGATTGTGTCAAGGCACTGACCTGAAAATAGCTGTCCACCAATGGTCCCCATCCAAGAGCTTGAGAGGATCTGCAGAGAAGAATGGCAGAATTTCCTCAAATCCAGGTGTGCAAAGCTTGTCGCATCATACCCAAAAATACTTGAGGCTGTAATCGCTGCGAAAGGTGCCTCAAGTAAGTACTGAGTTAATGGTCTGAACTTTAGTATAAGGCTGCAACATAACAAAATGTGAAATAAATGATGGGGTATGAATACTTTCTGAATGCACTGTAATGTGCACATACAGACGGCATTTTATAAATCGTGTGGTAAGAGACTGCTAGTGGATTTCAAGCTGACTGTGTCTGTAAGTCTGCCACCCCTTATACTGTACTTTGTTTGTACATAATGTCTCAAATGTGATTGAAAAGTGTCAATACAAGCTATTTAGAATGTAAGTCATTAAGAATGTTAATACAAAAAAATAGGATATCTTATTAAATGGTGTTTGTTGATTAAATTTGCTGATGATGTTATGAGGAACATGCCATGGTTCAGTACAGGAGCATTGTTTGGATCAGGGTCTTATAAGGGCCAGATTTTAAAAGGTCATGTGAACAAAATCACAAAAAAACACAGACAATTAGTATTGGGCACTTTCGCTTGCTTAGTAAAATTAGTCATTATGCCACTTGCACACTATCATATTAGCATTATTTTACAACTCATAAAATAGTCACTGTTTTATGTGTGAAACTGCAGGCTAGAGCAGCCCTATTTTAATGCGAACGCTACATTGTTTTTGTACATTGCTACAGTGTCTTGTCTCTCAACATGGAACCTTCCAGCCCTCCGCAGTGCCAGCTTTCATGCAGAGCTGCGCTGATGTCATCATGTGCCACAAGTTCATGGGCGGAACACTGGTGGCCTGTAAAACACTGAAGAAATCCTGCTGGACAGGTAAGAATTATTATACTGCCTTGTAATACTAGTGACTCCTCCTGCTCTTCTGTATTGTGTATAATTATTATTCAGGTAATAAACTGGTTTAAATACATTTACACCCTCTGGTCCCACAGTTTCTCAACGTCTCGTCCAGCCCATAGTGTGGTGATTTACCCTTTGCTACATGAAGACCTGGCACATGTGATCAGGGGTATGCCACTTTGCCACCTGGATGAGATCACACTTTTCAAAAGCTGTGTTGCTGAGGAGCCTATGAAACTGTGATGGAAAGCTATAAAAAGAAAATTTTCAGTGCAATTCTTTACCTGGTGGATACCAGGGAAAATGTTTGACCATTGGTCTTGATTTGCGAGATGTGCTTACATCTCACACCAAATGAAAAATCACAGCTTTCATCAAGGTCATCTTTTCATAGTAAATAGTCAGTAACAAACTCTTTACCAACAGCAGCTTTTTAAGATTTGTCTTGTTAAAATGCATTTTGATGAAGCAAGCATTAACAAACAGAAGTAGCCTTTGCATTGCCTTTTGAACTCTAGCATAAGCACATTGCAGCATTGGTTTCAGTCCCTTAAAAAGGACACTTTGGTTGCAAAATAGTTTCAGTTCATAATATGTCAGCCTTTTCTTCTCTGGTCTCACAAGTGGTTACAAAGTTCCATTAACATCAGTGTCTTTCAGCTGTAGAATATGTAATCTGACTATTCACATATACAGTATAAGTACTATGCATAGTGTATATTAAGATGGCTAAAAACCATCAGAGAGTTTCCAATAAATGTTATCCCAGTGCACCAGTGCTGCCATTCATTCAGCTATACAACAAATATTGATTTCAGTGGTTTGCAGGTGGAAAGGAGATAGAAGAGTCTCCAAGTTTGTTGAGAAGGCCAGCAAATTGCTAAACATTTTGTATAGGTGTATGGCTTAAAAACATTGTCTATTTTAAATTACACTAAAGCGTATACATTGGTCTTGTACATAAATGTAGCCTTGTACAGCAGCTTTTAGCTCCCTGTGTTTTAGCGGAGTCAGTAAAATGAAATGGTTGAGAAAGCACATTTTACCAACTGGCAAGTGTATATACTTGTAACAGGTAAAGGATGGGCAAGGAGGAGGCAGGAACCGGCTGAACAATCAACATAAACTTTTTATGCATAAACTTAAACACAGCACGGCCACGTGTGTCTCTCTCTCTCCCGAACTGGCATCTCCAGCTCCCCTTATCTCTCTCTCCTGTTGATTAATTGACTCAGCGCTGGCCGTGCACCCTCACGGCACCGCCATGCCCTCCTCCTCCTCACACACTCCTCCCCTGCCCGATTCAGGCTGGGGCGCCATCCAGACTGGCCTAAGCCACCCCCCCCCATCTCTGGAGGGGAGACGCTGCCCTTCCAGCCGTTCTGCCAGCCGATGGTCCACCCTGCCTCCTGGGAACCTGGAGAGAGACGGGAGAGGGAAAGGGTGAGTGGGAGAGACACAGAGAGAGAGAGAGAGAGAAAGAAACACTTGCTCGCCGGTCCCCGGACATGCCGTCGCCTGGTCCTCAGCCACTCCTCTGCCCTCTGGCGGGCAACAGCCACTCCTCCACAGGTGGACGGAAGGGCTCCTCCCCTTCCTGGCGGATGGCAGCGGTTCCTCCGACTCCCGGCGGCCGTCAGCGACTCCTCCGTGCCTCGGCAGCAGAGAGGACTCCACAACAGCGCATCCCTCCTCCCTCCCGGGTTTCGGCACCAATGTAACTGGTAAAGGATGGGCAAGGAGGAGGCAGGAACCGGCTGAACAATCAACATAAACTTTTAATGCATAAATGAACTTAAATGAATGAGGATTATCTGAGGCTGGCTTTGCATATTGTATGTAATTACTGTACAAATGTTTTCTATGTATAAAATTGTAGTATTGTTTTTCTTTTTAGATTGTATTTTTTATTTTTATTTTTCTGATTAACACTTTTTATTGATTCACACAATTGACACAGAAAATCAAAACATACATTCACAGAATCAACATGTAGTAGTCATGACCCACCCTGACCCTCAACAAATATCCCTGTGGTCACACTTGAGTACACACACACACACACACACACACACAAAGGAAAAAAAAAAAATATATATATATATATATATATATATATATATATATATATATATATATAAAACTGCCAAATAGCTGCCCCAGTTTTTAATTAAATATATCTAAGATGCCTAGCCTTCTACATAACATTCCTCAAATGCCGTTACCCTCCCGATCTCTGTGCACCACTCTTGAAATGAGGGCGCCCCAGCCGACTTCCAACCCTTAAAAATAATCTGTCTGCCGATCATAACACTGGCTAGGGCCCAAATTTATGCATTTATCCCCTATATTAATGACCACCCCATCACCTAAAATACAGAGTCTGTGGCAAAATGAAATTTGAGTGCCCAATACATCATACATAAAACTCTGAACCCTCAACCAAAATTCTTGGATCTTAACACACCACCAAAAAACATGGGTTGTGTCCCCATCTTCTGATTGGCATCGCCAGCAGGTGGGTGTGTCTTTAAGACCAAGCCTATACAATCAGGGAAATTGGACGGTAACTCTTACACTCGCTTGGATCTTTGTCCTTTTTAAGAATCAGACTGATCCGGGCCTGTGTCATGGTTGGAGGAAGCTTTCCATTTTTTAATGATTCCGTATAAACTTATAGAAAAAGTGGAGCCAGTTCTGTAGCATAAGATCTAAAAAATTAGAAGGCCCCGGAGCCTTGCCTGTAGGCAAGGCCTTAATTACCTCGCCAAGCTCCTCCAAGGTTATCTCAGAATCAAGAATTTGTTTTTGCTCAGCCGACAGTAGATGAAGATGTGGAACTATAAAGATCAAGATTTAATTCTTTAAACGCATTATTAATATCAGTGGCCGAGGTAAATATTTCACCACCAGCAGATTTCACTGAGGGATTGGTAGAAAAAGACTCTCTCTGTTTTATATATCTAGCCAGAAGCTTCCCTGCTTTGTCCCACGACTCAAAGTATGACTGTCTTGCCTTGAATAGCCAAAACTCCACGTTCCACAACAAAATAGTATTATATCTGTATTTCAATCGGGTCAGTTCTCTGAAGCCATTAGACAACATTTGGCGCTTCAGCTCTGCCTCGGCACTTTTAATATTCCTTTCCAATTCCACGAGTTCTTGTGCTTTGGATTTTTTGGTCCTGCCGATGGTCCCTAAGAACTGCCTTAAGTGCCTCCCAAACCATGCCCACAGAGGATACTGATGACCAGTTGGTCTCCATATAGACATTGATTTCAGCCTTTAGCATTTGTTGGAATTCAGGATTTTGCAAAAGGGATACATTAAAGTGCCAACTATATGATTTCCTTTTCTTCATATGTGGTGACTCCTCTAAACACACCAGGGAGTGATCAGAGACTAAAATGTTTCCAGTTGAGCAATCAATGACAGATGAAAAAATCTATTCTAGAGTAAATCTTCTACAGTAAATCTTATGGACTGACCAAAAAAATGTATAGTCCCAACCAGATGGGTTCTAGATTGGACTGTTTTGAAAGAAATAGTACAAAGTCAGTAATCTGTCACAAACACCACCATTTGCACTTGGCCATAGAATGGTACAAAGCTCTTCAGGATGGTATCTAAATGTGTGAACTAGTAAGATATTTATATTGCATCAACTCCCCAACCCTGAGATGCAGATGGATGGCAAATAACTTAAATTTGTCCATATTCTTACAAGTGGAGATAACCAGTTCACCATTTCCAGTCTTTTTTGTAATTGCTAATGCTTTCTAGGTGAATAGAAGCTATAATGAGAAATACTTAATCACAGCTTATAAGAAAATATAAGTAATCGATTAAGGTAAGGTAATAACTGCCTGTAAAAGTTTTACTCAGTGCAGTATCTACTCAGACATGTTAATAGATTTAATGTTATGGAAAATAAACATTCCATTTACACAATAGGTCTATGAGTCCTGTATTAATTGAAGTGTATGGAACATTTGCTGTTAAAAAGTTGATAAAACGTTATGAAAGCTTAAAAGGAGTGCACAGTAGAATTGCAATTTTGACCAAATTTTTTTTATGATGTGTAAAAGCGCTTTTTCTGGGCTCCTTGGCAATTCACATTGAACGAATCTGCTGAAAATTATTCATGTGCATGCGCACATCCCCAGTAAACATGATCCCCAGTTGATCCATAACACCTGTACTTTCTATGATACAGCATACACATAAAATATTAATGTCATCATAGTGGGTTATGTATTTTTTGGCAACTGAAAGTAGGTAATTATGTATCCAGGTCTAATATCTTTTGCTTAAACATTCAATTAATGACAATATATACTTTTTAAAATCAAACTAAAGGTAGACATTGACACTACAGAGAGTGAGATTATATTAAAGGAATATTCCAGGTTCAATACAAGTTAAGATCAATCGACAGCATTTGTGGCATTATGTTGATAGCCACAAAAAATAATTTAGTCTCATTCCTCCTTTTCTTTAAAAAACTAAAAAGCAAAATTCGAGGTTACAGTGAGGCTCTTACAGTGAATGGGGCCAATTTTTTCAAGGGTTTAAAGACTGAAATATGAAGCTTATACTTATATAAAAGCACTTACATTAATTCTTTTGTCAAAACTTGTGTGTTTTTTAAGATGTGAAGTCGTTTAAACCAGGGTTCTTTTTCTCAGTTGTTTTAGGCCGGGTTTACTGCGTTAAGTCATCATGGCAACAATTACATTGTAAACATTGTAAAATTGGATATAACTTCACACAAAAAATGTTAGTATGCGATTTTATCACAAAAAAATCATGTTAACACACATATTGTTTACATTTTGTGGCTAAACTTTTGATACAGTATTTTAATGTTTACGGATTGGCCCTATTCACTTCCGTTTTAAGTGCCTCACTGTAACTTCCATATTTGAACTTGTTAAAGGAAAAGCTGAAATAATTTTTTGTGGCAATCAACATTATACCACAAATGCTATCGACTGAGCTTAAAGGAATAGTTCACCCAAAAATGAAAATTCTCTTATCATTTACTCACCCTCATGTCATCCAAGATATGTATGAATTTCTTTCTTCTTTTAGAAGGATTTCTCAGCTCTGTAGGTCCATATAATGTAAGTGAAAGAGCGCCAAGGAGCAAGAAGCCTTGTTAGTATCACCCTGGTAACTGCCTAGCAACCAGATGGAACACCCTAGCAACGTAGAACAACATCCAGATCTCTGCACCAGAACATCTTAGAGAGGTGTGGGTGGGCTTGTTTCACTTCGGGCAGTATACTGAGACCCTTGGTGATGAGTTTTGCCATGGCAAGCACCACTCACATTTTATTCAGGAAATGTACCTATCTAGGTCAACCAATGTAGAAAGGAAGTCCTGCCTTACAGGTAAAAGAGCCAATCACCTTTTAGATACAGACATCACCTGTCAATCAACTCGCTAACGCGCAAGCGCATTAGCTATACAAGCCAGGAACATTGCGTGTTTTAGCGTAATATGTGGTAAAAAATCACAATTTATGATTCCAATATTATACAATTTTATTGCTGATATGAAATACATTCTTTGATCATAATCTTAACCAACCGTTTTACCAACCGTTTAAGATTTTGGTGTCTTCCCATTCAAGTAGATAGGAGCTGCACTGGCATTGCTGGAAATAGCCTACCTAGAGCATTCAAAAGATGGCTGACACGGCTCGACAGTGGACTGACTTGCTAGAAAGACTTTGGTCAATCTCTACTTCACTTTCACTTTCCCGTTCTTCTTCTTCTTCTTCTGTTTTTGGTGATTCAAATCCTTTGTCCTTATCACCCCCTACAGGGAGGAGAATTTATGATAAATAATGATTTAAACATGTATCTGTTTCTCATGCACACCTATTACATTGTGTCTGAAAATATGGATTTAACGACTGGAGTCATATGGATTACTTTAATGCTCCCTTTATGTGGTTTTTGGAGCTTCCAAATTTGGCACCCATTCATTTGCATTGTGAGGACTTACAGAGCTGAGATATTCTTCTAGAAACTTTAATTTCTGTTATGCAGAAGAAAGAAAGACATAAACATCTGGGATGCCAGGAGGGTGAGTAAATCATGAGAGAATTTTCATTTTTGGGTGAACTATCCCTTTAACTTGTATTGACCCCGGAATATTCCTTTAAATTTATATTTTATATTATTACAAAGAAATGACAAGATATTTTTTAATTAAAACTAATGGTAGACATACTCAGTGTAATATTTTATTTTATTTTAATTATATTTTTATTTTATAAGACAAGGCACTGACTTCCGAGTTTGTTAAAGTCACGTGATCCAAAGGAAGCGCGAATCTTTGGCTGCGTTCCACTTCACTTAAAAAAATTCACTGGCTAACTCCCCTAAGCGCTTCCCCTTGGGGGAATCCCCGCGGCCATTTTTGAAGTCTGTTCCACTTCAGTAAGTGAGCGAGGGAAGATTCTGTTGACAGACACTCAACCTCTCGATTTTGACCGAGGGACCGAGTCTACTCTTATGTATTCTTAAGGCAGCTCCATATCTCACAATGCAACTCGATAGTGACGTGCAGCAGATTGCACTTCATAAACCTCACCCCCACACAACTGTAATGATAGAAGTGAAGTTAGGTCAATTATGCAGTTTAGAAAAGTTATATTGAGATTTAACAGCATAATACTTGTAGCTACCTTAAACTGTTTATCACACAGTTATAGCCTATGTGTTCATTGTTATGTTAACATATTTTCTTTGTGTAAATCTTGATTAGTCCTTTCTAATAATTCGTTCTAATGGAAAAAAACAATTAAACACGAGATTTATAAATAAGACTCTGAAATCATTGTTTTCTCAGGTGCAAAAATCACTAAATTATTCCACATATTGACATCAGCCTTCAACATGCTCCAAGTGATCAAAGGTTAAGGGTGTTCCAGTTAAACCCATTGCACGTCTTCCGCCAGTAGTGGACACTGGCGCAACGTAAGCAGTGACGTACTTCCGAGTCCATGAGAAGAAGTGAAGTTTGCGAGGGAAAGGGAAACAAATTTGAAATGGAACGCAGCCTTTGAACGCGCGTAGCAATTCAGTCTTACGTAGGCGTTTCGATATAACATGCAAGTTTTAACTAATTCGCAAACAAATATTTAATGTTTAAGTTTTTATGACACGGACACAAATGTTAAATAGCGTCGAATCTTATTCAGTGTTGTTTCATCTGTGATGTTTTGTAGGATGGAGCAAAATATACCGATAATTATTTTGAGCGATGAAGATGAGGATGATGAAAACTTGATGACTCACAACGATTCCTCTGTGCTAATTGTTGAAAACGAGAAAAACGTAACAGGTAACGTGTTCTTAATCACAAATACTTCAACATGACACTAACAATACAGTAAAAGGACAATGACAAACAAGTTCCATGGTATTAGCATGTTGTTGTTGTTGTTTTTTTGTTTTTGTTTTTGGACGTGTATCGTGGTAACACCATGTTTTTGTTTGTTACGTACTATGGCAATACTGTAGTTTTTGGACCTACACCAAGGTGATACCATGTTTAAAAAAAAAAAACGTATGTACTGTTAAACCATCGTCTTTGGACATGTGACATGGTGATATACCATGTTATCATTTGAAGTACCTTGAAGTACTATATAAACACCGTGGTATTTGCAAATGGTAATCATTCTGTACCATCGTATTACCACCCAATACCATGACTTTATCATGGTACCACCAGAATAGTTTATTTTAAGGGAAGGAAATCATACACTTATGAGGCAGATAATTTGTATGTGACACTATTAAATGAAAAGGCAGCTATAAAATAAATAGGAAGAAGTTGTCATTGCTTTATTTGTCTTTTGTTTCTGTTAATCTCAGATACATTGACGCATATTGAGGAACTGGATGAGGACCTGGCTATAACATACTCCCAAACTGCAACAGTGCTTCCACATGCAAGATATGACTGCTCACTAACCTTCAGGTCAGTATGTGATAATTTTGTGTGAAGGACAATGCTGGTTGTGCAAGTACTTATTTGTGTATGTTGTTCCAGCCGTGCAGAGCAAGATGTCTCAGGACCCTTACATGAGAATGCAATGCACTGTGGTCAGTGTTTTTGCTACATCTGTGACAAACTGGCCTCCATGGTGAGATCACACTAACTATGGAAATGTACACTTCGGTTATATCACATTTAGGTCTAGCTTGCATGTTGAGTGGTTGCATCTCTAAAAGAAAAAATCAAAATGAGAAAATGAATTATGTTTTGCATTAAAAAAAAAAAAAAAACGATAAACCTGTTTTGGGATCAGTAATTTTTATTTCCAACTGTGACATTATTTTCCATTTGATTTGTTTGTTAAAAAGTGTGAGTTCTGGACTGTCCCTGGCATTTGCCACTGTAATGCCCACAAGCACAGCGTCTACTGGAAGGCTCTTCGTGATAAGAGCCTCATGGGATATCTGCATGAACTTAACTTCACCTTTGACCCACTGGATATGGATTCTGACCTACGGCGTGCTGGTGTGTTCTTTCTCGCTTGATTCAAATTTTGGATTTTATTCTCTCTCAGCACATGTAAGAGAAACTGTACCAGTCTAAATCATTATAGTGTGTGCGTGTATGTACATATGTGTGGTGTGGTAGAGACTTCTCTGCAGAAATTTGCTGGTAGTCTGGCGATGAAGTATGCATCGTTTTTAATGGGATTTGAGAATCCATTACGTCCCACAAACTGTCGGTGCAGCTGTCACCGTACCAATAACGGCACTTCACAGAGCCACACCGCAGGATGTAAAGGATGCCAAAAACATCACATGAAGTTGCTCGAATATGAGTGAGTGGACTCTTTATATTATTATTATTTTATTTTGTATTTTACATAATCTGATTTGATTACGATTCTTTACTGAATAATACAGTGCATCATTCAATAAAAAATTGGGACAATTCATTTAAATTTAGTTGAGTTACAGTTCATAACAATGACTGAAAATAGGTCAAGAATTATATTTTTGTTAGGAAATGAAAACAAAATACATGTAAGAAGGTTTACTGGTGCAAGTCAGAAGAGTCCACCTATAGAAAACACCACTAATTATAAGCATTAATTCTGTAATCGATGCATTGCATTTTTAAAAGCATAATTAAAAAAGTTGTTTCTGTTTTTTTTTTTAGTTACACTGCTGTGAGTAACCATATCGAAATGTTTTTGCATGAAGCAAAGAAAGAGAATCCAAAGGCCTGTATTGTTATGCTATTAGGTGCCATCAAGCTTTTCATCACTCACACTGCTCCTGGGTAATATTTGCATACATACTATTACACATATCCTTTTCATGTACCAGTATTTTAGTTGATAGGAATACCAGTGAAATTTCATGATTGTTAATATCAGATCAGAAACGAATATGCTATTGAACGTATTCCTTTAAATTGGGGATGCACCGATACAAAATGTGTGTGCCAATATGGATACCTGTTTATTTAGAACATCTGCCAATAGTTTGTTGGTTCTGCTTTTTCATGCAACCTTTTTCCAATTACCTAGTAATTAATTAAATGACTTTGTAAGAAATTTAAATAATAACTTTATTCTCTATGTTGCTACATGTCTGTCTTGTTTCAGAATAACTGGACTGTTAAAAACAAAACACCGAAACAAAAAGCACATTATTAACTTGTATTAACATTCTTAACTCGCATTAACTGAATTCTGAGTAGGCTTCTCTTAAGTTCACAAAAAATAAAGATTTTTAAAGTTTTTTAATGTACTGATGAATGATGAAGCTTGTTTCATTTCTTTTATACCCAGCAGGAGCTGTAGGCTAATTGCGTTTTTCCGCCCCCTTTTGACTGGAAATAATCTACCTTGATTTTTGGCTGTTGTCTGCATATAATTGCTTTCATTGGCCTGTGCGTCTTTATTTTAAAGTTAAATATGAATATAGAAATGTATTATTACAATATAATTCTATTTAGCATTAGAATATTATTCAATAAGTTTCAAGTAATTGCTCAAGTGAAAAGTTTGTAAACAAATTAAGTTTAAACAACAATATTTTGAGACAAATCCATTTTCTGTCTGGCCTCTTTACATTTCATGTAAAGGGTTAGTTCACCCAAAAATGAAACTTCTCTCATTTACTCACCCTCATGCCATCCCAGATGTTTGACTTTCTTTCTTCTGCTGAAAACAAATGAAGATTTTTAGAAGAATCTCTCAGCTCTGTAGGTTCACACAATGCAAGTGAACGAAGACCAAAATGTTGACGCTCCAAAAAGGACATAAAGGCAGCATAAAAGTGATCCATACGACTCCAGTGGTTAAATCAATTTGTTAAATCAAATGTGTACATGTACACCAATGCTCTAATTATTGAAATAATTCGATTTAAGATGTTTACATGATTTGGGCAAACCTTTTCAATCCCGTTTACATGCTACTTGCCAATACTCTGATTATTTGCTGAGAAATGTGATGTTTAAATGCTTTTTTATAAATTAATCTATATTATAAAATAAAAATCTTATTGTAGTTATGTATCTTTAAATACAGCTTGGCATAAGGAAAATTTGTAAGTTTGTGAGACTTTTTGTACACTTTATTAAAAGAACCGGTTCATAAGAGTAATTTTCAACTACACTGGATGCTGGTCTTATTCACTAAAAATAATTGGTTCATAGGAGTCATTTGTTTGTGAATCGAAATAAATGCGCTGAATGTTGTGTTCCACCCACAAACTCATTTGAAAGACGTGTTTCCATTACATTATTTTGCAGTATATTGGCTTTTTTATCTCACAAACACTCAATTCAGACTGCAGCCGGACATTCACAACTAGGGAAAATATGTTTTCATTTGCCGTAGGGCTGTAAATTCTGCAGCAGGGGAGCACCACTGCTGGAAAACAGTGCAAGAAACTGCAGTTTCACATGGTGCTGAGAAGTGCTGCTGCTTTTGTTTCACGATGTCTTCGAACCTGTGCGTGAGGATAACATCATCCGTCTGCAGCACAGACGCAATTTGGTCAGAGTGGAAGAAATGCAATTAAAGCATTTACATGCTGGTATTAAGCAATTAAAATAGTATTATTCCACATCTTCAATTATCATTACTCTGATTATTAGTGTAATTCCAATAAAATAATCACAGTATTGTTTACATGAGCAACAGTTTTATTGCAGTATTGCCTTAATCACATTGTAATATAGATTATCAGGGTGCATGTAAACGTAGCCAGTGTCTTCTGAAGCGATCCAATTGGTTTTGGGTGAGGACTAACCAAAAAATATGATCATGATTTAAGAGGCTTAAATCATGATCATACCTTCTAGGAACTACCTAGAGACTGCAATAGCAAGATGCGCTGTGAAAAAGGAGTTACATTTTGGTCTGTTCTCACCCAAATGACTGGTTAACTTCAGAAGACTTGAATTAAACCACTGGCGGCTTACTGATTACTTTTATGCTGCCTTTATGTGATTTTTGAGCTTCAAAATTTTGGTCACTATTTGCTTGCATTGTATGTACCAACAAAGCTGAAATATTCTTCTAAAAATCTCTGCTGAAGAAAGTCAGTCATACATATCTGGAATGTGATGGCATGAGGGTAAATGAGAGAATTTTCATTTTTGGGTGAACTATTTCTTTAGAACAATCAACTGTTTACATTTGCGAATTTAAAATTCTTTGACAAAAAGACGCATGCTTTGACGAAGAAGCACATTTGACCATTCATGCGTGCAGCCGCTTGTTACGCAAGGTTTTTTTAATTTATTTTTTTATCCCCTTTTCTCCCCAATTTGGAATGCCCAATTCCCACTACTTGGTAGGTCCTCGTGGTGGCACGGTTACTCCACTCAATCCGGGTGGCTGAGGACAAGTCTCAGTTGCCCCTGCTTCTGAGACAGTCAATCCGCGCATCTTATCGCGTGGCTCATTGTGCATGACACTGTGGAGACTCACAGCATGTGGAGGCTCATGCTACTCTCCGCGATCCACTCACAACTTACCACGCACCCCATTGAGAGAGAGAACCACTAATCATTACCATGAGCAGGTTACCCCATGTGACTCTACTCTCCCTAGCAACCGGGCCAATTTGGTTGCTTAGGAGACCTGGCTGGAGTCACTCAGCACACCCTGGATTCGAACTCGCGACTCCAGGAGTGGTAGTCATCATCAGTACTCGCTGAGCTACCCAGGGCCCCCTATTACCGCAGGGTTTAAAAGCTGCCGCCTTTCAGTCCAACAGTGCGAGGGTACCAAATTAAGCCAGTACTCGGTACTACTGTTACTCTAGAGAAACTGGTATTGTAAGGTTTTTTTTTTTATTTTATTTTATTTTTATTTTTTTTATCGACTTGGTACCTAGTACCACTACTTTTGACATCACTTATATATGGTTACAAATCTTCTTTGCAGAAATGCCCATGCGGCTGTTGTTGTGTCTAATTCTGTGACATTGCTCCTTTGGAGGTAATTTTACAAATCTATTGTTTCATGTATATTTTTGCTGTGTGACTTGTATTTTATTATTTTATTATAAACCATGTGTTTGTGTGCTTATCTTTCAGAGTTATGACAAAGGTGTGGATGCTTTTAGTTGACTTTGATTTTTCCACCTCTTTCACAAAACAGCTACAGTCTTTCTTCCAACGGCTTCCTCTGCCTTCCAACTGCACGTTTTCAAAAAGGTAACAACACTTGCACATACATGTACAGTTGAAGTCAGAAGTTTACATACACCTTAGCCAAATACATTTAAACTCAGTTTTTCACAATTCCTGACATTTAATCGTAGAAAACATTCCCTGTCTTAGGTCAGTTAGGATAATTATTTTAAGAATGTGAAATGTCAGAATGAATATTTCAGCTTTTATTTCTTTCATCACATTCCCAGTGGGTCATAAGTTTACATACACTTTGATAGTATTTGGTAGCATTGCCTTTTAAATTGTTTATCTTGGGTCAAACGTTTTGGGTAGCCTTCCACAAGCTTCTCACAATAAGTTGCTGGGATTGTGGCTCATTCCTCCAGACAGAACTGGTGTAACTGAGTCAGGTTTGCAGGCCCCCTTGCTCGCACATGCTTTTTCAGTTCTGCCCACAAATGTTTTATCGGATTGAGGTCAGGGCTTAGTGATGGCCACTCCAATACCTTTACTTTGCTGTCCTTAAGCCATTTTGCCACAAATTTGGAGGTATGCTTGGGTTCATTGTCCATTTGGAAGACCCATTTGCGACCAAGCTTTTTTTTAAATTTTTTTTTATTGATTCATAAATTAACACAAGAAATACAACAACATCTATATAATGAATCAAAAACTTTTAACATTAAACCCCACTATATCCCCTCCCCCTACCAAACTCTCAACCCACCCTGACCCCCCCACGAACACCCCTGTGGTCAATGGAATATAGACACACACACACAGAAAACTAAAACAACAACATAAAATAACATACAATAATCAAGTATAATAATAATAAAAATAAAAAACTCTAAATTACTCCCTCCACCGCCCCTCCTTGAGATTCCCTCAAAAATGCTAAATAATTAACCCATTTCTTATTGTAAGTTTCCCTAACCCCCATCCTAATGCTCGACCCCCTCCTCGAAGGCAGCCACCCTCCCCACCTCCACGCACCACTCCGGGAACGAGGGTGCTCCATCCGACTTCCAACTCCTCAAAATAACCTGTACGACCAAGCTTTAACTTCCTGGCTGATGTCTTGAGATGTTGCTTCAATACATCCACATAATTTTCCTTCCTCATGATATTTTGTCACCAGTACCCCCTGCAGCAAAGCACCCCCACAAAATGATGCTGCCACCCCCATGCTTCATGGTTGGGATGGTGTTCTTCGGCTTGCAAGCCTCACCCTTTTTCTTCCAAACATAACGATGGTCATTATGGCCAAACAGTTCAATTTTTGTTTCATTAGACCAGAGGACAGTTTCTCCAAAAAGTAAGATCTTTGTCCCCATGTGCACTTGCAAACTGTAGTCTGGCTTTTTTATGGTGGTTTTGGAGCAGTGGCTTCTTCCTTGCTGAGCAGCCTTTCAGGTTATGTCGATTATAGGACTTGTTTTACTGTGGATATAGATACTTGTCTACTTGTTTCCTCCAGCATCTTCACAAGGTCCTTTGCTGTTGTTCTGGGATTGATTTGCACTTTTCGCACCAAACTATGTTTATCTCTAGGAGACAGAATGTGTCTCCTTCCTGAGCGGTATGATGGCTGCTTGGTCCCATGGTGTTTATACTTGCATACTATTGTTTGTACAGATGAATGTGATGCCTTCAGGCATTTGGAAATTGCTCCCAGTTCTTGGCTGATTTCTTCTGATATTCCCATGATGTCAAGCAAAGAGGCACTGAGTTTGAAGGTAGACCTTAAAATACATCCACAGGTACACCTCCAATTCAGTACACCCCCTATCAGAAGCTGATTGTCTAAAGGCTTGACATCATTTTCTGGAATTTTCCAAGCTGCTTGAAGGCACAGTTAACTTGGTGCATGTAAACTTCTGACCCACTGGGATTGTGATATAGTCAATTAAAGTGAAACAATCTGTCTGTAAACAATTGTTGGAAAAATTACTTGTCATGCACAAATTAGATGTCCTAAATGACTTAACAAAACTATAGTTTGCTAATATTAAATCTGTGGAGTGGTTAAAAAAAGAGTTTTAATGACTTAAGTGTATGTAAACTTCTGATTTCAACTGTACCTTCACTTATGGTTGTAAAAGAAGTGTAATTTACCTCTGTCTGCCTCCTTTTAAATATTGCTAATACCTTAACTGACACTTTAAAGGAATGGTTTGGGTGAGTAAATGGAATAGTTGGGGTGAGTAAATGGCTTGCAAACTTGTTGGTTTGTTATTGAGTTGTCAATTTGTTAATTATCAGTGCAATTTCAATTAGTGGCTTTTTCTCCAGCAGTCTGAACGTGCTGCGTTGGGATGATCCCTTGCTCTCTGCAGTGTTAAAAGGTCAGAATGTCACCGGACAGAAGCATGTCAAAGGTCGAAGGCTTGAAGTCTTGTTTGAATCTCTGAACGTGATTCAAGCGCGAGTCTGTAAACTTCAAAAACAAAACAAGTAAGCCCTTTTTCTTAATGTAATTAGGATTTTTGATGTTACATTTACTGCTGTTTATGAAGAATTGTCTACATTTATTTGTATTTACATTGGTATGATCTGTAAGTATCTTTATATAGGCCTGCATGGAATCTGCAAATCTCCACAAAGCCATTTTTTTTTTTTTAAATTTGAAGCAAATTTTACAACCTGGTGTCATAGAATTATTCAATAACTACAAGTTTGCAAACTGAGTTTTACATGCTACGTTCTACGTTTCGCTGCAGTTTCCCAGTGAAATTAACACTAGAGGTGCTACAACAACGTTTTATTCACTTTCACGCAAATCACAAGTACAACGGCTGATTATGAATTTATAAATACTTATTTTTCGCTCTATTACTCGCATCCTGCTATGTTATACATTTTTACTCTAACACAGGGATGGGCGACTTTGAAGGTGGCGAGGGCCAACATTTTTTTTTCTCCTTTCTACCAAGGAGCCGGATTACAAATATGCACTCACAATGTTCACCCCCTTACTCAATTTCCTCATTGTGGGTAATCTATGCACAACTAATGCAATGTGCTTTTAAAGATTTTGATAACTTTACGTATTTTTTATTTAATATTTATAAAAACATAATTATTATTGTATAACTTGAATATTTACTAAAACATGCAGTTCAAATGTACCAATTCATGTTCAATTGACAAGAATTAGATTTCAAACATACATTTTCAAGAAAATTAATCTCATTTGCATTGTCTGTACATTTGCAAAACACATGAAAACAGACAAGGATCGTATTTTCAATATTTTCAACCCCACCTCATGAAACAGCTTATGGATATTAGTTAAAATCTAAATATTATCGCCTAAATCCAAATATTATCATCAATGACAATACTGGATACAAGAACATAACATTTCAGTGCATTAATACAAAACATTTCAGCACCACACCAGCCTCGCAGCACGCACAAAGTGAACTGTCCCATGCGTCAGAGAAACATTCTCATATTCGCAAGACTTTTCAACAATCAGACAATATCATCTCAATAGCGAAACTTTAAAGTTTCTCCCTCTGACAATGACTTTTTAGTTTTACGCAAGCATGAGCGTAACAGAATAAGACGTCTTTGGTGTCACAGATTTTGTAAAAAGTTTTGATACCGATATATTTTACCCTTACATCTGTGAGGAGTGCAGATCTGGCAGCACTGGTGTACGCATCTCTCATACTGTGCATCTCTTTGATCAGTGGTGTAATGGCGAATCAAGCTGAAATCTTTCATGACAGATTTTGTATCCAGGCAAACAAAAGGCATGGGTTTACCCTGCGTACATCAACGTCAGTGCGCACTAGCTCGCTGACTAGCTGAGGTAAAATTTTGCTCAATTTACCTTACAAATGATGAACAAGTGTGAGATGTTGCATGCTAGAATCCTAAAGTGATCAGCAGGTCTGCTAAGAACAAGCGACCTCTTCTGGTGGATAGTTATAGTTATCTGCTGGTTGATAACCTGTATCTGCGGGTAATTTAAAAGGAATTAAATCAATTTGGTGAAAAATAAGGCCATTAAAATGTATTCAGTCTTAAATGACAATACTTGAGGTATTATTATTATTATTTTGTTTGTTTGAACATTTCCCTCATTGGACTGTAAGGTTGAATGAAAACCTTACGAATGAAAACCTTTCACGCCTCACAGATAGCAGAGAATAGAGTGGGCGTGCAGTTTTCACGTGTACGTTCAGCGTATATATGCACTGATCCCATGAGTGCTGCTCCGGACTCTAGATATTCCCCATTCATTTTCTCCATTGTCATTTCAACATTAACAGACTGGGCGATTACACATTTCACCAAGTTGTATCGGATCTTTCAACATACCTCAGAGGTTCATTCATGTTTTATTCGTGCTAGAAGCTGAAGAGAGAGCGCGCAGTGCCCCGCTCTGTTTGAATGGCCAGCTACCGCAATCTGTCACAGGCACCATTAAAGAGTATAAATACAACATTTATTGTTTGAATTTCGAGAACCGTGACATCATTTAAAAGCTTAAATTAAAATTATGTTTCTCCAGAAAATTACATCTGACTAAAATGATGGAGTGTGACACAATTTGTGCATCTGTAGTTGTAACCGGTGCTGTCCTGTGCTTTTACTCTGAGTTGGTGTGTGTGTGGAGATAATGAGACGAGATGCCAGTGACATCCTTTTCAAAATAAAAGACCCACATTGAATTAACTCATTTTGAAGTTAATAAACTCAGCAAAAAAAGAAACGTCCCTTTTTCAGGACACTGTATTTTAAAGATAATTTTGTGAAAATCCAAATAACTTTACAGATCTTTATTGTAAAGGGTTTAAACAATGTTTTCCATGCTTGTTCAATTAACCATAAACAATTAATGAACATGCACCTGTGGAACGGTTGTTAAGACACTAACAGCTTACAGATGGTAGGCAATTAAGGTCACAGTTATAAAAACTTAGGACACTAAAGAGACCTTTCTACTGACTCTGAAAAACACCAAAAGAAAGATGCCTAGGGTCCCTGCTCATTTGCGTAAACGTGCATTAGGCATGCTGCATGGAGGCATGAGGACTGCAGATGTGGCCAATAAATTGCAATGTCCGTACTGTGACGCCCAAGACAGCGCTACAGGGAGACAGGAAGGACAGCTGATCGTCCTCGCAGTGGCAGACAATGTGTAACAACACAGGAACACATCCGAATATCACACCTGCGGGACAGGAATAGGACGGCAACAACAACTGCCCGAGTTACACCAGGAACTTACAATTCCTCCATCAGTGCTCAGACTGTCCATAATAGGCTGAGAGAGTCTGGACTGAGGGCTTGTAGGCCTTTTGTAAGGCAGGTCCTTACCAGACATCACCGGCAACAACGTCACCTATGGGCACAAACCCACCTTCGCTGGACCAGACAGGACTGGCGAAAAGTGCTCTTCACTGACAAGTTACGGCTTTGTCTCACCAGGGGTCATGGTTGGATTCACGTTTATCGTCGAAGGAATGAGAGTTACACTGAGGCCTGTACTCTGGAGCAGGATCGATTTGGAGGTGGAGGGTCTGTCATGGTCTGGGGCGGTGTGTCACAGCATCATCGGACTGAGCTTGTTGTCATTGCAGGCAGTCTCAACGCTGTGTGTTACAGGGAAGACATCTTCCTTCCTCATGTGGAACCCTTCCTGCAGGCTCATCCTGACATGACCCTCCAGCATGACAATGCCACCAGCCATACTGCTTGTTCTGTGTGTGATTTCCTGCAAGAGAGGAATGTCAGTGTTCTGCCATGGCCAGCGAAGAGCCCGGATCTCAATCCCATTGAGCACGTCTGGGACCTGTTGGATCGGAGGGTGAGGGCTAGGGCCATTCCCCCCAGAAATGTCTGGGAACTTGTAAGTGCCTTGGTGGAAGAGTGGGGTAACATCTCACAGCAAAAACTGGCAAATCTGGTGCAGTCCATGAGGAGGAGATGCACTGCAGTACTTAATGCAGCTGGTGGCCACACCAGATGCTGACTGTTACTTTTGATTCAGGAACACATTATTCCATTTCTGTTAGTCACATGTCTGTGAAACTTGTTCAGTTTATGTCTTAGTTGTTGAATCTTTTTATGTTCATACAAATATTTACACATGTTAAGTTTGCTGAAAATACAAGCAGTTGAAAATGAGGACGATTCTTTTTTTGCTAGTTTACAAACATGAATTAGTGTAAAAAGTTAGGTCAATATTTTACAACAGAGATTATTTTAGGATATCGCACGATATGGTGAAATTTTATATTCAAAAGCATAGACCTGGAAGAGTGAATTAAAGTAACAGGGTGCTGTTCCATCGACTTGTCAAAGCCAAGTCATTATACAAATCTAAAAACGTGACAGAATCACGGAAAAGGAGATGACGGTGTTTAACCAGATTTGAAATGAGGAACAATGTAAACTGTTAAATAAACACTGCCCTTTCCACCAAAATAAAGGCTCCAAGTCTGCCAAAATAAAAGCTCCAAGTGAAGAAGTACATACTACAGAAATATATTACTGTTATATAAAAACAAATCTAATCCTCAAAATTATATTAATTCAATTTTATATTATAATAATAAACTTGAAAGGAACCCACAATGAAAATATTATTAATATAATAAAATAATATTCAAATGGGTTCCAAAAAAGTGAGTGAAATTGTATTGTAAGTTTTGCACATACTGTTAATTAACAAATGTTTTAGTAAAAAGATACAGTATGTTGGTAAATACTGCTTTTTATTAGGCGAACTGAATTGCTGTATTGGTGCAAATAAATAAAAAGCAACTGATCCATTGCAAGCTGAAGTTATGTGGTGTCTAAGAACAGTGGTAAAGCACCACTCATTCAGGTTGAACGAAGAATTTGTATTTTCAAACAGTATTCCCCAATATAGCAAAAAATATAGCTCTAAAGAAAAAAGTTTCACAGGTGGCATGACAGAATATATATATATATATATAAATTTTATTTGGTGAAGGAGAAGCTTGTTGGTAGTGTCAGTAATGCAGGGCCATTTGTGCTCCTGTTTGATGAGCCTCAGTGAGTGCACTAAAACAAAAACAAGTGGATGTTTATGTAAAATGTTTGGAGTGACATCCAGTTAAGGTACCTTGTTTATAGTAATGAACAAGCTTAAGTAGTGAACTTTAATAACTACTGTAGATGTCTGCATAAAAGTACACACAGTAAGCATACAGTATCAAACCAGCCCTTTACTCTTGCATTAGCAACATGTCATTTTAATATGTGACTTCATGTTGCATCTAGTGGTTATTATGTATATGTATAAGTATATGCATTAACCCAGCTAGTGATTGAAGTAACGAGCAAGTCTTGAATATTCTTGAGAAGGGTATTAAAAAGTATTAAATTGGATGAGCTGATACCTGCAGATACCCTGTAGCTGTAATAACATTATAGCCTGAATGCAATCTTTACATAATCCCTTTTTCAATTAACTAAAATCAATCCTCAGTCTTGTCCGACGGGCTGTATTCAACGACACTGGGCTGCCAGTTGCCCACCCCTGCACTAACGCATAACATATTTGTATGCTTGTTTTACAGACCCAACTACAGTAACACACCTATTACATTGAGATTAGCTTGCTCGGTAGCTCACCTACTGTATTAGAGCGTTGGACTTTAGACTTGGAGACCGAGGTTTGAACCCAGCCAAAGACGCTTTAAACGAAAGAAGCATATACTATTACTATAGAAGTGACACAAAATGTGCTTTTCTTGTCAAATTTGCATTTTAAAGCACTATTGGTTAGGTTTAGGTGTTTTAGGATGTGTGTTTTGTTTACCTCTCATTTATCTTTTAGGGCACTTTTGGTTAGGTTTAGGCTAAAGTTTAAGGTTAAGGAGGTAAGTTTTACACATTAAAACAGCCATCTAAAATTCACCCTAAAAACATAATTTCACTGGGGTTTGGCAAAATACAGGCTTGTGGTAAGGCAAAATTATTAGTAAATAATGACTTAAATTTTGTTTTATTTTTCACACATCCCAATTGTATGACTATCAGAAGACTTGGGGATATGGTGCACGAGTCAAATTAACTTTTCTTATACTTTTATAGTGCATTTTTGGTGTTTTGTCTTTCTTGGAGCTTGACAGCTGTGGTCACTAAGAACTACTATGAGCTTCATAAAGATTTTTCAAAATCTCTCTTTTTGTGTTGCATTGAAAAAATGACAACTTATGGATTTGTAACAACAGAAGAGTTAGTAATTGTTGTCAGAATTTAAATCTCTGGTAATTAGACAACACTTTCAGTTGCTAATAATAGTGTAGAACTCTCAGCTATGTTTAACATGTTTTACCATATTTAAATCTATTCCTTGGATTTCCCCTTGCAAACAGCGCAGACAATCTGGGGAAAAGTCTCCAGACTTTTGTGGTTCTATAGGAAAGAAAGATGATTATGAGAAAGTGTGCTGAAGAAATGTGTTTTTGTGTATTTTGTGTTTATTAGGTACCGTGAACTGGCACGCTATCTCAAAGTTGTTAAAAGCACCAACAATCCCATGTGAGTGTCCGCTGCACATTGATGTGTTCTATAAATTGAGACTGACTGATTGTTTTTTTTTTTTTTTTTCTTCTGTTTTTGCATATTATATTTATGTCTTAGTGTCCATTAGCCGAAATGCCTAACTTTTATTTCTGCATTTTGACGCAATAAATTATCATGTAGACTACCACAATAAAAACTTATGTATAATGAATATTTTAATAATAGCAAAATTTATAAATATTATGATTTAAAAAAGAACAAAATTATCATTGATGCATGAAATCAATTATGACAAAGTGGGATGTGTCCAAACATAGATTTGGCATTGACATTTATTTGGAGACTTGATATTAATCAAAAAATCAAGTAAAAAAAAATTGAATATTGCTAAACATGTTGGTTAAGTTATTATTGGTCTTATTAATAATAATTATAAAAATAACACCATTAATGTTGATGAAGGAAATCTTATTATGAATGTTTCCTAATAGAGATTTCGACATCGGTAGACCCGATGCTACAGAACCAAAAACCAATCAAGTAGAAAAGAGTGAATATGGCTAATGCATATTGGTCAAACCGATTATTGGTTTATCTCTACATATAAACATTGCATTTTGTTATTTCTTTTTATGGTGCAATCTTTCAATGGATTTTTATTGGGATTTAGGCTGCAGAGAATGAGAGACTTGGTTCCCCTTTATCTGTGCAAGGTACAATAGAAAAAAGACATTCATATATTCTGTTTTTTAGAAATGTTTTGCTAATCACTTGTTAAATTATACATGTTGTTTGCAGAAATGATTGCCCCTTCTAGAATGCATTTGTGTGTGTGTGTGTGTGTGTAGGTTGGAGACTACAGTGGTGCAGTTCACACCATGTTATTCCCAATGCATAGTGCATCTTGCCCTGCTTCCAGACTGATGCCTCAACAATTCAAAGCTTACCTCAGAATTCTCTCATCAGGCCACGCCCCTGACATAAAACATCAAGAATGTGATTCAGGAACTGGCCTTCTGATTATGCCTGATCCTTTAATGGCCACTGTGTGGACACCCATCGAAGGTAGAGAACAGACTGATGTGATTTTATTGTGCTCTTGAGCAAAGGAACCTACAGGAGTAGTTTACTCAGCCTCATGTTGTTCCAAATCCCTTATGACTTTCTTTTTACGGAGGAACAAAAAAATTACGATATTTTGAAGAACTCCAAGATGCTCTTTTACATACAAGAAAAGTATACAGTGACCAGGGGCAACCAAGCTCCAAAATAGAATTAAAAAGCACCGTAAAAGTAGTCCATATGATTCATGTGCATTATTTCTTCACAATTTATTTTGTGTTGCACTGGAGATAGTCACACAGGTTTGGAACAACACGAGGGTGAGTAAATAAAGACTTGAGTGTTCATGTTTAAATGAACTATTCCTTTAACCTCAATGTTTAATGTATAGTATGGATTCTGTGCCTTCACTAAAGGTTCATTTGTGCTCAAGATGTTGGATGTACTGAAGTTTGCACTGAGGGTTCTGGACTGTAACAGTATTGTTTTTGCAGATGTAAGTACAATCAGTAGTATATTACTGTTTTATTTGACCTTATATTGCATTCTCAAATGCTGAGTTGAACTCCTTTTTTTTTTTTTTTTTTTTATATATATAAGTGGAGCAGTTTATCTTGCTTAAAATTAAATATACTAAAATTAAAATGTTTTATATATATGTACATACACACACACTGGCGGCCAAACGTTTGGAATAATGTACAGATTTTGCTGTTTCGGAAGGAAATTGGTACTTTAATTCACCAAAGTGGCATTCAACTGATCACAAAGTATAGTCAGGACATTACTGATGTAAAAAACAGCACCATCACTATTTGAAAAGTCATTTTTGATCAAATCTAGACTTGGCCCCATTTCCAGCAGCCATCACTCCAACACCTTATCCTTGTGTAATCACGCTAAATTGCATATTTGGTACTAGAAAATCACTTGCCATTATATCAAACACAGTTGAAAGCTATTTGGTTCATTAAATGAAGCATAACATTTTGTTTGTTTTTGAGTTGCCACAGTATGCAATAGACTGGCATGTCTTAAGGTCAGTATTAGGTCAAAAATGGCAAAAAATAAAGGCTTTCTCTAGAAACTTGTCAGTCAATTATTGAACACTACAGTATTCAAAGACAAAGGACAACTAGCTCTAATAAGGACAGAAAGAGATGTGGAAGGCCAGATGTACAATTATACAAGAGGATAAGTACATCAGAGTCTCTAGTTAGAGATATAGATGCCTCACATGTCCTCAGCTGACAGCTTCATTGAATTCTTTGTTCAACACCAGTTTCATGTACAACAGTAAAGAGAAGACTCAGGGGTGCAGGCCTTATGGGAAGAAACAGAAAAACAAACAGAAAAGGTTAGAGTGGGCAAAGAAACAGACACTGGACGACAGATAATTGGAAAAGAGTGTTATGGATCTTAACCCTGTTGAGATTTTGTGGGATCAGCTAGACTGTAAGGTGCGTGAGAAGTGCCCGATAAGACAGCCACATCTATTGCAACTGCTACAGGAAGCATAGGGTGAAATGTCACCTGAGCATCTGGACAAACTGACAGCTAGAATGCCAAGGATCTGCAAAGCTGTCATTGCTGCATGTGGAGGATTTTTTGATGAACTCTTTGAAGTAGTTTAAGAAGTTCTGAAAAAAAAAAAAATTCAAATTGTAATAATTTTTCACATTATTAATGTCCTAACTATACATTGTGATCAGTTGAATGCCACTTTGGTGAATAAAGTAACAATATCTTTCCATAAGAGCAAAATCTGTACATTATTCCAAACTTGTTTGTGTGTGTGTGTGTGTGTGTGTGTGTGTGTGTGTGTGTGTGATATATAATATATCTATATGCAATTTTTTGCCACACCTGCTAGTGACGGCTGAATGAGAATTTACTGTCCATAAATGCAAATCAATATTTCTTTTTTATTTATTTGGAAAGAAGCCATCTGAAAAGATGCTTTGCATCAGGGTCCCTGTCTGGGTCCATTTTCCGAAAATGGCCAACTGACTATGTATCGGTAATAACCCTTACTTATGCAACTGCAGTGAATATTTGCAAAGTTTCCAAAAGAGATGAGCAAGGTTCAGCCAAAGTCACTTTAGGCAGGTCAGGTAATTCGAACAGTGAAATTGAATGAATAGTTCACCCAAAAATTTTAATTCTCTTATCATTTACTCTCCCTTAGGCCATCCCACATGTAAATGACTTTCTTCTGCAGAACACAAAGATTTTTAGGTCCATACAATGGAAATGATTGGTGGCCAAAGTTTTAAAGCTCCAAAAAGCACATAAAGGCTGCATAAAGGAATCCATATGACTCCTGGCATTTCATCCTCCTAAAGCGATTCAACTGATTTTTGGATGAGAACAGACCAAAATATAACTACTTCATTTACTATTAAACTTGACATTAGCACTCTCCTTGGCGATCCTGATTTCAAGCTCGATTACACTTCCTAGTGCTATCTAGCGCTCTGCATGCGTCAAACAATAGGAAGTGTAATCGAGCTTAAAATCTTGATTGTGCCTTGAGACTTCAGTGGCAAGATTTTTTGGTCTGTTCTCACCCAAAATTGATTGGATTGCTTCAGAAGTCGTATGGATCAAACCACTGTGGAGTCATGTGAATTACTTTTATTCTGCCTTTTATGTGCTTTTTGGAGCTTCAAGGTTTTGGTCACCATATGCTTGCATTGTATGGACCAACAAAGCTGAGATATTTATCTAAACGTCTTCATTGTTTTATGCAGCAGCAGAAGAAAGAATGTTGTACTAAATGTGAGAATTTTCGTTTTGGGGTGAACTATTCTTTTAAGAAAAATAACTTCAAAGTTGTTGTTTTAGTGTGGAATTTGTAGTTTCCAGAGACCAGATTTGGGTCACCGGGTAGTAGTAAAGCTGTATCTACTTGAATGGGGAAAGACCGCAAATCTCCAACATTGTCAAGAAAATCTTTCGGTAATGTGTCAAACCAACAATGAAGTCTGACAAAAATTATATCATAAATTTGACTGCTTAGCTCGAATCACGCCCCAATTTTTAATTTTAAAACATTTGTGCGGAATGTGTTTTATAGTAAATAAAACATGCAATCTTTCCATCATAAATGTGACTGGCTCTTAACTGAAAGGTGGGACTTCCATTCATAAAGCCACCCTATAGAAAATTATGATTTGTCCATCTTCAACTTACAATTTCACTAGTGGCCCTTCTCTGTTATAAAGTCTCTGGTGTTGAAGGGGTATACTGTTGTGTAGAGACACAGATAAATAAATTAGGAAACTGATACTGTTGCTTTTAAAATTTCTCTGAGTTTGTTAACATTGCTAGTATGTGCTCTTCAGGTTTGGTGTGTTTGTGTATTTGTTGTAGTCAGAGAGCTGGGTGTATCTGCTCAGTGTTATCAGCTGCAGTTATGTTGCTCCAGATGGGCTCATTGTTGGTGCATTCTATACTGAGCCTGATGTCAACTTTCAAATGGTGAGAGGTGTGTGTGTGTGTGAGAGAGAAAGGGTATTGTGTTGTGTCTGTTTGGAGAGTGTTGATGTGTGATGAAGACATGGTTATGTGTTTCTGTTCAGGTGACCAGAGTTGTTGCCAGTTCAATTCTTGAAGAGCTGACAACTTCCAGCCGTATACACATCCCCAGAACATTTGAGAATGTGAGTTTCAATAAATTAGCTCTTTACAAAGTATTTGTCCATTTAAAATATGAACAATTACTTTTTAACAAAGTATTGCATTTTTTTTTTTTTTTTTTTTTTTTAAATAAAAGTGCTTCCTTACAGATCCTCACAGCATAATTTAAAACACAATATTGATCTTATTTTTGTCAAATAAAGTGGTGCACAACATAGCATCACAATATAAATGAAAACATTGATTAAAACTTTTTAGTACAACAGCAACAACCAACTCTTGTGATATATTGCTTAAATACAGGGCACCCACGGGTCCTTAAAGTCTTACATTTACTTTATAAAATTTAAGGCCATAAAAAGTCTTGAATATCTTAAATTACAAGAAGTCTTAAATTTCATCTTTTTTTGTGATTAACATTTTTTTTATTGATTCGCACATCAAACAAAGAAAAGCAAAACATATATACACAGAATCAACGTTTAACCCCCACTACCACCCCTCCCAATCCCCAACCCCACCCTGACCCTCAACAAACACCCCTGTGGTCACACATGAGCACATACACAAAAAATAAAATAATAATCACACACATTAATAACTACACCTCTCTCCAATGCCCCACCCCGAGAGCCCTCCAAGAATGCTAAATATTTGCCCCATTTCCCAACAAACAAATCCAAATTCCCCAGTCTTCTAGATGACCCTTCTTCAAAAGCCACCACCCTCCCCATCTCCGAGCACCACTCCTGAAATTGGGGCGCTCCAGCCAACTTCCATCCCCTTAAAACAACTTATCTGGTGATCATGACACTGGTTAGGACACAATTTATGTGTTTATTCCCTATATTGATGACTGCCCCATCACCTAAAATTCAGAGTCTGGAGCACAATGAAAAATGAGTGCCCAATACGTCACACACAAAACTCTGAACCTTCAACCAAAATTCTTGGATCTTAACACACCACCAAAAAACATGGGTTGTGTCTCCATCTTCTGATTGGCATCACCAGTAGGTGGGTGTGTCTGTAAGACCAAGCTTATACAATCTAGAGAGGGTCCAATAGAATCGATGTAAAATCTTGAATTGCATAAGGCAAACCCTTGCATCTCTAGATGCAGACTTGATGTTTTATTGAATCCTAGCCCACACTCCCTCCTCCAGTACCAAGTTTAAATCTTTCACCCATAATCTCTTGACAGAAGTTAAAGCTCTGTCCCCCAGACTCAGAATTAGCAGGGAGTAATACACTGTTGCCTCATGACCTTTTCCAAAAGCAGTAATCACCACTTCCAGAGTATCTGCCGCTTTAGGGGGGTGTATGCTACTCCCAAAAATAGTACAGAGCAGGTGGCGCAGCTATAAATACCTAAAGAACTGAAATCTGGGAATCCCAAAATGTTGAACCAAATTTTCAAGCATCTCAACACTCCACTCTCATATAGGTCACAGAGTATATTAACCTCCCTCACAATCTACTCTGATCAGCAGAAAGGGGAATTATTAATACATAATTTTGGGTTCAGTCATATGCTCGAAGCGATATTTAAATAAATGTCCAAATTAAACACTCCGGACACTTTTGTCCATACTGAGTGCGAGATAACGTGGTGTAACTTCTCAGATTAGTTTGATAGAAAGGCTTTGCAATGGCAAAATAGGGGCAAGAACTTCCTGTTCAATACAAAACCAGGGAGGGGCTCTCTCAGGTGGAAGCGACCAATGTGCCAAATGTCTGAGACCGAATGCATAATAATAAAACAAAATCTTGGGTAAGCCTTGCCCAAATTTGTCTAATTTTGTCTATGCAATTTACTGAAATGTAATCTGGGACGTTTACCATTCCAAATGAAGGACTTCGCTATGCTATCAAATTGCTTGAAATAAGAGAGGGGACATCTATAGGGAGAGACTGTAGCAGGTAGTTGAATTTTGGAATACAATTCATTTTAATAACATTAACCTTACCAATCATAGATAAATGTAATGAAGCCCACCTGCCCACATCACTCAAACCTTTAACAAAAAGGGTCAAAATTAACTAAATCGCACGGATTTGCTGGGAATAAAATACCCAAATAAATAATGCCCTGTTTGGGCCTATGGAAGGCACCTGGCTGGAAAGCCGTTACTGGGCAGTACACTGTCAGAGCCAAAGCTTCAATTGACTCTGTATCCTGAGAACTTAGAAAAGGAATGAATAATTCTGTGGAGGCAAGGAATAGATCTAGTAGGATCGGAGATGAATAATAAAATATAATCTGCATAAAGCAGAAGGTTATGCGCCATACCTCCCACCATCACCCCTGGAAAATCATCCTCTTTTCTTATCGTGGCTGCTAATGGTTCCAGGGCAAGACAGAGCAATAATGGGGAAAGAGGGCAACCCTGCCGGGTGCCCCTATCCAGAGTAAAATGATCTGAAATCCATTCGTTTGTACCGCCGCTACCAGGTGTCTATATAGTAACTTAATGCAACCAATAAAAGTATTCCCAAACCCGTACATTTCCAAATTCTTGAAGATAATCCCATTCTATCATATCAAATTGCCTTTTCGGCATCAAGTGAGATGGCAGCGACTGGAGTCTGATCATTCACCACTGACCACATGATATTGATGAAATGCCTAATGTTATCAGAAGAGCTGCGGCCCTGAATAAACCCCACCTGATCTAAATGTATAAGAGATGTCATAACTTAATCAGTTAGCCAAAATTTTTGACAATATTTTAACGGCTAGCTGGATCAGGGAAATTGGATGGTAACTCTTGCACTCGCTTGGATTTTTGTCTTTTTTTAAGAATCGGACTGATCCGGGCTTGCGTCATGGTTGGCAGAAGATTTCCATTCTTTAATGATTCCATATAAACTTCTAGCAAAAGTGGAGCTAGTTCTGTAGCATAAGATCTAAAAAACTCAGCGGCAAAGCCATCTGGCCCCAGAGATTTGCCTGTAGGCAAGGCCTTAATTACCTCGCCAAGCTCCTCCAAGGTTATCTCAGAATCAAGAGAATTGTTTTGCTCAGCCGTTAGTTTTGGAAGTTCTTAATGGTTCCACAAAGTTTCTAATGTTCTCATCAGTAGACAAAGACATGGAACTATAGAGATCAAGAGAGAATTCTTTAAAATAATTATTAAGAGCAAAGGCTGAGGTAAATATTTCACCACCAGCAGATTTCACTGAGAGAATGGTAGAAAAAGACTCTCTTATATATCTAGCCAGACGTTTTCCTGCCTTGTCCCCCACTCAAAATATGACTGTCTTGCCCTGAATAGCCAAAACTCCACCTTCTGCAACAAAATATTATATCTGTATTTCAGTTGGGTTAGTTCTCTGAGGCCATCAGACGACATTCGGTGCTTCAGCTCTGTCTTGGCCCTTTTAATATTCCCTTCCAACTTCACGAGTTCTCGTGCTTTTGGATTTTTAATCAACAACAGATGAAATGAGGGACTTTTTCAGCTTGCTGTGGGGAAAGATGCATTTCTTGAAGAAACACTATCATATTTCTTATGCTTAAGAAGAGAAATAACCTTCCTTCTTTTTATGGGGTGCCCCAACCCATTCACCTTCCACGTGGAGAGAGACAATCCATTCATATTAACATTTGACATTTTGACATAATAGAAAAAATAGATTGTGTGTCAAAAACAAAATTATAAAGACCACATTCCAACATTAGTGCAACAATCAAACCCCAAACTTCCCCCCGAACCAAACAAACAGAAAAAAGAAAAACATGTGCATTAACCACAGTGCCAAATGGCGTCCATTCCTCTAAACTCAAACAGTTAATGTATGCCTACGAGAGCCCCGCGACAACTTTGCCGTTGGATTGCTCAAGTCCGGTGTTTCTATACAAATTGTGTGAGACAGAATTACACAACAAAAGATAATCTCTAAAACAAACTCCAGCCAATAGGCAAATAAACACACAGAATGTGTAGATTCATCCACACAACTGTCCCGAAGGTGTGTTCCTCCACAAAACAAACTCCAGCTGCTAGGTGGAACCAGCAAAAAAAAAAAAGAAAGGAAAAAAAAAAAAGGCGCTCATTTTCCTCGGACAGTCAAACGAATGTTCAGTGAGCCGGCCTATTCGGTTGCTACATGAGTGCAACAAATGACCCAGTCACTCCAATGACTTGCAAGAAATACTCCAGAAAACAAACTCCTGCCAATTGGAGGCATAAGCACAAAGAATGTGCAGATTCACCCACGTGAATCGTTGAGCACGTAAGTGTCTTTTAATGTCTCCAGAGCCCGAGGATTTTGAATTCTTAGTGTGTGCATGTGCAGGGAAGCCCAAGAAAGCACATTTTTATTGAACTGACGATGTTACAGATGTATAAACCTGTTAATCAGAAATGCAAATGGAATTATTTTGCGTCTCTGTAAGCGAACGATGTGCTAACACTCCTGTTTATAATCGACAAAACTCTCAATGTTACAGTTTGCAAGCACGTGAGGTTGGAGCGGTCTTTTGATGCCTTTCAAATCTTTATTTTATACCACTTTGGACAATAATTGTAAAGCTAACAGAACTGCTCAGCTGCTGAGTTACACCTGTTATATCTCCATCTCTCTAGAGCTCCATCTGACATATACAGGTATTTTCTCTGCCATCTGAATAAATTAAACAAATGTATAATATACAAAACAATAATATAATTATATAAATATTGCAATATTAATAATATACATATATATTATCTATATTTAGTATTTGTATATCATCTGTTTTCAATATACATCCTAACTAATTATGCAGCACAAAAAAAATATAAATGTTATTCAGCATATTAAACCTTATTCACAGCAGCGCCATCTTTGATATTTAATGGGAATGACAACGAGACTGTGAGGGATAGACATACAGTCTCTTTGATGAGCTGTGCTGCAGTTTAAAGTGGTTTTTGGATCGTTCCGCAGACAAAACATTGAAAAAATATCTTTTCAAGAACACTCAGTAGACAAAAAAACTCAGATGGGATAAAGGAGCTTTTTACAGCTTTATACAGCTTTATACCGTGCCTGCCATTGACGAGATGGTAAGTCTATCCCTCGTAGCCTCGTTTCCATTCCCATTAAAAATCAAACATGGTGCTACTGTGAATAAGGTCTATTGCATCACGTCTTGCTGGAAAACAAGTGACTAAAGAGAAGGGGCACAATATAGGCTATATACTTTAGGCCAAGGGTTTTCAAAGTGTGGGGTGTTAGAGCATGTCAGTGGAGGTGGGAGAGTGGTAAAAAGTATGAAATAATTAATATATACACTACCGGTCAAAAGTTTTGAAACACTTGACTGAAATGTTTCTCATGATCTTAAAAATCTTTTGATCTGAAGGTGTATGCTTAAATGTTTGAAATTAGTTTTGTAGACAAAAATATAATTGTGCCAACATATTAATTTATTTCATTATAAAACTGAAATTTATTTAAAAAAAAAAAAAAAGTTTGACTTGGACCAAATAATAAAGAAAAACAGCCAATAAGTGCCCAACATAAATTAGAACTCCTTCAATACTGTTTAAAAAGCATCCCAGGGTGATACCTCAAGAAGTTGGTTGAGAAAATGTCAAGAGTACATGTCTGCAAATTCTAGGTAAAGGGTGACTACTTTGAAAATGCTAAAATATAACACAGTTTTGATTTATTTTGGATTTTCTTTAGTCACAACATAATTCCTATAGTTACATTTATGTTATTCCATAGTTTTGATGACTTTACTATTATTCTAAAATGTGAAAATAATAATAATAATAAGTGTTTCAAAACTTTTGACCGGTCGAGCGCGTGTGTGTGTGTGTGTATATGTATGTGTATCAAGTTTTAACTTTTATATTATATTTAAAACATTGTTTAAACAGGTCTGAAAATAATAGGCAGAAAAAAAATATTTATCAAGAATCTTTGTGAAGTTTCTCTGATATTTGTCAAGCCCGCCATCAATTACGTTGTGTCACAAGGAAGGCCCACTGTCTTTGATTTTGAAAACCCCTGCTTTATGCTACTTGCATTCATCATGATTTCATTTAGAGTTTTAATGTTGTTTTATAAAAAACAAAAAAGAAAATGCATAAATGCACAATAAAATATAAAAACATGTCCAGAGACATCCAAGTAGCCTCAGTTGTTTTGTATTTTCCTGCTAATTAATTATTTAATGTGTTTTATTGCAAAAGTGGTCTTAAGCCTTTTTAAGGCCAAATAAAAGAAAAATGTAAGTCTTAAAATTAATTCATTCAAACTTGCAGATACCCTGTAAATATTATTTTTAATAATTACTTTCAATGATAATTATAACAAATTATTTATTATTAATTATAATTATCATATATTATTACTATTATTATTAGTAGTAGTATTACATTTTACTATACATTATTAACATATTTCTGTCACAAGTTGAATTGAGCTTTATTTTGACGTGAATGCTTTTCAGTTTTTGTGTTTTTGACAGTAGCTTCACACCTCCTCTGTATAAGCAGTTGATCATATGACCCAGAGTGATTATTTAGCGCAAAATACTGCAATTTTATTTTAAGTATGTAGACTGCAGGTGCTACACGCTTCACAGTGAATGAGCTTTTTGAGTGATAAGCATAAGAGTGGCTTCACACATTCACTGTAAAGTGTGCAGCACATGCAGACAGTGTATTTATTTAATTAAATTGCATCCTTTTTGTGGAGTAATCACAATTGGTCATGTCATAATTTTAATTTGATTAATTGTGCATTTATTATTTCCTAAATATGTCATTCGTGTGAGCATTTGAAAGCAGTCGTGTGTCAGTCAGAAAGTGTGCGGATATCTAATTGAGTCTATAATTGGTACTAAAGAAACACTGGTATCATGACTTTGTTTTTTTGTTTTTTTTAATCGACTTGGTACCAAAGTACCAGTACTTTTAAAATACCTAGTTTAGATGAAACATACTTTCAACAAATCAACCCAGGGTTCCCGTGGATCCTTAAGTCTTAATGTCTTAAATTCAGTTTTCCAAAATTTAAGGTCATAATAAGTATTAAATATCTTAAAAGATTCAACAAAAGTCTTAATTATCATTTAAAGAGGTCTTAAATTTGGGGCCGGAAAGACAGGAATCCTGATATGACCTAATGTGATTAATGTTAATGTGAACATTAATGTTAATGTTATTAAACTTCAAAAGAAAACGATCTAATTAAATAAATGCATGCACTGCGTCCTCCTTCAGAGTGAAAACGCAGCACTGTATTTTCTCCAGGCACGTGGGGGGCTTGTGAGTGTTTTCAGCTGTTGCAGAGCAGTTCGCAATCATTAGGACATATCGGAAATTTATGACAAGCGATCACTCACTAATGATCAACTGTTGATGATGATGATATAGTGTTGATGAAATATGACAGTTTACTTTTAATTGTTTACGTTGTAATACGTTGTAGATTATTGTAGGAGTGAACATTTTATGTCCCTTATCTATTTGAATGAGCAGTTGGAAACAGTGAAGCACATACATTTTAAAATAAGAGTCCCCAGTGTAAAAAGTCCCCGCTATGAATCAGAGCTTTTTTTTCCTCCGTGGTTATTGGTATTTTGGTTGCACCATAAACTGCATCTGGAAATTAATTCAATATGGACTCTTGTAGCCTCTTTCTGGCCCTCCCCATCACAGGAAGGAATGTCTAAGAACATTAAATATAGGCTAACAGTTTTAAAAACTGTTGGCAGATTAATTGCCTTTCAACACATCATATCAGCAACCATCCAATATCCTCTAATTTGTATTTATTTTTATAATGGTATATAAACCTGTTTTAATGTAATATATATGTGGAAAACATGTCTTGAGTATTTTAAACTTGCATATATCCTACCCTGTTTTACTGTTAAGCATTGTTAAGGCCATGTTGAATGTGTGCCCCTGCCTGTTTAAGAGTGTGATACATGATTTATTTTGAAATTGTGTGGGTTTGTTTTGGGATGGGGATACGGTATTCATTTTGTTTGTTCAGGTCTTGAAAAAGGTCTTAAAAAGTCTTAAATTTGATTTTTCAGACTCTGCAGCAACCCTGCAACCATAGTTGGCAAGTAGATTCAAAATATTTTATGTGAGAACTAAATGCAGAAATATAGTTAAAAATTAAGGCTTATTTTCTATATAAGACTATATTATGGACACTTTCATGGAAATGAATCAAACTTACCAACTCTAAAGCCATTTTTGCTACTGAAGTTTAAATCACAGATGCTATTAAAACATATATTGTTATGCTTGCATACTCCTGAGATGTGAAAGTAGTATAAGGACACGGTCTCTAGAAGCATAATGGCCAAATAAAAAGTGCAATATTTTTGTTGCTTTAATATCACCACCAAAATCAGCATAAATATATTTTGAATTGCCCTAACTCTGAACTCCAACTACTGTTTTGAATTAAGGAAATGGTAGATTGTGGAACTGACACCAGGGGAGCTAGCACCTGTTAATGGCCAATGGGCATGGTTATTGGGTGGCGTCTGTTTATGTCAGTGTACAATTATTGGCAGAATAATTCGAATGGCAGACATATATAGGCTTATCCATTTTATTTGTGTGAATGGTAGCTTCTAAGTATTAAAATATTTAATGTATTTTTTTATTATTGGTGCAGAATGTAAGTTTTATTTCCTTCCCATTAGGATTATCCTGACCAGGCTAGGCTGCTACTAGTCACTCAGGCTTTGGTACTGCGCATTTTCCATTCACAGCTCAGCCCCATTCTGAAAGTCATCATTTCTTTTAGGGTACTGTCTTGGTCTGAGTTTCATACTACTTAAGATTTACAGTACTGCATGTGATGTGTGTGTGTGTGTGTCTGTGTATTTATGTAAGTGTAATACTGTAAACTCTGTTTCAGATGAACAAATGTAAAAATACAGATATTTGCACTGACACAAGTGCAAATTCCTTGGCATAATCATGTGTACTTTTGCTTTCAGTCCAACCGCTGGGCTCTTCGTTGGTTCTTCTACAGTCTGCTGGTGAGGCCAGAAGTGCTGCACTATCTCTTGTGCAGTGTTGTGGAGGAATTGTTGAATGAGCAATACCAACCCATACAGAGGTATCAGTGTATGCTCGCACACAAACTTACCAAAACAGAACAAAAACATTCAGGGTTAAAGATGAAGTGTGTCATTTCTGTGCCACTAGTGCCCCAAATAGAACTGCAAAAATTACTTTTCAAACAGAACAATGGTTTGATAGTAAAATCAACCTACGAATGTCTTCCTTAAAGATGTCTATGTATGATAATCTTTAGTTTTGTTTTTTGTTTCTTTTTACATTACCCTATCAACACCCCCCCCCCCCCTAAATGCATGGTACATGCACAACTTGATTCTATATCTGTTGATCACCTCAGAAAATGGACCGAAACGGAGCATTCCCTGATTGCATACTTCCTCTGCCTGTACTTCCTGGAGAACAGTGTGGCACTAGATCTTGGCTCCTATCCCACCAATAACTTGCTTGCTACTTGGAATGAGTAAGAAGCAGCAATCAATCACTATAGTATTTTTTTTGTCATGCCATGTCAGACTTGTTTTTTTATTACATAAATCTGTAGATATCTTTCATTTGTTGATGTGTTGAAGCACTGATGGTTGTTTAGTATAACAATTTAGATACATGAAAATGATAATAGATGATATTTAATAAAATATCTAAGTTTTATTAGACTTTTTCGATATTCCTCGTAACCCTTGTCTAGGGGGACATAAGGAAAAGGATGATTGGGTGATGAAACCTGATGGCCACTAAAGCATCAACACAGCAATTGAATTTAACTCTGTTTAAATGAAAAGTACACATTGCATGAACATACCATGAAATTCAATTTGTCATCATTTTACAAATCCACTGTTTGCTGTCCATGATTTCAGATTGCACTTCCCTTGGCAACTTGGCTTGAGACTGCATCTTGAATACAATGTAAGAATCTCTTCCCTTAATTCAAATGTCTACAAGAGAGAGGCATTGCCACAAAGATTGTAGAATCTTTCTTTGAGTTTTAAAAAATTTATAATGAACAGGCATTTGTAAACTCAAATCTGTGTAAATTAGGGGTGGGCAAGAGAACTCTGAAGAGACAGCAATGATCCATCATGACAATGCAATAACTGAATGACTTTCAACAAGTTTTTCAACTTCAACTTGTAATTTTGAGTTTGACTAACTCGGGTCAACCATGTCCAGGGCTCCAGACTAAAAAAATTACTTAGGAGCCATTGGCTCCTAAACTGAAACATTAAAGAGCCAAATGGCTGTTTTTAGTAGACAACTCACAGATTTTCTCTATTTAAATTGCTGTTCAGAAACAAGATAGAAAGCTGAAGAAAAGTCAGCTGATAACCCATTTGAATGTTTAATAAACAGTATAAATAGTTGAGAAGATAAGTCTGAATTCCATTTTGTCTCATAATTGTTCATACCCCTTTCATAATTTATACAAATATAAAAGATAAGAGATTTTTTTCATTTAGTACTGCTCTTCAGAATCTACATTACATATATTTAAATAAAGTATAGTATGCATATAGTAGTGTATTGTTTTCTTGAGCATCAATGAATGTTTGCACCTTGTGTAATAGTTGTGTACAAGTCCCTCAATTGTCCCAAGTGTCAAAAGCTTGATTATTTATATATATATATATATATATATATATATATATATATATATATATATATATATATATATATATATAATATTTTAATTGTTTTAAAAGATTGCCTCAATCTTTCTTTACTGTTACCGGTTGGCCCCAGACACAGAGACTACAAAAGTGCAAATTAAATGAAATCCCAGATGCAGTTTATTGTGCTACTTCAATCCCAATCAGTAATTACCAGAAGAAAAGTGGTACACAATACAGGACTTTTCATTATAAAAGTGAGCTCACTGATGGCTGATTCGCTGAGAGAGTGAATCTGATTCAAACTGCTAACCTGAGCTCCTGAGTTCAAACTCTCCGTTCTTTTCGGGTGTTTCATGTAGAAGATCCGGTTCAAAAGAGTAATTTGTTCACGACTCTCTCGCGCTGCATTTGTTGTTGCGTGCGGTGCAGCGAGCTTATCAGAAACAGAATGGGTGAAAAGTGTGCCCGAGACAAACTGGTTGTGCACGTTCTAAAAATATATTCAATAACTCTCATGATATCTGACGAAACCGCATATGAACGTACACAAACAATAGATTTTTAAATTATTGTCGCAATTATTTTTGGTCGCATTTGCGACCATTTTAGTCGCAGTCTGGAGCCTTGATTGTCAGTATCGCACCATATGTTGGAGCACTGTCCACAAAGGTACTGTTCCAATGAGGCATGTTTTTAAAAGTTTAACTATATTTACTTTGACCCACTGTCTTATGAACCACTGTCATGGTGCACAATGGTGAAATAAAACAGTGAGACATAATCCAGCAGTAACGGATGTTCCTCTGACACATTTACATTGATTAACTGTTTAAAAAAAAAAAAAATGGCATGGAGAGAGCTTGTTCATCACTCCTTTTCTCCTCCTATTACACAAGTACTCGAGCAGTCAAACTGACCAAAATGCCCATCCTTAGTGTTTTTCAAATGAGCTTTTAACAAGTGCATCATGCCACTTCATTATTAACAGTGAAGTGATTCATTTAAGGTCTAGTTTTTAAACACTACAATCTGTTTAAATGTAATTTCAATAAACAAGCATAACATTCTCATCCATTTGCAGGTGGCCAGTCTTTCTAAAGAAAAACGACAAATCCTGCATGAAATCCAACGCATAAGCCTTGTACCCACATCCTGAACAAGGAAACGTTCACTGCATTTCATTCCATGGATTAAGTTCGGACCAGGTCTATTATTATGTCTATCGTTATCTGCTGGGGACATTTTGGTAAACAACGATAACTTTTTGTTTATGGCACTCTGAGAAAGCCACAAGACATGATTCAAATATAACTGATCTTATTGAATTATTACTTTTCAGTCAGTTCTGCATTTTAGAATTTTAAAGTTGTAAAAATAAAGGACTCTCTTTATTGAATATTAACATTTTTTGCATTATTTATTTTTTAATCCCCTTTTTCTCCCAAATTGGAATGCCCAATTCCCACTACTTAGTAGGTCCTCATGGTGGCGCAGTTACTCGCCTCAATCCGGGTGGCAGAGGACAAGCCTCAGTTGCCTCCGCTTCTGAGACAGTCAATCTGCACATTTTATCACATGGCTCCATATGCATGGCACTGCGGAGACTCCGCATGTTGAGGCTCATGCTATTCTCCGCAATCCACACACAACTTACCATGCGCCCCATTGAGAGTGAGAACCACTAATTGCGACTGTACCCTCCCTAGCAACTGGGCCAATTGGTTACTTAAGAGACCTGGCTGGAGTCACTCAGCAGCACACCCTGGATTCGAACTCACGACTCCAGCAGTGGTTATCAGCGTCAATACTCGAAGAGCTACCCAGGCCCCTCATTTTTTGCTTTATTAACATGCTTTGAAATGTTCTTTCAAAATTCACAAGCCCTTAGTTTAAGCTAGTGGTTTGAAATTATTTCAGCTTCCAGACATTTGTTGTCTTTGCCTTGGAATTAACCAATACTTACCAATACAATACAACATTACCTGCAGTTACAGTGCCATGATTAATGTGTTGCATGTTAAACAAAAATAATCACATTGAGCATCAGGGCAATGTACAAATCTCTGAACATCAAAAATTATATCAATAAACAAGAATTCAAACATCATGACTCCAAAGGTTCACAATGCTATGTAGCCATTCAGAATTGATTTGTTATATATTATTTAAGGTTGTGTTATGAATTGTGATGACATGATTCTGCAGGGCTCTTTAAACATGAGATCAGGCCACAGTATTCATGTAAATACTCTGTTTAACGCTGCCTTTTTAAACACAAGAAATCAAAGCATGAAAACAATGCAAAAAATTATACTGTTATAGATGCACAAAAACAACTTTTTAAAGCAGTCAAAGCTAAATAGATCTACTGTACACAGTGCAAAAGATTAAAGGCAAAACACTGACTAGTTTCAGTGCAATTGAGTGTTTCAGAGCTTGAAAAGTGAGTTTGTGGTGTAGCTTAATCTGAGGACATTGGGTGAAACTTCCATGAAATGTAGTTTGATGAGCTCTGATATATAGACAACAATTTTCTTATCTCGTTGAAGTACAGAATGAAAATGCTCTGTCTGTACGCTCTCAAGAGGGCTTCTTGGAGTATTGAGAAGGTGTGATGGAATGCTGTGGTGACAAGCTTGCTTAGCACTTGCTGAACAAACAGGAAGTACGTGTTACCACGTATAACGCGGCTTCTTGGATCCACCAGCTGATTGCTGAGTACCACAATAGGTTGGGCAGTGCAGCGTCTTTTGATCCAAATCTAGAACACTGATGTATTGCCTGTAATGGCCCAAAAAGTGAGGCAAGCTGGGAGTATGTGCACACATCCTGAAAGAGGAAATGTAAAAGGAGAAAACTAAGAACAGGGTCAAAGCAAATGGCTTCACCAAAATAGCTAACCATTTATATTATGTTTAACTCAATGGGCACCATTCATGAAACACAAGCGGAGGCATTTTGTGCAAATCATTTGTTAAAACCGTTCTTATGTAAATTGTCGCACTGAATTGAAAGAAATTTGTTCTGCTTGTGTTTTGTGAATGAGGCCCAATTAAAGTATTCCTAAAGAGTTCCTAAAATTCTGTTTCCAGGCAAGGGTGACTAAACATCCAGTTTTCTTGGTTTATCATGTGTCCTGACTTATTTGAAATTTGCTCCTTAGTTTAACATCTACTGTAACATTTATGCCAGTCCTAAATGAATATTTATGTTGTATACCAGTGACATTGCTTCAAGTAGTGTCACATCAAGACCTATGGGAGTCACGTCTAGATGGTAAATCTCATTCTGTGAAACTCACAAGATTTGCATTTGCTGCTACAAAGGTTCCGTTGCTGCATCAACAGTTGATCATTAGTGATCGCTTGTCATAAATTTCCGATATGTCCTAATGATTGCAAACTGCTCTGCAAAGATTCAGGGTTCCCAGTGTTATGGAAAACCTGGAAATGTCTGGGAAATTTAAAAATAGGGATATCCAGGCCTGGAAAATTTATGGATACTAATATAATTTTAAAAAGTCATGGAAATTTCTATAGCGAATATAAAAAAAAAATTCTAGTTAAAATATTTAATTGGCTAGAAATTGCTCTTTGTGAGTGCAATATCTATAAAAAAAATTATTTTGATGGAAAAACTAATTAATTAGTCAAAAAGTGTGGAAACCCTGTGGATTTTAAATAAAACATATAAATAACGTAAGGCTTTTCACAAGTAAGGCACGCAGTTCCTCTGGTAGGATTGAGTTGTCGTACTAAGCACCTCAGTGCCTCAAAGGTGGAGGTCTTTGTGGTGCTGTATACATGGGTATACTTAACTCCTGAGTTCTAATGGATTTTTCTGTCCCTAAGACCAGAATACTGTCCCCACTGCTTATGCTGGTCTTCATAGCTGACACATGTTCCTCATCTAGACAATCACAATCCGATGCCGAAACTACCCCCTCATCTGCAATGTCGGCCTCTACTTGGGATGAGTCAGGTGTCAGGGTTAGGCTTTCCTTGGAAGGGACAATTGCGGGACTGGGTACAGCTGCAGAAAGCCTAGAGCTAGCCAACTCTAGTTTGATAGGCACCATTTCAACACAGGAGGCGTAGGACTCAATGACTGGTTCACTCAGAATGTTGGCCGCAGTAAGAAAGGATGGTTGATGGACTGAATGATGGCTAGCAATTCCAGGCAGTAATCCTGCCCCGTCTTCCAAGTCATAAGGATCTTCAAACAAAAAAATTGGTGGATTTGAGATTGCAGAACAGATTTTGGCAGAGTTGGTTTGTGTAGATATGGCTGGCATCTCCTCTGAATGTCCTCTCAATGGATTGCAGTTGCTGTAGTGCCTGTTAGTGGAAGTACTCATCACACAATTCCTCAAGAGTTTTCAGACGCCTGTCAAATCGCTGAAAAGTGGAGTTAATCAGCTGTGGAGAATGCAAGGGTGTGTTGGTGTAGGACAAAACATTGCATTATATCACTGGCCCAGCAAGCTGACCATGCAATCTTGAATCATCCAGGTCAAGCTCCAAAGAATGAGGAAGGTCATCAGGTTCATAAGAGGAGAACTCAGACTTTCTGAGCTTCCTGGTTGGGTAGGAGGTGACCTGTTTTAGAAGGATTTTATGTTCCTGAATAGATTTCTATACACTGGCCAACTGATCAGCTTTGTTAGTAAATGGCACTGACCAATGTCCTTTCTCCTTGTCCTTTCTTTCTCTAAGTTGTTTAAACTGTTCATCTTGTATTCATCTTGCTCATATTGTTAATTGTCCCTTCTACTTCACAATTTATAAGCTATAATCTGTTATTGGAGACTCTTTCACTTTCAAGCTTTAATGTAAAAAATTTTTGTCTCTACCTTCTCTCTCGAAAGTTCACGTCTTTCTCTTGTATTTTTACTTCACCTTTGCATAATAGTGATTTCTCTTTCAGTTTCTCATCTTCTGCATCTCTCTCTAATGTAGGTATACTACTCAATCTCTGTTCCCTTTCATTGGTGTTCTTTACAGATGAGCCATTTAACTTCTCTCTTTCTATATCACCAAGTAATACACCTCTTTTGTACTCCAAATCTCTTAGTTTTGTCTCTAGTTCATTTGTGAAGTTCTTCCTGTTTCCTGTTTTTAGACATCCAGAAACTTTTGAGAACTCAGCTTTTTGTAGAAAGCTGTTGGAATTGTTATATGATTTTATATTCATCGGCTGACACGTAGGCAAGGCATAGAGGTCGCACAAACCCTCGAGTCTCTAAATCATAGAGTATGAGGTGGTGCACATATGCAATCACTCCTTCTCCAGAATCCCCTAAAACTACTTTTGAGTCTTCCACAAAGTTCAGTTTAGGAGAGCTACAGCCTCCCGAGCCTGTGAGGGAGGTCTGGTAGTCCACTGACATGATTCGGAGGGAGAAGTGGTTCAAATCAAATGTCCCACAAGCCTTGGTTTAAGGAGGAACAGTAAGTCAAGGTTGGGGCCCGACTTGCTCAGAGAATTCTGATATAAGGATAAAATCCTTTTTAAATTTAGCATTGTATATGTTGGACCATGGTGTGGTGTTTCCAGAATACATGGGCACAGACATTTCCTCTGGAAGTGCTGAAGGGTCTGTGGGTTTTTCTCTGAAATCAGTCTCATTAGTGAAAGCCAGCAAGTCTGTAGAACCAATTATGGTGGTACATATCTGTTTCAAACAAACCAGCCAGGGGTGTAATAAGTAGAGCGAACTTATACTTAAGTATGGATACTGTCAAAATTTTACTCAAAAGTCATTTTTGAAAGTGTGTGTGTGTGTGTGTGTGTGTGTGTATATATATATATATATATGTATGTATATATATATATATATGTATGTATGTATGTATGTATGTATGTAGAGTGCATCCGGAAAGTATTCACAACGCTTCACTTTTTCCACATTTTGTTATGTTATAGCCTTATTCCAAAATGGATTAAATTCATTATTTTCCTCAAAATTCTACAAACAATACCCCATAATGACAACGTGATAGAAGTTTCTGAAATCTTTGCAAATGTATAAAAATAAATAAATAAATCACATGTACATAAGTATTCACAGCCTTTGCTCAATACTATGTTGAAGCACCTTTGGCACCAATTACAGCCTCAAGTCTTTTTGAGTATGATGCTACAAGCTTGGCACACCTATTTTTGGGCAGTTTCTCCCATTCTTCTTTGCAGGACCTCTCAAGCTACATCAGGTTGGATGGGGAGTGTCGGTGCACAGCCATTTTCAGATCTCTCCAGAGATGTTCAATCGGGTTCAAGTTTGGGCTCTGGCTGGGCCACTCAAGGACGTTCACAGAGTTGTCCCGTAGCCACTCCTTTGTTATCTTGGCTGTGTGCTTAGGGTCGTTGTCCTGTTGGAAGATGAACCTTCACCCCAGTCTGCAGTCTAGAGTGCTCTGGAGCAGGTTTTCATCAAGGATGTCTCTGTACATTGCTGCATTCATCTTTCCCTTGATCCTGACTAGTCTCTCAGTTCCTGCTGCTGAAAAACATCCCCACAGCATGATGCTGCCACCACCATGCTTCACTGTAGGGATGGTATTGGCCAGATGATGAGCGGTGCCTGGTTTCCTCCAGACACGACGCTTGCCATTCAGGCCAAAGAGTTCAATCTTTGTTTCATCAGACCAGAGAATTTTGTTTCTCATTGTGTCTCATGAGTCCTTCAGGTGTCTTTTGGCAATCTCCAGGTGGGCTGTCATGTGCCTTTTACTGAGGAGTGGCTTCCGTCTGGCCACTCTACCATACAGGCCTGATTGGTGGAGTGCTGCAGAGATGGTTGTTCTTCTGGAAGGTTATCCTCTCTCCACAGAGAAACGCTGGAGCTCTATCAGAGTGACCATCGGGTTCTTGGTCACCTCCCTGACTAAGGCCCTTCTCCCCCGATCGCTCGGTTTGGCCGGGCGGCCAGCTCTGGGAAGAGTCCTGGTGGTTCCAAACTTCTTCCATTTACAGATGATGGAGGCCACTGTGCTCATTGGGACCTTCAATGCTGCAGAAATTTTTCTGTACCCTTCCCCAGATCTGTGCCTCGATACAATCCTGTCTCGGAGGTCTACAGACAATTCCTTGGACTTCATGGCTTGGTTTGTGCTCTGACATGCACTGTTAACTGTGGGACCTTATATAGACAGGTGTGTCTTTCCAAATCATGTCCAGTCAACTGAACCACAGGTGGACTCCAAGTTGTAGAAACATCTCAAGGAAGATCAGTGGAAACAGGATGCACCTGAGCTCAATTTTGAGTGTCATGGCAAAGGCTGTGAATACTTATGTACATGCGATATTTTATTTATTTATTTATTTATTTATTTTAAATAAATTTGCAAAGATTTCAAACAAGCTTCTTGCACGTTGTCATTATGGGGTATTGTTTGTAGAATTTTAAGATTGGTGTGTATGTATGGATGTACAGTTGCAATCGAAATTATTCAGTTATACCGCCCCCGGGATTCGTCCTCCGCCACCCGGACTGAGGCGACCACGAGGACTTAAAAGCGCATTGGGAATTGGGCATTCCAAATTGGGAAAAAAAGGGGAAAAATCCAAAAATTACATTTATATCAGTTGAAATTTTTGAAGTGCAAAATTTTTTTTTATTACATCTATATCAGTTGAGTGACACATTCAAAGTCATAGTGTGAATATATAACCTAATATGTCTAAATAGCAGGATTTTTTAAAATACAACCATGTCATAATTATACAACCCCTATTGCATGTAGCTGTTCCTTAAATGTGTAAGGCTACACAAGTAATTGTTTTAAAACAAAATTAAGTCATCAATCTGCAATGACACTTATTTAAGTTTTAAAATGTTTAGCGTTGTAAGCAAAAATGTATTTCTATGCAAAAAATGCAATTAAAAATAAGCTGTCTCAAAAGCTAATAGAGGAGATTATTTCATTACACAAGAAAGGTCATGGCTAAAAGTACATTTCCAAGGCACTTCAATTTCCAATAGACAAAGTTGGCAGCACCATTCATACATTTTTTAAATATGGTACAACAGCAACCTTCTTGGGGTGTGGAAGAAAGCAAAACTTCACCAAGGGAAATGTTGAATTGAATATTCAAGGAGGAATAGGAAAGACCTGTGGAGTCCTGGAAGAAGGTTTTATAGACATAACACTAAACTAAAAATGAGTTTTATACCCATGGGTCAGCAGTACATCTGGAGTAAGATGACAAGGGGATGACAAGAACGACACCATCCCCACAGTCAAGCATGGAGGTGGGTCAGTCCTGTTATGGGAGTGTTTTGTGGCGGCAGGAAACGGCTATCCTGACTATGTGACTGACACCATAGATTCTTTCAGGTATCAGACCGTTTTGGTATGAAAAATGTGATGCCTTCAGTGTGTAAATTGAAGCTTGGTAATCACTGGACTTTCCAGCAAGACAATAACGCCAAAGATACATCCAAGTTGTCTGAAATCTGGTTCAGGGATAGGTCGTGGAATGTCCTTAAATGGCTCTTCCAGTCCATCATTAAAATCCAATTGCAAACCTTTGTTGGGATTTCAGTGGGAAGCAGTGGCAGCACAGAAACCAAAGAATGTCAGTGAGCTGGAACCTTTTGCTCATGAGAAATGTGTAAAAATTCTTATAGAGAGGTGTCCGAAGCCTGAGAACACTTACCTGAAACATTTATTTGCTGTTATTAAAGATAAAGGATGCTCCACAAATGATTGACTTTTGGGGTTGAATATTGTTGACATGATATTTGTGGAGAGAATTCATTATTTTTTATTTTAAAATGTGGGTAAACTGAACCCTTTGTTCTCAAAATCACTCAAATGTGTATTAAAAACTTACTTTGACTGTTTACTGAGGTTTTAGTTTATGTGTTTTAATTCACATCACCAGAATGTATTGCTGATCAGGGGGTTGAATAATTTTGATTGCAACTGTATATGTACAGTGTATATATAGCTATACAAGATCATAAAATGTTTAAAATAGTTAGCTCAAAAAGTGTCACACAGCAGGACAATGATGAGAATGCTGAACATTTCATGTCAATTACTCATATCACTATGTGTAAATGTTTATTTAAAAAGAATGAAAACAAAGTTGGCCAGAATATGTACATATATAAATATAAACAAATATAAAACAAAATAAGCATACGTCTTGAAGTGTAGAACTTTGAAGACATTTTGCAGATTAATTGCTCATATTTTCACTCTGAGTTTGTTGCGTCTTTATATCTGCAGTGTTTTAATTCATTCCCCAGATTATTCTTGAGAAAAAGTGAAAAGCCCAATGCTTTGACAAGTGCTGTTTCTGCTTTCCTTTAAACAAAGTAAGACTCAAATAGCCACAAAGTAATATTGTTCATGACTTATTTTCCACATTTGTATCAGTTGTGAGCATTATTCAGCAAGCCGCACTTCAGCTCACTGCAGTATGAATAAATTGTGGAAATGACTACGTACTGCTCATAGCTTTACTGTTTGTGGATTTTATATATGCTGCTGTTATTGTATTTGTTGTAACTTGCAGTTATTTGTCATTTTGTGATTATTCAGAGCTCATCTAATACTTAATATGCTATCTTTGGTTGTCACCATTATTGTGATTTGTATGTCAAATAATGAGCTCCATGCAAGGTATGGAGTCACGCTATAATGTGAAAGTAATTTTAAAATAAAAGCAATTTCAGTTTATTAAAACAAAAGCCATTGTATTGACTTTACCGTACAAAGTTTTTTGAACATTCCTATTGTGAAAGTGGTCTGTGCAGGCATGTTGGAGCCCAGGGCGGCCGCCTATATCGCCTGTAGGATGTTCCGGTACTTGTGCAGCAGCAGGCCGGCCCAAATTACCCAGAGGCCCACCGGGAAAACGCCCGGTGCTCCCGACGGCCAGTCCACCCCTGTGCAACAAAAACAGGTCTCTAGCTTGCGAGCAAATGTGAGTGAAAATAACTGTTTGAGTGTGGAAAATTATTTGGCCACACCGGATGTCTGACACCTGTCATCAAAGCTTATGAACTTATACCATCAAAACTCTCTATCTAACCTTAAATACAAATTACGTTTTAAAGTGCAAAAAAAATAAAAATAAATAGACAAACTAAAATCATGGACAACTGACGTGCGAGTCTGGTAAAACAGTGAAGTATCAATTTTACTTGCTATCACTAAGCTAGTAGTGTGGCTGATTTATTGATTTTATCTGACAGACCCCCAAAAACTTTCCCAGTCCGTGTACTTTTGCGTCCATTCTTTTTTACTTTTTAAACCCAAAAATTAAAAACGAAAAATGCGGTTTCTTTATTGGTTTTAACACTGATAAATAAAATAAGCAGATGCAAACTAATTTTCTGTTGACTATTTCATTTTAAAAATTAATAAAGAGAAAGGGGGAAATGGCTTCATTTTCGGGGTTTTTTTAGTTTTTATTTACAGCTTGAATATTTGATATGCACATGTGAGCGACACTGAAACGCCCCTTTTATCTGATTGATCATCCCGCCCCATCTTCTGTACTGCCTTAATCCTATCAGCCAGAATTAGAGTTGGGATTGCTCTGCAAATTTGTATCAATTTTCATGAAATATTGTCCCGACCCAAAGCACCACTACTGTGGGTGAGGTGGGGATGGTTGCAACATGGGGCAGTTGCAACATGGCTTATTCCTCCAATCAGGAATGAGCTAGAGTGATGATACTCATACTGCACATGCTCAGTAAGCCCCCCCCCCCCCTTCTGGAAGAAAGCAGCCACACGTGACCATTCCTTCTGCAAAAAATACTTTTTAAGGTAAAAAGGTATTTTTTTTTTTTTCATGCTCAGAGTTTTTGTCATACTGTCTAAACTGTTTGCATGAAGCATTATAAAGTCATATCATTGTAATCAGTGTTTTCTTAGCTTCTAAAAGGCATAGCTACCATGTGTCAAGGCTATTGTGTCAAGCTAGCATAGCAAGTTTTATCATGGCTTCAGTGTAGGGACAATGACAACATTGAGGTAAAAGCTTGTCATAACCAGTATTGTGTAAGTTACTCCAAAAAGTAATTAATTATTAACTACTAATTACATCTTTCAATAGCCAGGTATCTCCCCATTTTTAAATAAATACTCAGACTAGGCCACAATTTAGCCTACATTTTATCTGTTCTGTGTTTTCAGTATGCCAATTTAACTGTATACACACACACACACACACAATTCAGTTCAGAATTTCAGTCTTGATTTTAATTTAAAAAAAAATTTTGTAGTTCAAATTTATTGTAATAATGAACCAAAACATGGTTGTTACTTGTTACTTGAAAATATGTTTTTCCTTTTACTAGTCTTTGTCTTTAGACAGTTAATTTAACTTAGTGAAGACCCTGTCTGTGCACAAATAAAGAAATTGCAAAATGATGTTAAAGAATGATTTTTATTAAATTTTAACGAATGTTGCAACTGTCCCAGTGGACTGTTGCAACCGTCCCCTCTTATGGGGTCAGTTGCAACATTTTACTTTGTCTATTCAAGTATAAATTTTATGTATATTATCATATGTACGCATATTACAGCAGTGTGTGTGGGTAGCTGAGAGATGTGGATTTAATGTATTAAAATTTTGGCTTTCCAATACAGACAGTCTCTGAGAAACTGAAGGAAATGCAAAAAGTGTTGCAACCGTCCCCGCTCTCCCCTAAACTATGCATGCCATATGTATTAGAATCTTGCTGCTTGGCACATCATTGTGTTGTTGCCTCTTAATGGACGACTCTTGAGAGATTGCAAGCCACATCACTTCGCCATACGCTGACTGGGGGTTGGTCTATTATATATATATTTTTTTAATAACGTATGAATTTGTAGTACCTGTGTATTCGTGTCCCATTGATAAATGTAATAAAAAGAGTTATATTGCTTTAGATAAAAGCAAATGCTAAATTAATGTTTAGGCATCATGAATATGGATTGGAGTACACATAAAATTCTAATAGCTAAGGTTTGGACACAAGGTGTCCCGGGACATGGCGTGTAAAATCAGGACTATCCCTGTTATTGGGACGCCTAGTCACCCTATCTCCATAAGTGCAATGTTAATTTCTGCAAGCCATAGATTGCTGATAGAGTGTGCTGCCGACGTCATTGCCTCAGCCTGGATGAACATTTAGTAAATATATTATTAAATGTAAAAAATAAATTAACTTGTGTTAACTCATTAACTCGTGGGGCTTTTATACAAAGTGACGCAACTTTTTTAATTACATGTATCAATGGGACGCGGCACTACAGTCACTACAAAATCATACAATGTTATTAAAAATAAAAATTATATACAGGTGCATCTCAATAAATTAGAATGTCGTGGAAAAGTTAATTTATTTCAGTAATTCAACTCAAATTGTGAAACTCGTGTATTAAATAAATTCAGTGCACACAGACTGAAGTAGTTTAAGTCTTTGGTTCTTTTAATTGTGATGATTTTGGCTCACATTTAACAAAAACCCACCAATTCACTATCTCAAAAAATTAGAATATGGTGACATTCCAATCAGCTAATCAACTCAAAACACCTGCAAAGGTTTCCTGAGCCTTCAAAATGGTCTCTCAGTTTGGTTCACTAGGCTACACAATCATGGGGAAGACTGCTGATCTGACAGTTGTCCAGAAGACAATCATTGACACCCTTCACAAGGAGGGTAAGCCACAAACATTCATTGCCAAAGAAACTGGCTGTTCACAGAGTGCTGTATCCAAGCATGTTAACAGAAAGTTGAGTGGAAGGAAAAAGTGTGGAAGAAAAAGATGCACAACCAACCGAGAGAACCGCAGCCTTATGAGGATTGTCAAGCAAAATCGATTCAAGAATTTGGGTGAACTTCACAAGCAATGTACTGAGGCTGGGGTCAAGGCATCAAGAGCCACCACACACAGACGTGTCAAGGAATTTGGCTACAGTTGTCATATTCCTCTTGTTAAGCCACTCCTGAACCACAGACAACGTCAGAGGCGTCTTACCTGGGCTAAGGAGAAGAAGAACTGGACTGTTGCCCAGTGGTCCAAAGTCCTCTTTTCAGATGAGAGCAAGTTTTGTATTTCATTTGGAAACCAAGGTCCTAGAGTCTGGAGGAAGGGTGGAGAAGCTCATAGCCCAAGTTGCTTGAAGTCCAGTGTTAAGTTTCCACAGTCTGTGATGATTTGGGGTGCAATGTCATCTGCTGGTTTTGGTCCATTGTGTTTTTTGAAAACCAAAGTCACTGCACCCGTTTACCAAGACATTTTGGAGCACTTCATGCTTCCTTCTGCTGACCAGCTTTTTAAAGATGCTGATTTCATTTTCCAGCAGGATTTGGCACCTGCCCACACTGCCAAAAGCACCAAAGGTTGGTTAAATGACCATGGTGTTGGTGTGCTTGACTGGCCAGCAAACTCACCAGACCTGAACCCCATAGAGAATCTATGGGGTATTGTCAAGAGGAAAATGAGAAACAAGAGACCAAAAAATGCAGATGAGCTGAAGGCCACTGTCAAAGAAACCTGGGCTTCCATACCACCTCAGCAGTGCCACAAACTGATCACCTCCATGCCACGCCGAATTGAGGCAGTAATTAAAGCAAAAGGAGCCCCTACCAAGTATTGAGTACATATACAGTAAATGAACATACTTTCCAGAAGGCCAACAATTCACTAAAAATGTTATTGGTCTTATGATGTATTCTAATTTTTTGAGATAGTGAATTGGTGGGTTTTTGTTAAATGTGAGCCAAAATCATCACAATTAAAAGAACCAAAGACTTAAACTACTTTAGTCTGTGTGCATTGAATTTATTTAATACACGAGTTTCACAATTTGAGTTGAATTACTGAAATAAATTAACTTTTCCACGACATTCCAATTTATTGAGATGCACCTGTATAATAGACCAACTCCCAGTCAGCATATGGCCAAGTGATGTGGCTTGTGATATCTCACGCGTCATCCATTATAGCAGCAAGATTTTAATACATATGGCATGCATAGTTTACAGTTAGTGGTGGTTTGGGACTATATTTAATGAAAATTTAGACAAATTTGCAGAGCGATCCCAACTTTAATTCTAGCTTAAGGCAGTGGGATACAGACAGGGCAAGTTGACCAATCAGATGAAAGGGGCGTTTCAGTGCCGCTCACATGTGCGTATCAAATATTAAAGGCGTAAATTAATTTTTTAAACAAAGAAGGAAATCAGAAACTGAGCCTTTCCCCCCCAATCTCTTTATTCCTTTTTAAATAGAAAATGAAATGGTCAACAGGAAATTAGTTTATATTTGCTTATTTTATTTATCAGTGTTAAAACCAATAATGAAAAAAAATATATAGTTTTTTATTTTTGGGTTAAAAAAAGAAAAAGGAATGGACGCAAAAGTACACAGACCTTTCCCAGTGGTCGGTCAGTTTTGACTGCGAATACCAAAGGTGTCGCTTTATTTTGTTTTTGTTTTTTACGACCACTTAGACTTATCAAATCAAGCCCAATTTTTATTTTTGTTTTTTTTTATTTTTATGTTCAGATGGCAAATGATCTGCTCAGTTAAAGGAAACCATTTTTATTAAATGAGGAACACTGATTTTGGTCAAAAAAGACCTAATAACATAAGAGGGTTAAGGCATGAATGAAAGTGTCCAATAACAGGGCAGTTGCTGAGATTAAAGGGATAGTTCACCCCAAAATGAAAATTTCCCATCATTTACTCACCTTCATGCCTTCACAGATGTGTATGACTTTCTTTCTTCAACAGAACAAATTTTTTTTGAAGAATATCTCCATACAATGCAAGTGAATGGTGGTCTGGATTTGAATCTCCAAAAATCACATAAATCCAGCATAAAAGTAATCCATAAAACTCCAGTGGTTAAATCCTTGTCTTTAGAAGCGATATCACTTTTTTTTTATTTTATTTTTTACTATAAATCTCCACCTTTGTCCAGCTCTGACCAGTAGGTAGCGATATGCAGAAGAATGTGAAAGTGGAGATTCATAGTAAAAAAGAACTTAAATATTGATCTGTTTTTCACCCACACCTATCATATTGCTTCTGAAGACATGGATTTAACCACTGGAGTCATATGGACTACTTTTATGCCTCTGTCATTTTTGGACCTTCTGAGTTCTGGTCACCATTCACTTGCATTGTATGGACCAACAGAGCTGAAATATTCTTCTAAAAATCTTCATTTGTATTGAAGAAAAGAAAGTCATACATTTGGGATGGCATGAGGGTGATGGGTGAGGAAAGGATGAGAGAATCTTCATTTTTGGGTGAACTATCCCTTTAAGGTTACTGATATGATGAGTCTTCATCATATATGTAAAAAATCATGACAACACGTTTAAAAATTAATTCCTTTAAAAAAAAAAACTAACAACTTGTAAATGAGGACAAATATTACTGAGTGCATTGTCTGTCACCATTTCAAAATAAAAGACCTCACAATAATATACCATGGTAACCATGGTTACTAAAGTGATTGTTTCTACAATGAAACTGTAGTAACTGATATTTTGAAAGAAACAATGGTTACCATAATAAAAGTCTGTAAGGGAAGTGATATTCGCGATATGACTTCACATAAACCATGACTTACCTTTTATTGTATTTTCTCATGTTTCCTTGTGTACAAAATTGCTCAGAATGATAAATGATCAGGTGATCAATAATAATGGACATGACAAGCACAAATAACACCACAAACAACTTTAAAATTAGGTAAAATCTCTTTATTTAGACACGAGTTGCAAAGATGAATTCATATGAAGTACGGTTTCATTAACCCTCAGTGGTGTCAGTGTGCATATTGGTAGGAGCAATTTTGTTACTATTGTTGCGGTTTATTTTTAACACAATTAGTTTGGCACATTATAAGCTGTAGTAAAGGGTGACCCACTACATTTATTTCTGTCTATTTTTGTTATTCAGCCATTTATGCTGACTATGACTGAAGAGGTAAAATTTGGGCAGGTAAGAAAATGACACCACCATTATTGGTAGGGGAAAGTCCATTTGCCAATCACCAAACTGTACACCTATAAACTTTATTAAGGTTTACACAACCCTCTAATGCACTTACATGAACATGTTTCCAAATCAAACACACCATGCAGTTTTGTCATTTCATAGTAGAGAATAACTGAACTTAATTTCATGTTAGAAAACATTGAAAGGCAAAATGTAACAACTGTCACGCTCAGCAAAAGCACCGTAGTACTGTTTTATTGTCTTAATATTTCCCGTTTTCCTATTGAAAGTCAACGTAGTTTCACATTATCTATGCATAATGCCATTTCTTCAATTTGCAATATACTAGAACAGAATAATAATAATAAAAAGAAATACATCTAAAGTGATGGACAGTGCTTGCTCAGAAGCACAGAATAAGGTTTTGTAAACCCTGAAATATCATTAGTGAAATCCTATAGTTATATCTTTTACATCTACATCCAAGAAAATTGTCTGTCTAGGAAAGTGCTGCATAGTAAAAAAAAAATAATAATAGTTGCCTATGTCAGTTATTGTAGGCAAAGAGGTATTGTGTGATCATTTAAAAATCGACAACTTATAGCAATTACTTGTAATGTCACAATGATGATAAGCAACTGTTCACCTAGAAAAACTAAAATTCTGAACAATGTATTCACCCTCATGTCATTCCAAAGCCATATGACTTTCTTTTGTGGAACACAGAACACAACATAGTAACAATGTTCAGCTGCCCTTTTACAAAATGTTTTTTTAAACATAGTGCCTATAGTGGCTGTCATGCAACAAAGCACCAGAACGTACAATTCAAGTAGTCTTCAAGACTTACAGTATGTTCTATATTCCAAGTTTTCTGAAGCCATACAGTAGCTTTGAAAGAAACTTAAAGTCATTATATTCGATAAAGTCTCATTCGCGCTTGTGCATATTAAACCATGGCACATGAAAACGGAAATTTGACGTCAGTGATCCCAGATGCCATTGGTATGCTTGTTCGTCTTGTAACCCATCATGACGTTCCAAGTTTAAATATGGTGAAGCACGATTTGAGCAGTGTTATTTGAGAATATTAGGATTTAAGAATAGATTTAGTGAATTTGAGACTTTCATTCAATCAGTTCCTCACACAAAATTACCGATTTTGCAGCTTGGACATTCTGCAAGATCTCTTGTTTTGTGTTCTTTGGAAGTAAGTCATATTGGTTTGGGATGACATGACGATAAGTAAATGAACCCAGAATTTTCATTTTTGGGTGAACTATTCCTTTAAAGGTGCACAAATGGCAGTTGCCATGGTGACAGATGTCTTCATAAACGTACTACTCTGCGCGTGCGCATCTATGAGTTACAATTATCAAACCAGTAGTATCTCAGATTCGGTTACAGCACAGTAGAGCATAAAGCCCATTTCATCGATGTCATCGTCAGTAAAACCCTGAAACAGATTCACATTAGGTTTGAAATAACTAGGTAAGATTCCAGTCTCCAGGTATCCAATCAGCTCAGTGATCACCTGTTGGAACCTATCAGCGAAGGCCGATTCCGACCAATCAGTTTCCTTCTCACTTATGTGCAGAATAACATTGCTAAGATGGCTGCCGTTAAGCTTGCGTAGCGCAGGGCAGTTGCGGCACACTGCCTTTAATGTTTTCAGGCACTTCCTTCTGACCTCCGACCCAGAGTCCATTTTGTCAAGTGTTGCCAATTTAGTCGTTTCGCTGGTGTACAAACTCTGGTACCAAACGTAGTCATATGACCCTGTGATCTCTCGTTGTGCCGTAAGCGTCATCTCACCGAGCCGCACTGTTGGCAATATGATAATATAGAAGCATTCTGCACTGTCGTATCTACTTTGACTTAACCCCCGAATCTCTAGTTTCAGTTCAGGAGACCCCAGCACTGGTCGCACCTCACACTCGAGGGTTCCGGTCAGCGATGGCCAGTTCATAGATTCCATCACCGCCTTGCCAAGTTGCTCAGAAACGAGTCGCGATGACAAGTATCCGCCCAACAAGTGTCGATCCCAGTAGCTCCGCCCCCGCGGGAAGTACTCAAGGTTTTCGCGGCGCACCATGCAATACTGAGGGTGACCCAAAAATGTGTCCTCTCCTGCAATGGCCGTCCACAGACTAGACTCCAACTGTAAAAGCACACATATAAAACAAAGTATAAGCATATTAAGTTAATATAAGTTGCCTAGAATGGCAACTATTGTATACTTAAAAATAGGTCTGTCAATTTAACGCATTAATTTAGTGTGATTAATTATAAGAAAACGCAATTAATCATGCCCCCAACCCATTCGTAAATTCCGTTATAAGTAATGTTCCTACAATCGGAGTAATTCAAGCCTGATCTTGATGTTTTTGTGACTCTGTGGCAGTATGGGGCAGTCAATGCGACTCCAGCTGTACAGGCAACGTGCCCAGTCAAACAAACGAGAACAGGCAGCTCAGGCTTCCACAGATAACGTGCTCTTGTGCTCAAAGACAGCTGGATGGAGCACACTGGAATGCAGTGATCTCGAGACATGTTTTTCAGAGTTTCAAACTATGTTTAACTCGACACAGCGCCATAACAACTAGAGACGCTGAAAACTAGTTCTGTCTGTCTGTGATACGAGTACATAGACAACAATTAAAAAAGTGAAGACAGAAGTAGGCCAATAATAGGGTAATTTTCAATGATATGGAAATAAAACAAGCAATATTTCGACTTTTAAAGACTTTTTGCAACCACAATATATCGATATGATGTAATGTATTTGAATTATCTGAATTAAAATATTATATATTAAATGTATAATTTTTTCATTATTATATAGAAAATTCTTTATTTGGGGGCCTCTCTCATTAAATGATAAATGCAATATCATTTGATAAATTAATCAGCACATCACGCAATACATTTTTTAATTAATCGATGTACAGCCCTCCTTAAAAGCATTTTGGACAGTAAAATACACAATCATACACACACTCAAAAAGTCACATCATACCTGCAGGGGCACGATCAGGCAGGCATGGTCAGCTTTAACCACCTGCAGGTCGTCGAGCAGTGACCCCGCTAATGTCATGTCGCCCAACGGCATGTCTGGGTGTTTAGAACGCAGGAAAGCCTGGATCTCCGTGGCGATGTCTAACGCTTGCTGCTGTGCTACAGAAACCTCCTCTGCTGTCAGACACACTCGTGTTCTGTAATACTGCTGCAGATGATCAGCAAATGTCAGCTCACAAAGATCCATGCGTTTACGTCGTTGAGGTGGGTCGTCGTCACACTGCTGGAGCTCAGGTGAAGGAAGGGGAATGGGCTGGGACAGTTCCGCTAAAATACATACACAAAACAGGTAAGTAAAGCTAAAAAAAAAAAAAGCTCTTGAGCAATCAGAAGAAAAACTTATACTATTTAAAGATAAAGTATATGAAATCTGTGCCACTAGGGTCACCAAATGGAATTGTAAAATAATGATTGCTTGCTGTGTTCCTCATTTGTAAGTTATCGCTTTGGATAAAAAAGTCTGCTAAATGACTAAATGTGATTGTAATGATTGATTTCAAACTGTCTACAATTGGCCTGCTAGTGTGTAATAATTCACCATTATTGAAATTTCTGTATCATTACAATTGCGATCGGTCTGGTCAGCCTGACTGGTCCAGCCATAACAACACTGGCTCAGCCAACAATGCGAATTCTGGGGCAGGACTATTTGTTTGCCCAAACACAAGCAGACAGGGGAAGGGTTTGAAACTTATTTAGCCGGTGCTGCTAGTGGCGCAAAAATTATGCACTAGGGATGGGTAAAATATAGATTTTCTGATGCATCACGGTCTTCATTTGAACAATCTCGATATCTTAAAGGAATATTCCAGGTTCAATACAAGTAAAGCTCAATCGACAGCATTTGTGGCATAATGTTGATTACCACAAAAATTCCAAATGTGACCAAATGAAGAAAAACGAATGAAAAAATTAAATAAGATGAATATTTTCATAATGTACCTAGTTAGAAGGTCCCGTGTATAATTAACCATTAGATGGGTAAGCAAAATGAACATTATAACTGAAATATGCCCATATAAATCGAAATTGAATCTGGAAATTTGTATCAATACCCAGCCCTGGTACGCACCTCACCTTTAAAAAAGTCTAACAAGACTATACTTTTAAAAACGTAACAGTCAACGATGACTTTTCACATTGTTTTCGAGTGTGTACCTTTCTTGGTTGCTGCGGCAATCTGTTTTACAACCACTCCTTCAATTCCCTTGTGCAGCAGTTTGGGGGATACGCTAACCAAGCTTAACTCCTCCCAGCTGCCCGTCATCTTATTCTCAGGCTTTTCATCAGGAGGCCTTCCTGCACGCTCTATCAGCTATGACATCACAGGGAGAGGAAAATGACATAATAAACAAAAACTGAATCCAAAACACATTGTCTAAGAGCACTTTGCACAGAACTAAAAATAAGTAAAAAACATGTAATGCTTAATAAATCAAACACCATTTGTGGGGCACAGAAGTTTTTAATGGCTTACACACAAGTAAAAACAATGACATCCAAGAAGGTTTCACTTTAAAAATGAATAGCTAATAAATAAGTCAAATCTCAATAAATGTACATTAGGTGTGTAACTGAGTAAAAAAGGAAAATTATTTGCACTGGCGGGATTCATTTTCTTTCATAATAATGCTTTGAAAAAGAATGTTAATTTCAGATGAGGACAACAATCGCATAATGAATTGTAAAATAATGAATAATCACCCGTTTCACAGCTAATGTTGCAATGCCCAGCATTGCAGCTCCGCTCACCCCGAGCACCAGCCGGGCATTGGACAACAGGAAGTCAATGACAGCAGTGATTCCATCTTCACCTCGCCTTTTACTTGAATAATACATCACTTCCTCTGTGAGACTGCCTGAAAATGTCAAAAGATAAAAACATGACCATTTGATTTTAAATGCACTTCCTCAAAGTCCAAAGTTTGTTTGCTTTTGATTGTAACAAAGCCATTTCACCAAAGCTGGTCTGCATAACATCATCTCTGCAGTTGTAGATAACGGACACTCTACATCAGAATGTTTTTTTTTTCCTCATTTGCTGGAAGATTTCTTAAGCTCAGAAAGAGAAAAGTATGAGCCCCTTAGAGGACAGGGAGGGAACTTATTTTCTGAAAAAGTTGTGTGTTCCTTCACAATAGTTTTATCCATCCCATAAGAAAAAAAAAAAAATCATAAAAAAAAAAATCAAATTGAAATGTGTTATTGTGAACAAAATTACATTAATAAAACTTAAAATATTTAGTTTTAAGATTACTCAATTCGATTAGATGGAATCTTGATATAAAACTAAAAGCATAAATATTTGAGTTTCTGTATTATTACTGTGGTTTTTAATACAAATATAATGATTAAAATATGATTACTGCAGTAAAACCATCGTAAATACAATAAGATTGGATTATAGTTACTGTAGTTAAACTATATTTTATTTTCACAAGGAGTATTGCAAGATGCCCTAAATAATTGCGAGAGAATGTAAAACTATTGTAAGGCAATGCAAAACTTTTAGTGAGAGAATGCAAAATTATTTCAGAAAATAAATTCTAACTTTTCAATACTTAGGACCTCCAAATATCATGAACACATTGCAAGCAACCCCCATTCCTTGTTAAAATAAGATTCACACTCTAAAAAACACTCTAAACTTTATACAAAAATATTTTGAGCATTTTTTTAACAAATTAAAAAAATTAATATTTTATATAAAGTTTTAATGTTTGTTTTTCTTAACATCTTATTTTAACAATGTTTGAATATAAACTTTATATTCAATATAAGCATTTTCAATTAAATTAAAATGTGTTTGTAGACCTTTCACACTATACATAAGCCTATTTCAAAACAGCTTTACTGATAATATGGCCCCAAGTAAGCAAGTTAAACAGTGGAATGTTTAAGAAATATTTATATATATATATATATATATATATATCACACGAGCAAGAGTGCGATACGGTCCTGCATCAGCACTGCTGTGATTCGGCCACAGGCATGAAGTAAATTGTATAAAAATGAGGAAAAACTGATTACGGTCACAAAAAACGCATTTGTGCATGGAACTACTTTCTTACGCAACGGATCAGAATCTGCCGTTGCTGGTTCAACAAAATGATGCGTCCAAGCCTTCGTTAGTAATTCAAAAATGTCACAATAGAACTAGTATTGGCTTGGGCTGTGTCTAACAAGCTATTGGAGAAACAAGTATGTATGTATGTATGTATGCGTGTGTGTGTGTGTGTGAGAGAGAGAGAGAGAGCGTGAGAGAGAAATGGAGCGTGTGCGATCACCTGTTGATGATGCTGTAGTTTGTTAGTCAGTTCTGAAGATAATGTAATTTTAGTGAAATTCATCCTATTTTCTCAGTGGAAAAACAACCGTCCAAGCGGGGGTACTTCTCTCTATTTCGCGGTAGCTGGTGCGCAAGAGTCTTTCACTATAGAAACTGCAATCTCCTCCGCCATTTTGTCTTCTCCAATGTGGAAATTCCGGTAAGAGGCAAGCACCTTGAGTTTGTGTAATTAATCGGTCTGTTGTGTCTCTCAACTCTGATGAGCCTTAATGCTGAAGTTGTTCGTTTAAAGCTGTTTCCTAGCTTTAGTAGTGTAGTAGTAATACGAGCGATCACGGAGTGCTGTTGAATGTAAACACTGACTGACACTGACTCACTTCACTTCACCAACTGGCTCATATTATACACAAAAAGGGTCTTTTGCCTCCACCTGCTGGCTAAAATATGTAATGTCACAAAATTAAATGTAACACATATAGCTCTTAACACATCTGCACTGCTCTTACACTTTAGTTTAGAACGGCACGAACACAACAGAGTGATACATACAGCGAAGCGTCCGAGTGCTGATGATGCGAGACCATCAGCACTCATGGAACGTCTCTTGTCCAATCAGATTCGAGGACCGGAACTAACTGTTGTGTGTGTGTGTGTGTGTGTATATATATATATATATATATATATATATATATATATATTTGATTTTTTTTCTTACATTTAAAATTTAGGATTGTCAATAGAATAAAATACTACTACCGATATTACCCTACTAATAATACCCTACTGTCACTACAAAATGCAAATTTTTTACACGGTACAGTATCAACACCACGGATACTTGGACAGGCACAGTGGTTGCACAATTGTATTTTTAAGTACCTTGGAGTACCATAAATCCCACGGCCCATGAATATGGTAATCATTCATGGCCTGGAATATAGCAAAGTACCATGTATTGCCATCTGATATAATCACTGTAGAATGGTACACCCACAACACATGCACACAGGGGGTCTGAAGCTGCACCTGGCTCTTACTCTCTGAGGATCAGAAACAGCTGTGGATCTTCATGAACTCAGAGGACACCATTGAGTATACACTCTTACCATGTCTAAATTTGGACCAATGTGGCCTAGTAACACGCCACTAATTCATATGATCATTTTGAGATCTTTTCTTAGGGCTCAGTTTCCTGTGATCTAAAAATGACACTGCAAACTGGCCTAAAACACTAGTGCTTGGGTGATTTATAATTTATGCCACTAATAGATTTAAATATATTAAGGGTTTTACATGCTTGAAAAGAACTACCTTGCCCAGAATAACCAAAAAATGAATACAACATAGACTATACACTCGTATTTCCCTGGTTAGTGGGTAAAAATGCGACGCCAACAGAGTTAGTGTACACTTATAATGTGAGGCCTTTAAACTGATTGACTTTTTAGCTTTTAAGATAAGATAATATTCTTGACTCGTTCAGATAAAGACTGTTTATGACTGACCTGTGTACAGACGCGCAGTTTGCACGTACATTCACATCTAATAGTAACGTCTAGTTTTTCCTTGATCAATATTTTGGAAAATCTCATGACAGTGTGGAATGATGGAATAATAAAGATCTGCAGCTTGTTAAGAAAGGGCATGAATTTAATCTATACCAAACAATAGTGTTTTTTTCTGTTAGAGTTTACTATCTTCACCTTCTGTCGAATGCAGAAAACGAACAAGTTTGGTGATATATTAAACAGACAACTGTTCAGAAGCGCCAGTAGCATTTTAAACAGGTTACTTACCTTTATAAGGTATTGTCAGTTCAGTACTTTTGACTAGCACGTAACGCCCCTCTCACCTAAAACAAACACGTCCTACGTCATTCGACGCTCTTCTTCTGATTATCGGCAGTTGGTAAATCAGCTTTTGGTGCATTACCGCCACCATCTGAACTGGAGTGTGGAACAGCGGTGCGGAAGAACAACTCTTACTTTATATTAAGAGGGTAAAAATGATATTCTCGAATATAATCCTGTTGCTTTAATAAACCTCCAAACATCATCTCTCATATCTAATTTTCCATGTTTTTTTTTTTTTTCGCCAAAAGACTTGAATTCCTTTCCCTGCAAGTTTGAGTGCAATACTTGTGTTTCATTGTTGTAGGCTGTGCAATGTAGTATGACATGTTCATCTGTCTCTACTACACACTATCACAATGACTGTTTAACCCAGTATGGTGTTTTTGTATTTGATATACATTTCCATTTAATCCAGTGTGACCTATGCATATTCTTGTTATTAATGATTCTTCTTAGTAACACTTTGATTCCTCCTGTACCCACATTTTCCTGTATCTTATACAAGTGTCTCCCCTTAATTTCTCTATCCCAAAGCGTCTGCCAGATATATACGAATAAGTGCCTTGGCTTCTGATTTGCATATGTGTATTATGAGTTCTACATTATTGCATTTAAATGAGTTGTTTGCCCAGAGAAAGCTATTGAGATTTCCTCGATTATGCAGTTTGTACAAAAGTTGCAAAATGTCATATATTATGTCTTGTCTACAATCAGAATGTGCAGATTGCAGACTTTTCAGTGCTGCCAGAGAGTCTGTGCAAATGACTACCTTGTCTAGATTTACTTCCTCCACCCACTGGAATTGTAAATACCATTAAATTGTCTGGTGTTCTCTTCCTAATAGATACCTGATATTTAGGTACAAACACAGCTGCTCCTGTTTTTCCAGATTCCGGGTCTTTAGAGCCATATGTGAAGATGTCTACCATATTGCTGTAGTCTTGTTTAATATACTGGTTAACTATACAATAATCTGGGAAGTCTTTATTTTCCATTATTTGTTCTAGTAGATGTGTGTCAATGCAGGGCCCTCGACACTCTGATTGACGTGCATCTTGACCAATGAATGGGATACAGCACTCGTAGAACACATCAACAGTGGCCGCCTAAACCTCGAGTTCAAGATTACCCCGAAGTCGCAAATAACCCCTCCCAATTTACTCACGTCCCGGCACGGCAGCTCCGGCACAAATAAAAACAAAACAAAAACAATTAGCAGTACCAAACAAGACCCCCCCAACAACGGAAACCATTATACTTTTATAGCTTCACGCCCATACTGCTAACACAAAACAGGTGTGTGTTATAGCCCCCCCCATTATTCAGCTATATAGCCACAGAGGAAGCGTTAAAAGCATAAGATTACATATTTACTGATAGTGGCACCTGGTGGCCAAGGTTGGTACCGCATGCATTTTATTGAAGAGAAAAAAAATATATATTTTTTGAAGAGAAAAAAAAAAAAATGTTTTTTTGAAGAGAGAAAAAAATGTTTTGAAGAGAGAAAAAAAAAATTTTTTTGAAAAGAGAAAAAAATGTTTTTTTTTTGAAGAGAGAGAAAAATGTTTTGGAGAAAAAAAAATTGGAAGAGAGAAAAAAAAAGTTTGAAGAGAAAAACATTTTTGAAGAGAACATTTTTGATTTATTTTTTTGATGAGAGAAAAACAAATTTTAGGAAGAGAGAAAAAAAATGTAAGACTTAGGCTCAGGAAGGAACTGAGACACTATTTTTATTTTTTTCCCCACCTTGCGGTTCAGGGCTTCCGTATTAACTTGCTTCGTTTGTGAAACAAAATAATAATAAATAATAAAAGAAAGAACAACAGCCAAGTTGTTCTTTATGAATAAAAATAATGTCAACATGTTACAATATGTTTATCCTCAGTGTTTATGGACAAAAACTGAATGGGAAATTTCAATATTTTGTGAGTTTGAAACTCAAATTTTTTTAAGAATAACCCATTTGCAGTTTGGGTCAGTTCCTCACATAAATCTGTTGTGCGACTTCAGAAAACATGGAACACAGCACGAGTCATATAGACTACTGTTTAAGGACCCAGTTATTCACTTTTGATGGAAAGTGCATTTTAAGGGAGCACACTACAATTGCACATCAATTTCATCATGAATGAACCAAGAATTGTTACTGAGAATATGTAGTTATAGATGTACATTGAGATATGTTGTACTTGTAATAAGTGCTGTTTCATGAAAATAAATGAACTGAATGAATAAAAGATTTTTATTTAAAATTAACAAATAATGAATTAGTTTTAATGACATCTCGAGCATAGTCCTTGAAAATAAAATAAAATGTGCTTGAAAAGTGCTTGAAATGAACTTTGAAGCATCTGTACGAACACTGCTCACGATAACCTCGAAATTGTATTTTATTTTTTAACGAAAAGGAGCAGCAAGTCAAAATACATTTTTGTGGTAATCAACATTTTGCCATAAATGCTGTCGATTGAGCTTAAATTGTATTGAATCCAGAATACTCTGTTAATACACCCTGCATTTGGATATTTCGGGTAAATTGTCCAAGATGTGAATAAGATACAGAGTGGCACTGATACGCAACCACACTAAAAATCCTTTTATTTATTTTTAATCTTAAGTAGACAAGTGCATAATTTATAAATATCAGATGGGAAGAAAAAAAACTTGTATTTTACCAAACTTTTCCCCCAGGCCTGTACATCTTTAATACAAAAATATTTATTTCATTAAAGTGAACAGCATTTAAACTGCAGATTATATGTATATTTATGTGGATAATAGGAAAAATGCTGCATGTTGTCAGATACATTGTCTTATAAACCCATTATCTTATTGAAAACTGGAAAAACACAACCTAAATTTACTTCATTTCAACCTTAGAAACAACATATGAGCAGAATAAAGAACATGTTGCCATTATGATGACAGCTGTCATGTTTGCATTAATAAATGCTTTTTACATTGTTTCCTGCAGAAATAAAGATCCAAAGATCAACTCCAACAAAAGACCAATTACCATGCCAGTTCTAGTCATTCTTATGTTTTTCATCAAATCTGTTTTACAAACTGTTTAGCTACAAATCTTGGATGTAAGAAGCAGCGATAAAGAAAAAAAACAATTCAAATAACTACATAACTAATTCTCCCATTTTAGTTAGAAATATTGTGCATGTCATTTCAAATTTGATTCTTTGCTCTAGGTTTGACTTCCTTTTCAAGATGTCAGTAAAAGTAAGGATCCACTTTACACACCATGTACACATTGAGGTGAATGCACGGAGAAGCCACTGTATGCCATTCAAATGCATGTTTATTAATTAAATACAATGTATATTAACTTTAATTGCATTTTACTTTGCCTCTCGCTTTTGATTGCATGGCTTTTATAGTTTGTCACTAGTGATGCCTAAAATTGATTTGCTGGCCTGCACCAGAAAGCTACTAGTAGGTTATGCACTGAATGACAGAACTCAACCAACTCTTACAGCAAATAAAAAAATAATTTTCAACAATTTTGATTCAAAAGAGCCGTTCATAAACATATCTTTGAGAAAATCAACCAATTTAGACCACTTTTATTTAATATTGCTCTTTGAGTGAGCATTTTGCTTGAAACCAACATGTTAAGTCAGAGAAACCTAAAATCATTTGGGAGTGCATTGATTTTGAAGTAAACTATTCCTTTAAGAATGGGCTATTGGTGAATTGTGATTGAACTCCACTACTCGGTTTAGATGTCTTTTATTCCATACAGTTCTTTTAAACACAAAACAAAATATAGTGGATATTTAAGTAGCATTTTTTGACATGTCTGAATAGATAGATCAAGCCTCTTAATAAGTAAAGCGAAATGTCCTGCAGCCTCCATCTACTGTCTTTGAGACCCACACTGGAAGCATTTCTTTAACTGTTCACTCCATTTGCTTTCAATCCCCATAAGCAACTTTAAATGTGCCGGAGGGGATCACCATTGAGTTCTGACTGTGAGTGTCTCAGTGACGTCTTACTTTGACTCGCCGTGCAGGGGTGTGATCATGTGTGTGATGCGAGTGTGTGTAGCGCGACCCTGGATCTCCCTCTTCAGCTCTCCTCCAGGAGTTTTCTGAACCGGTGTCACAGTGACGTCTCTGTCGTGCGGATAGGGAACGCCTCTGTAACTCTTTGTCCATCTCTAGTACACGAGGCCTAAGAAAGAGGAATGGTTAATTTAATTGAGGGTTATTCCATACAATAGAGGGGTTACTAAGATAAAATGATAAATATTCAACTGTGATTTCAATATGAAGGCCATCGTGGGGGAGAACTAAGCCACTGATATTACTGGAGTCTTCCTTTCATGCAAGTGTACATCATTTGAAACATCTGTCAAAAGTACTATTCATTAGAGGTTGACCGATAGTGGATTTTGCTGAAACCAATAACTAAGTTGGTGAAAAATGCTGATAACGGATTCATCGGAACATAGTTTTTAAAACTGATTTATAGAATGTAAGAAAAAATTCTTAAGTCTTTCCTTGCTATGATGGGTACAGACTTAGAGACTACAAAATTAATAAAATCCCAGATGCAGTTTATTGTTTATTCCAATAATAACCAGAAAAATTTGATTTGCTGCATAACACACAAGGCCACAGTGGAAAACGGAAGAATAATTTAAAAATGTATATTTATATACACACTGGCAGCCAAAAGTTTGGAATAATGTACAGATTTTGCTGTTTCGGAAGGAAATTAGTACTTTAATTCACCACAGTGGCATTCAACTGATCACAAAGTATATTCAGCACATTACTCATGTAAAAAACAGCACATCACTATTTGAAAAAAGTCATTTTTGATCAAATCTAGACAGGCCCCATTTCCAGCAGCCATCACTCCAACACCTTATCCTTGTGTAATCACGCTAAATTGCTAATTTGGCACTAGAAAATCACTTGCCATTATATCAAACACAGTTGAAAGCTGTTTGGTTCATTAAATGAAGCATAACATTTTGTTTGTTTTTGAGTTGCCACAGTATGCAAAAGACTGGCATGTCTTAAGGTCAATATTAGGACAAAAATGGCAAAAAAGAAACAGCTTTCTCTAGAAACTCGTCAGTCAATCATTGTTTTGAGGAATGAAGGCTATACAATTCTTGAAACTGCCAAAAAAAAAAAAAAAAAAAAAATAACAAAATACATACAAAGGTGTACACTACAGTCTTCAATGACAAACGACAACTGGCTCTAATAAGGACAGAAAGAGATGTGGAAGGCCAGATGTACAACTAAACAAGAGGATAAATACATCAGAGTCTCTAGATTGAGAAACAGATGCCTCACATGTCCTCAGCTGACAGCTTCATTGAATTCTACCCGCTCAACACCAGTTTCATATACAACAGTAAAGAGAAGACTCAGGGGTGCAGGCCTTATGGGAAGAATTGCAAAGAAAAAGCCACTTTTGATACAGAAAACAAAAAGAAAAGGTTAGAGTTGGCAAAGGAACACCGACATTGGACAACAGATAATTGGAAAAGAGTGTTATGGATCTTAACCCCATTGAGCTTTTGTGGGATCAGCTAGACTGTAAGGTGCGTGAGAAGTGCCCGACAAGACAGCCACATCTATGGCAAGTGCTACAGGAAGCGTGGGGTGAAATGTCACCTGAGTATCTGAACAAACTGACAGCTAGAATGCCAAGGATCTGCAAAGCTGTCATTGCTGCACTTGGAGGATTTTTTGATGAGAACTCTTTGAAGTAGTTTAAGAAGTTCTGAAATTGTTTTTTTTTTTTTTTTTTTTTTAATTGTAATAGTAATTTTTTACGTTATTAATGCCCTGACCATACATTGTGATCAGTTGAATGCCACTTTGGTGAATAAAAGTACCAATTTCTCTCCATAAGAGCAAAATCTGTACATTATTCCAAACTTTTGGCTGCCAGTGTAATAATAATAATAATAATAATATATATATATATATATATATATATATATATATATATATATATATATATATATATATATATATATATATATATATATACACACACACACACACACACACACACATCGATCAGCCACAACATTAAAACCACCTGCCTAATATTGTGTAGGTCCCCCTCATGCCACTAAAACAGTGCCAACCCGCATCTCAGAATAGCATTCTGAGATGATATTCTTCTCACCACAATTGTACAGAGCGGTTATATGAGTGACCGTACTGACTTTATCCAAACCAATCTGGACATTCTCTGTTGACCTCTCTCATCAACAAGGCATTTCCATCCGCAGAACTGCCATTCACTGGATGTTTTTTGTTTTTGGCACCATTCTGAGTAAATTCTAGAGATTGTTGTGTGTAAAAATCCCAGGAGATCAGCAGTTACAGAAATACACAGTTCAATATTCATTTCATCAGACCATAGGATCTTGTTTCTCACAGTCTGAGAGTCTTTAGGTGCTTTTTTGCAAATTACAAGCGGGCTTTCATGCATCTTGCACTGAGGAGAGGTTTCCGTCTGGCCACTAAAGCCCAGATCGGTGGAGTGTTGCAGTGATGGTTGTCCTTCTGCAAGTTTCTGCCATCTCCACACATGATCTCTGGAGTTCAACCAGAGTGAGCATTGGGCTCTTGGTTTTGTAGCCTTCCCCAGATCTGTGCCTCGACACAATCTTGTCTCTGAGCTCTGCAGGCAGTTCCTTTGACTTCATGGCTTGGTTTTTGCTCTGATATGCATTTTCAGCTGTGAGACCTTATATAGACAGGTGTGTGCCTTTCCAAATCATGTCCAATCAATTGGATTTGCCACAGGTGGACTCCAATCAGAGTGTAGAAACATCTCAAAGCTGATCCAAAGAAATGGAATGCTAAGTGTTATAGCAAAGGATCTGAATGCTATGTCACTGTGATATTTCAGTTTTTTTCTTTTTAATAAATTTGCAAAGTTATAAAAAAATCAGTTTTTATCTTTGTCATTATTGGGTATGGAGTGTAGACTGATGTGAAAAAAAATTATTTTAGCATAAGGGTGCAACAACAAAATGTAAAAAAAAAAAAAAAAAAACCCAGAAGAGGTCTGAATACTTTAGGTATGCACTGTGTACGTGTATGTGTGTGTGTGCATATATATATATATATATATATATATATATATATATATATATATATATATACATACATACATACACACACACACACACATATATATATATATATATATGTGTGTGTGTGTGTGTGTGTGTGTGTGTGTGTGTGTGTGTGTGTGTGTGTGTGTGTATATATATATATATATATATATATATATATAAAACTATCTGCATAACTGATAATTCCAAAAAGTAACTATTAGCACTGATTAATCTGTAAAACAGATATATATCGGTCTATCTCTACTATTCATTTAACTTTCTTAAATGACTTGTTCACATTTAACAAAGGCATCTTGATTTGGTGCGACAGCCTTTAAAAGTACCTGTGTGCAGCATCGGGGTCAGCCCTGCGATGTGAGCGTTTGGCTTTGAGTATGTGCCGTCTCTCAGAAGAATGGATGGAAGGGCTCAGTGAATTTGTGTCCAAACGAGGGGCATCCGGTCTTGTTCTACAATAAAAGACAACAAAACACACTATAAAGTCGATTATAACACAGATGTACACCCCCAGAATACCACATTATTTCACACCTTTCAAGAGCAACTCTTATTCAAAACAAGAACAACTCACTTTCTCAGAATGATGACAGCTCTTCTCTCTTTGATATCCTGTGGGCGGATGCAGTGTGTGATGTCATCAGCCGCATAGCCACTGAAAGAGAATCAAAGCAGTGGTGAGCACGAGCGTACATTCATTCTTTAAACCTCCTAATGTCATAGGGTCTTTTTTGACTCGGGACAGGTAAAAATTACTTTATATATACAGCATAAATTTTGGTACTGGAACCAAATGTTGTGACTTTAAGACCATCAAAACAAACAAAATAAAATGTATTTCTTTAAAACAAATTGTTCCCTTCCATTGTCTTAACGGGTCAATTTTAACTGTATGGAAGGAACCAGTTCTAGATGTTATACAGAGATACAGATGATGTGGACTTTCTAGATGTTATACAGCTTTAAATTGTTTTTTGTACATCTTTGAATCAAATTGACAAAATATTGAGAAATGTTTCATATATATTGAGAAATTTCACATTTTCTCGAATTTAACCCCTAGCTCCACACTGTTCTCTAGCTTCCCCACCTGCTCCACTGGGTATTGCATCTTTCTCACAAATTGCAGACTTTCCTCTCAAACGGGGTTTGTGCACACAAACACAGTCACACACACAGAGAGACTATTTTTTTAATGTTTTCGAACAGGTAAATAAGTTTACTAACATGATTTTATGAAATAAGGTACAATGGAGCTAAAAGTCCCTCAATGGTTAAAGAACTATTAGATACAATTTTGTCCTAAAACATTTGATGGCAGAAAGAACTATTACGGCACCTTTCTAAACCCTGTAACACTTCAACAAATTGTTTGACATAGTGGGAAGGAATGGATTTGTTGCAATGAACGTGCAAAGTGAGCCCATTTTGACTGCTGGAAAAGGAAATAGACATTAATTTGTGAAATAGTACTAAAATTGTAACTCTAATAAGTACACTGTTCATTTTCTACTACAGAATAAATCAGAAATTGTTGTGATACAGGCCTAGTTAAAGGAATAGTTCACCCAAAAATGAAAATTTGCTGATAATTTACTCACCCTCAAGCCATCCAAGATGTATCTGAGTTTCTTTCTTCATCAAAACAGAATTTAAGATTTTTAGGATTTCATTTCAGGCCGCCTCCTCTAAACAATGCAAGTGAATGTACTCCATTTTTTGACGGTCCAAAATGCATATTTAGGGTGCTTCAAAATAATCCACACGACTCCAGTCGACAAATAAAGTTTTTCTGAACCCAAACGATTGATTGTTTTTAGAAACAAAACAATACTTATATACTTTTTAACTACAAATGTTCGCTTCCGTATATCTCTGTGACGTGTGCTCATGAGAGGGATGACATAAGCTCGTTGGTAAGGTCACGCGTAATGTGGAGGAGGAGTCAGGAAGCGCATCATTGTTTATATTGTTTTTTTTTTGTTATTATTATTATTATTTGGAAAGGATAGTTTATTTTATATTGTTTTGAAATTGCTGTTTTGGATTGTGAACAGCACAAGATTCTCTTGTAAACAATGACGCGCTTCCTGACTCCTCCTCCACGTGACGCGTGACCTTACCGATGAGCTTATGTTATCCCTCTCATGAGCGCACGTCACAGAGATGTACGGAAGCGAACATTTGTAGTTTTGATGCACCCTAAATATGCATTTTGGACCGTCAAAAAATGGAGTACATTCACTTGCATTGTTTAAGGGAGGAGGCATGAAATGAAATCCTAAAAATCTTAAATTCTGTTTTGATGAAAAAAGAAACTCAAGATACATCTTGGATGGCCTGAGGGTGAGTAAATTATCAGCAAATTTTCACTTTTGGGTGAACTATTCCTTTAAGATATTAAAAAAATGCCCAAAGTGATTGAAATAAATGTAAATTAAGACATTCTTGGCTAATGTTTGCCAAGTTTTTAAACTTTTTATTATTATTTTAATCTTTAAAATGATGTTACTCTATTAATATTCAGTATACATATATATTCCCTTTTATTATACACCTTAGAACCACAATAAAGTAGTTTACTAATCACTGTTTACCAATCAAGAATTTCTGCATTTTGCACATTTCCCCCCCTCCCCAATATGGATCAGAAATGACCCAAAGTACAAAAGGAGGGTGCCGTTTCTTTAGACAATAGGAGGGTTAACTACATGTAATTAATAAAAAGTACCATGTCATTTTTTTATGATTGTTTGTACATGGTACTGGTAATAGAGTTGAGTTTTTGAACTCTACCATGATGGGAATACCATTATTGTAGTGTCTAGAAACATTGTATTACCACAGTAATATTGTACCTTGATATCATGGGACTTTTTGGACACTACCTTGATGGTAATACCATGGTTTTCTATGAATGTAAATGCTACTATGTTTTATAAATATGGTAATCACAAAGTACAATATAATGTTACTACTGTGAGTATACTCCAAAGTAAACACACCTGAGTACAGTGACACTGCCGCGCCTCACGGGCAGGTGAAGCACCGGCTCGGACACGCGGATGGGCTTGAACTGGAACTTGCAGCCGAAACATAGCGCGCTGTCACTAAAGAACGACACAGTCACGATCGGCCGCTCAAAGATGTGAATGGGATCCACATGCGACACGATGCACCCCCCAGGCTGGTAGTCATTGATCACGGCGCTATTAACGAAGCCCTCCGGTATGACACCGTGTGAGACAAGCCGATTGATCACCATCTCATGCACCCAGTCCGGGATCTCATCCACCTCGCCTTTGGAGTACAAGCGCTCCTGCCCAGGACCGCGCTTCTCCAGCTGCGAGCCATACGTGTAGCCCTCCCCGAAGAAGTATTTGTTCCGCAGGGGTGCCCGGTCCACAGTGTGCTCCCGGTAGAGCCCCTTGTCTGCTTTGGCAACCACTTCGTCGATCTTTGCCTCAATCCGAGCGCAATCCTCCGCTGTGAAGATGCATGCCTGCTTTATGCCACTCTTCACTTTGCGGGCCTCCTCTTCTCGCCACTCCTCGTAGTCGCCGCTCTCGCCATCATCTGACTCGTGGTGTTTACGCTTCTCGCCATTGCTGTGCTCGAATACTTTTTCCTTGTGTGGTGTCATTGACTTTAGCTTCTCCCGCAGATCTGTAAAACCGGCCATTTTTCAAGACCCAAGTCCCAAATTTGCTGTCAGATGTTCTTATTACTGCGTGATGTCATCAGCTGCATAGCCACTAAGAGAAAAATTAAAGCAGAGAGCAAGAGTTTACATTCATTCATTTAAATTTAACATGGTATTTTCGTATTTTTTAGACATGACATCATGGTAATACTATGTATTTTTTATGATAATACAACTGTACATTTTAAGAACTGTGTAAATACCATGGTAAATAGGGATGTGCAAGAGTAATCAATTAATCGAGTACTCGATCAGCCATAAACTCGAATATTGCAATTTATTTTTCCTTTGTGCCTTCGCCTGCCAAGGGCAACAATAGCTGGGTTTTTACATATTTTTACATGCATTTTGGGATATAGCATAAAAGCTGCTGGATGGAAACACCAAGATGCAAACGAAATCTCCAAAATGCACATACATTTTTTTTTTAAATAAACAAAAACGCTTGCGTGAGCTGGATAATTTTTTTATTCGATAAGAAGAAATGAGCATAAACTATGATGGAAACACATTTACCAAATAAACTCCTATTGAATTTATAGGGAATACAACATGCGCATAAAAAAAGTAATGTGACTGGACTAACCAGCAGACCAATCATCACACCTGAAATGTTGCTCTGGTCATCCTGAAATAAAGTTGTCTAGAAGGACCTACAGAGATGAGATATTCTAAAAAGCTTCTGCCTTTGTGTAAAATTAAAATATACTGCGGTAAAGTTAGTTTTATGTTTGACATTCGTTGGACATTCAGTTTCAAAATCATTAAACTCTCTGCGCATTTCATGTTTTGAGCCCAAAACAACTTAGATATACATAAACAACCGTCCTTTGCATAGCACAAGGCTTAAATAAAAAAATAAATAATAATAATTAGCCAGGGGGGCTTGGGTAGCTCAGTGGTAAATGATGCCGGCTACCACCCCTGGAGTTCGCTAGTTTGAATCCCAGGGGTTACATGGGGTAACCTCCTTGTGGTCGCTATAATGTGGTTCGTTCTCGGTGGGGTGCGTGGTGAGTTGAGCGCAGATACCGCGGTGGATGGCGTGAAGCCTCTGATGTCTCTGTGGCAATGCGCTCAACAAGCCACGCGCGGGTTGATGGTCTCAGATGCGGAGGCAACTGGGATTCATCCTCCGCCACCTGGATTGAGGCGAATCACTACACGACCACGAGGACTTAAAAGCGCACTGGGAATTGGGCATTCCAAATTGGGTGAAAAAGACAAATGACGTTATAACATCACGCTAGTGTTGTCACTGTACCAAAATGTCAGTAGTCGGTACCGATACCAGTGAAATTTCACAGTTCTCGATACCAATTTCAGTACCACAGCATAAATATGCTATTATATGACAATGTGCTATTGAACACACCCGTTTAGCCTATTTAAAAAGTTACATTTAATGTAAATAATAAACTAAAAGAAATGCATGTTTCCTTCAAGTGTTTCTCAATCAAGGATGCATTGCTTAAGTGTTTTAAAGTAGCGTCCTACTGACATCTGTTTTATTCTTTAATAATAATAACAAAAAGGAAAACATAATTTGGTATTTTCCAGAACTCAATGTTTTAGAGTTTAATTTAATTTCATCATCCAAAATGGTGTCTAATCGTTTCATTCTTTAATCTTTTAACAAGTGAAAATTGAACTTTTCAAAATGTCATTGCATTTTTTTGCCAAACCTTTATTCAACAGCAGTCTTGCCTGTGTGATATATTGCTTTATTATTATTATCATCATTATTACAGTGAATATTACATTTTACAAGACAGTTGTAATATATTTCTGTCACAATTTCTTCAATTTCAGGGCTCCAGCTTATATTTTGAAACGTGCTTTTATTATGACGTGTATTTTTTACCTGAATCTTCACTTTCCGGATAAACAGTTAACGTCACTTTTAAGTCACATCTGAAATCTCATCTCTTTAAACTGGCCTTTGAGTCTGACAAATTAAATGTTGGACACAGTTAGAGGTATTTGCATTTTGTGTTTTAGATTATTGGAGTTTGTGTATATTGTCTTTTTTAAATGTTATGTTTTAAATGTTATTACTTTGAAGCACTTTGGTCAACTCTGTTGTATTAAATGCTTTATAAATAAAGTTGAGTTGAGAGATTAAAGCACAAATGCTGTGATTTAATTATATACATATATAGTTTACATGTGCTGCGTGGTTCACAGTAGATTAGTGCTCTGCTCTGTCATCTGATACAACATGTTGTGAATGATTCTCAACATGTATGAGCGGTCAGAATTATACAAAGTACGCAGCTCTTCCACACTAAAAGATTGCAGCCTTTAGCGGTTTAATAAATCACACTAGGACATGTCACGATTTTAATTTGATTAATTGTCCATTTCAGTGTAAGGAGTAACAGAGCACACGCTCAAAATGAGCATTTTAAATCAGTCGTGTGTCAGTCATACTGCACGCTGGTACCGGATGGAATCGGTGCTCGGTACTACCAGTACTACAGAAACACTGATACCGTTACATCTTTTTTATTTTAGTATCGACTTGGTACCGAAGTACCGGTACTTTTGACAACACTACATCACGCTAATAGTGAAATGCTCAGAAAAATATCCCATTCAAAGCACAAGACTCCGTTTGGGGAATATACGTTTTTATAAATGTTATAATAATTTTAGAACTTTAAATGTATGCAATAAGCCAAATCAATTAAACTCAGGGACCGTATGAGGTAAAGATGTCAAACCAACTTCAGTAAACTCAGAATATTATTCTATATATATAGCACAAGGCTTATTTTTTTTAGTTTTTATTTGGTATTTTTTATATAGAATATTTATTCAATGTAAATCAATTAAACTCCAAGACCGTTTGACCTAAAGATGTCAGACCAATTTCAGTAAACTCAGAATATTAATACCTACATAGCACAAGGCTCAAGTTTGTTTTTTTTATATAAAAAGTTTAATCCAAATAAATCAATTAAACATGGATGTTAACACTACGTTTTTTTTAATTTTGTTTTTTTTTTACTACTCACCATTCTTTTGTACCTTCTGCAAATCAGCAAAAAGTTTGACAACTTTAGGTTAAATGGTCTTGAAATTAAATGGATTTAAATATATTCTATAACATAAATATTATATATAAAAGTACCAAAGAATATTCCCAAAATAAGCCTTGTGCTATATAAAGAATAATATTCTGAGTAATTTACAGTTGGTTTGACATCTTTAGGTCAAATGGTCTTGGAGTTTAATTTAATTATATGGATTAAAAATTCTGTACAAAGAATACCAAATAAAAACTCTCAAAAATAAGCCGTGTGCTATGTAGGTTGTTTATGTATATCTTGGGCTCAAAACATGAAATGCGCATTGAGTTTATTGGTTATGAAACCGAATGTCCAACGAATGTCAAACGTAAAACTAACTTTACCGCAGTTTAAAATATTTAAATATCTTTCAAATCTTATTTTTTTACATGCTGTTTTGCTTTAAACTCGGTTTAAAATAGTGATTTTGACCCCCTCTACAGAATAATGGACTACTCAAAAAATTTTCCGTAGCAGTTAGTATTTGGCTTTCTCGACCCCAAGCACATTACAATGGTTCAACCAAAAAACACAATGTTCAGGACTATATGGTGTTAACCTCATGGTATAATAGTAACAGAGACTATTTAGCAGAGACGAGTCACTTCTATTTAAATAAATGGGATAAATTGGAACGCCCAACCAAGACGCTAAATCACCTAAAAGAGCCAATCACCTTTTAGATACAGACATCGCCTGTCAATCAAATCGCTACCGCGCATGCGCATTAGCTATACAATCCGGGAAAATTGCGTGTTTTAGCGTAATATGAGGCAAATAAGCACAATTTATGACTCCGATATTATAAAATGTTATTGCTGATTTGAAATATGTTCTTGATCGTTATCTTGACCAACATCGTTTGAGATTTCGGTAATCCCCCCCCCATTCAAGTAGATAGGAGCTGCACAGGCATGACTGGAAAGAGCCTCCCGATAGCTTTCCAAAGATGGCCGACAGTGGACTGACTTGCTAGAAACACTTTGATAGAAAATCAAACAGTACTATAGTATAAATCAAGCTAATCAAATCAAGCATATTACATATGATAAAAAGCTGTTTTTAGAATCCATTTTCAAGACACAAATGTAAAATTTGCGGTCAAATGCTACTTTTAAGCTGAATTAACTTCAGTTCACCATGTACAGTAGGTTCGGTCACTCAAGTGCGTGCGTGATCGAAAACACGCCGCGCTGCTCGCGCTCTGTCGGCCATAGTTACCTTTGCGACAAACGGACAAAATTAAAGAAAATAAAAATCGTACTGCTTAATTTAGCAACCAACCTGAATGAATTCGTAACGCAACGCTTCAAGTCGGCTGTCAATCACGGGCGGCGGCGGCGTTCCCTGCAGTTCAGTCCATAACATTAGCAACTAGCACAGCTACGCCACCCCGAGCTTACAATACACACAGGCTTACATCAGCATATTGTTGGATTCACAAGCCTTTAGGGGATTGCATCAGATGCGTTGATCAGTCTATTTCCATATATCCCATTAACGATGATTAAACGGCTGCTGCAAGATTGCAATGAGCCGTGGAGAGAAAATAAACTCGCGTGTTTCCAAAACTGGGGAACTACTGAACTGCGCATGTGCACAGTGTCTTGAGCTTGGGCACGAGGGTCTGGTCCAGTGACAGACAGAAACAGCTCTGCAGCTATAAAAGGCATTTTTAGTTTAGTAAGATTGTCACGATTACATTTACGTTATTGTATATGTATGTTAAAGAGGACCAAAGTTAAAATTAAATAATTACATATATAAGTAAATACCCTACAAATGTATTTTTGTCATGTGCCATATCAATGGCATTGGACCCATAGGGTCAAAACACCATTATTGTTAAATAATGTCCAAAACTAGAACTGCATTTAAAGAATGTTCTTTTCATAAATTACATTTATATTTCCAAATGTTCCTTTTAATAACAACAACAACAATAATAATAATAATAATAATAATAATAATAATAACAGGCCATTTAAAGTGTGAATATAGATAATTATTAAAGTAAACAAGCCAAGATATAATCTGTATTATTCCTTTTCTATTCATTTCTTGTCTATGCACTAATTTTTTCTTTTAACTGCCCAGATCTGAGTTTACAAGAGTATATTCCTTGGCCCAAGAGTTATTCATTTGCTGTATTTTAACCTTACCTTTCTCAAACCTTTTAAGGGTTTTCATTAATTAGATCTAAAGATCTTAGAATTGTAGTAAGCATAGAAGTAATCTTCATATTTCAGTTTCTCCAAAATATTGACAGTAAGAGTATGATAATTAATAAAATCAATCTTCAATCAGTACATTTATTAAGAAAACTGTAAAAAAAAAGAAAAAAAAGAAAAGAAAAAAGAAACATGATAAAAAATAAACGTAACGACTTTATTTTCCATGTGTTATCTGAGAGCTAAATATACAAAGTTTAACAGTTAAAAAATATTTCTTTACTCTGTAAACTACCATTTCATTCTGTCAAGCTATGTGTGTGCAACAACTGTATGCATATATATATATATATATATATATATATATATCGGATTGGAGGATTGGTGATGATCTGGGGGTGCTTCAGCAAGGCTGGAATTGGGCAGATTCGTCTTTGTGAAGGACGCATGAATCAAGCCACGTACAAGGTTATCCTGGAAGAAAACTTGTTTCCTTCTACTATGACAATGTTCCCCAACTCTGAGGATTGTTTTTTCCAGCAGGACAATGCACCATGCCACACAACCAGGTCAATCAATGTGTGGATGGAGGACCACCGGATCAAGACCCTGTCATGGCCAGCCCAATCTCCAGACCTGAACCCCATTGAAAACATCAGGAATGTGATCAAGAGGAAGATGGATGGCCACAAGCCATCAAACAAAGCTGAGCAGCTTTAATTTTTGCACCAGGAGTGGCATAAAGTCATCCAACAATAATAAGAAAAACTGGTAGAAAGCATGCCAAGACACATGAAAGCTGTGATTGAAAATCAGGGTTATTCCACCAAATATTGATTTATGTACTCTTAAACATTAGTATTGTGTTGTTTAAAAATGAATATGAACTTGTTTTCTTTGCATTATTCAAGGTCTGAAAACACAGCAGCTTTTTTGTTATTTTGATCAGTTGTCATTTTCTGCAAATAAATGCTCTAAATGACAATATTTTTATTTGTAATTTGGGAGAAATGTTGTCAGTAGTTTACAGAATAATAATAATTAAAAAAAAATCATTTTACTCAAACACATAACTATAAATAGTAAATCCAGAGAAACTGATAATTTTGCAGTGGTCTCAATTTTTTCTAGAGCTGTATACATATATATATATATATATATATATATATATATATATATGGATTGATTATGATCCATACAACTCCAGTGATTAAATCCATGTCTTCAGAAGTAATTTGATAAGTGTGGGTAAGAAAAAATCAATATTCAAGTCCTTTATGTACTAGAAAGCTCCACTTTCACTTTGTATTTCTTTTGTTTTTGGCAATTCACATTCTTTGTGCATATCGCCACCTACTGGACAGGAAGGATGAATTATAGTAAAAAGTACTTACCTTTTGATCTGTTTCTATACCCACACCAATTATATCATACATGGATTTAATCACTGGAGTTGTATGGATTACTTTTATGCTGCATTTATGTGCTTTTGGAGCTTCAAAGTTCTGGCCACCATTCATTTGCTTTGAATGAACCAACAGAGCTGAGATATTCTTCTACAAATCTTCATTTGTGTTCCGCAGAAGAAGGAAAGTCATACACATCTGGGATGGCACGAGAGTGAGTAAAAGAAGAGAGAATTTTCATTTTGGGGTGAACTATCCCTTTAGTTTAATTGGTGTCTGTCTAGGAGAAACAATTAAGATATTAGAGTGATCTCAATTGTGAATTTTATTTCAAAAGAGTTGATAAACATTTCAGTATGCTCAGTTTCTTGAGATTTGCTTGTAGTTTGCTTGTATATTGAAAATTAGGTCAAATGTATAGTTGATAGTTCATACAAAGATGATAACAAAACAAAAGAAATGAAGGAAACATACATGGTAGGTGCGTAGAGACTGTATTTGGCTCTGTGTTGAAGAGCAGCAAGTTTGGCAAACTGGTTGAACTGCTGTTCACTGATCTTTCCCTGTGGCACCAGATTCAACAGACCCGTCAAGAAGTCTGGTAGAACCTGTGAATCCACACATAAATATAAAGTAATTATAGATGAAGGTACATTTTAATTAGTGTGTTTTAATGTAATGTAATTGTTAAAATGTTCTATAATACTGTCACACACGTGCTTCATTAAAGCTGCAGTATGGAACTTTGTGCTCTCTAGCGACATCTGTGGTTGAAACATAAAATTGCAAGCAATTTGCAGAAGAACACTTTATGTGAGTTGTGTTTTGGCACTGCTATTTGAGCTTCCTTGGACATCGTGTGATCATGACTTGGAGATATTCAGAATCGGAAACATTTGTTCTATTTTCATGTTGATATTATGTTATTCTATTAAACATTTAAAACCAAAATATGACTTGCTTTGATAAAAATAAACAACACTTGTATTTACATATTTTTAATGAATGAATTTTACACTTATATGTATGTATGTATGTATGTATGTGTGTGTGTGTATATATATATATATATATATAGTCTATTGTGTATTCTATATACATGTATACTTTTTTCTTTTCAATATTTATCTATTTTTTATTAAATTTTAATTATTTTGTTTTGTTTCCCCTGTTTTTGTATTGTTGTGTACTGGAAGCTCTTGTCACCAAGACAAATTCCTTGTATGTGTAAGCATACTTGGCAATAAAGCTCATTCTGATTCTGATTCTGATACTGCTGGGGTAAACACTCCTGCCTCCGTACTGAAAGGTCTTTCTCAGGTTCTGCTCACAAGCTTTAGCAATTCCTAGAGATCACGCATTCAACAGTATTACACAATGCTTCATTAATAATGCTTCATAAAATGTATTTTAAGAATATTAAAAATATTTTAAGGCAGGCTATTTTTTAACCCTGGTGTAAATAAAGGTATCGGTAGATACTTCAGTGCAAATAGTGACAAATATTATTTTCACTCCAAACCAGTGCAAATAATGGTATGCTATTTTCACTACAATGCAAATAGTGGCAGATACTATTTGCACCCATATTTAAACACTAACATACAGTATAGGGAATCACTGATTGTGTTTATTGTGTTTATTTAGAGTCCCACAGACACCCTACACCAATCCCTACCCCTAAATCTAACCCTAACCTTACCTTACAAAAATCAACCATGGTTTTACTACAGTAACCATAGTATCACCATGGTATTTTGTAGTAAAATTATAGTAACCACAAAGTTAAACATGATTACTATACATTCCTGTAGTAACACCATGGTTAACTGCATTAAAACTATGGCTTCTGCCAAAAAACCTGGTTACTACAATATTACTATAGTAAACCATGATTAACTGCATCAGAACTATGGTATATTTATTATTATAAGTAGTATTAAAGGAAATATTAAGAGTGGAAACAGGAAACAGAATGGGGAAAAGAGTGGTGCAAAATTCAGATCTGAACCCAGGTCGATCGCACGACAAAGCACATTTGCACCGGCATTATGCCCTATGTCACTACAGTGACACTTATTGTGCGGGTTGTTCTAAATTTCTGTGTTTCCACCAGACTACTGGGGTGCAAATAGCCGAGCTGTGTGGCAGGTGCTATTTACACCTGGGTGCAAATAGTCACTCCGTTATTTTAAAGGGGTCATAACATGTATTTTTATTCATACAATTGGCAATTTTTTCTATCTTGCAATTATTTGCAATTACAGTCTTGCAATTTTACACCCAATCATTGACCCTCAAAATTGCTGAGCATCAAATAGGCATTGTTAAAGTAAATTTGAGTGGTCATGTGTTAAAGTATTTGGATTTTTGATGTCAGAAAGTTGTGGACGTTCAAAAAGGGTCATTTGGCAGCTTAGATTCAATAAATTCTCTTTTTGGAATGGGGAGGGAGTTTTGAGTACTGAAAGTTACAGTATGTTTTTTATATACTTCACAGAATTTTTATTACAAAAGGAAAATTTGATTTCTCACAACATGCATGCTTTAACATATGTTAAAATTGTACGTGTATATGTATACTGTATTTACCATGAAAAAACACTTCTGGACTTCTACAGACATCTCGTAGGAATTTGAGCAAGAATGGTTTCAGCACTTCAAAGCAGTGGTAAAACGCTGTCAGAATGTAGAGCAAACACCAGCCCTTCTGACAGCTGTCATTGTTACACACATGTACACCAGCAAAACCCTCTGTCAGCTTAAAATACAGACACATACCAAACAAACACAAAAAGGTGAAGTGTATATCACGGTTTAGAGCTGGTATTGGCTGTGATCTGTTTGAGGATTTGACAGTATGCCTTATCCTTCATCAGTCCATATTCCCCAGTTAACTATAAGAACAATGATGTATTTTAGTCCTAAGAACAACTTCATACAGTTGTGCTCAAAAGTTTGCATACCCTGGCAGAAATTGCAACATTTTGGCATTGATTTTGAAAATATGACTGATCATGCAAAAAAAAACAAAAACTGTCTTTTATTTAAGGATAGTGATCATATGAAGCCATTTATTATCACATAGTTGTTTGGCTCCTTTTTAAATCATAATGATAACAGAAATCACCCAAATGGCCCTGATCAAAAGTTTACACACCCTTGAATGTTTGGCCTTGTTATAGACACACAAGGTGACACACACAGGTTTAAATGGCAATTAAAGGTTAATTTCCACACATGTGGCTTTTTAAATTGCAATTGGTGTCTGTGTATAAATAGTCAATGAGTTTGTTAGCTCTCACGTGGATGCACTGAGCAGGCTAGATACTGAGCCATAGGGAGCAGAAAAGAACTGTCAAAAGACCTGTGTAACAAGGCAATGGAAATTTATAAAGATGGAAAAGGATATAAAAAGATATCCAAAGCCTTGAAAATGCCAGTCAGTACTGTTCAATCACTTATTAAGAAGTGGAAAATTCGGGGATCTCTTGATACCAAACCAAGGTCAGGTAGACCAAGAAAGATTTCAGCCACAACTGCCAGAAGAATTGTTCGGGATACAAAGAAAAACCCACAGGTAACCTCAGGAGAAATACAGGCTGCTCTGGAAAAGACGCTGTGGTTGTTTCAAGGAGCACAATATGACGATACTTGAACAAAAAGGTGCTGCATGGTCGAGTTGCCAGAAAGAAGCCTTTACTGCGTCAATGCCCCAAAAAACACCTTGACATGCCTCACAGCTTCTGGCACACTGTAATTTGGAGTGACGAGACCAAAATAGAGCTTTATGGTCACAACCATAAGCGCTATGTTTGGAGAGGGGTCAACAAGGCCTATAGTGAAAAGAATACCATCCCCACTGTGAAGCATGGTGGTGGCTCACTGATGTTTTGGGGGTGTGTGAGCTGTAAAGGTACGGGGAATCTTGTGAAAATTGATGGCAAGATGAATGCAGCATGTTATCAGAAAATACTGGCAGACAATTTGCATTCTTCTGCACGAAAGCTGCGCATGGGAAACTCTTGGACTTTCCAGCACGACAATGACTCTAAGCACAAGGCCAAGTTGACCCTCCAGTGGTTACAGCAGAAAAAGGTGAAGGTTCTGGAGTGGCCATCACAGTCTCCTGACCTTAATATCATCGAGCCACACTGGGGAGATCGCAAACGTGCGATTCATGCAAGACGACCAAAGACTTTGCATGACCTGGAGGCATTTTGCCAAGACAAATGGGCAGCTATACCACCTGCAAGAATTTGGGGCTTCATAGACAACTATTACAAAAGACTGCACGCTGTCATTGATGCTAAAGGGGGCAATACGCTGTATTAAGAACTAAGGGTATGCAGACTTTTGAACAGGGGTCATTTAATTTTTTTCTTTGTTGCTATGTTTTGTTTTATGATTGTGCCATTCTGTTATAACCTACAGTTGAATATAAATCCCATAAGAAATAAAAGAAATGTGTTTTGCCTGCTCACTCATGTTTTCTTTAAAAATGGTACATATATTACCAATTCTCCAAGGGTATGCAAACGTTTGAGCACAACTGTATATAAACCAAACCATTTGGAAATAGTCCACAATAAAAAAACTAAAACAAAAGCTAAAATTAAAACTAAACCAAATACTAAAAATAAAAGTAAAACTATACTTTTAAATTGATCCAGTTCATTAAGTAAATATAAAATTGTCCACACACAAGTGGGTCTGGGTTCTTGGTGGGTATTGGTACAGATGGTCATATGCATTACCTTCTCTGATTGGCCTCTGAGAGGATGATCTCCCATGAACTTCATTATGGGTACAACCAAACAGAAATACATCCACATTAACTTAAATTAACTTTGACAACTGCATTACAAACCACACACACACACACACACACACGCACACACACACACACACACACGTTGGTGCAGCTATCATTATGAGGACTCTCCACAGACATAATGATTTTTATACTGTACAAACTATAGATTCTATCCCCTAACCCTACCCCTAAACCTAACCCTCTCAAAAAACTTTCTGCATTTTTACATTTTCAATAATACATCATTTAGTATGTTTTTCTTTAAGAGATTTTAATTATGGGGACACTAGAAATGTCCTCATAAACCACATTTATAACATAATACTCTTGTAATTACCAGTTTGTAACCTAAAGAAAAATCCTCGTAAACCACTTAAACCTGCCCACACACACACACACACACACACACATACACACGTTGGTGCAGCTATCATTATGAGGACTCTCCATAGACATAATGATTTTTATACTGTACGAACTATAGATTCTATCCCCTTACCCTACCCCTAAACCTAACCCTCTCAGAAAACGTTCTGCATTTTTACATTTTCAATTAAACATCTTTTAAGCGATTTAAATTATGGGTACACTAGAAATGTCCTCATAATCCACATTTATAGCATAATACCCTTGTAATTACCAGTTTGTAACCCCCCAAAAAAGTCCTCGTAAACCACTTAAACCTGACCACACACACACACACACACACACACACACACACACTCACACACACACACAGACACACACATATATATATATATATATATATATATATATATATGTACTGTATATAATGTATGTGTATAAAATCTAATTACATGATATGATGATTAATTAAACGAATGAATCGCATTATAAAATATTTGCCGAGAAAGGTTCCCAAATAATAATAACTCAATATATAATGATTAAATAATTATAAATTATTGTATTTAAATAATAATATATAATGTATATTACAATTAAAATAATTCAGATAATTAAAATGCATTACATCATTGTGGCAGATGAGTAAGGCATTGATAAGACAATAAGTGGCTTTAGAATGCAATAAATAAATGTTTATTTTCATATTATTGAACTTAAGCCTATCAATGGCCTTCAGTCCACAGCAATCCATTGCAATTGAATTCGTCAATCTGTCTGAGATCGATTTATTATAATGACTTTTCTAAGGACGCTTCAGTGTACACCTGTGTCAGTGTGTGCGCTTGCCATTATATTATTGAAACTTGATTTGATGAATATATTCTTAATAAATCCAAATAGTTGAAGTATGTGACCATTATTGTTTATTTAAACTGTAAAGGTGAAACTTGAATTAAAACTATTGTACCAGATGTACAGTAAAAGCGTCCTTAATGATGGCGGACTTTGATAGGTTTCTGGATCACAGGCTCGAAGATGGAGGAGCGAGGAAACGAGGATGCACAATTTAGGAAATGAGAAGCACCCCTGGATTTTTGCTTACTGCCCCCTGCTGAAAACAGGTGGTCCTTCAAGCTTGAATTTCTCTAATGGTTGGAATATTCCTCATTACTGTCCGAGGACATGATTAATTGTATAATTTTTTAACACATTCTTTTTTAAAATAATTTATTACACTGAATTAACGCATACATTTGACAGCTCTAAAAATAGCATAAACATTATTTTTCACATATCATTGCATATCTCACCAAGAAACATTTAAGAAGTGACCCGCTTCATGTTGGGATCCGTGAAGTCTATGAGGGACTCTTGGATAAGGTTCTGGAGTCAGGGAGAGATCACCAGTTTTATAAGGACATTATTTTATTTGTATTATGTGTGTGTGTGTGTGTTAGGAGTATGTAAGTATACACATACCTTACTAAATTTCACCATCTATGCAGGGTCTTTGGTTCCTTTCCCTTTTTTGGACTTCTCTGAAGGAGTCATTGATCACAGAAAATGTACACTCATTCCTGCACTAATCTGATTCATGACTAAATAGCATGACTTTTTGTATTATTATAACAATTATATCCCTTTTACCTCTTGCTTCCATTTGATGTTCTGAAATATTTCTTGGCAAACCATGTTGTACTGGCTGTCCAAAAGAATGTTACCTTCAACTTCAGAGTTACCAAAATTGCCAAATCATTCAGACTCCAACTATCATCACAAAACAGACAGAGAAATTACACAATATCTCACAGAATGCTGTGCATGCTCATTGTAAATCAAGATCTAAGAAACAAAGTACACACCATAGGAACATAAATACACAAGTTTAATAACACAAAGATCTACAATGAGAAGCTACTAGGGAGCAAAGGTATAGAGATATATAGGTGACCATATTTGTAATCGGCAACATTCCATAAATTAATAAGTTGTCATAAAATTGCATATATAATAATGACATGAGCTGTCAATGTTTGAAATAATTTGTACAATTTACCAGTACTATATATATTTTTTTACTAATTTGCATTTACATTTATCTATCTAAATGGCACTAAAACTATACTGTCTCTTTAAGGAAACCAGCAGTTCAGAGAGCGTCTGATGTATTTTTGTTGAGCGGACATTAACGAGAGAGGAGTGGAATGGTTTCTTTACAACATCTGTGCTACATGTGATTAAAATTCTTCTTCTTTTTTTATTTTATATTATCAGCTGTGGAATCAGCCGCATATCGGAAGCAGATGACATTAGGTCTTATTGTGAACTGTATACTCTTTTTCTACAGGTTACCAAATACACTATATGGCCAAAAGTTTATGGACACCATATGTGCTTGATGAACATTTGATTTCAAAACCTTAGGCATCAATTTCCCCCTTTGCTGTAATAACAACATCCACTCTTTTGGGAAGGCTTTCCACTATACTGTATGTAGTAACATTGCTGCAGGGATTTGCTCTTATTCAGACACAAGGCTATCAGTGAGGTCAGGAACTGATGTTGGTCGATGGGGCCTGACTTACAGTTGCTGTTCCAGTTCACCCCAAAAGTGATCAGTGGGGTTCAGGTCTGGGCTTTGTGCAGGCCAGTCAATTTCTTCCACGCCAGACACAGTAAACCATTTCTTTATGGACCTCACTTTGTTCACAAGGGAATTGTCATGCTGGAACAGAAAAGGGCTATCCCCAAACAGTTGCCACAAATTTGGAAGCACACAAAGCCATTACATAAAGAAACATTAAGATTTTTCTTTACTGGATTTAATGGAGTAACCACATTCGTTAATTAGAAGGAGGTGTCCACAAACTTTTGGCCATATAGTGTATGTATTTATACATTTATATACTGTATATATAAAACAGACAAAGCAGTACATATTCATAATATCAGCCATAATTTTGGTTATTGGCCAACAGCATCAGCCAGATTCTATTAGTGGATCACTAGTTGCAATATAGTAATAAATGCTCATCTGTGATTATATCGTGTTACAGACAACATGGTTCATACAGGCATCACTAAATGAAAATCCAGGACTTTCAAGTACTTTGTCCAGCACCAACTTTTAATTTTCAAGGACTTTATACAAGTTAGAAATCATAGCTTTTCTATAATTCTGTGTGTTCAACTTGTATTACGAGTGGCATAAATGGTATTTACTAATCATAAGCTAATAATTACAGTAATTCCAAAATTGCATGAACAGACCGTTAACAAATGTATAAAAGATGTAACCAGCCAAGAAAAGTTACACATTATGTGAAAATGTATGTTTTATTTTTAATTTGTTTATAATTATTATAATAACATTTTATCTTTTTTAAAATATATAAATTCCACATTCTATCCATTAATTTGATGTCATGAAATTGCATACATAACAATGATATGAGCTGTCACTGTTTGAAATAATTTGTACAATTTACCAGTATTTATTAACCAATTTGCATTTCCATTTATCTGTATAAAAGGCACTAAAATGGTACTGTCTCTTTAAGAAAACCGGCAGTTCAACAAGCATCTGATGTGTTTCGGTTAAGCACCATAAATCACTCCTTTATGTGTGATTAGAAATAATGTTTTTTTTTATCAGCAACTGACCGTAAAGAATAGAAAGGATATTAAAACAGACATTGTTCAATAAAAATCGAGTGCGTGGATCTCATCTTTGATGGAAACACATTACAGCAGTAGTGATTTATCAGAGTAATGTCTCCTCAAAAATTTGGGTGAGAAAAATAAACGACTGAAGATAAATAAAACTAATAAAATATTATGAAATGTGAGCTCAAATAAGGTGTATAACAGTCATATTTCTAAAGTCACTCTGTCAAACAGTGACAACCCATGGATAAAGTTTCAGAGGGAGGCAGCATCTCTCATGCCTCCTTTAAAGGGATAGTTCACCCAAAAATGACAATTTACTAACCCTACTGGCATCCCGGATGTGTATGACTTTCTTTCTTCTGCACAACATAAATGAAGATTTTTAGGCTCTGTTGGTCCATACAATGCAAGTGAATGAGTGCCAACATTTTTAAGCTCCAAAATCCACATTTAACAACAACAAGATAACAGTGGCATTTGTGGTACAATGTTAAATACCATTCAAAATAATTTTGACTTGTCCCTCTTTTATTTACACACTGTTTCAAAAGTATAACCACAAGATGTAAACATGATTTTTAGAGTGATAAAATCGCTTACTCACCTTATTTATGTGAAGTTATATGCAAAATTACAACTTTGTTTCCATGAAGACATAATGCCAGTAAATCCCATAAGGGATTTTATTACTCTAAAATTATGTTAGCATGTAAATGGTTTATATCTTGTGGCTATACCTTTGAAACAGTGTGTATTTGAGTGTTTATGGACTGGCCCCAATCACTTCCATTGTAGGTGCCGAATGTTCCGGGATCAATAAGTTAAGATCAATCGACAGCATTTGTGGCATAATGTTGATTACCACAAAAATTAATTTCGACTCGTTCCTCCTTTTCTTAATAAAAAGAAGAAGAGAAGCAAAAATCAAGGTTACAGTGAGGCACTTACAATGGAAGTGAATGGGGGCCATTTTTTGAACGTTAAAATACTCTTTCAAAAGACATAAACAATATGTGTGTAAACATGATTTTAGTGTGATAAAATCACTTACAAACATTTTCTATGTAAAGTTATAGCCAATTTTACAACTTGGTTACCATGACGATGCAATGTCAACAAACCCTAAACAACTATAAAATGACAATATAAACAACTTTACAGCTCAAATAATGCATGAGATTTAACAGAAGAATTCATGTAAGTGCTTTTATAAAATTATAAGCTTCACATTTCTGTGTTTAAACTCTCCAAAAATTGGCCACATTCACTTCATTCTCCCCATTCACTTCCATTGCAAGTGCCACACTTTCTATTTTTTTAAAGAAAAAGATTAATGAGTCAAAATGAATTTTTGTAGTAATCAACATTATGCCATTGCCACAAATTCTATCGATTGAGCTTAACTTGTATTGAACCCGGAACATTCCTTTAATGTAACAGCAATTTTTAAATAAACGAGGGACAGGTTGTAAATATTTTTTGTGGTAATCAACATTATGCTCTAAATGCTGTCGATTGACCTTAAATTGTACTGAGCCCAGAACATTATTTTAAGGTCTATCACAAACAGTACATAAAGCACTGCTGTCTGTCATTTGTTAAGTACCATGATTAAATATCATTCTCCATAAGTGTTATACAAACTGATAGCACACTTTTGTGCAGGATTATATCAACACTCGGCACCTGTGTAGTCATGGTGTTTCATGTTTGGGGCGTTTGGGGGCTGATCTTCCTTAGGGGCTCACGCTGGCCCTCTATGCTACTAGGTGGGGTGTAAATCGAGGTTGCGGCAACAGTCGGGGGGGGGGGGGGGTCACCGGGGGGCTCGTGTATGTGGACATGGGAAGAGGAGCATAAGGACTTGGGAGATGTATGCATAAGGGCTAGGAGGAATGGCGGGGTAGGGGCTGGGCGGCAGTGTGTTGTAGTAGGGAGTGGGTGGAGGGCTGGTAGGGGGGCTGGTGAGAGGAGAGAAAGGTGGGCTGGACACTGGACTGGTCACCATAACCATTGCCTGCATGGTCATCTGCTGAGCCTGATGATGGAGAGAGAGTTAAGAAACATAAGATGATGCTTTTTTTTTAAACAGTTTTTTCATATATTTTGTCTTTTGACATAAATGTCCTTTTAATTTAGGCAATGTCATACTCATTAATTTTAGTAAATTTTACTATGACTAAAAAGATATTTATACAATTTTAGTCAACGATAATGTGCAAAATGACAAAAACATTTCAAAATGTAACAGTCCAAATTGTAACCAAATATTCTATTTAAAAAAAAATATATTTATAAACAGTTATTAAATTAAGTAACAGATTAAGCAAATCTCCAACATACGATTGGATTAAGTAAAACACACACACACACACACACACACAGAAAACAAAACACAAAAAAACACAAAAACCCCCAGAAAAACTACTGTAGGTGTGTTGTAAATGTGTCAAAAACATATAGCCAAGGTCAAGGTCAAAGATATCTTTATTCTCCCTGAGGGGCATTTTGTTGTACATTCAGCAGTAAACACACAACCATCAGACAACATTAATAAATGGACAATAAATACAACATAAACAAAAAATTACATTGAATTATTTAAAAAGCCAATGGCAGATGGAACAAATGAGTTCTTAAGCCTATTTGTCCTACATGTCCTACACTGGTGCTCACTGGAAAAAGGGGTAATACAGTTCTTTAAAAAAGAGAAAAATCCAAGACACCCACATGGTATGGATAAAAAAAAAAAGCCATTATTCAACTGGGCTAGGACATCTTAAAAACATATTTTTGGCCAATGTGTTTCAGCTAAATTGGAATAGGATTGAATCAACCATGTTGTTTAGATTGTTGTTCTTAAAAACATTTTTAATATCATAGTGTTGTTATTTTTTTTCTTGTCATATTTCTGTCAACAGTATGTTTATGTTAAATATAACAGTATCTTATATTTAATTTGTGTCTCTATCATCATGAAGTACATTTTTTTTCGCTAAACTCAGAAAAACAATGGTGTCTTTTATCATATTGTTCGTCATTTTATAAAAGCAATAAACCTATTGCTTATGTGCGTTACAGTGATTTTACTCCCAATCCACCCTCTTTTTGGTGTAAATAACAGATAGGTCAGACTCCTAATCCTAAGGGATGAGGCACATTCAAAGTAATTTTAAAATAGCTAATATCCGCACTCCTGTAACCACACATCATTTAAATTTCTATGTAAATAAATCAAGCTATTTGGCAACCATAACAGCCTATATTTACGCTAATGAACTATATCACTTTGCAGAATAATTGTTTATTGTGATTATTAAAAATAAATTAAATTATTTATTGAGGATTGGTGTATTTTCTAATATTGTTTTAAGACTGTGCATTATAGTGATTTTACAGAAACCACTTATGGCTAACTGGTTTAATAAACAATGCATCACTCGTATACCATAATGACAGCTTGCTGGTTGATGATGGTCTGTTGCCAGTACAGTCTGCGGGTCTGAAGAACAGAAATACAAAACATAATACTGAATGCTGGTCCATAATTTATTTTTGGAGCTCTATAAAGATGAAGGCATAGTGTATTTTGATTAGAATACCTGGCACAGGGGGCACAGTTGACATATTGGGCATGAGTGGAGTCCCTGGTATAGGTGGGAGAACTCTCACTGCTACAGATGACCCATAAAAAAAACCAACTAAAAAACACATACATGCACACTCACAGACATATTCTAATGAGATTATTTCAAAATTCAATGGTGTGTATGTGAGTCTTGATCAAAAGATCAACATAGCTGGTCACCAGGATGGGATGCTGGTGTGCTGGTGACCCCACCAGGTTTCTTGCAAAACCAGCAAGATTTTTCTGGTCAAACAGCAACCTCAGAAAGACCGTACTGGTTAAGCAGCTTCATCAGCTACTTCAAGTTTTGTTGGATGTTCTCCAGCTAGACCAGCCTCAAAACCAGCCTGGACCAGCATGGAAATTCATGTGAGTGTTAAATGTGTGTGTATGTACCTCCAGGCTGAAGAGCAGCAGAGTAAGGGACCCTAGAGGTGGATTGAGCTCCATCACCACCTACACCTCCTCCACCCTTCATCCTGCCAGACAAAACTAGTGCATCTAGATCCTACAAATTTAGAGAGGAGCAGTGTTTGTTTAGTAAGCTGTGCCCTAACAATCTCCTCCTGGACGACGGTCATGACATCTGCCCGTCGTGTTTGGGTGTTCAACATCTGAGAGAGGCTCTCACGGACCCATGTCTGCACTGCAGTCTTTTACCTATGTCGGAACGACGGCTCCGTCTTGCTGAAACTCAGGCAGCTGGATGTAGTCCCTTTGCGCACTCAGAAGCGCAGAGCGTCTGTGGCAGCCGGCGCTCCCCTCCCATTTAAGAAGAGGGCCACATCGCGAAGTGATGTACATTCACGTGTCAAGGAAAATTAACTTTCTAAGATGGTTTCTGTGCTTTCTTCAGAGATGGCGGAGCTGAAACGCCTGCTTCACTGCTGTCACATCTGCTACACTTGTGAAGACAACACAGTAGGATGAGAATGTTCAGAATCAGGGAGATGGGGGAGAGTTTCTTGATTCCCCTTGTTTTTCCACATCATTCTGACTTGGATGTGCTTTCTACGAGTGCTTCGGATTCTTTTTTTCGTGATCATGGGGATTCTGTGGATGTTGCTGCACAACCATCACCTCAGGATATTTTCAGAAGAGGGGTCTAGTGGGGGGTCTGTTCGGTCATCTGGACAGGCCCAGTCCTCTTCTAATGATACTTTGGCCGTGCTTTGAATGGCAATTGCTCGTTTAGGACTTGATGAGTCACCTGTCCAATCTGCCCAAACCAACAAACGCCACAGCTGTGACTTCTTTTACCATGTCACCATGTAAAGATTTTGTGGCTGAATTTTCAAATACCCTCACAAGTTCTGGTCCGCCTAAGTGGCACTCAAAGATTGCTCGGACGCTAGCATCTATGGCTGAAGCAGATTCCATCGGGGTGAGCCGTGCTCCGGAAATAGAGCAGCCCGTTGCAGCTTTGGTTGTGTCTCCTGACGAGGCTCTACGAGGGAATGTGCAATGTCCCAGTGCGCAATGTGGTCGCACAGATTCATTGCTAAAAAAGTCATACGAGTCTGCAGGGCTTTACTGGTTGTTTAGATCAGTGTTACTATCAGAAATAATTGATAATTATTTCTTTAGTTATTAATTAATATTTAAATTAATTAATTGAATCTAACTCATTAAAACCTCATATGTGGCTCCAGTAAATGTAGTGCACTATGTTTAGGAGCGGGTTTGGTTATTAGCAATAATTAATAATTATCAAAGATAATTATTAATTATTAAAATCAATAGAACATTGATGAGAATCAATGTTAGTTTTTTTAATCTTTAAATCAACATTTATCAAAGATAATCATTAATTGTTAACATCGATGAAACATTAATTAAAATTAACACTAGTTTATTGATCATTCAAATTCAACAATCATCAAAGATAATTATCAATTATCAAAACTCAATAGAATATTAATAAGGATTAATATTGATGGGGCACCACCCTGGAATCAGGGACTAATAACCAGATAGTATAACAGTCTCAATATTAGATTGTTTTCTTAGGAAAATTGACATCCAAAGAATATCGATTTTCGGGAAAAAAAACAATGAATGAAGGCTTGAATCTGAGCACTGACATCCCGTCAGCATGACACAGGTGTATGCAAAACAAACCAAAACACTTCTCTTTGTAATATAACAAAGAGAAAGTTTATTTATGCAGTAATATCAATTAATAATTAATACAATAAACTTCCGACTTACAACTACAAACTAAACAGTGATATGATTAGATATGAAAACCAAAATAATCCTATAACACATAAGGTGTGTGTGTGTGTGTGTATGTGTGTGTGTGTGTGTGTGTGTGTAAGGAGGGACGCGCACAAAATGGCAGACGTGACTCTTGTGGAGAGTATGTCACGCGAGACTTCCGACCAGAGAATATGGCCGCGAATGTGGGTGGAGAGAAATCAGTCAATGGTGTCTACCAGTTTACCACGTGTATCTGCTTGTACGATAGCTTAGTGATGACTAGCCAAAAATGTGTGCGAGAATGTTTTTGAGGGGTCGTGTGTGTGGTTAGTACGAGAGAGAGAGAATTAAGTGACGGCCCCAAAGCCGGTTTCATGATCGTGGGAGAGAAAGCAGCTGTTTATCACTCAGAGACGTGGTGGACGGCTCGTAAACCGTCCCGCGGTCTTTGATTCTTTAATGGATAAACTCAGTTTGCTGGTCTCACCCGTGATGGTGGAAATGCACAACAGTCCAATGTGGTTGGACTACAATACAGCAAATCTCATTTGTGATAATTAAATACCTTGAGTATTAGAAATGAGCGGACACGGCGGTCCGTAAACTGTACAAGCAATAATGTTGATACACAAGAATATCACACTATAATATTCTATCTCTGCCCAGACATAAACCTCTTACTTGAATCGCATGAGGACACAGGTAGAATGTGTGTTCATCTGTCCTTTAACTCCGACTCGGTTCCTTGAGGCTCGGGTGATGACGGGAGGCCGTTTCCTCACTCTGTCGGCGGGCGGTATGGCTGCTGATTCTCGGCGGGCTGGTGGAGAAATCAGCGACGTCGACTTGATTGAAGATGGAAGGGAAATCTTTTATCTCTTCACTTCTGCAGGCAAACAGATGAAGGTGCGGATTGCTCTGCGGTCTCCTTCGGATCTGTTAGTGTTCGGTGGAACACAGAGTAATCTCAACTCGTCCAGCGAGATGGAGATTGTATGGCCACAGTTTCAAGTCGGACGTTACTTCCTCATGCCACAAGGCTGCACCTGAAAGCAGCGATGAGCTGCGTCTACACAAGGTGGGCAAAGTTGCTGGAAGCAAATCCCGGAAGCATTTCAGAGGTATTTGTACTCCTGATGATGTCATGGTTGAGGTGCGTTCTGTCGTGTGCCTCATCCAATAGGAGTTGAGAGTTCGATCCTTTAGTAAGCAAGTCTTCATGGGATTTGTAGTCTGTTTTGGACTCCCTTTGTTTGATTTTGGCGCGATTTTTATCAGTAAAATTTATGACTTGGTATGTGGGCCTGAGTTAGGTTTTACGACTGTGTTAGGCCTGCCTTTGTCTTCTATCGGAATACATGAGGCCCAACAAGTCTGTTGCCTACATAACTCCTGCAGAAAACACAATCTGTCAGTTACTTCTTGCTGCCACCAGTATGCTGGAACCAGCAAATGTTGATCCCTCGATTTCACAGTTTCTGCAAACAGCTCTTTTGGCAATGGGCCATGTGACCCGCAAGCTGGGTAGTCTTACAGCCACACTTCTGGCAGCCCGCCGCCAAGTGTGGCTTGCCCAAGCACGGCTACCTGAAGACTGTAAGAAAACCTTGAGAGATCTTCCATTTGTTCCCAGGCATCTTTTTTGTCCTAATGTTCTGGAACTGTTGGAAAAGAGGGTAAAGATGACTGAGGCCACTAATAAACTGATGCAGGTGCAGCGCAACCCTACCTTTAGGATGCCAGCAGCTCAGACCCAACATCGCTATGCCACATCGGAGCAATGTTTCCACCAGCTCGCTACACCTCAGTCACAGCCCTCTCAAAGGCCTCGTGTTATTGAGAATGCTTGAGTTTTTTGGCCACCTCATTGACAGTTGCCAGGAGGACCCTGTCAGCATCCCCCCGCGACCACTAAAAGTCACACACATAAAGCCTGAGACACTCAGGCTAGTGGTCAATCGTTTTTCAATAGAACAGCTGGAGTACTTTAGGACCAACACAGCAGACCCCTGGGGTTTGACGACTCTGAGCAGGGGATATACTCTACAGTTTTGAAGCCGGCCTCCCAGATTTTCAAGAATTGTTCCTATGGTTGTCAGAGACGCAGTTCGTTCAATGGCTCTCTCTCGGGAAATTCGTTCACTGTTAGAGAAGGGAGCCATAGAAAAAGTTCATCCCCTCGTTCAGGGAGACGGGTTCTACTCAACATATTTTCTTGTTCCGAAGAAGGACGGTGGTTTCCGCCAATTCTCAATTTGAGGCATTGAATTTGTTCCTGAAGTTCCTTCCTTTTCGAATGCTGCGCACAGCTGATGTTCTTCGGTCTGTGGCAGCAGACGATTGGTTTGTAAGTGTCGACCTGAAAGATGCATACTTTCACATCCCAATTGCTGTTCATCACAGAAAGTTTCTGTGTTTCAGTTTCCTGAATCAAGCCTACCAGTTCAAAGTTCTACCTTTCGGTCTTTTCCTTGCTCCTCGCATCTTCACAAGGTGTGTGAGCGCAGCTTTGTCTCCTATTTGGATGAGAGGTATGCGTATTATGCCTTATCTGGACGACTGGCTTCTTTGTGCCCCCACAAAACGGCAGGCTGTGCAAGACTCCAGACTGCTTTTGAGACATGTGCAGAAGTTGGGTTTTTCTGTGAATGAGAAAAAGAGCTGCTTGATTCCAACACAGACCACTACGTCCATAGGAATGACCCTGAATTCCTGCCTAATGTCTGTCTCCCTGTCTCAGGAATGTGTGATGAACATTCTGCAAATCTTGGCTCGCTTTTGCCTGGGTATGTCTTTGCAGTACTGGGTGGTCTTATGACTAATAGAGATGTTAGCGGCTGCTACAGTGGTGATTCCCTGGGTTTACTCCACCTCACATCACTCCAGTTATGGAACAACAGTTTGTAGCTAGATACCACCAGACATCGGCATCGACTGATTATAATTTCTCACCATTGCATACGTGCGTTGAGGCGGTGGAGACAGGTAGAGTTGCTGAAGGCAGGAGTGCCCCTGGGTGTTGTTCCTTCTTGTCGGGAGTTGGTCATGACCGACGCTTCCCTCACAGAGTGGGCGGCAAATGGAATCAGAGGGGAATTTGCGGGCGCTGGACACCAACCCAGGCTACAGAACATATCAACCTGCTGGAACTACGTACAGTGTTCATGGCTTTAAAGTATTTCATGCTAGTCCTGGCAGGCCGCCATGTTCTCGTTCGGTCCGACAAAACCTCAACAGTGTTCCATCTGAACCACCAGGGCGGCACAAAATCCCGCAGGTCTCTACAGCTTACTCACAAGATCCTGACATGGTGTCAGCAGCAACTTGCTTCACTGAGGGCAGCTCATATTTCGGGAGCATGCAACCAGACAGCGGATGCTCTTTCCAGGGATCGAGTACATCCAGGAGAATGGAGACTTCATATAGAGTAGTGCAGGAGATCTGGCTATGATTTGGAAGAGCAGAGGTGGATGTTTTTGCTTCAGAGATGACCACTCACTGTTGCTTATGGTTCGCAAAGACAGAAGTGTCCAGTCCCTTGGGCCAGGATGCACTGTCTCACGAATGGCCGAACTGCCTACTATATGCATTCCCACCTATCTCTCTGTTATGGGAGACGTTACACAGGATCTCCCTGTGCAAGCACAGAGTGCTACTTGTGGCACCGTGATGGCCAGCCAGACCATGGTTTCCTTTGTTGCTGAGACTTCTGACAGGAAATCCATGGAAGCTTCCCCCCAGGAAGGACCTCCTCTCCCAGCTAGAGGCCAGTGTCTGGCACCTGGATCCAGCTCGTCTGCAGCTTTGGGTCTGGCCATTGGGTTAAATCCTTCTCTGGAGCATTGTGACCCTGCGGTTATTCACACCATCTCCAATGCTAGGGCTTCTTCCACACGAAAGACTTATGCTTCCCATTGGAAGCTTTTTTCTGCATGGTGTGAGGAGCAGGGGCTCGATCCTGCAAATTGTGAAATTCCGAGCATCTTAAGCTTTCTTCAATATTTATTGAAGGAGGGCAAAGCGGCTTCCACATTGAAAGTGTACGTCATTGCGATTTCTGCATATCATGTTCCAGTTGGGGGATCTTCTCTTGGATCTCACAGTCTTGTCTGCAGTCTTCTGAAGGGTGCACACTGTCTGAAGCCTGCTCGGAATCCTCACGTTCCTGTGTGGGATTTGCCACTTGTGCTTACATTCCTTTGCTCATCCCAGTTTGAGCCCTTGCAAAGCATTGACATTAAATGGTTATCCTTGAAGACTGCTTTTTTGTTGGCTATTGCATCTGCGAAACTAGTCAGTGAGTTGCACGCGCTGTCTGTTAGCGAATTGTGTTTGCATTGGTTGCCGGATGACTCCGGGGTGGTACTACGACCCAATCCTTCTTTTCTTCCAAAAGTCCTTCTTCCTCAGTTCATAAACCAGCACATTGAACAGGCCTCTTTTCAGACTTCTTCAGGGTCTGATTCAAGTGCTCAACTTTTGTGTCCTGTTCGTGCCTTGAAGTGTTATGTGGACACTACTGCTCAATTTAGACAGTCAGACCAGTTATTTGTCTGCTATGGTGGTGTGAAAAAGGTGCTCCAGTGTCGAAGCAGAGGTTGTCGAACTGGATATTGGAAACTATTACACTGGCTTACAAGGCAGCAGGGAAACCATTGCCCTGGGGTCTAACTTGCCATTCCACTTGGGCCATCTCATCTTCATGGGCTGTTTTTAGAGGAGTTTCCTTGGCGGACATCTGCACTGCCGCTACCTGGGCTTCTCCATGCATGTTTGCCAGGTTTTATAAGGTCAATGATGCTGCTCATCATGCCGTGAGTTCTGCAGTTCTTCAGGAGCGGCTTTAATTTTTCATCAGGTGGGTGGCATTCCTCATGACAATGTTGGTATGTGTCACCCAATAGTGTTTACACTGCTTCTGCCAGAGTTCTTAGTCACTCGGAATGCGCGAGAAAGGCGTACCGAGGCAGAGTGCTGACCTACTGTGCCTTATAACCCCCAGGGCTCAGCATACATCACTACGTGACTTTGTTGTTATATTCTCTCGACCTATCTCGCTGGTGCTGCGATAATCCAATAGTGTTTACACTGCCTCCGGCGGTCATCTGGAATTCACAGAACCACAGTTACAAGTGTAACTAGCGATTTCATCAGGAGTCATTCTGTATATTTTATACTACTTGTCACGTTTGAAATAAAGTGTTGTGACTGCAGATCTGCCTGTTATGTTTTTATATTGTCAGCAAATGGTTATGGTATATTGTTGACTGTTGAGAAGGTTTAGAAAAGGCACACACATTTAGAGGCAAATTCGGGCAATTTCAAACTTGTCGTGCTACAAAACATGAGATTAATCGTGAATAATTTTAATTTACTGACAACTCTCAAACTTTTGAACAGTAATTTTACACATTAATCTTTCTGGATAATGAAATGATAACAAAATTATTTATTTACATTTCCTTGTGGTTTTTGAAATGTCTGATGAAATTCGAGGTTGTGGTGGTTGTATCGGATAATTTTGTGTTGCATATTGTGCATCTAGCCAGTCTTTTTTTAATTCACACGGTCCAATGCGAAATCATTATATCCAAAGGAGATTATTTTGGGAACTCGACAATCATCTGTCATTGTGGCGCGTTGTGAGTGCAGCGTTAACAGTGTAGATGCAGATCAGTGATGCTGGCAGGCTTACATTTTTGCATATGAATTAATTGATGTTGCAATATTACTGTTTATAATAAGTTACTGAAAATAATAATAATAAAAAACATTCAAGTCATTGTCAAGTCATGCAGTTCAAGTCAAATCAAGTCTCGAGTTGCTGGTTCTCAAGTCAAAGTCAGGTCAAGTCATTTTCTTCATTTAGTCAAGCAAGTCACAAGTCCTTAAATTTGCGACTCGAGTCAGACTCGAGTCAAGTCATGTAACTTGAGTCCCCCACCTCTGCTGATAACTATCAAAAATAAGCTTGATATTATCAGGTTATTCTCTACCTTTGTCATCAAAACGTAAACAGGCATGCTTGGGCACATTGAATACGCCGGCAAGAACGCAAGTAAAGGTATTTACATGCAAAGCGAAATCAGGGTAATGGGCCATGCCCACATTAATACATTTTAGTTTGAAAATGCATATTTTTCACTACCTTTTGGCCTTTTGTCCAAATTGAGACAGCATTTTGAAACGCTCCCTCAAGTGGATACATTTTAAAATGCTGTCTTCACGTTGTAGTGTGGACTGGGAAAACGGATATATCTGAAAACGATGACACATTTGTTGTCATGTGACGCAGCCATGTGATCCATTCAACCAAAACAATCAAGATGGTGGCCCGTGTTATAGCAGCACTGTTGTGTCTGATATTCACTTTGATAGCATTGTTAAAGATAAATGTTACTTTATACAACATTTACATTGCATTCCTTCAAAAGTGACGGGAAGTTCACTCGGAATTGGTGTCTGGCAACGGAACATGAGGACAATTGCATTTCAGACCGTACATGCAACAGTGATTTTTCCTATGCGCAGTAAGGGGATTTAAGCATTTTCGTATGTTTCAATGTGGACGAGCAACTTTTTGAAAATGGCAGTGTGGACGGAGAGCGTTTTGAAAACAAAAACGCCATTTTCAAATGTATCCAGATTAATGTATAAGTAGCTTGAGTAGGACAGCATGTGGCGATGTAATGTATGTTTGTTTCGTGTGTAGTCACCAAGGACAACACAGTAAAAATTACATTATTTTGGAGCACCCAATCTTTCTCTCTCATCATATAAAGTTCACAAGCTCAACTCAAAATATATATTTCCTGTGGCATGGCAGATTCATGGTCTGTATGTGTCAGAAAGCATGAGGTGGCTACCTTGACTGAAGTGGCCTTCAGAAATCGGTAGACTGTTGATTGCAATGGCGCTAGTTCGATTTGCATATGAGAGCGACCCTTCCTCATCCTCATCAAATTCAATGCCAAAGAGACTTCTGCATATACACAAACATGTACACATGTATTAAGCATTTGAGATCTTTTGAGAACTAGAGCGCAACAGCACCCGCCCACTTTTCAGCCATCTTGGTTCCGGAAGTGTTTTCCCCATTCATTGTTTTCAATAAGGATTTCATAAGATTCTTCATAAGAGTTCTAAGCCATGAACCAAGCCAACCAGCTCTGAGGTGAATCACATCATTACAAGCTTCGATTTGACAATCGATCTATGTTAATTTCAACATATATAGTTTTGAAATCAAAAGTTGTATTTGTTAACATTAGTTAAGGCACTATGAACTAACATGAACTAACAATGAACAATTGTGTTTTTTATTAACTAACATTAACAAAAATTAATAAATGCTGTAGAAAATATAATGGTCATTGTTTGTTCATGATACCTAATGTATTAACTAATGTTAACAAATGGAAACTTATTGAAAAGTGATACCAAAATATATTTATTTTATGCAAAACATTCAGATATATACAAATGTATAAGTAGTTTGAGAGTGTAGGGAGACAGACTTGATTGCATCACTCGCAATGCATCATGGAAGTGGGCGGTCGCAGCAGAGCATGTTTGCCGCAACTCTCTGATTGGTGGATCTTTCTCTGCTGCATCATGGGTACTGTAGCTCTTCATCAGAAATTCCACAATTAAACAATTTTTTTTTAAACTGAAGAAATAACATGGACTGATATCTTCAACATGAGCATACACCACTGATTAGCAACCTCTGAGCTCAAGGTAGGTCTGTCTATAACGGTTTATAATTAATAGCTAAAAATAAATTCTCCAGTGGAAAGAAAATAAATGGGACTGTTACTTCCGGAACCAGACTGTTGCGCTCTACAATGCATTTAAACAGAAACACATATTTTGGGATGCATTCATGCTTGCATTAGGTCGTGCCCTGTTAGGGTCTTCGGTAGAGAAGATGAAGTAGGTTTTCTGCATGGGGAAGTCTGGTAGCAGCTCCTGGTCGCACACCAGATATAGAACATAATCATGACCTTCTAACTCCACCCACTCTGCCGGCTCTTCCATCAGAACAGACCAACCCTGTTGACTGTCTGAGGACATGCCTTTCAACACGACGTCACTATGGTTATTGACCCTTTGATGCAATAGATTCAAGAAAATCTCTCAAAATTCATTGTTTCAAGAGTTATCACCTGTGTTGTAGAACGTCTCCTACATGGTCCTCTTCATTTGACCAGGAATTGCCAGGGCATAAGAAAGACACACCTACGAAGTTATTATTACATAGTCTTAATAACATATAAACAGTTGTAAGATTAAGTGAGTTAATCATGCACTCCGTTAAAAAAAAGAGCAATTGGTAACCATTAGGTTGCTGGTTCGAATCCCCTAAAGTGCGAGCCATGAGCCATCTCCATCATTATGTCTTTGAGCAAGTCACGTAGGTTGCCCCAGGAGAACTGTCCCTCTTAAAAGTTTAGATACTAGATTAGTCTATTTAATTACTCTCATTAATTGTTCTCTGGTATATTCTCTCGAGCATGTGAAGTTATACATCATGCAATGAGATAAGCTGTATACTATACAAATACTATGCGCTATTCACTATGATTTGGCACATACTACTCCTAATTTTGCATACTATATGAACAATATGCATATATATAACTTGTAATGGTTACATTATGCAACAGTTGATAGGTGGAAACAGTAGTAAGAGATAATGAAGACTGAATGTCTTATCTGTACCAGCACACACACACACACACACACACACACACACACACGCATTTGCACACACACTATCACATATCGACTAATCTGCTCCAGCACAAACAGGCGAGGACAGAGAGACTGTAACTGGATGAGCAGAAGAATTAAAAAAACAAAAAAAAACAGAGACAGCAAGCAAGCAAGATTAGATGAAAGAGTAGAGACTAAAAGAAAGATATAGGGAATGACAGAGGAACTGATTAAATAGATAAGAGGAAAGTGGAGACAGATGACACAAGTCCTGATTTCCACTCTGACCCAGATGGATGTATTAACATGTATTAATTGACAGAGACAGTACTAGAGTGGGGACAGGATATTATTGGGGAGCGGGGGGATGCAAATAAGTGTGCGAAGAATCATATGTCAGTTGAGTGTTGTCTGTATAATGATAACATTTGTATGGATATGGCACCAAAACTTTGTTTTCATTTTCTGAATATTTTTCCTTGCTTGAAATATTGAGTCATACCAGTTTAAATTGGTCAAGCTGGCAAACTAGGTTTGTTTTGAAACATGGTTAAATCAGCTCAACCAGGCTACCATTTTTAACAAAATGGTCAGATTATCCAGGGTATGTCTTCCTGGTAAATTTTGGCCTTACATATATTTTACTTACATGGTCTTTTCATTGTAATATTGTTTTTTGAACACTACCATGGTAGCTATACAATTATAAGTACCTTGGAATAACTTATAAATACCATGGTATATGAATATGGTAATAATACTGTACTATGGTGTATATTCATGTGCCATGATGTTGTTGCATGATACCATCACTGTACCTGGGTGGAAATGGAAATGGTGTTTTGTTTATTGGCCAGACTTTAACTAGGTGAGAATTATTAATGATCAATTATTTTTATCTTGACAAAGAAGAAAAAAATAAAATAAATACACTATCAGGACTGTTAATAAATGGTGCATTACAAACATATGAGCTTTAAGGTGTCTCTTACCATCAAAACAGTGCACCTGGAGCACCGTGTGTGCTTTCTTGCGGTTGGTGGTCCACTCCAGAAGTAATGGAGAATAGGTGCGAAATTCTTCTGGGATCAGGTAAGATTTCTGCATGGCCTAGAGTAGTTTGTGTTGGCACAGTGCCTTAAAGCCATTCAGAACATAGTCTGACACAAATCTGACAGAGACAGATTAACTGTCTAAGTTCATGGCCTTAAAGGCTCATTTATACTTCTCCATCGAACCTACAGAGTAGGCACCTGACATGCACCTCTCCAAAAATGTAACCATGCATCATCTTAACACAGACCAATCGTTCCACTTTGTGACCATCCCCCAGGATAACAAAAAGGACATCTCCAAGATTATTTTAAGATCCATGCATCATATCACATTTGGGCTTGTTTTAATTGGTAGCATCTGCTGTTTTTACATTCTGTTTATGTTTCTTGAAGTTACAAGCAAAAACGCTACAAAAATCATCCGTTTACAACTTATTAACTCTAGGCTTTTTTTCTCTGGGCTTTTACTTGAGTGAAACAATATTTGTTGTATTCTAGTCAAGACCTTTCCCATCTGTATGATGTTTTGACCATATGTTTGACAGTATGTACAGTCAGTAAACATATTTCATAAGCTATGAAAACAGAACACTAAGGTTTGTCAGCAAATTAAAAAGCATCTATTAAGAGTTGGTAATATTGCCTTTATGCATTTGTAACAGTTCAAGGATGGGCAAGGAGGTGGCGGGAACCGGCTGAACAGTTAACGTAAAGTTTAATCAGAAAATGTACTTAAAACAAACATAAACTATCACAGACACACATGCAAACATATGTGCCTCCGACTCGTCTTTATCCCCCTCCTGGTTGATCCGCCCTCCTCCTCGTCACAGCATTGTAAAGTCCAGCTTGTAAGCTTTAAAAAATCACCTATTTTGTGTTAGTTAACTTAGTAGTTATTAAATAATTTGATGCTTTTTTTTTTTTTTTCAGCAAATAGTGTCAAAGTACACCAAAATATTTATTTATTATTATTTAAGCAACTCAAGAGCAAGCACACACTACAGTATATGTCTGATTATTTTTTTCTCTGCATGGAAGACAACATGTCTAATAAAAAAAAATATGTATACCTAAATCTCAGCATGTTCACATGTACTCACAGAACGATGCAGACACACCAACACAGAACTATAAATGCAGAGCCTTTAGCATAGTCTCAATGCAGAAATATAAACCAGCCTCAAAGAGGTCACTAAAACATCCTTATTGCACAAAATATACATCAACTCTTGCTTTATTCAAAACTGCGAATGTGCTTATATGTTTTTGTGTGTGTTTGCATGTGTTGTCTCACTTTAGTAGATATTTCTCCCTCTTCTCAGATGGGGCAAAGGAACTCAAACAGGCTGCCATCAACAACCAGCCTCTCTCTGCGTTTCTGCTGTTTTTATCCCACCACACTTGATTAGCCATCTGTGCTAAGATCTCATCTCTGATTGGTGGAGTGGCAAGGCCCCTCTGAATGATATAATTTCCAAACAGGGTTTCTTGAGCACCGTTCAGGTTTGTATCTCCCATGAAATGCAAGATCTGTCAAACAAAACACACATACACCAAACATTCAAACCAACGCTGCTAGAAAATCCTTTTGATGCTGGCTGGTTTTACATGATTTTAGGATAGCTTTTTATTAGCACATGTTGCTAAACTGACATAATTAATTAAGCACAAATGCATAACACACAAAAATAGTAGGTAACATTATATATTTTGATTTAAAAATGGAACAAATTCTTTTTCAGACTTTCACACTAACTCTGCTGGAAAATCCAGCTATAACTGATGTAGGCTGGTTTTACATGGTTCCTACTGGGTCTTGATGGTTGATCAAAGTTTTGAAGTTGCCAGAATCAGAATGAGCTTTATTGCCAAGTATGCTTACACATACAAGGAATTTTTCTTGGTGACACAAGCTTCCAGTGCACAAACAAGACATCTATAAAAATATAGAATAAAAATAAAAGTGAATAGAAGATAAAGTATATATGGAAATACACAATAAGACAATATTATATATATATATATATATATATATACACACACACACACACACATATTTACAATATACAAATACAAATCTGTTATATACAGAAGCAAGGGAATGTAATGGCAGAAGAGGTGTGGTATGTTGGATAAGCTGTGTATTACACATTAATTATTGCTCAATGGGGCAGTTTTAACTGTTCATGAGATGGATAGCCTGAGGGAAAAAATTGTTCCTGTGCCTGACATTTCTGGTGCTCAATGCTCTATAGCGCCTCCCAGAAGGCAACAATTCAAAAAGGTAGTGGGCTGGGTGAGTGGGGTCCAGAGTGATTTTTCCAGCCTTTTTCCTCACTCTGGAAGTGTACAGTTCTTGAAGGGAGGGCAGGGGGCAACCAAAAATCCTCTCAGCAGTTCGAACTCTAAGAAGTGTGACTAGTAGACTGAGTTTATGGCAAATGATACATTACTAGTATAAACACATCAAGAGCATCTTGCTTCAGATCATCTTCAAGATGTGTCAGTGAGTTCTCCAATGGTGCTATGAGCATCCCAAACTGCAACTCCTGGACACACATTAGGCAAAATGTATTGCATTATGTCCTTAATGTGAGAGACATATGATTATGCTGTGTTTGTGTGTGCAAGCAGGCAAGAAACTCACCCTGAAATGAGTACGTATGTATTTGGTCATCAGATGGTTGTTGATGTCCAGTGGAAGGGTGAGCTGCGAGTCTGTCTGTATTCTAGGAGCCTGAACCAAAGCCAAGCATTCTGAATGACGCTCTCTACCAGCTACGAGAAAGAAAAAAAAAAGCACATATTCCTCAGCATTGGCATTATTTTAGTAAATTTCATTTTCTGAATATTTTTCCTTGTTCGAAATATTGAGTCATACCAGCCTTTAATTGGTCAAGCTGGTAAACTAGGTTTGTTTTGAAACATGGTTAAATCAGCTCAACCAGGCAACCATTTTTACCAAAACGGTCAGATTGTCCAGGATATGTCTTCCTGGTTAATTCTGGCCTTATCTATATTTTACTTACGTGGTCTTATCATTGTAATATTGTTTTTTGAACACTACCAGGGTAGCTATACCATTATAAGTACCTTGGAATAACTTATAAATACCATGGTATATGAATATGGTAATAATACTGTACTATGGTGTATATTCATGTATGTACATGTTCATGTTCAAATGAATGTCTAGTTCTGAGGAATATTTTGTCACAGAAATGCAGGTGGTGATTAAATATGTGGTTATGATGTGCAGAAAGCAATAAACAGAGGGTGCGTCTCAATCAGCTCCCTAGTTCAGTAGTCAGGGCAGGCCATTTCTAGAGCTGTCCCAATCGCAGAATTGTTCCAGTGCACTGAAACATTCCCTCCCTAAAAATTCCAAGTATGCACCGAAAAACAAAACAAAACAGGGATCGTCATTCACTATGTTCCTTTACCGGAAATGTCATTATGTCTTCTGAAAACCAAAATGTGCATGAAAGGGAAACAACCTTTTAAACAGAGTGTTTAGCAGAAGATTAAAAATACTCTTCTTTGTATTTTTATTTATTCTTTTAAGTCATTTATCTTTCGTAATAACACTGTTAATTTTAATATCTACCACAAAAATGCATGACAGTGTCATGTATACAGTGATGTTGTTAATTCAATAACAGCTGTGTTTAAAGACGCAACCTTGTTATCGTGTTGCAGGTGAGTCATACGTGTCCCAGTGTTCAGTGGTTCATCACCGTTGCCAGTGCTCGGATTTGTGTTCATTATATACTGATTCACAACAAAAGGAGCAAGGGAATGAAATGAGACAACCCAGAGAAATGCACCCCTCTGAAAAGCCTCACAATATCTACCCTTCAAGCGCATCTGACATTGCTCTCAGTGTAGACTGTATGTCAAAATGTAAACAAAAATATTATTAAGTAATTAAGAAGACAGTCTTCCACAAGACACAATGGGGCACTTGAACAATCTGCTGTGGCTTGTAACAATACTGGAACATTTACCACCTACCTACTTATTCACTCCTACAGAGAGAGACAACATCAAGAACAGTGGAAAATGTTAAAAGCTTGAGATCTGCATAACATTGAGTTTTGTCTGTTTGAAATTTTGATGAATCATTGATCATTAAAAGTATTCTATTCTTTAATAATATTGGGTAAAAATTAGCACTCGTTATTATTAGATAGCGTACCCTGATGTATCTTTTCCGATTAACAATAAGATGTACCATTGAACAGAATTTGATCAGGTTGATACGCATTTTCAGAAACTGTTGCCTAAAAAGCAGAGGGAGGGTGAGGGGAAGTTACTGTGATTTAAGTGGTATATTACATTAGAGGCTGTTCACACCAAACATATTTTTGTGTCCATCTGTGCTGTTTTTCAAATGCTTTTCAATGTAAATATGCTAGAGGGAAATCTTTGACTTGTAGCGTGCCCTGCTGTTTTTTCAGCATCAAGTGCAGGAGTGCCAAGTTTTCAGATGCAGAAAAAAACACCTGTCAACTTTTAAAACATGTAGAGACACCTACGTTCGGTTCTATTCATAGTTCTGCATATAGCTTTTTTTGATGCAAGAATGCGTTCTGTCTGAGTGATCCTTTAGTCTGCAACTTTGTTGTGGTTGCATAGTTTTGGAAATGTGTTGAAAAATGTTGCTTTTATTTTCAAATAATTTTTTTTACAGTTTGTAAAACAAGCCAACACAAGCCTAAGATGGTTAAGCTTGTCAATCAGTTCAAGCTGTATTTTAGAACATGGCTAACCAGCTCAACCAATTCCCCATCAGCTTACCCAAAGTGATCTACCAGCCCTAACCAGGTTGACCTGGGTGCAACTGGCTGGTAGTCTAGCTGATCAATCTCCAAAACTAGCTTGTGTCCAATTGCAACCAGCTAGAAATCATGTAAAACCAGATACAAACAAAAACTGGTTTTGGCTAGATATTCCAGCAGGGTTGAAATCCCTGAACTTCAAAATATCACCTGGATTCATAGAAAGAACTTTAGCAAAACATTTTTCTAGCTGTGAATCTTGAAATTATGTCAAGTCAGCATGCAATACGTTTGCAAATTGCACGTCATTGAAGTTGAATTTCATGTTTACCTGGTAAGGAAGCCCTTGCAGTGGGCCTGGAGTCTTGTCATGTCCAAATGGAACATTGTTTGTGGACAAAATGCATTTGCACGTAGCTCTGAAGTGTCAGCGCAGCTACGTGCATCATACAATCACGTTTACTCTCCATTAACCTCCTTCAGGAAGAGCTGAGACCAGAAGAATATAATTCAAACAAAGATTAAACAATGTAAAAAAGACATTGTTTTTATCACCACATCCAGAAAATGAAGTGTTGAGAAGGAGTGATTCTTGAAAGTGCTGTCTTTTTATTATGCTTACCTTTGACACACCTACTTGATAATCTCCTTTTAGGATTGGGTAGAGCTTCATAAATTATCACACAGTTATCTCCATCTGGAGGTGGTGGCTTCTTCATTCCCAGCAGGGCTTTGTACTTGAAGACACATTCCCAATGATGCTTAAAGCAGTATTCTACACTCCAGTTCACATCTATACTGTATATAGCACTAGACTACATTACACACCACTTGCACCAATTGCTTTGTGTAATAAGCAACAGATGTTGAGTAGGTACCAATTTAAGAATTTATGGAGCAGCACTCTGATTGGATTGTCCTCCTTCCTGATATAGATTGTGTCTAAGATTCCTGAATATCTGAGCTGAGTAATAACCAAATCAGAGTCAAATATACCAGGTTCCTAAACACAAACACACACAAATACTTATAGTCATGCACATAGGGGGCCTGGGTAGCTCAGTGGTAAAGATGCTGGCTACCATCCCTGGAGTTCGCTAGTTCGAATACCAGGGCGTGCTGAGTGACTCCAGCCAGGTCTCCTAAGCAACCAAATTGGCCCGGTTGCTAGGGAGGGTAGAGTCACATGGGGTAACCTCCTTGTGATCGCTATAATGTGGTTCGTTCTCGGTGGGGCGCGTGGTGGATGGCGTGAAGCCTCCACACGCGCTATGTCTCCGCGGCTGTCTGAGAAGGCCACCTCCGCCACCCGGACTGAGGCGAATCACTACGCGACCATGAGGACTTAAAAGCACATTGGGAATTGGGCATTCCAAATTGGGAGATAAAGGGGAAAAATCCAAAAAAACAAAAAACAAAACAAAAGCCATGTAATAAGTGGGCCACTCAGACAGTTTGGGGTTCCTGATCACCCTGTTGGGATTTATTTTGCAATGACAACTGACTGACTGTACTATCCTACCCTTACTATCAAGCATACATTGACTCCAATACTAAAATATTTTGAGTAGTATGGACCTTATTCTGAGTAGCACCATCGTTAATTTGACAGGGATGAAAACGAAGCTGTGAGGGATAGAAGTACAGTTTGTTCTCAATATGTTGTCTACCTTGAATAAGGTTTATTAACCTAAGAATTAATGTCTGCTTCTACCTTGTTCCTATTTGGCTTTATGCAGCGCACAAAAAATGTGTTGCACCTGCAAGAGAAGAAGAGATTCAATTGATTAAATAATGTCAGTTAAAGTCACAAAATCTAAGAATAGACACATTACAACACATGTGTATGTACTGATTTGTGTGTGTAATGCTGCCTTCAAATCTGAATGATCGTATTTACAAGATAAGCGCACATGAATGCCATCGCAATGTGGTAATAGGAAACTCTTTCCTTTACACCCGGACTTTCCAAGTTGGAGGAATTTCAATTAAAGAATGATTTTTTATGCATTTTAAGCATTGTCAGTGAAGACTAGCTTCAGCTTGCCAGAAAATTAACTGGCAACACTTTACAATAAAGATCCATTTGTTAACATTATTTAACAACATTAGTTAACATTAACTAACAATGAACAATACTTTTACAGCATTTATTAATCTTAGTTAATGTTAATTTCAACAAATACTAACACATTTTTAAAATCAAAAGTTGCATTAGTTAACATTTGTTAATTCACTATGAACTAACATTAACTAACAATAAACAATTGTACTTTTATTAACTAACATTAGCAAAGATTAATAAATAATGTAAGAAATATATTGTTTATTGTTTCTTCATGATACCTAATGCATTAAGTAATGTTAACTAACGAAACCTTATTGTAAAGTGATATCAATTCATTTAGCCAATATACAGTATGAGATAACAAAACAAGAATCACTTGAACACACATCACATTATAATTGCTTCTTCAGAGCTCATAATTAGGAACTTCTCAGGGAAATAATACATCTCTGTGTGTGAGTAAATATGTGTGCATATGTGGGACCTCTCCATCTTGTCAAGGAGCTCCTGTAGTGATTGCTGGAACTTGGCGGCCACTGTAGAGGGCTGAAATCTCTGAGTCACTGAGCTGTTCCTGTTCATTGCTCCTTTTTGCTGATTAAGCATCTCAGCATGCTTTATGAAGAGATCTGACACCATCTAGAAAACACATTTATACACGCACAAGAGAAAATATGTTGACATTCATACTTCAGGTACCACTGGTACACTGCCCCTATATTTTGAAGTATATATCTCAGATGTTTCTCTTAAAATTCATTAAGAGAAATAAAAATAAATTCAAATGAGAAAATTTTGACATAGATTTAGAGCTTTAAAATAATGTGGATAGCATTCATCTTGGGAAAATTTGATGATAAATGTTTGTATTGAAATCTCTGACTTTGGTACCACTGAAAAATGCACACAGTTGATACATAGTTGAAGTCTCTTCTGAAACTCTGGAGGAGACACATTTGAGATTACTAAGGTCTTTTTTATTCATTAGCATGTCTTTATAGGCTCTCTATCATTTTCACTTAATTGCTGTTAAAGTGCAATGTCTGAGATATGAAAGAAATGTTTTAATTTTTCACAAATACAGAAATTAAGAGGCTCATTTTGTCCTGGCTCTGCATAAATAAATCCAATACTTCCTGTCGGACCTGATCATGGTTCTTATCCAGGAATTTATGGACCTAAAATCAGAACATTCAAAAATGCAAAAATGGTAAATTCATAAAAAATCAGGATATGCATTAGAGAGTACTATGCTATCTTCCGTTTGGCATTATATAATGGTATAATTAAAATACTGCCTGTGCATTATGCAATTACTAGTACATGGTAAGTTACACTGCCAGCATAGTGATTCACAGTGAACTCTGGCAGTGGCATTTTTGGCCTGGAGTAGAGAGGGCTGTTTCCATTTTGATAGTGGCACTTTTGAAGGAAGGTGTTGTCAGTGGTCTGCCAGTGTAGTGTAAAAACACAAAGTAAATATGGATATTGTGATCAACTAGAATAAACTCTGCAGTGCATTCATCTAACAAAAGCATAGGTTTATGCTACAGAAGGCATTATAAGCATGTAACATTAAAATACAAGTGTGTAAAATAGTTACCTGAGGAAAGCAGCTCTGCTCATCAAGAATGTGGAGTATCCCATGGGGTTTTGCAGATATAAGGTCTATGCATGCATGGTTGTCAGTGAAGGCCAATACTTTCCAGCTGATTTGCTCTCGAATGTACTCCTCCTTCAGGTAAAGACAGAGAGATTGACTGTGTGTTTTTATCTGGAGAGATTTTGTTATTTTTATCTTCCCCTGATTCTCAGAGTTTCAGAATATCAAAGTGTGAACTAAATACATACCAGGGTTATTTAATTTACCAACTAACATTTGCATTCATGTCTGCATGTGTGTATTTTCTCACCTGCTCCTGTTTGAAAATAATTTTGGTGAAGAAAAACTGGAGGGTTTCATTGGCATAATTGATACAGAGCTGCTCAAAACTGTTGAAATTCAAATTCTGGACAACACAAAACCAAGATAAGAAAATATGGAGAAATACATCTGAAATTTTTAATGATAAAGGTGCTTTTTTGAATGATATAAAACTGGAGCTAAATTCCAATGTAATAAAGAATTTGAATAAAAAAAAAGGTGATGCAGAAACTAACCCCATTTGCCCTTTACATGGAATGACATTGCAAGGTAACACATGCAACTTATCTGGACCTTGTTTGTGTATATGTTTGTGTGAGTACATGGGAGTGGTGTTATTTACCTCAAACCCGCATATATCCAGTAAAGATATGGACAGAGCATCATTTTTGGGGTAGATGCATTCTGTCAGTCAATGAAAGAGTAAGGAATAAAGAATCTTGGCAACTGTATCTCTGTGATTGGAGTTGAGAAAGATGTACTTCAATGTAATAAAATATATCTATTTAAAGAGGGTGCTCTGGGACTGTACAGGTCTTGTTAATGCTGTAAGATAATGCTACTGAGTGCAATGCATCCCTGGCATCCACGGCACTTTCTACTGTGAGGGGAGTATAAATCTTTTCTGTCATTGCATCTTGTAAAACAACAAACAACATGCTACACAGTTATATGTCGATCACCATTCAGTCAAATTAAAAGTCAAGAAAAAACTGACGGCCATAAAAAGTCATATTCACTCTAAAATCAAAAGAAATAAATTATTTTTGAAATAACTTTCAAATTTTTAAAGAAAGAACTTTTCTTTTTTCAAATTAATAATAATAATAATAATAATAATAATAATAATTATTATTATTATTATTATTATTATTTTAAAGAAAATTAAGCCTATTTTTTGGACTATGTTTTTAAAACAATTTTGTTTTAGCATTGACAAATTTTAAAGAAAATTAAGCACATCCCTCCCTCAGTAAAAACATAATTCATTTAAATATAACAGTAAAAAATAAATGCTGTAATTTGATTATATTATGGGGAATGCTTAATTGTAATAAAAATCTGCACAATGGAAAAATGTTTCTAAAATAGCCTTAATGTTCTATATGTTTTCAAGAGATTCACCCTTAGAGTCATTACACTGCAGAGTAAAGTTATTTCTGAGTTGCCTCCAAATTTAGTTTAAAAATGCAATGCTTTGTAACAGAGATTGCTCTGATTCAGTTTATGATTCGGTGTACATAAAAAGCTTCATTAAAATGTCCTTTTTGCACCTTTTCACGGTATACAAGCCACTTTCGATGAAGCTTTTGACTGTTTTTGGTTAAATCGATAATCATGAATCATCTTGACCCAGAAGCTGACCAGGATAAAATATTAGCCTCACCTAAACACACTCTATGTCACTTACACAGTTATAGGCAGTGTATTCAATTGATAATGTTATGTGACAGCTGATCCACGTAAGTGGTGCTGTAAACACAAACCTGTGGCCTCTGGAAAACAGAGCTTTACTTATTAAATAAGCAAGATGCTCAACATGACTCAAACCACAAACACATTCACACAATCAAACATAGTATTCATGTAACACCTTTCTTTATTTCATAAAGCCTCTTTCCATAAAGCTGACATAAAAAAACAGGGTGACACAAGGTGTTAAAAATATTCAGGTGAACATCATGAAAACATGTCCAGGTTTCACCCCCCAATTTCTTTTTTTTTTTTTTCTTTTTTTTTTTTTACAGGTTTCATGAGATTCATGCATTCATTTAATAGACTGTTATTGATTAAATCAAGATGAGATTTCTCTTAGATGAGTGCAGATATAAGTGGTGAAGTCTTAACACTTTAGACATTGTATTATTTATATGGACTTTAAAGGTTTTCAGTAAAATTAACCCAGCTTTACAAGGTTTTCAAGACACCTGAGGCAACTTTCTCCACAAATAGCCACTTTTACATTTTCTTTGATAAATTTTGAATCTGATATTTTTAAGAAACTTTAGAGGTTGATGTAATGGTGCTCTGTGTATAATACTTTTCAAATATTTCTTATCGGGTGTCCTCGCTAATCTTCATTGATCTGTGTGTGATGTAATGTTAAGGTATTCTGGCAGTGAGTAAGCTATTGGGTGTTAAGATTCTCAAGCCCTGAGCAACCCTGATTGTATTACGGTGGTTTACATAGAGCTGAACTCAGAATAATTAAATTAGGTTACTGGAACTCATTAACACAAACCAGCTTACATGTCATTACAAGGTGGCTTAGCGACAAATGCATGTGCTCTGACATATTTGACCCATAAATAAAAATTCTGTTATTATTTATGAACTTTAATGTCGCTCCAAACACGCATGCGCATGTTATTTTTTTCTAAGAACATTTTTAGGAATCTTTACGCTGCTCTTTTCAAATGATGATAGTTCATAGTGACTACATCTGTCAAGCTCCAAGGGGACAAAGAAACAACATACAACCACAAAAAAGTCTTTCTTTAAGATTCTCCTAAATTAATTTTGTGTTCCACTGAAAAAAAAAAAAACTTTGAAGGTGATGGCTTTCTGTAGACCCTCTGGAGAAATCCAAAGCAGATCAGCAACTGCTCGAATCTCCTGTACTCACATCAATATCTGTTATCAGATATTTAGTGCCATTTTACTATGATATTTACCATGGTTCTCGTACAGTTCCAAATAAACATGGCATTACCATTGCACAAGTCAAAAATCCATTGTATTTCCAGGCTAACAAGTTTAAATAAAATAATAATCTTTAAATAATAAGGTACTTCAAAGAAAAACATGGTATTACCATCATTATTCTCTGCAGAACAAAAATTGGTATTTACCAATCAGTGGGCGTTTTTCAACTGCTATACACGATTTGACTACTACATTGAGGTTCCCACTTTCATTGGATAGTTCAGAAATGCCCATCTCAGTTTGAAAATGCCCACAGATTGGGAAATGCCCATTATTGTTCCACAGAGACATACATCTAGTATTATCCAGATACTTTTTGATACTTTTTTGTTAGTGTTATACCTCCACTCAATGGAAAAAGACATTGCCCAGATGCAGTATGGACGACAGAACTCTGAATATGCTGCTTTGGTCTTCAGGACTGAAGTGGAGAGTGTCCATGGCACTCTGTAGCCTTCTAAAATCCTCCCCATCATCCTTCCCAATGATCTCAAGTTACCACCCTTGAAATAACAAGACACAACCATGACAAATTACATTTGTATTATTATATGATACATCTATTTATTATTGATCTGCATATCTTTGCAACTTGCATCTGTAAATGTCTTTACCTGGTTCAGGTAGTAGTAGGTTTTGGCCTCCTGTAGGTAGAATGACCGTTTTGTATGAGTAGGAAGCCCAGCCAGCATCTCATAAAAGATGTGGTAGTTTCTCTCTTCTTTGGACTGCACATGCACAGTCCACATAAGGTCCCAAATCTCAGTGACGAAAACAAAGCTTCATTAGTCTTTCATTAGTTAAGGGGACAAGAAACAACAGACCTGAAAAACAATCCCGGACTTCTCCAGTAGATACTGGGAGGTTATGGCACCACTGATCACCCCTCTGATAAAAACAATACACATCCAGTCGATTAACCAGTCCCTTCTCAATCAGTCTTTCATTCCATTTCTCACTCTCTCTCTTTGACATTCTGAGGTTAAGTAACAACCTTACTGCCCTACTTTCACACAAAGGTCAGGAAGGGGGGTACAGATTCAGTTCCCTTACTGTGTCGCCTCTCAAGCAACTATTTTAGGTTTGAGAAATGTTACGATGACATGGCGACTAAGTGTAACTACATAATATTTTAGACATTTTAATTAAACCTACATGCTCCCACTGACCAACAGACTGAACTACGATCTCCTGAATATGTTTCAGAATTGAAGTGATATCTGATTTCTACATTTACAATAAAACACTTTACTTATTCCTCCAAAAAGACCTCCACAAAATTTCCAAAGCAGCTGGAATTGCAATTTCCAACCATCTTAGCATTCCCAAAGGACAAACAGAGGAGTTGCCTCTACAGTCTAAATATTGAGAAATAAAACTTAATATATTAAATGTAACACTTTTCAAAGAAAGGAGGCGGCGAGAAGCAGACTTCCTGGTTCAGGTAGGCATTTTATTTTCCTCACTGCAGCAGATACACTCTTTCAGGGTTTTCACTCCGTTCAGTACTTCACTCTCAAAAATAAACAAACTTCTTCACAATAATAAACTCTCAACTTCACAATATGATCTCTGGTACCCAGGCTCTCTCTCTCATCTACTTGCGGTGTGGCTCTTTTTATGCCGCTCTCCCTGTGCTCACTGAAATTAGAGACAGGTGTTAGACATAATTTAGCTCAGGTGTAAGTGCACTTACCGCTTTCTCTCTCTCTGGAGAGATGCTTGACTACACCCCCGCTGCCACAATTAACTAACACTAGGTTAGTATAATTAGAATATCAACAAAAAAGATAAATACTAAATTACACAAATTTACCTCAATCTGTACAGAGGAAAGCATTAAAGAGAAAAATTTATATATATATATATATATATATATATATATATATATATATATATATATATATATATAAAATAAACATTTTATATGTTCATTTGCTAACATTTGTTTGACATTTTTTTGCATTCCATGATTTTTTTTTCTGTTATGAATTCTTAACAAATGTCTTTGTCAGTGGCTTTTACATGACATTCAATCTAGTTCTATTATATGAATGCAAGTCTGTGGTGACCGGGATTTTGCAAAGTGAAATGTATTCCTGGATCAACATCTTTTGTTTGTCCTGGAGCAACAATCCTGTGAAACAAACATAGTCCTACAATAGCCTTATCCCTAAAACTATCTTAAAACCACCCCCAAAATTGGATGGAAATGAAAGGTTGAAAAATATGTGATTGAAGCCCCAACTCCAGTCCTAAGCACAACCCATTTTCTAACCCAAAAATCTGATTGGTTGATAGGAATGTTGTTCCAAGCCCAACAATGGCGTCGATCCAAGAACAGGTCCTGTTTGGCGAAATCACTTTAAGAGTAAGGATGTGTGAGTGCAACTTGTATTAACAAGGTCTATGAAGGAAATTAAGTATGTATTTTATTATTGTTTACACATACCTACTGTGTAATGGTGAATTGCAGTGAGGTACCCCAGAACCAGTTTGGTTGCCTCCGTTTTATCAGAACCACTTTCCCCACTACAATACAAACACTTTACTAATACAACATTACATAGGCACACAATAATACACAAACTTACACAGTCTGCATGCTTTATTTTTTAACACAGTCAACTTCACAACAACAAATGACAAACATACACAAACACTTTCACCTCACCTTATAATGATGCACTGGTTTCTCTTGATGTCCATCACTGTTGTGTAGGCAGTGGTTGCAATGGCAAATAGATGACTGATAACAAAGAAGCATAATCAAACAGGGTAGGTGTCTTTCTCTTACTTTGAATTATACACAGTATATGGTGGTAAGTTTTACATATATGCATTAGAGTATAGAGGAGATCGAGTTGTTGTGATTGTGTTGTTGATTGTTCAGACTCATGGTTGGTTATCTCCCAAGCATGGCCCTCGTACTGCAGAACCATGTCTGTTCTGTAAATATTAAATAGTTTGTAAGGATTCACTGATACCACAATACTGCCAATGTAGGTCTGTTTAGATGACACGGGAGAGAATGACCATGTGGTTAGGTTTAAAAATGATCTTAATAACAATGATATTGAAGATATTTTGAGTGTGTTTGTACACAGTAATTAGCATGCTATTCTTTTCAAATGATGTAATATTTAACAGATGTCTTGGTGATGTATGTGTATGCTTACTGGGGTATAACTACATAACTCACATAGACAAGCTCTTGGTCAAAGCAAATCTTCAGGTTTATTAAAATTGCTGCTTCATTTAGCTCCCTGCCAGAAATGGACAGAGAATTTATTCATTTAGAATCTAATTATCCACATACACTAACTGTGCGTTTATTTTTATGTTGACTCGCTCCATTGGTGTCATGTCCTCAGTTCCATCCCTTTCCCTTTTCTCCCTGTACCTCACAGTAGGTAGGCTCCTTATTGAATACATCTGTTTAAAAAATGGTACTCATGGTCATGAAAAACCATTATGCAAAAAAGTCTAGTTATGCAAATAATTAAAATACAAAATAAAACATATGGGAGCATTTCATAATTGTCAATCCATTGAATTACACTAGAGAATACATTTTCTGGGGAATTACACCAAGTTGCCTTTATTAGGGGCTGCATTACATTAATGCAGAGATTCTATCACTGGTCAGAAAGGTAACCTGAGCATAGTTATAATCAGCCTTGTAAATCTTATCTGACATCTGATGTAGTTGCAGACTGCAGCCAAACCCCAATGAAGATAGGTGAGCTTGACTGGGCCTTTTGTTAATGCTCAAACCCTAACAGACTTGTTTGATCTGAAAAATGCATCTCTGTCAACTTGCAAGTTAGTCAATATTAGGCTTAGGCTGATTAAAACCAATGCTTATGTATAGTTCCTAAGATTTACTGAAGGCGTAGAAGGTTTAGTATATTGTACACATAAACACAAGAGACACACACCATGATAATTATGGTGAATTTGTTTTTATGTGCAAAATTAACCCTGAGAACAGGTTCAAATTAAATTGTAAAGGTCACCAGGACATTTTGAATGGAAGAGCAGCAATAAATGGATGCCTCTCAAAATCAATGATTTATCTCCTTCCAAATTAGTATTTAAACGACAGCAGAACTGAGAAAGAGAAGAGCAGCTAATGACAGCATGAAACAGGGTTAGCATCTCTAGGGCAGAATAAATACTCTGTATTTATAACTTTGGTTACGATTAGTTAACCATCACAGAAAGAATGAAAACATTAACATTTATGTAAATAAGAAACTCTTTATGAAAAGTTTTTGTCTAAAGTGATTTACCTTGACATTCCACTGGCCTTTCGGCTCCCCTTCATGATCTGGTACCCACTGCAGCTCTGTCTCCCCTGGCCTAAGACCAGTGGGTGGGGGAGTAAGGAATTCCATCATTTTCTCATCATGGTACAAGGACCATTTGATGTACTGTATCATGAGGCAAGACCCGTTGTGAAGCCCATACATCCTCTGCAGTTTGCCTCTCTCTGGCATTCTGAGCCCAGTGCTCCTCTGGCCCACCTGGACCTTTTCGTTGAGTGACACCACAGCATAACGGCCATCTGGCCCAATAATCACCTGCCTGGAGGATGTCATATATGTGGAGAGCCCTGATGGTAGCTGGTAAGAGGCATTCTTCAGGTTAGGATTCTTAAGAGCATCCATTAAATATGGCGAGGTGGGGACAGCAAATCTTTGAGTAAGGAGTGAGCCATCAGGTACTCGGTATGTGAGCTTGCGGAGGTTTTGATTTAGAAGTGCCTGTGATAGATTTGGACTAGTTCTATGCCTTCGAGGATCTGCTGAGATAACAGAGTAACTGGTAAGTGGCCCTTCGAATGTTTTCATTCTTCAAGGCATATGCAATATGTGGACTACTTGGTTTGTATAGAGCCTGGGCAATAACTGATCCATCTGGAAGCCTGTAGGAGACATTTCTCATATCCTCATTTCTCAAGGCAGAGAACAGAGATGGTGATGTAGGTTTGAGACTTGCATCAGCACTTATTATGGAGCCATCAGGCAACCTGTTGGTAGCATTGCGAATGTCCTGATTCTGAAGTGCACTTGACAAATTAGGAGACTTAACTGCTTCATAACCTGGTCCAGTTACAATTGAGCCATCAGGTAAAGAATAGTTAGCATTTCTCATTTGTTGGTTCTGAAGTGTACCAGCTAAATTTGGAGAGGTAGGTTTGGACTGTGCATAGTCTGCCATTATTAGTGTGCTATCCGGCAATCTGTAAATTGCATTTACAATGTTTTTGCTTTGAAGTGCATTGGCCAGATTTGGTGATGTTTGTTCCATTGGCTGATCAGTAATTTTTACTGTCCCATCTGGAAGTCTATATTATGCCTTTCTAATGCTATCATTCTGAAGGGCATGTGACAGGTTTGGTGAGGTTTGCCATTGACCTGCAGTGATAATAGTTCCATCTGGAAGTCTATAGGTTGCATTCCTCAGATTTAGATTTTGTAAAGCATTGGACAGGTTTGGAGAAGAATGTTGCTGTAAATAAGAGTCTGGGTATATTATTGTTCCAGCTGGAAGTCTATGAGGGGCATTTCTTATGTTTTGGTTCTGCAAAGCATTTGGGAGGTTTGGTGACAAAGACTGTTGCCATCGTGGGTCCATCATGAAAGCCTATATGAAGCATTCTGGAGCTGTGAATTTCCAATAGTATCAGCGAGCATTGGGGAAGAATTTGCATTTAGTACCTGATCACCATATGCCAATGTCCCATCAGGTGGCACCATGGAGTTGGGGGTTGTGCAATGCATCAGACAGAATTGGAGACCTCCTTGGGTCCTGCCCATAACCTGGCACGGGTACATAAGGAGAGGCCATTCCCTGAACAGGTGCTCATTATGATGCTTTACAAATATTTTGGTTCTGCAAAGCTGTTGACAGAACTGGAGATCCCCTTGGACCATACCTGGGGGGAATGGGAGATCCTCTACGACATAAATGCATTTGATAAGAAGCATTGCGGCCATTTGGATTTTTAATTGCATTTGAGAGAAGGGGGCCAGGACCTGGCTCTTCAATGTAATCATAGCCTGCCACCACTTGATTATAGGGTGAATGTGGCCTTGAAGGGATGATTTGTATGCTGCATTGCGAAGCTGTGGATTGTGAATACCATTAGACAGCAATGGTGAAGCTGGCTGACCTGGAACTTGTTCAAAATCTTCCATTTCAGAAACATATTGGGAAGAAAAGGGTGGCTGTTCATGGATTTCAGAAAACTGATCCACTTCAGGAGCATAAGGCGAGGCTTGTCTTTGGAAAGGTGACATGAAAAAGGCTTCTCGGAGCTGAGGATTTTGTAAGGCATTTGTCAGAAGTGGAGATGCCATCTATTCTGTTTGTTGATCGAATACAATCATCTCAGAATTAAATGGTGATGGTACTGGAACCTTGAATGTCAGGGGTATAATGAGACATGGGCTGTCGGAAGGGTGAATCATAGGAGGCATTATGAAAATTATGGTTTTGGAGGGCTCTAGTAAGCATTGGTGACTGAGGGATACCGCTAACCTGTTCAAATTCTACAGGGATTGGCTCTGCACCAATTGGCAAATTAGATGCAAATGAAACATCATGCATCTGAGGGTTTTGCAATTTACCAGCAAATGCAGAAATATGTGGATCCCTAGGGGAAGTGGGATGCATTGGTAATGATGAGCCATGTTTGATAGATGGTTGAGGAGACGCTGGTCTGGAGAGATGCCCAATGGAAGGTTGAGGTGATGGAGGGGGCAATGGTTTTTGAGAAGGCTGTGGTGAAGGGGGCATCATGCTAGGTGCATGCCTAAGTGACTGTCTGGCCATGAGTGGATGGCCATGACCAATGGGTCTCTGTGGGCTTCTCATTGGACCAGATTTTCCTGGGGTATTGAAACAAATTTGTTCCTTTATGCCCATCCCAGTTTGTTGACCTGAGAGTTGTGCTGAAGCTGTGATGTCCTGATGTATCATGGACATGTTACTACGTATGGAAGGTCTAAATGGTCGTACATTTTGTGTTGGAGCTCCTGAATGTCCCCCTCATCCAGGATATGGCTTCACTGCTCCCATTGGAATGTTTGGATGGCCTCTTCCTTGCAGTCGACCTCCAGGAGACCCAAAAGATGGAGAATCCTTCATAAGGCAAGTGGACCTGCAGGAGAGGGTGAGAGAGGGGGATCAGTGTTCCATTGGTGGATGCTGGACTTCCACAATAAAACTTCTTCTGGAGGGAGTAAGTGATGCTCTATGAGCCATTAATGGGGACTGTGCTCTATGGAGATCCCTCTGCTGAACACTGGCCATGGGTTGTATACCTATCTGAGGGGAAGATAGAGGACTCATGTGCCTAAGAGGAGATGGGGAGGCTTGAAAGTTCTTGGCACCAAATGGACAATGAAATTGTGAAGGGGAGGTGGGTGGACTGGGTCTCCTAACTGAGGTAAGGTGTGACTGTGGCGGGCTTCTCCTCTGAACAGATGCATGAGGTGAAGCTGGAGGGCTGGTGTGGAGAGACGCCACTCATGAAGGCATACAGCTAGGCATAGGCTAGGGAGAATGATAGTGTCTCTCTAAAGGATGCTTGAGGCTGCAAATGTCTAGAAAGTGCTGGAGAAACAGGTTGACTCATTTTCTGCATAATTGGAGAGGGAGGATTTTGAACATAACCCACTGGAGAGGATATCCCTCTGGTTTGTCTGAGAGATCGAGGTGCTTCCATGCCTTCAATGCCATGTACAGAGGGCTGCAGGGATGGGCTTCTTCTTAAAGGAAGAGCACCAGCAGGATGCATGGAGAGCTGGGGAGAGGCATGAGGGCTTGGTCTGTGCATAGGCACAGGGGAACACCAAACTTCCATTTGAGGCTCTCCAAAACTTGCCATTGGTGCCATTGATCCCATGGGTGACATAGACTTATGCAGAGGGGAGGCCATCCCTACTATAGACCTCCTGCTTGGTGTGGGAGAAGGTGGAAATCCACCAACTTGAGCCATATGTGGCATATGTTAGCTGACAAATCCGTGGGGACTATTTGCTTGCTTAATTAGCATGGCTGTTGGTGTGGGTACTTGAGGCATTGTGGGAGCAAGCATTTCTATAGGATGAACTGTGAAAAAGCATAATCCATGTGGGCTCCAGGCATGTATCGATAATTTTCATACTGTATTTCTGACATTTCCTCAAAATCGTGTTGTGGAGGCAGTGGAGGATGCTCAACATCTATCCTTTCCTTACCAAAAATCTTAACCTGGGGTCTTGGGATTCTGAACTCCATGTCTCCAGGAAGGGGCATAGGCTCCACAGGGAAATATCCACATGTTTCACCATACATTCCATCAGCTTATACACCTTCCATAATATCTTGCATTTGATAACCGTATGGCTGATATATATTGTAGGATGACTGCAGATATGGATCAACAACTGATTCACTGTAATTAACCTGATAGTCCTGAAAACAAGGATCCCCATAATCGACATATGAACCCATATTTGGATCTTCTGCTATGTCCTCTCCATATGGGTCACCATAAAAGCCCGGTAGGTCATCTAAATATCCAAACTGATCCTGGGAATACATATCCATTCCATTCCCATAGAGATCATAACCATCCCCCATTAAATACTGACTATCGTCATAGTAATCCATGCCATCATTGAAATAAGGATCCAGTGGATACTGTTGACTATAGTAGCCCATTTCCACTGGATAATTGGCCATCTGGTCCTGAGCAGCATATGGATCATTGTATTCCAAACCATCATCATAATATTCTCCCCCATTTTGCATCACAGTGTGTGGGTCATAGTATCCATCCTCCAAGTCATAATAGCCTTGATCATGAGATGCTGTGTCATAATAGTTATTTGGTTCTTCATACTGAGTGTATTGCTGTGAAAATGAAGAGTGTCCCTGCAAGGGTGCATACTGTTCACCATACCTGTTTGAGTGTCTCTGAACTGACTGCCTATGGAATGCACCCCTCTACATTCCACTCTGATTTTTATAATCATATCTGCCAGTGTCATGTTCATATCCATAACTGTGATACCCTGGAGGTACTCGGATGCTAGCTTGGCAACTCCCAGCAGGAAATTAATATTTTTTGTTGCTTTTCTGACCCCAAGCATCATGGTCCTTTCAATGTGCGCTATGACACCCCTTATGGGAGAGGAACCTCTTCATGAGCCAGTTTTTTGCCCCAGCAATCTTACCCAATAATAAGCTCCTGGTTTTAAATCCATCCCCTGCAATCTTTTTCCCAAAACTTCGTTTAAAAAAATCCTGTTTTTTTCTCTGCTGCTTTAGAATTGCCACCTAATCTAATGAGCATATAGGTTGGCTTTGATTCTGGCTCAGCATTTTTCCTTCTCTTTTTTTTTTCTTCCAGCTGTTTTTGAAACACATCATAAACCTTGGGGCATTTCTCAAAAGAGATTTCCTCCTTTTTTTCCCTAACTAAAGGACTCTTTCTTCTGCCAAGTCCAATGAATAGTCTAGAACTGCTCTTTAGACGCTTCTTTAAATTCTTTCTCATCTAAATTCCCGAAAACCGCATAAAGAGTTTTGAAGTATTTTTAAGTCTTTTTTTCTTTTTCTACTCAGGTGGTGGTTCTGGTGGTTTGTCATCTTTTCCAACTTTCTTGTCATCTTTCCCGGCCTTCTTGTCATCTTTTTCCCCTTTTTGTCATCTTTCCCTTTCTTTTCTTATTCCTTTGGTTTGCTCTTTTCTGGCTCTGGTTTTCCTCCTTTCTTGGCTGCTTATTTTGAATCACCTTTTTTGGCTGGCATTTTATCCTTCTAAAACCATGTTAGTCCACTGCCTCTCTGCCAAAATAAATAAATTTATAAAGAAATTATAAATTAATAGGATTTCCATGACAAAAATAAATAAATAAATAAATAAATTACAAAACACAAGGAAACTTTTCAAAAAGACTACCAAGCGTAAACACAAAGTTCTTAAAGTTTTCAGTTTTCATTTAAAGACTGAGAAGTTCATGTTAGATTTTTTTTCACAGTCACCAATATAATTGGATCTTCATAGATGGTTTATAATCTTTTCCAAATTCTAAATAAAAAACTAAAACAAAGAAAAACCAAAAAAAATAGTCTTACCTGTAGGTGTGCTCCCTTGTCTCTGTTTAGTCACATATGAAATCTACACTGAGAGCATATAATAAATCTCCATGTCCACAAGGTTCCACTCACCACAACACCACACAGGATCTATAGGAAGGATCCCTCTGGTAGACATTCTCAGACAGAGATACTCTGTTGAGGTTTCTCTGTATGATTCATGTCCTTACATTCACCCACACACTCCTCTTCTCTTCTTCTGTTTATCTTCTAGAGGGAGAGGCACACTCACCTGTACGTCTTAGCAAAGGACAAAGTATGAACCAACAAATAATTTTAGCACAGTCACCAACTATGATATTCCTTCCATGAGTGATTCAGGCAATGGCTACATGTCTGAGTGAGTGAGAGGATATGTGTCAGGGTTTTAGATGTGTTACAGTGCAGTAGAAGAAACCTTAATTTGTCAGCTGTACTTGCCTTGGTGTAACTTAAGCTTGGGCCTCATTCCAACATAAATAATGTTAGCACAGAAGCCTCACACACACGCACAGACACACAAATCTATAGTTGTGAATATAGGCATGCATGCAACCAAACACATGAATCTTTCAAAGCATGTACTTACATGTGATTGCACTGCACTCACACAGAAAACCTTTTAGATATAGAACCTGTTCAAACAAGAAAACCTGTAAGAATGTTTTTGATCATGAAAAAAACAAAACAAAAACAAAACAAAACAAAAAAAAAAAAAATTGAAATCTCAATGGGGTTTGTGTCTGGAGATTGGGTGATCTGGGGGTGCTTCAGCCAGGCTGGAATCGGGCAGATTCGTCTTTGTGAAGGATGCATGAATCAAGCCACTTATAAGGTTATCCTGGAAGAAAACTTACTTCCTTCTGCTCTTACAATGTTGATGAGATTGTTTTTTTTTTCCAGCAGGACAATGATCCATGCTACACAGCCAGGTCAATAAAGGTGTGGATGGAGGACCACCAGATGAAGACCCTGTCATGGCCAGCCCAATCTCCAGACCTGAACCCCATTGAAAACCTCTGGAATGTGATCAAGAGGAAGATGGATGGTCACAAGCCATCAAACAAAGCCAAGATGCTTGAATTTTTGTGCCAGGAGTGGCACAAAGTCACCCAACATCAATGTGAAAGACTGGTAGAAAGCATGCCAAGATGCATGAAAGCTGTGAATGAAAATCAGGGTTATTCCACCAAATATTGATTTCTGAACTCTTCTTAAGTTAAAACATTGGTATTGTGTTGTTTAAAAATGAATATGAACTTGTTTTCTTTGCATTATTCAAGGTCTGAAAACACTGCATCTTTTTTGTTATTTTGAACAGTTGTCATTTTCTGTCATATTTTTTATTATATACTGTAATTTGGGAGAAATGTTGTCAGAACTTTAAAGAACAAAACAAAAATGTTCATTTTACACAAACACATACCTATAAATAGTAAATCCAGAGAAACTGATAATTTTGCAGTGGTCTCTTATTTTTTTCCAGAGCTGTATTTGTCAAAAGGATAGGCCTAGTTCACTTGCAATGGTACATACACAAAAAATGCACTGAAAAGTAATGTCTAATTGATTGGTATGTTACTATATCCCAGTAGCTCAATGTTTCATACATGATCACTGACAATTAATGTGTCATTAGAGCACTCGCACAGAAGTAATTAAAAATACTGATGTAAGGTTGTAACCATAGAAGTGACCAGACCAGAGATAAGAACTGGTGTTACCTGGCATCTAAGAACTACTTAAAAAACAGGACTCCAAACTGACATACTCTAATTTCAATGATTAAAAATGTAGTGGCTTCTTCCCCAATGGGAGTAAGAGCAAAGGTGAATAATAATAATTGTCTTAGTGAGTGTATGGGATAGGTGTTTGTCTTTATGAGGGTGGGTGTGCAATGAAGACTAAGAGATATGACCTGCAGTGTCCTTGAGTGACTTTGGCTTCCCTGTGGCGACCTCTACAAGAGAGAGGAGGGGGTATCTGTGAGAGATTTAGGCTATTTAAAAATTGAAGGAATAGTTCACCCCAAAATTAAAAATGCTGGCATTCTTTACTCACTCTCATGTCTTTCCATAAGCTTAAGCTGTTATATTTGCAGTGGAACATAAAATGAGTTTTGAAGAATCATTCCAAAGCTCTTTTCCATACAATGACAGCGGATCATGGCTGCATCTGTCAAGATCCAAAAAGGACCAAAAACCCCAAACATTAAAGCACAATAAAAGTAGTTTACATAACTTATGCACTATTTCCTTAAACTTTTCTTTATAGACTCTACACTCCCTATCAACCGGGCCAATTTGGTTGCTTAGGAGACCTGCCTGGAGTCACTCAGCACGCCCTGATTCGAACTCGCGACTCCAGGGCGTGCTGAGTGACTCCAGCCAGGTCTCCTAAGCAACCAAATTGGCCCTGTTGCTAGGGAGAGTAGAGTCACATGGGGTAACCTCCTCATGGTGGTTCTCGCTCTCAGTGGGGTGCGTGGTTTGTTGAGTGCGTTACCGCGGAGACGTAGCGTGTATGGAGGCTTCACGCTATTTTACGTGGCATCCACGCACAACTCACCACATGCCCCACCACGTGCCCCACCGATGACAATTAATAATTTGAAATAATGAATAGGCAAATCAGAAATGTACCTTCAAAACTTAAAAATAAGCATATCAATGTCTCTTATTTTGAAATTCTAGTTCCTGTTCCCTAGTCATGTGATGTCCTGTTTTCCCTCTATGTTCATGTGTCTTGTTTTCATTGGTTTGTTGTTTAATTATCTTGTTTAGAGTTCTGTTTGTTCATTGGTTTATGTTCTCCCATGTGATGTATTTAACCCTCATGTTTTCCATAGTCCATTGTCAAGTATTGTTGAATGTGGATGTGTTTTGTGCTTCATAGTCAAGTCAAGTCAAGTTGTTTATGTTTATGTTTTGTTTTATACTCACGTTTGGATACTGCACCTTGTAAATAAACTGCACTTGGGTTCTCTTTACGTCATCATCTTCGTCATTGCCAGCGCACATCGTTACAGTTAAATATACTGCAGTCTGTTTATGTTTACATGAATAATTAGGATGTTCTGTAATTCAATAATTTTTCAGTATGTTACACTGCCACCCTATGTCCTTTAAAGATATGACAGCACATTTGAGTGCAAGAGGGCGATTACCATCTTGACACATGAACTTGATCTTGAAGCTGATATATATATAAGTTAAACGGTAACATGTTCGACTAAATGTTTTGGGGTGGATGATTGTTTTTTTTTTTTTTTTTCTAGCTTCTTTGCTCCTGATGCATTTTTTCCATAGTGATATCTTTTTACAGTTCTTGCTGTACTTTGGCAGTACAAAGGTACATTATCAGATGGTAATACCATGGTGTTTTGATATAGGAGACAAAACATTATCAGATGGTAATACCATGGCGTTTTGATATAGGAGACACCGGAGCTAGCTGTCACACTTTTTATTCCAGTTAATATTTCTCAGGGTAGGTTTATTTTTAAAATCAGTTTCTGTACAGACACATAACTTAGTCTTGGCTACAGAAAAAAAAAAAAAAAAAAACTCTTTCCACCATAATTGCGCAGGAAAGTATCAGGGAATGTTGTCACACTATATGGGGTAAGTTGTATTAATGCGAACCTGCAATTAAATAGATTATAGGCTATTTAACAGATTTTCTGCATAATTTAAATTGTCAAATAATTAATGAAACACCAAAAAATAAAAAATAAATAAAAAATAAAAAAAAAAACAAACATACAAAATGGGAAAATGTTGCATATAAATATATCAAACCATTGTTTTGTCCCACAGAAATGTAAATTCATAGAAATGTTTAACATAAAAAAATGTTATATATAAAAACACGTGACAATTTAACCCAATAAAATGTGACAACCTGCCCCGACCTAAAATTTTCTTTGTAGGACAGAATTCACAAAAAAGTTTACTATAGGGGAGTCACATGATGCCATGCGAGGATCAGATGTGTGAATGGCGAGATCTGCGCACTTTGCAAGTTTTAATACTTTTTGTGACATAAACCGGTGAGATTCCAAACACTCTGTTCCATAACTGTTCTATGAGGACAATATGTCAAAGAATTCAAAATCCTCAAGCTCTGGAGACATTAAAAGACACTTACGTGCTCAAGCTGATGCCCCCGAGCAGGCCGCAAGCCTGGGATTCGATTTAGTCGGAGAGGCGGGAAATGCGGCAAGAGTTTTACAAGTTTTAAATTGTCATTTGCAAGCACCTGACGTGGTTTGTTGTTTAGCATTATGCAAGCAAATCTGTATTTTATGTACTGTTGGTTGCGTCATTTTGTCCTATCTTCTACTCTACACTTGAGCGTAGGCAGTGGCGATTTTAGGGGGTGGCCTGTGGTGGCCTGGGCCACCCCTGAAATCTCATTGGCCACCCCGTGGCCACCCCAGAACTGATTGGTAGTTCATCATGTTCATCAACACAAGAACGAAGAACCAATAGAAACACCTGTCAATCAAAGATGACATCTCAGGTCATTTGTTGATTTAGAGCCACACTGACCCAGGGTCAGTTTTATATTTCTGACCATTATAGTAGTTGTGGGACTGAAGCTGTGTGAGCTGCTCTTTGATCAGTGGGGGGAGGGGCAGGCCGCGGGTGGCTAGGCAGGTGCCGCAGGTTGCGGGAAGCGGGCGCAAGGTCTGGAGTATAATGGTCGGTCAGAAGCACGAAGCTGACACGAGCTAGTGTCTACCTCCAAGTTCCAATGAGTTGACGACGTCGATTTGTGGTCAAAAAGAAAGCTGTTATTTGAGAGGTATGTTCATCTAATCTAACGTTTAATTTATCCCGAATTTCATGTGAATGTGAAATTTTTTTTTCATTGTTACAGTAGCTAGGTTAAAGAGGAAGCTAGACCCTACACCACGTTCATCATGTTATCTTTATATTGACATGAAATATGAAATGCCATGTTTTCTGATTTAATGATGGAGGCGTGTAAAGCATTTTACAGATGTATATGTACAATAGCTAAAGTTATATATATGGCTAACCTGTGTGTGAAATGGAAGGGTTTGTGCTGTGACTGTACTTTAAATCTTTACATGAGTTATTTATGAGCTCTTTATGTGTATTATTGGTCAGTCAGACCAATAAAATCTTCAAAGTTTTTATACCTTATTTGACATTTTAAATATGCAGAGGCAGGGCAAATTGCACTTAAATGCTGCAAATGATTTGACTAACTATTTTATTTGGTAATATTCAAAGTAATTGAAGCTATCAGAACATGTGGAAAATAAACATGAGTAGACACTGTAAATAGAGTTTTGTTTTTTACTGTATACAGAGCTCAATCTGCAATTTTGGGGTTTCCAGACAGACACCTATAAGCCCTCGTAGCCAATTTCACACAATGATTTGTACCCAATTTAACAATATTTCTGCTGGACAGTGCAGTTATAGCTAATAAATGAATGAATAATTGATTGAATGATTGATTGAATTGCGCCTCAATCAGTTATCACCTGTACTTGTATCTTTTTATGATTATACACTATACCTGATGTTATACGCAGATTAATTCTCTACAATGAGAATAGCTCTTAAAAATGTGTAACTGACTTTTCCTAAACAATTAATGATTTAAAAATGGATGTTATGTTAAAATAACCAGAGATTCCCAGAAACTGTAATAGGTTGAAATAGAACAGGAATAGAAAACTGTCAAATGTCAAAACAACAGTCTGATATTGAATACAAACAATTCAGTGAATGCCAACATGAGTTTAAGAATTCATTGATTCTACATGTGTAGATGCTGAAGCAAAGCAATGCGATATTTACACATTTTGATCATGTGCCATCCATAAAGGTTCTCCCGGTATCGCCACCCCACACTAGGTCTGTGCCCCATCTTGGCCACCCCAGTAAAAATGTCCTGGATACGCCACTGAGCGTAGGCCTACAAACTCAGTATTATTTTGTTCGTGAACAAATCAGTGTTTTTGAATGAATCTTTAAAGTGAATGTATCGTTCTCGTTCACTTCCATTGTTTCGGTCGTGAACGACATGGGACATTTAATGACACAAATAACACATCTGTCGCCACCTACTAGGGCAAGGTCTGCAAATATTGTGACTGAACGACTCTTTTTGGTGAACGGATTCAAAAGACTCAACACTCTGGTTTGTGCGCAACGGTCGCGCGCTCTCCAGTGGGTGTGCGCGACAGACAATGTGAACGCGCTCAGCCTCCCTCTTCCGCAGAGTATCGCACCGCTGCTGGGAGGATGGATGGAGCAGGCTCGTTTGGAGCAGGGCGAGCCGGTTCGGCCTTCGATCTGATCGCCTTCGTCAAACAGCCTCAGACTATCCTAAGAGTGCTGGCATGGGTAAGAGCAATAATATTTATGGTATATGATTAATAGAACTACTGTATGTGGTATCAGTTTCTCCTTTTTTATTGGCCAAACGATTATTTAACTATACGGCGTTGATTTTCCATCAGGCATCAGAAAGCTTGTTTCTAGTATTATTAATATTCATTATAACGTATTTACTGCTTTAAGGGGTCCTGTATGTATTGTAATGATTGGGTGTTATTATAGGATGCTGTGTTCTTTAGGTGCACGATCACGTCAGATGTTGCTGTGGTAATGACGCACGCATTGCGTGTTAGATTACGCTTTAGTGACATCGATTGCAATATTTATTCCACCCAATGCAAACGAGATACAAGAGTTTATGTAAATTATGTATATGTGTGTGGCACTTTTTCTATTGTAAAATCATAATACATTGATGTTGGGTCTGCTTAAAAGAGTGTAAGAAGCTTTCAGAAACTTTTCTTTCTTTCTTTCTTTCCCAATATGTCTGAACATGTCTGAATTTGATTTGATATATTTAAGTTGGGTGGTGATTCTGGTTCTGATTCTTATAATTTAATAAGGAAAAAACAACACAAGCATTATTAATTGCAAATGATATGCCTTCTTTCTGTTTCTGTGATGACTGACTGTGTGATGTGATGTATATATCAGCATACAGAGTTCCATTGCCTAAAATAGCACACCACATCATGATACCTGAGCTTTGTCAATGATTTACTCTTACTGTTTCTCAAACACACACAAAATAGACTGCACATATTTGTGTTTCTTGGTGATCTCTGGTGTTCCGTTTGAGTGGGTGTGGTTGTATGTGTAATCTGTTGTATTAGTGTGAATTAGCCACATTTTCTCTCTGAGGTGCAAATGAAATTCCTTCCGAGCGTGTGCTGCTAAGAAATTCATAGTATTGTGCGGCATCAATAAAGAGAATTACTGTATGTGGCGCTTCCACTTATCATGTATAATATAAGAGAAGAAAAGCTGCACTTAGATACTTACAAATAATTGAAGACTTTCAAGAATTTAACATTAGGTCAGGAATGAAGCTTGTAGTCCTGTTTATAGCCACTAAATATAAATTGTTTCTTTGCTTATTTTCTCTCTGTCTATCTCTAGATCTTCTCCATGGTGGTCTTTGCCTCTATAATAAATGAGGGATATGTGAACATGGGCAGTGAGCGACTGCACTGTGTCTTTAATAAGAATGCAGATGCATGTAACTATGGCATCACTATAGGAATCATGGCTTTCATAGCAAGTGTCTTCTTCCTGGTCCTGGACGTCTACTTTCCCCAGATCAGCAGTGTCAAAGACAGAAAGCGAGCAGTGCTGTTGGAGATGGGTTTTTCAGGTAACACACACGCATAAAAGCTATGACACGACACACCTGTTAACCTATCTACTGTACTGTATATATCACTTCGTGGCACTATAACATGATGACCTCTTGTAACAGTATTAGCTTAAATATAACACTTTGGTATGTTAGAGAATGAAACACACACACACACACACACACACACTACTTGACATTAGGCTTCAGTCACATATAACAGGCTCTTTCTTAAGCTCTTTTTCACTTTCCCATCTCATCTCTTCAGGATTTTGGACATTCCTTTGGTTTGTAGGATTCTGCTTTTTGGCCAATCAGTGGAGTCACACGTCCCCTAAAGAGCTGCCATTAGAGCAGGCATCAGACGCTGCTCGAGCAGCTATTGCCTTCTCGTTCTTCTCCATCCTTACTTGGGTAAGACACCATACCTTCCTACAAAACACATGGTTATAATAGCACTCATATTTGACAGCTAATATTGGTGTTTGTGTTTCAGGCATACTCATGTCTACTAGCAGCGCACAGGTTTAAGAACATTGTCTTTATGGAGGATAAACAGATGCTTTTGTCCAAACAGCCTAACAGCCTTTCACTAGTATAGATTTCCTATGTTACTTTAAAGTGAACACTAAAATATGCTGACAGTAGAAAGTAGAGGGCACCCATATTATGAAAGCGAATGGCAATACTGTTTGTGCATGCTGTCTGTATTGAGGTGTGTACTACTAACAAATGAAATGGATGTTTAGAAGAAATACCAGATGGTACAAATGGTACAAAAACAGTTTTTGGATGACATTTGACAATTGTAATTGTATATGTGTGTGTATGTATAAACAGTATATATATATATATATATATACAAAAATAATGATTGTTTTTCAAACAGGTTTCCCTAATAATTGATACTCAGGCTGATTATACAGTGAATTCGGTGACAGTAATTCAAAAGTTCTGCTGCTGAAATCGGTCTGTGTTTACTGAAATTCAAATGACCAATTTCGGGGTAAAAAGTCCACAAAGTAGTGCCAAAAGCGAGTTGTATTTTTAGATTCTAAATGATGTAATACAGACAGGTATGCATATTTTATTTTCTCTACCCCCTAACCCAAACCCCAGCCCTAAACCTAACCACCAGTGGAGTAAAAATTTTGTTTCAGAGTGAAAATGCATTCTCCAAATCAGGCTTAACATTGTTTATGTGAACACGATTACTTCCTGGTTTCCATAAGACCAGAACCTGTTTCTGTGTGAATCAGTAGCGCCACACAAAAGGCAAACACATTTGAGTTGATGCAAAAATGTAATGGGAGATGGTGCTTGTTAGTAAGTTGGCTGAATGGGGTTGATTTCAAGGTACATGAACTTTCAGAAGCAACATATCAAATTAAGCGTGTGATCTTGTTGTGCTACTATACTTGATACTTTATAAGTATTAATTATCTTTCTCTCTAACATGTGACTAATCTGACTAACATACATAATCCTGGTTACCCTCACTAGGCGGCCCTTACCGTGAGCGCCATTCAGCGTTTCCTGCTCGGTACTGACATGACACTGTTTACTGCTGAGCATGTGGCCAGCCAAGCCCCTAAGCAGCCATACCCCTCCAATGATGTCATCGGCCAGACCACCATCCCTGTCAACGCTTACCAGAGTCCTCCGCTCATTGAAACCGTAGAGACCTGCCCCCCCGGCTACAACATCCCGCCTGCGTTTTAATCCACAGCCAATCGGAAAAGATGAATGTAGCAGTGACAAAGGACAGAGTAAAGACTGCTTTTAATGTTAGCAAAATGTATTGTGATGTATCGCATTTTAGCAATGGGGTGGTGAGGGGGTAATGTTCACCTCTATAGTGTGCACTATAATTTAGAAAAAAAGTGTGAACAAAGTTTCACATTAACCTGAGCAAATGTGGCTGTTTTGGAACATTGATTGTCATAACCCACACAAAGATTTTACATTTAGACTACAAGGAACAAATCATTGTGTCAAAATTACCATGTGTTATTTATGTAGTAATGCATATTTAATATTATATGATCTAAAGACATGACAAAACTTTAAAGGGGCACAAAGTTATTTTTTTATTTGTTTTGCTGATTGATATGACAGTGATCTTGGACTTGTACTGACACCTATCAACATGGTAGCAGCATCACGCAATATCTAAGGTGTTTGTTTACCAATGCCATTGAATGCATTGTGTGTGAATGTGTGTGCTTGCTCTAATTCTGTCAAATTGCATGATATGGTAAAATGACACTGAAATCTCCTCTAAAGCATAGAGGTAACAGTTATATTTTGTTAATGGAAGAAGTAAAAATGATTATCAAAGTCTTTGGAGCGATATGTACATTGAGGTCCGGAATAAAGATAAATCAGTACAGTGAACCAGACCACTTGATACCATTATTGTGTACTGTACATTGATATGCTTATTACGGCATTATGTGCAAATGTTTAATATGCAATGGTCTGTGGTGGAAGCATTTGCTGTCGACACTCAATTTCACTTTGTGTCAGTTGATTGAGAAATATTTAAATGGGTCATGATATGCCTTTTTTTTAAAATTATTATTATTTTAATATGTTCCTTGAGGTTCACCTATGATATTAGTAAAGTTTTTGCACAAAATGCGGTCATATATTTGTAAAACATGATCATTTCCCACCCTCATTCTGACCCTCTGTCAGAAACACTCAATTTTTGTTCTGCTTCTCCTTTAAGACTTGATAGGAAACGTCCACTGTTTTGATTGGCTCTCTGCTCTTGATTGACCTGCTCTCTCCTTGTCATTTCACTGCTCACCATTAGTGGGTGGGCTACGGAAGTGATAAGGTAAAGTAGGGCTGCATCCGAAACCAAAGGCAGCTGTCTTGGTGCCTTGCTGCCCTGTCAATGACTCAACAGAGAGCATTTGCCTGCAAAGGTACCTCCAGAAACTGGTTTTGGACAGGCTACTGAGGCAGCATAACTTCACATCGTAGCAAGGATACCAGCAACTGATTATTGCCATCTAGTGTCCACTAAAGGTAACGCATCTGCGTCCAACTGAACCACAATGGTGTAATAACAAGAGCAAAATCAAGAGAGTTTTGGTGATAACAAAGTGTATATTTAATAACTACAATATTACTTTCTTGCTAGAAATGGAATCAGAAGTTGGAAAAAGTGAATAGAAATGTACATTTATACACAAATTGGCTATCAACGGCCTCTTCGGCCGCAATTTTTTTTTCTTCAGCTCGGTCACTGTGGATCTGCATGCATAGGATTGTGGGATTTCATAGGCAGCGAAGGATACATCTATGCTGCCTTCAAAAATTCATCAGTTGAAGGTATCTCAGTAGACAGAATGTGGCATGAACATTGGATTCGGACATGCCTTGATCCCTTTCCACCTCCATATACAGCCTCCGGAGGCAGCAATTTCCTGGTTTCAGACACAGCCTACGTGTTGATGTGTTGTGGAGGAGTTCAGATGCAAATGTATACCACATTGTGACATCACAATATGGAGCTTGGTTTCAACAAATGCTTTTTTTTGCAGTAAGGAGGAAGTTTTGAGTTCTGAAACATAGAGTATGTTTTTATAGTACAATGCCCTCTTATAAAAAGATAAAAGAAAAGGAAATACTGAGAAACAGTCTTAGCTTTTAGGTTTAAAACCAACATGAAATGGCATTCAAAACCCATTTGAAGGTGGAGTAAGCGATTCCTGAGAAAGACTGTTGATATTTGAACTCAACAGCCAAACAAACACGCCCCCTCCCTTCAATGCTCCATCAGAAGCTCCGCTCCCCAAATTCATGCATGCTGGAATAGTGTTGTGTGGATCAGTCTGATCAATTTGGTTTATTTTCAAATTTACAGAGCCAGGGCTGTGTGCAAACAGCAGATTTTTGTTTAGCACACACACAAAACGGACAGCAAGCGGACCGTGAAGAGATATTCATGGAATTTGACAAAAAGTGTATTGGATTAAAATGACTTACTCCACCTTTAACTTCTATAATGTGACATATTTCATAATGAAACAGAATATTCAGCAAGAATCAAATGTAGGATGGGACTTGGCATCAAAAGACAGCATTTCCTAAAATATTTCCAACCAATCCAGTTTAATAAACAGAGTGCCGTAACCTTTCTCATAATCCCAAATACTGTACCATAAGAGCCCTTCACAACAACTTTGAAGTTTTCAAATGTTTAGGATAAAACAGGTGAGTAGTAATGAATTTGCAGTTCATTCTCAAAGGTGAAACCCAGATTTATTACAGTGTATCCTAAATGTGCTTTTTTACACTGTATGCATAATGTAACTACAATGTAATATCAACAATCAGTGCAATATACAGTCTGGTTAACACACATGCTAATACCAGGTAATCACACAGAAGTTATGATTAAGCAAAAAAGCTTGCAGATTTGTGCTAAGATGATTACAAGTGACATTTATAAGATGCCATATTCCACAAACGGTACAAATTGGTGGCCCATTCCTTTTTTTAAGCAATAAATATACAAATACAATAGACTATTTGACTATTACAGTAGATAGACTATTATCTAACATAAAATGAACACAGCATGAAAAGCAGTAAATGTACATACAAATTAGCAACTTTCCATACTACGTAATTTTATGTATATTTACATCAGGGCCGGATCTGATAGAAATATATCCCCCTCCCCCCAGTTATACCTATTAGACATTTCATCACACTCTCACACTACATACATACAGTAAGACACTTTTCAATTATTTAGCAGCCCTTGGTTTTCCAAAATTCCTCCCAACACACTCTAATTCATGAGCAAATACAGTTTTTTAATGATAAAAACATAGGGGTGTGGAGAATCATGTTTATGTGAATGAGTAAACTACAATAAATCACTTATGTTTACTGAAAGGGCTTTTCACACAAATTTTTTAACCCTAGGTTAACGTAATCCTGGGTTATCTTGTTCGTTGTATCATACTGTTTATATTTTACTCTGCATAATTGAGTAGTAATTAATCCTGGGTATTTAGGTTTTTAGATTTCGCACTGTACATTTTTAAACCCTGGGTTAATGTTCTAATTTGCATATTTACAAGGTTTAGAACATTAATGGAATATTTTATAATTAGATAAAATAATTATAAATATTACTGTGTTTCATAACTAAACAACTTGCTGTAACCTTTTAGCACCACAGGGCTTTTAACCCAGGGTAAAAGCTGTGCTAACCCCTTTTCAAAATAACAAGTGTGAAATGCTTGTGAAATGAAATTGCTTTAGCCAGGGTTAAAAGTGGCCATCACAAAGAAAGAAGGAAGGAAGGAAAAAAGAAAGGAAGAGAAGAAAGAATAAAAAGAGAAAAGAAGGAAGGAAACAAGGAATAAAAAGAAGAAAGGGAGTAAAGAATAAAAAAGGGAGTAAAGAAAGAATAAAAAAGTAGAAAGGAATTAAAGAAAGAATTAAAAAGGAGAAAGGAATTAATGAAAGAAAAGGAGAAATGATGTAAAGAAGGAATAAAAAAGCAGAAAGAAGGAATAAATAATAAAAATGACAAAAGAAGGAAGAGAGGAATAAAGGAAGAGAAGCAAAGTAAAAAGAAAAAAGGAGAAAGGAGAAAAGAAATAATAAAAATGACAAAAATGAAGGTAAGAAAAAAGACAGAAAAAATAAATAAAAAAAGAGAGAAGATAGACTGAAATGACAATTACATTGATATTAAAGGAATGTTTCAGGTTTCATTAATGTTTGGTTCTAAATTTTCATTTAACACAGAAAATAATTTTGACATGTCACTCAGTTTGTAAAAAAAACCCCAAACAAAATGGTGTTTGCGGTAATGCACATATAATGTAAATCTATGGGACAAAGCCTTGCGAAGGGTTTAAAAACAGAAATATAAAGCCTATTGTCACAGTCTGTCTCCCTCACATTCTTCAAGGACTCTTATTTTGAAGTTTTCCTCCAGACTACATCTCCCATGTTTCACTGCCCTCATCACTTCCATCTGTTCATCATCCACACCTGTATTCCATTCCCTCATTTAGCTCCTTGTGTTTAAATACCCTCTAGTTTTGTTCATTCATTTGTCAATCCTTGAAGTGTTATGTTGTGTTTATGAAGTGTTATGTTGTGTTATTATGTTTAGCTTTATTGTTTTGTTCCACTCCAGCGTTTGTTCCACTCCAGCGTTTATTTTTAAAACACTTAAAGTATATACTGCGTCTCCTCTCTTCCTCTTCCACTCCATGTACCCAATGTTACAGAAGGACTGACCTAACAAAGAATACAGACTCTCCACCTTCTACTCCAGCGATCCCTCTAATCCTCCTCTCCTACACGTCCAAATCACCTAAGTCAAGGAGCTGACTGGTCCTTTAATGGAATTATTCAAGCAAGACCTTCCTCTCCTGGATTACACCATCAAATTCTGGCAACTCATCACTTCCTCCTCTCTCTCGGACCCCTACCTCTGTGCCATTTATGGAATGGGCTTAAACTTCCATCATCCCACAGCCCTTCCGCAAGTGGAGAATCTTCCCTTTTTAGAAAATGTCCGAGCCACACTGTCCCTACATCTCCTCTCACCTCTAACGACCCACAAGGAAGACCCTCCTTCCAAGCCTTCCACGACGACTCCTTCCAAGCCTCCCACGGTCAACGAGCCAGTGCCCACGCCTGCCACGGTCAACGAGACAGCACCCATGCCTGCCACGGTTAACGAGCCAGCGCCCACGCCTGCCATGGTCAATGACCCAGAGCCAATGCCTGTAGCCTCGACCGTCCCAGAGCCAGTGCCTGTAGCCTTGACCGTCCCAGAGCCAATGCCTGTTGCCTTGACTATCCCTGAGCCAGCTCTCGCCAAGCTAATAGACCTGGACTTGCTCCCTGCCCTAGTTCCTACCCTAACTACCCTTCATCTTCCACTGGTTCCAGCCAGCATAATGGACACCCTTGTTCTGTCCAGTGCCCTGTCCCTTCCTCCTCCTCTGGCTCCACTCAAGACATTTGCTCCTCCTCCTCCTCTTCCTCCTCCTTCTGGTCAGCTGGCACCTCCCACGTCACCGGCTTGACCTTTGCTCCCTGCGAAACCATGGTCAAGGGGAACCTCAAACCCTCCGATTCCACCTAGACCCTCCGAGCCCTGGACTCCACCTTGGCCCTTCGTTCCCTCTGTCCCACCTCAGCTCTATGTCCCTTTGACTCCACCATGGTCCTTCAGCCAATTGGCTTCTCTGGGGTCCCTCGTCCCTCCAGCTCCGCCTTGGTTAGTCGGTAACCTGGCTCTGCCTTGGCTCTCCAATCCTCCAGCTACGCTTCATCACTCCGAGCCTCCAGCTTCACTGGGGACCTCCTTCCCTACGGCTCCACCTCAGTCCTCAGTCCCTCCAGCTCCGCTTCGGTCCTCTGAGCCTTCGGCGCTACCTCGTTCCTTTGAACCTTCGGCTCCACCCTGGCCCTTCGAGCAGTCGGCCACTCTCCAGGCACCAAGTTCCCTGGCTCTGCCCCTCGGGTCTCTCACGGCTCCGCCTTCCATGGCTCCGCCCCTCGATCCTCTCACGGCTCCACCCTTAGAGCCTTCCATGGCTCTGCCTGCCTTCGTCGAGCCTCTCCTAGCTCCGCCCTCAGACTCTTCCACGGCTCCGCCCTCAGACTCTTCCACAGCTCCACCCTCAGAGTCTTCCACGGCTCCACCCGCTTCCCCAGAGTCTCCTCCTCCAGCGGTTCCACTTCCTGACCCAGTACCTGCCCTGTGGCCACACCCCAGGCCCCCGCATCATCCTCCTTGGATCCTTCTTCACCTTCTGCGTCACTCTACCCTCCTCATCCGTCTTTTGGCGCCAGGAGTCACCCTTTATGGGGGGAGGGGGTAATGTCACAGTCTGTCTCCCTCACGTTCTTCAAGGACTCTTATTTTGAAGTTTTCCTCTAAAACATCTCCCATGTTTCACTGCCCTCATCACTTTCATCTGTTCATCATCCGCACCTGTATTCCATTCCCTCATTTAGCTCTTTGAGTTTAAATACCCTCTAGTTTTGTTCATTCATTTGTCAGTCCTTGAAGTGTTACGTTGTGTTTATGAAGTGTTATGTTGTGTTATTATGTTTAGCTTTATTGTTTTGTTCCACTCCAGCATTTATTATTAAAAGACTTAAAGTATCTACTCCTGCATCTCCTCTCTTCCTCTCCACGAACCCAGTGTTACACCTATATTTTTGCTAAAGCTAATATACAATATAATACAGGAGTTGAAAAATTTTATGTAACTTTGCACAGACGTTAGTGTCAATTTTGACATGTGTCTTATGTGAACAAGTACTGTATAATGCTTAAGTCTTGCTGTTATACTTTCAACAGTGTATGTTAGCGTCTATCTTGTTACCATGCCTTGACCCATAGATTTCTATACTGAGTGCTTACTGTAGACACAATATTTGCTTGATTTTACAAACTGAGGTGTTGTTGATAGAGCTTAACTAATATTATTCCCACACTGAAGACAGAAGTTCCTTCATGAAGGCCAACAATGCATACTGTACTGTAAAACTCTTACCCTATAGAAAAATATTACATGCCACACTTTATATATAATAATCATTTCATTCATTCAGCTACAAAATCTGCATTATTCCCATGCATATGTTTCAGCTATAAGAAATATACCATGTAAGACATTAGGGTGTTACATTTATGACTTTAAGGTGAATCAATTATATGACATACAGCACAGGACAGTATGACATACATCATAACAATTTGAAGATGAAAACTACAGGACTCCTGCTATGTAAAACCACTATCTGATGAGCAATAAGTACAGTGGCCTCAAAAGGTATTTGGATTCTTTGGCTACACTTAAAATAAATGAATGTCTTTACAATGTATAACACAATATCAAACCAAGTGGCATTTATTAAAAAAGATAGTACAAACACTTGTTAAAGCTACTCTATGTAAGATTTTGTTGTTAGAATTGAACACAATTTCATTAATGAGCAAGTACATCAACAATCTGTCTTCTACACTATGTATTTGCCTTACTCCGATTCACTATAGTAAGCCTATAGTAATTATTTATATTTTAGAGCTGTCGGGACGAATTTGGCGGGAATTTGCATACTTCCATCATTCGTCTGTGCGTGTTTACTTCATGTCCAAAATGAAAAAAAAAAGAAGGTCCAGAGTTACTACAGAGCATGAATATGTGCAGTGTTAGGTCTGGTAGTCAGGGCCATAGCTAGTGGGGTGAAAGGTGGTAATGATTCTAGGGGCCCACAACAAATTCAAAACTGTTTTATTTTAATAGGAAAGGGGCCCAGAGCAACTTACAGTCAGGGGGCCCAGAATTCCCTGCTACGGCCCTGGTGGTAGTAGTTTAAAGCTGAAAGCTTGTAGCCACAACACATGAGCAAAATTGACCATGGATCATTCAAAAAGGCAACCCTATGGGGAATCACCTGTTTTCAAAATAAAGAAACCACGAACTGAGAAGAGTTTGCAAGCAAAAAGGGAAAGTGACAGAGCCCATAATATTAAAACACAAATCAACATCTGCTTGGCATTTCAGAAGTGATTACAACTCCGAGATCGTAAAGGATTTAAAACAGACCCGAGTGTTTCTTGCTCTACAGGTATGATATTTTATTGGACCGATAGTTAGCCAGCTAGCTCTCTTAGTGCGGTAGTTCTTAAGATAGCGTTAGTCACTCTAATGGGGCATTTTATTATGGATTGTGGTACTGCAGTGCTTTCAATTTAATTTTTGAGAAAGACCAATGGGGAAAAAAAAAATTATGCTAGTAACAATGCCAGTCTCTACACCAGCTAGCTAATTTATAATAGTTTCCACCATTTGACTTTATCTGATATAACTAGCAATCGTTGTCTAATGTCAGTGTTGCATAGCTTTTGTTATTTTAAAACAATTGTTTTTAATAAGTCAAAACAACAATGGAAGAGATATGCTGCTTAAAACATTTTTCGGATATCCGTCCTTTTCTTCCTTTCGTTATTAATTATTATGTCTTATGTCATTAGTGACATTCACTCTAATAAGATGATCACCTGTAACCATGGTTACACCAGTACTACTCAAACCATCAGATTCATCTGCACAGAAGAGAAGAGCCAAAGCCCAGTTCAAATAATTACCAAAACAGTGTTCCTCCGCAAACTGCTAGAGGACCAAGAGTGTAGCTTTAAGCAAAAATTTCTTATGTTTTAAAATGATAAAACCAAACATAAATGGTTGAAAATGAGTACAAAACAATTTTTGGCTTTCAAACTTTTAATGCAATGATCTTCATATATTTTAAGTGTGACTTAAGTGTCCAAAAGTGCACTTTTTGGGGCCGCAGTGAACGTCATGATTGCAACAAGGTTTGTGGTTGATTTTCATATGTACTCTGAATTCAAAGAGGATTGATATCACATCAAACTTCACAATTTCAATATGTGTAATGAATACTTATTAAAGTAAAAATAAACCTAATCAATATGATCAGGCAAAAAACAGATAAGTTCCATCAGAAACACACTGCATACTTTTGCTAAAACCACCTCTTCCCGTAATTAAAATGCTTTGCACAGAGGCAGATGTGTCTTTAACTTAGGCAACCGAATCCTCATTTCCTGGATCCATAGTGCTGGCCATTTGGACCAAAACCTTCTTCCTGAGTGGACTCTGAGCAACATCTCCCATGGTTCCTACCAACTCTGATCGAGGGAACGATTGCATCGATTGGTCACTATCCGAAAGCAGTTCTGACAGACTGCTCAGAGAACTTACATCCGATTGGTCAAAAGAGAATTGTGGGAGGGGCAAACGACTTGACAAAAGAGGTTCATCCTGTGGGAGGGCCTCTGAGAGTGACAGCACGTCAGGAAGATCTAACGACTCGCATGGAAGCGTGGAGTCAAAAGATGGCGTCCGTCTTCGTAGGACTGTACTGCGTTTCTGGTGGACCGTTGAAGACAGAAACTCAACATCAGAGGGAGGGTTAATGGAGATGCATGGTGGACTCAATTTCTTCTTTTTGGGGATAGGAGAAGGCCCAGGAAATGGTGTGGATGCTTTCATTGGCTGCTGTTGAAGCATTAGCTCCTCCCCATGTGTTGAGTGACATAGAGATATGCTGAGTTCGGACAGGAGACCATTATTTTCCATGCTGTTGTACTTCTGTAGTCTATGACTGCTGCTATCTTGTTGACTGGCTGTCCCACAATGCAGCTGTCCTGAGTTCTGTGTATATCCCCCCCCCCACATGCTGCGAGTTTGTATCATATCGGACCTCCTCGTCAGGGCATTCTGAGTTCAGTAGGTTTATTTGTGCATTTTCATGCAATCGTTTGTGCATTTTAATTGATGGTGTCCTGTGTAAAGTCTGTCGACACGGTATGCTGCGTTGGCAGTACACATTTTTATTTGTTCGTACACTTGCTGTCCGATTGCGAAGGGGTGGAGGGGACGTTTGGGGCGAACAGGGCACAGATCTGCCCATCAGGGGAATGCTGGGTACTTGAAGATGAAGGCTATCACTGGAGCACAGCTGACTTGGAACATGTAAGCTGTCTTTGGAGCCCAGGTGGGAGGAATCAATGGAGTCACACTTTATTGCTGCCTGCAGGTCAGAACAGTATTTCACACAATTATTTACACATATATACTGTATAATTACATGGCTACTTAGCAACCATTATACAACTCATCCTCATGTTGTTATGATTTGTTGTAATGACCCATATTATTTTCTTCCTGCTGTGGAATGCAAAAGGAGATGCCAGGCAGAATGAAAAAGATGCAGTTTGTTCTATGGCAGAAAGAAAGTCATATGGCCATGTGTTTCTTCATAGATGATATTTGGCAGTATATGCTGAGCTTCAATGATAAATTCCACCATGCAAAGACTGCAAATATCTATTTAAAAGCAAAGGTGCATCAATACCTGTCTACGCAGGGTTCTGCAGGCATTGCTAGAGCGTCCACTTTGAGTTGGATGGTGGGGGGCAGGAACAGAGGCCAAGGTTGTCTGTGAAGAAGTTCCTGGAACCTGCATTAGGGAGTTATCTTCACAGGGATGGATGCCAAGTGAGAGAGAAGAGCCTAAAACAGAAATAAATCCAGTCAATCAAATTTTTGTGTCATGAACAGTGAGGAATGGTGTAGTTTTGTGTCTGTGATCAGTGTCCTGTCACCTGGCAGTGTAGTCTCCTGTTTGGCGTATCTCTGGTGAATGGATCCATATACAGGTTTAACTGGATAGAGCATGTAGCTGTCATTAGGTAAGGAGAGCATCCTTGACATGGATGGTCTTCCAACAGTCAGGAAGTTGCCAAAATTGGCATCTTTGCCCTGGAAACACAAAAAATCATAATTACCAAAGTGCTTCATGTAGAATATTTTGCCAGTGCTAAAAGACGTTGTGAAATCAAAATCAAAGTGTGTGGATTTAAATTCATGTCTGTTTCCTCTGACACTATCCATATTCTAGCCATGGACTGCAAAACGGTTCAAAGAACGAAAAATTAAAATGAACAAATTTTTTTGTGGAACGTAACCAAAACCGGGAACAAAGTCATTTTCAATTGTTGTGAAAACGTTCTTTTTAAATGCAGGTAACTGGTTATAACCAGTTAATTTTCATTCCAATATTTTTTTTCATGAAACCTACATTTTTGGAATTACACCATTTCGTGCTGCCTGAAAAAATGTAACGTGCTTTGATCTTTAAGGAAACCGCTGCATCACACATTTCTGCCTAATTGTCTGTTGTGGGCGTCACATTCTGTGAATGAAGACCTTTTTAACAACTATGTATACTTACTACATATCCATACATGGCTAGTCAAGATACAAAGAAAAACATTATTAGAGGTAAAAAGTACATTTCTCAGTTATTTCCAAGTCTTCGCTGAATTATTGTTAGATATGATGCATTAACACAGGTTTGATGCTGCCGGGTTTTGACTGAGCATTGCAACTGGTATTTCACCCACCCTTAGCACAGAGTACTGTCATTTCAAAAAGAATATTATTAACTGTTCTTTTATTTCATTCTAACAGGTTACCGTTTGGAAAGGAGGCTGTGGAACATTGGAACCGAAACAAAAAAATAATGTTTCTGCTCAGAATAAACCGAAATGGAAAACATTTCGTTTTTAGACTTTGATTCTAGGACGGACACTCTTTAAGGTTGCCAATATCCACTTTTAGCAGATATTGCCATTTAATGTACAGCCATAATTTATTGATGATTCACTGCAAGGAAGGGCATATACAAATATTCGCTCTCTAGAATGAGAGTGTCCCTCCCCCAATACCACCTGAAATCAACTAGCAATAGTAAGCAGCAAATCCAACATTATCCCATGACAACTCATAATCTTTCATACAAGATGGTAAAATCATCAGATATCGTACAACTTGACTCATACCTAAATGTACGACTTTTATTCCCACAGAGACCAACCAATCAACAAACAGAATTTCAAATTGATACAATACAGGCATCACATTATAGCTAGCCTCCTATTCAAAATTTTATTACTTGTTCCATATTTATTTATGCAGTACAAATGACTGATGCATGTCAATAACCTGAAATACGCTTCCCTTGTGGCATCCCAAACCGATGTTTTCTTTCTTCCGTGCTACACAAGTTATTTTCCTATTAAAATAATGGGTTAGGTTAAGGGTTTGGGTAAGGCAACAAACTCTCACAGCGAAATCGTCAGGATTCGTAAACTTTTCTAAATTTGGCTAATTCGTATGATATCGTGCGACTGCACTCGTTTGAATTCCTACGACTTTCATTACAGCCAATGACGTCGCTGGACATTATTTCCATCTATGACGAGACAGTTACTTGCTTCTGTCACACACAACAGCTTCCTATCATGTTTACACACTCTACTGATTGGTTAAGTTTAGATAAGGGGTTTGGGTAAGGGCATAATATTAATAAGCATGTCCTTAATGCCTCGTGCATGAAACTCACGCTTACTTCCGCATTATATATCCGGGAATTTGCACGCGATGAAGTCATACTAGTTAATGCAATCAAAATTGTGTGACATCACACGAAATAGCCACCTCATAAATTATTTAAGACTTTTCATGAGATAGGGTTGGGTAAGGAGTCAGACTTTGTGGTTAGGTTTTGGATAGGGGCTAAATGAAAGTGAAAAATCACGATAACATTGTCTGTTTATTCCTTTTCTTTTACATACATACTGGCTTCATATTTGGTAGTGCTCTATTAAATATATCTGGGGGTTTGATTTTTTGGTTCAATATTCACAAGAGTCCACATGGTCTTATGCATGAAAGGATTGTAAATAAACAACAGAACTGATTACCTGCTCTTGTGAGAGAGTCTCCAATTTCACAGCTGTGCCCTCAAGCCCAGCGGCTCCACCAATAGAGGCGGTGCTTTGTCTCTGACTGCCCTGTAGCTCCTCCTGTAGCTCCGCCTCCATCTCCGCCTCCTCGCGGGCATCTTTGTTGCTCTCCTCTAAGTGTTTCATAAGTACTGCGACCACAACGTTAACCAGCACAAATTGAGCCACCAGCACAAAAGTCACGAAATATAGAGGTGACAAAAGCGGCAGATAACTCAGACATTTGTCAACATTTTTACATTCCCGTAGGGTATCCTAAACACACACACAGAAACACAAAGATTAAGTTAAATAAGTTCAATCACTGCTCAATTTAATAGATAAGACAAATCCTAATAGTATATGTGGATAACATAAACTCTTCACAGCAGATAATGACCTCATTCGTGAAGCAACATCTGCTACATGATGATGAGTTTTTGTAATTAAGTCTAATAACATGTAAAACTAAACCTCAGTATTCCCTAATCAGGTATTGAGACCATGCAGCATGAATATTCTCAAAGCTTTTCAAAGTACCTTCATGATCCCATTCCAGTTGTCGCCGGTGGAAACACGGAACAGAGTGAGGAATGCCATGCCGAAGTTCTGAAATGTAGCGTGTCTGCTCAAACCCTCACATGGGTTCTCCTCAGTGCATTCTGTTTGAAAATATTAGAATTTTAAAACACTTACTTTTCATAAATACTCATACCTTCTTTGAAATATTCTGCAAGGCAGCATCATATTGAAATTCTGAAAAGATTCTGTTTAGGGTTTGTTCTAAACCATTAACCCAAAGTATTACACTTCCGCTTAACATCCTGGTTACTTGCGTAACCTCCGTTCCCTGATGGAGGGAATGAGACATTGTGTCGATGTAGTGACACTAGGGGTCACTCTTGGTAGCCCGAAACACCTCTGGTCTTTGATAAAAGGCCAATGAAAATTGGCGAGTGGTATATGCGTGCCACTCCCCCGGACATACAGGTATAAAAGGAGCTGGTATGCAACCACTCATTCAGGTTTTATGCTGAGGAGCCGAGACAATGTCCGGCCATTTCAGCGGGTAGTTCAGCATTGTGGCAGGAGGGACACAACGTCTCGTTCCTTCCATCAGGGAACGGAGGTTACGCAAGTAACCAGAGCGTTCCCAGTCTGTCACTCACTCGACGTTGTGTCGATGTAGTCCTTAAACAAAACGCCGCAACTGGCTGAACTGTGTTATGTGAACTGGCGGTGTGTGTGTGACGGGCAGACCACTGTGTGCCTCGTAGCCAGCGCACCACTCCGACACATAACATCCCCCAACATATTTATGAGTGTTGAACGGCCCTTTGGGGACAAGTCGACTACCCAAAAGATAGAGACAGGCTAACCCAGTCGTGGCCTCTTTTCCCCTTCTTTTTTTCCACTCCCTAAAAAAGAAGGGGGATTATCCGACTGGGCCGCCAGGTCTAGTCGGGGGGTGTCCCTCCCAAGGGGAGGACACCGTGGAGACCACACCTCGCCCAAAGAGAGGGGGGGATATTTAAGTGGAAAAAATACTTGCCGACCATGTGGAGAGTCTCGTGGTAGATCCTACCCAACGGGAGAGGAGTTACTACAAACATGGAGACTGTGGCAGAGGGGGCTCTGCCCAAAGAAGACGCAGTTTGCCAACAGGGAAAGGAATTAGCGGAAGATATACATCGCATGGGGTTACCTTACAGGGAACTGCCACATGCGGAGCACCTACGCCAGAACAGGGCTCTTAGTTAACGTGTACTGGGCCGGCAGCGAATCTCTCCGAAAACTCGGCTGCCACAGGGCTCGGAGGAAGTCAACCAGGGAACATAGTTTGTGAACACTACTGGGAATTAATGGCGCACGTCTTCAGCTCAGAGGAGGTGAAAGGCGCTATGTGCAAGCAATACACCCAGCCGGCTATTACGGGCTTATCTGCTTGTATTGCGTGCCACTACCTGGGACGAAACCGGTTCCACCCAGAGGTTGTAGAACCTTGAAAAGGTGTTGGGTATTGCCCAGCCTGCTGCTCTGCAAATGTCTGTTAGAGAGGCACCCCTGGCCAGGGCTACCCCTGGTAGAATGGGCTCGTAGCCCTACCGGGCTGTCGGGGGGGCTGTCGCGAGGAGCGTGAGGTCCGAGAACCACGTCTGTGTGGGCCAGTAGGGTGCTAACAGGACGACCTGCTCCTCATCCTCCCTGACCTTGCACAGAGTCTGTGCAAGTACGCTCACTGGGGGAAACGCATATTTGCGTAGGCCAGGAGGCCAGCTGTGTGCCAGCGTGTCTATGCCGAGGGGTGCCTCGGTCAGGGCGTACCAGAGCGGGCAGTGGGAGGATTCTTGGGAGGCAAACAGGTCCACCTGTGCCTGTCCAAATAGAATCCAGATCAGCTGGACCACCTGAGGGTGGAGTCTCCACTCTCCCCTGAGGGTAACCTGCCATGACAGCGTGTCCGCTGTAGTGTTGAGGTCACCGGGGATGTGAGTGGCTCGCAGCGACTTGAAGTGCTGCTGACTCCAGAAGAGAAGACGGCGGGTGAGTTGTGACATACAACGAGAGTGCAGACCGCCTTGGCAGTTGACATATGCTACCGTTGACGTGTTGTCTGTCCAAACTAACACGTGCTTGCCCTGGATCAACAGAGAAACCTCTGCAGGGCGAGCAAAATTGCCAATATCTCGAGGCAGTTGATGTGCCAATGCAGTCGCAGGCCCGTCCACAAGCCGGTGGCTGCGTGCCCATTGCAAACAGCGCCCCAGCCCATTTTGGAGGTGTCTGTCGTGACCATGACGCGCCTGAAAACCTGCTCTAGGGGAACACCTGCCCGTAGAAACGAGAGGTCGGTCCAAGGGCTGAAAAGACGGTGACAGACAGGCGTGATGACCACGCGATGTGTCCCGTGGTGCCATGCCCATCTCGGGACTCGAGTCTGAAGCCAGTGCTGAAGCGGTCTCATATGCATCAACCTGAGCGGGGTGGCCACCGCTGAGGATGCCATATGCCCCAGAAGCCTCTGAGTTTCAGTGGAACCGCTGTTTTCTGTTTGAACGCCTTCAAACAGGCCAGCACCGACTGTGTGCGCTCGTTCGTGAGGCGCGCTGTGAAAGAGACTGAGTCCAACTCCAAACCGAGGAAAGAGATGCTCTGAACCGGGAGGAGCTTGCTCTTTTCCCAGCTGACCCGAAGCCCTAGTCGGCTGAGGTGTGAGAGCACCAGGTCCCTGTGTGCACACAACATGTCTCGAGACTGAGCTAGGATTAGCCATTCGTCGACATAGTTGAGAATGCGAATGCCCACTTCCCTAAACGGGGCAAGGACTGCCTCTGCGACTTTCGTGAAGATGCGAGGGGACAAGGACAGGCCGGAAGGGAGGACCTTGTACTGATACGCCTGACCCTCGAATGCAAACCGCAGGAAGGGTCTGTGTCGAGGTAGAATCGAGACGTTGAAGAACGCGTCCTTCAGGTCTACCGCCGCGAACCAATCTTGATGCCGGACGCTCGCCAGAATGCGTTTTTGCGTCAGCATCTTGAACGGGAGTCTGTGTAAAGCCCGGTTCAGTACTCACAGGTCCAAGATTGGCCGCAACCCACCTCCTTTTTTCGGTACAATGAAGTAGGGGCTGTAAAACCCCTTCTTCATCTTGGCCGGAGGGACAGGTTCTATCGCACCCTTCCGTAGGAGGGTAGCGATCTCCACGTGCACAGTTCACCAAGGTGAAGTGGATACCGCTGAACCTGGGCGGACACCTGGTGAACTGAATCACATAGCCGAGTCGGACGGTTCGGACCAGCCATCGTGATGGATTGTAAAGCGCAAGCCACCCATCCAAGTTCCGCCCAAGGGGGACCAAAGGGACAACGTCGTTGGACATATCGGCAGGTGGGGCCTCGCGGCGGGGCGGAGCTCGAGGTGCCACACAATGTCGTGGCCGTGTTGAGTCCAGGGACATCGAAGCACTTACCTGGCTCCTTGCGACCACCCCCGAAACAGCCTGGGACTGGGGAGGAAGAGGCCTGTCCTCGCAACCCGTGGAGACTGTCACACTGGGGGCAGATGTGTGCCACAGCTGGGCGTGCAGGGGCGGGGAGACCGCCGCTGGAGTGCCAATCCTGCAAGGAAAAACCCGTGGACGGTGGTTGTGATGACAACTGTGCACACTGGGTATGTGACCCAGGGAAGGAGGAAACCGCTCTTTTGCTGAACTGTTGGGTACCGCAGCCACTTGGGCATACGGTGAAATTAAACAAAAAGGCAACAAAAGATTCTCCATCCGGCCCTCCACCGGGTGATGGAGTGGTCTTCCTACCAGCTCCAGTTGTGTGAGTTTCGACCTTAATGGGCGGTGGACTGTGAGACGGGTGGCATCTGCTTCCTGCGGTGGGCTCCACGCCAGGGCCGGGCCGAAGGGGTGGGCTGCGGAGGAGCCGGTGCAGTCACCGCAGGGGGACGCCCTTGGCGACAAGCAGATGGGGTGCGGGATCTTGAGCCGCGCCGGGGCAGTATATGCCGGATAGCCTCTATCTGCTGCTTCACCGTCGTGAACTTCTGGGCAAAGTCCTCGACGGTGTTGCCGAATAGGCCAGCCTGGGAGATGGGGGCAGCAAGGAACCGTGTCTTGTCGGCCTCACCCATCTCGACCAGGTTGAACCAAAGCTGGCGCTCCTGGACCACTAATGTGGACATTGTCTGCCCGAGAGACCGCGCCGTGACCTTCATCGCTCGGAGAGCGAGGTTGGTTGCCAAGCGCAGTTCCTGCATCAGATCTGGGGTGGAACTACCCTCGTGCAGTTCTTTTAGCGCCTTGGCTTGGTGGACCTGCAGGAGAGCCATGGCATGCAGGGCAGAGGCGGCTTGTCCAGCAGCGCTGTAGGCTTTAGCCGTCAGGGATGACGTGAACCTACAGTGCTTGGACGGGAGCTTTGTTCGTCCGCGCCAGGTGGTGGCACTCTGCGAGCATAGGTGCACCACGAGCGCCTTATCCACCAGGGGAATCGCCGTATAGCCCCTGGCTGCCCCGCCATTGAGGGTAGTGAGGGCGGGGGAACTGAGGAATCAGGACCGAGCAGTAAAAGGTGCCTCCCACGATTTCGTCAGCTCCTCATGCACTTCCGGGAAGAGCGGCACTGGAGCGGGGTGTGGCTGCTTTGAGCGGCGCTGCGAGCCCAGGAACCAATCATCGAGCCGCGAGGGTTCAGGGGAGAGCGGAGGGTTCCACTCTAGCCTGATGCTCGTGGCCGCCCGGGAAAGCGTGTCCATCATCTCTGCATCAGCTTGTGACTGGGCAATCATCCCCGAAGGGGGGAGCCCAGCTGAGGTTTCTGCGTCCGACTGGACAAGCCCGCTCTCCGATGCTACGCTCAAGAGCTCATCAGCTTCGCGGGCTCCAAACAAGAGGCCAAACTCACCGTGAGATGAGCCGACGGACTCATCTGGAAGTCCGATCGGGGCAGACGAGCGTGCTGGGGAATGGGAGGTCTGCAGGGGGATACCCAGCGGAGGCGATCCCATTGGGGTCCCCAAATCGCCCCCAGTGCTAGCCGCGCTGGCCTCAAACCCGTAGGTAGAAGGACCGAGGCGGGGAGCCGCTGGGATGGTTTGCTTTCTTACGAAAGCAAGCCGCGACCGCAACATTGCCATGGTCATGTTCTCGTAATAAGAACATGAACCATCCACGAACGCTGCCTCCGTATGGGTCGTGCCCAGACACGAAAGACAGCAATCATGACCGTCTGAAGTTGAGAGGTAATGACCATAACCAGGAATAACACACAATCGGAAAGGCATCTTTAAAAAGACGCGTCTTTAAAAAGACGTTCCGTGTGTGCCGCTCTTTTAGAGAAATATACTCTTTTAGAGAAATATACTCTTTCAGAAAATATACTCTCTTTTTTCTGCCGAAGCGCCCAGGGGCGTTCTCTGCAGTGCACCAGTGCAGAGGAGGGAGAAGCCGCTGAAATGCGCCGTCAGATCCAGCAGAGGTGAATGAACAGTGAGAATTCAGCTCAATGAGCATGACCGTTCGGCTCCGAAGAGAAAATCTGAATGATTTTTATACCCGTATGTCTGGGGGAGTGGCATGCAAATACCACTCACCAATTTTCAATGGCCTTTTATCAAAGACCAGAGGTGTTTCGGGCTCCCAAGAGTGACCCCTAGTGTCACTACATCGACACAACGTCGAGTGAGTGACAGATAGGGAACATACAGATGCCATTCAAACTTTGTTTTGTAGATCATTTTCAGCTTTATTTGTGCTGTCTATTTTTAAAATTCAAAATTTTATTACAATTTTTAAGATACAGTATGTGACATTGAAAACATTTTCAGCATTCAAAAACAAACCCACACAGATGATGTCACTGTAAACATATATTTGCATTGTAAATTTTGATTAGTCTTGTCTATTTAAATATGTGAAGGCACTTTTACACTGTACAGTGACTATATGTTGTTTTTTGTTTGCAGCTGACTGAAAACAAGACACATGCTGAGTGTCGTGACAATGACAAAGATGGCTCTGAACCTGCATTTCATTTAAACAGAACCAAAGCCTAACACTAAAACTTACCTACAGAAAAACTCGAACACTTTTCTTTTGCTGCCTGACAAGAAATATTATTTTCATTCAAGACATGTCTGTTTTTTATATAACGACATATGATAACAATAGATGAATAGAATACTAACCAAGTTTTCCAAAGAGTTCGACTCCCAGTGCGGCATAGATGAAAAACAGCAGCATGAAGAGCAGACCCAAATTACCAACCTTGAGAACAGATTATTACCAGAATATCAAGACAATATCATCTGGAAGTATGTGGGAGATTTGTGCACTAACTCCACAATACAAATAGCAGCAGATGTAGACACAACATACAGTGCAGGCATGTTCACAAGTCCCTGAGGTCCAAGTCCAAGTCAAGTCTCAAGTCTTTTTTTTTTTCTTTTTTTTTTTGGCAATAGTTCTTTATCTGCAGCTGGTTAGTTTAATAAACCCTGTATAAGGCTAATTCAATTTTGAAATATTAAAACTGACTACTTTAAGGGATTGCCTTGTTTATTTATTTATGTCTAATAAAGTACATAAGGTTTTACTTTAATCATGGAATTTATTTTTATTCAGGAAACAATCAATTAACTATCTATTTAAAACAATAAAAATAACATTTGCATTAAAAGAGAACAGATGTTAGAGGACAGAAGGAAAACTAGCTTTGCCCATAAATATTTAGGGCTTTAAAGCCCTTTATTCTATTTTGCATTTGCCCTTATGAAAATGTAACTTAGTTTTTATAGTTTAAACAGTGGTATTTTTTTGTAACAAGACCATGGTAACCTCAGGTAAAACCAAGCATGGATCGTCACTATCATGGTAAAATGTAACATGTTTTCTATAAAACAAACATTGGCATTTTTGTAAAGAAAAACAGTATCCTAAACACATTTAAAACTATAAATACAATTAAAATAATAATTTAAAAAACATTTATAAACTTTCATTGTAACAAAAATTCATGATATTCCCTCACTTCCCTAATGAAGCCTATTATAAATTTAATAGAGCTATAGTAGTAATGTAATATATTATGAATATATTGAATATATTGAATATATTTCTGCCTAAAATACTAGTCAATACAGTTAGTGTTACTATAGTAAATTCATGATAAAAGTGGTGATGTGTGAAAAGTCTGCTAATTTATGTATGTGTCTGTGCAAGTCACAGTGTTTTCTCAGCGTCAATGCTGTTTTGTCGGGCCGTTTAGTGTTTGCTCACGGAAGGGTTTGCACCAGAGAATTCTGTGCCGAATTCAAATGTTTCCGCACCATGCTTCTCACTGGTCCTTGCAGCACTGTAATGTGAGCTGTGAGGTTGAGAGCTTGAGACCGGTCTGCGAGACGCGTAAGCACAGCTGCTCTGCGCTCGGGCTGCTTTGTCGCTGTTTCATTCCACTTTTGATGTGTATGCCATTTGATATCACTTAACAGAAAATGGCAACGCATAAACGGAGAGAGAGAGAGATAAAGTTGCCCAACTCTGTAGTCGCACCAGTGGGAAAAAACAGTCACAAAATGACTTCTATGATTTCGAGTCCAAGTCAAGTCTCAAGTCAAATGTTTACGAGTCTGAGTTGAGTCGCAAGTCTTAAGTGCGACTTAAGCACGACTCGAGTCCGAGTCACAGACTCGAGTTTCCATCTCTGATACAATGTATTCAGAAAGTATTCAGACCCCTTAATTTTTTCACATTTTATGTTACAGCCTTATGCTAAAATGCTTTAAATAATTTTTTTCACATAAATCTATACCCCATAATGACAATGCAAAAGCCAGATTATTGATAACTTTGCAAATTTATTAAAAAGAAAAAACTGAAATATCACACTGACATACAGTAAGTATTCAGTCCCTTTGCAATGACATTTGAAATTTAGCTTATGTACATCCCACTTCTCTGGATCATCTTTGAGATGTTTCTACACTTTGATTGGAGTCCACCTGTGGCAAATTCAATTGATTGAACATGATTTGGAAAGGCACACACCTGCCTATATAATAAGGTCTCACAGCTGAAAATCCATATCAGAGCAAAAACCAAGCCACGAGGTCAAAGGAATTGCCTGCAAATCTCAGAGAAAGGATTGTGTCGAGGCACAGATCTGGGGAAGGCTACAAAAAATTTCAGCTGTATTGAAGGTTCCCAAGAGCACAGTAGCCTCCATAATTCTTAAATGGAAGAAATTTGGAACAACCAGGACTCTTCCCAGAGTTGGCTGCCCGGGCACACTGAGCAATCAGGGGAGAAGGGCCTTGGTAAGAGAGGTGACCAAGAACCTGATGGTCACTGTGGTTGAGCTCCAGAGATCATGTGTGGAGATGGGAGAAACTTGCAGAAGAACAACCATCACTGCAACAGTCCACTGATCTGGGCTTTATGGCAGAGTGGCCAGACGGAAGCCTCTCCTCAGTGCAAGACACATGAAAGCCTGCTTGTAATTAGCAAAAAAGCACCTAAAAGACTCTCAGACTGTGAGAAACAAGATTCTCTGGTCTGATGAAACGAAGATTTAACTGTTTGGCCTCAATTCCAAGCATCATGTCTGGAGGAAACCAGGCACCGCTCATCACCTGCACAATACCATCCCAATGGTGAAGCATGGTGGTGGTAGCATCATGCTGTGGGATGTTTTTCAGCAGCAGGGACTGGGGGACTGGTCAGGGTTGAAGAAAAGCTGAACACAGCAAAATACAGAGATATCCTTAATGAAAACCAGGTCCAGAGTGCTCAGGACCTCAGACTAAGCTGAAGGTTCATCTTCCAACAGGATAATGACCCTAAGAACACAGCCAAGACAACACAAGAGTGGCTTAGGGACAACACTGTGAATGTCCTTGAGTGGCCCAGCCAGAGCCCAGACTTGAACCCAATCAAACATCTCTGGAGAGACCTGAAAATAGCAGTCCACCGACTGTCCCCATCCAACGTGACAGAGCTTGAGAGGATCTGCAGAGAAAAATGGCAGAAAATCCCCAAATCCAGGTGTGCAAAGCTTGTCACATCATACCCAAAAAGACTTGAGGCTGTGATCGCTGCCAAAGGTGCTTCAACTAAGTACTAAGTTAAAGGTCTGAATACTTATGTCAATGTGATGTTTCAGTTTTTTCTTTTTAATAAATTTGCAAAGTTAACAAAAATCAGTTTTTTGCTTTGTCATTATGGGGTATGGAGTGTAGACTGATGTTTTTTTTTTTTTTTTTTTTTTTTAAAGCATTTTAGCATAAGGCTGCAACATAAAATACTACTAATAATAATACAACTGAATACTTTCTGAATGCACTGTATAGTATACTAACTTACTGACCTGTGGTAAGGCTTGAACAACTGTATCCAGAAGAGATCTCATTCCTGTGGCCATCTTCAACAGCTTCAACACTGAAAGAGATTTTTATAGTACACTATTCTAGTACTAAAGTACAACTTCAGACAGTGTTTCATCATTATTTGCTCCCATCTGTAATGTCAACATGTCTACTGTTTGTAATACCACACTCCAATGTCTAGTTCTTTAACTTAAATTGCCTGGTTCTTTCTCTATGAATCCTCCCATACCAAATGATTTCTCCGATTCCTTCATGACTTTCATCTTTATAGTATATGCAATACTGCAACTCTTCAGCACATACAAGTTTGTTATTGTGTTGCTTGTGTAGAGCCAATCTCAACTCTCTCGACTTGAAGTTGACTGTCTAGACCTAAAGTTAGAATCCAGCCCTGGTTGTGCTCAGCAGAAGTGTGGCAGACCAAAAACAAAAATGATAAGATGCAAATGTCTTGGAATTCTCAGAAACTTTTTTTTTACTGTCTAAATAAAGAAGCAAGTATGAAATCCCTGATATTGCCTGCCAAAAAACTCCCATAGTCCTAAATTTCTGTTTTGCACTACTCAAAAGAACTTCACCTGTCACTTCCTGTCCTGATGCACCCTCAGAAAGCTGTGAAAATTTTCTGAATTTCATTATAGGTAAGATTGATGCCCTTCCGAGCTCGCTACACTACATTTAAAAGTTCTGCATTTCTGTTTTTATCAAAAGTGCTGGTGAAAGCTGAAACTTCTCTCTATTGACACCTATCTTCCATGGGGTGCCACAAGGTTCTTTTATGGCCCATTTTATTTTTATATATATACACCTCCTGTTGTTTTTTTGTTTTTTAAACAAGTGATATTTCCTATCTCTCTTATGCCGATGATAATCAGTTGTATCTTCCAAGTGAATTTATGTTGACAATCATTCCTTTAAGTCTCTTTTTGATTGCCTCAAAGACATTAATGAACAAATTCCCTAAACAGTTGCGCCACTTTTTTAACGGCTAAAAAAACTCACTAATTAAATGAAGGCAAGACAAAAGATATTGTACAATATTTCTCATTTACAAGCTACCTATCATTATATTGTTGTGCCTTAAATGATTTTAACTTCACATTGCAGTGTAGCAGTTCCCTCATTTATTCAATTACTCAATATCTCTAAATCCCACTTTGACATCAGCATCATTCACTTGCCCACCAGTGTGCATGTCTTCATGCATTTTGTACCTCTGGCAATGCGCAGAACCCTCATGATGCGTATGATGGTTGGGTTGATGGGAAGAGAGGCGTTCAGGTCGATCTCCTCTAGTGTAATGCCCATGATAGAAAGAAGGACTATGGCCAGGTCTAACTGATTCCACCTGAGAGAGAAATCACAGCTAAGTGATGCTAAAAAGAGGCATTTGCATAAGAGACCTACTATTGAACATATGGTGAAGAAAACATACTGCGTTTCTTTATTGTGTCCACAAGAGGGCACCTTACCTTTCTTTGAAAAATCTCCTAAAGCCGAAGGCGACCAATTTCAGTGCAGCCTCAATCACAAAGACCAGTGTGAAGAAATAGTTACAGTACTTCAGCACCTCATCCAGATACTGAATTACACAGACACACAGTAAAGAGACAATTAGATGCACAAAGTATTACCCACAAATGCATCATCTAAGGAAATTACTCTCATACTGTTTGGGATTAAATGATTGCAGCAGTTACATGTATGTAAAATTGCAAACCTTGGGCTGTTTGTAGTGCTCCACAGACATTGTGAGTACATTAATGGCGATGATGATGGTGATGAAGAGGTCCAGATAATGGCTAGTACAGAGTGTGTGAATGTAGAGTCGTGCAGGAGAGTAGTCAGCGTAGTACGGTCTCTGCAGGGCCTCTAAAACACAAAACACACACAAACATCCAAATACACCCACAGAGAACAATGGAACATCTTCATTAAGGTCATTCAGGTCATTTAGGTACACACACACAGACACATACGCACACACTTATCTTGTGTCACAGCATGGTTTTAAAAGTGTGCACTTCCCTGGAAAACAATTTTATGTTAAAAAGAAAGGTTCTGTCATAAATTACTCAACCTCATGTTGTTCCAAACCTGTGTGACTTACTTTCTTTTGTGGCCTCACTTTAAAGCTTAAATAGGACCTAAACGTATCATAAAAGTAGTCCATGTGACTTGTGCATCATATTACAAGTTTTCTAAAGGCAAATTCTGACTGGACTGGGCTTGAGCTCTGAAATTGTGAAAAATTCTGAAAAACTGGTATAGGAAGGTGGAGGGATGCCACAAGAATCATCACCAGTGTGAGGGAAGCAGTCGCTGTGGCATATATGTAGCCAAGTGGAGAGTCATGTAATTTGGCTCTGGTCGTGGGTTGGACGTGACCCCTTTAAGAACCAGAGTTTTGCGACACCAAAGTTTTGCGACACCTGCTTTCCGGCACTCTCTCGTGTTAGAAACTTGAGAATATACATTGTGCAAGAGAGCTCCCGGTTTTGATCATCAGTTGAGAATCCTTTGGGTAAATATAAAATGTTATATAAAATTCGAATAAATTGCATTAAATATGAGTTCAGAAGAGTCATATGTTAAAATGGAGTGTTTGTTATGGATCATTTATGAAGAATGCATATGGATTGCATGTGTGAAGTTTGACCACGTTTTGTGCACGCATGTGAGGACTGGGTTTGTAAATTTAGTATTAATCATATCTTATTTAATGATTTATAGCACAGAGTGTTTTCCAGTTTAGTGAACATGTGTAATGAGAATTCTATTGTTTTAAACTGCAATACATGTCCTTAAAGCCTGGTTAAAAATGCATAAAATTATCTGAGTGATTTAAGCATGTGTTAAAAGCATAGAATGCTTTGAGTGATTTAAGCAAGTACTTAAATGCATAAAATGCTGTGAATGATATAAGCATGTATTAAGGTGATGTATGCTGAAGCATATGGGTAGGCTAATGCCCTTTGTATTTTCATTTAACATTAGCCTCTATCGTATTTCAGTTTCTGTATTTTCTTTCTTTCATTTTTTTAAATACAATATGGCCCCATCGACCACTGTTTTTTTTTTAATTTTATTTTTTTTAACAGCCATCAGAATAAAACCCCCAAAATATTTTTTTTTTATCCTATGTTGTTTGTTTACAACCCATCAGCTACATATATAAACAAGTTCTTCCCGAACTTACATTTGGAACTTTTCACAATCCAGTCAGTTTCTGTGGAACATAATCGAGTCCTGCCCTACATTTGTTTCCTTGAATTTCCTGATTTATTCTGAAATATATCAGAAATATCAAATATATTTATTCTCAAATATATCATGCGGATCCCGTTTCTTGTTGACCTTAAAATTGTCTAGTTTTTGAATACAGTTTTGTCATTGAATGCATATAATTTTATTAAATTAATTCAACCTGTCATTCAAAGTAACTGAAGGACAGAAGTGTACAGAGTGTGTGTACTACTTAGCATGTACTGTATAGTCTACTTTGTTGTCCCTGTCAAACAAAAGCACACTGACCCAGTATAGTCCGGCCAGTAAATTGCTAACGTGGCAATATGTGTATGCGTGTGTGTGTGTGTGTGTATAATCACAGTTACAAAACAATCGAGTCATTGGCAGGACGTTAGAAGTGTCCAGCCGAGCGTCCCCCTCCATCCATCACTGTCCACGACCGCTCAAGGTGTCTTTGAGAGGAACTTAGTGTGTGTTTGAGAGAGAGAGAGAGAGCAAGTGAGGTTCAGAGACAGCGAAATAATAAGGTTTCAGGTGCAGTTTCCCTTATAAAAATGTACTATGATACCATGTCATTAGATGGTAATTCTGTGGTACTTTTAAATATGGCACTGAATGATTACCATATATAGATACCATGTTAGTAAAAGTGGTTCTCCAAGGTATTTAAAAAAACAAACAAACATGTCATTCATTACCACAAAAAAACTGTACAACCATGGTTCAGTGTCCATGATAATAATACCACGGTAAGTACTGTGCTCATGACAGGCTGATACTACAGTCCATAAGTCTACAGAATAGACTCAAGAGAATAGAGATCGACTACTAGCAGTTCTAGCCATAATTTTTAAATCAGTCACTGCGTCCGAATATCCATACTTCTCTACTATATAGTATGCCAAAAACAGTATTCCAATGGAGTAGTATGTCCGAATCCACAGTATTCATGAAGCGGTAAGGCTCTTCTTAACTGTAAGTGCTACATATACCAAGATAATTGTTCCTTGTGCTTAAATGGTGCTTGTTGAACAAAACCAGAGCAGATCATTTTTGTGGTTGTTGTTCTTACGTCATATATTCAGGACATGGGTCAATGCCCACATCCCCGGATGAAGTATTTCCAAAATCTATTCAAAATACTTGCATGAATACCGAAATAACATATTATTTTAGTGGATGATAAGTGTGTCCTTCATCAAATACAGTACTGTGACAGACTGTTAGTACTGACAGTCACTGACAGTACACGGTTTCAGATGCAGCAAGTGTTTCTCAACTGCCGTGTTGCGGAAGCAGGGAAAGAACAATGCCAGGGTTCTTCCTCCATTTACATATTTCCACGACTCAATCGAAATTTCGGGCCACTGAGGCAAATCTAATGATATGCATCTGTGTTTGCCGCTTTATACGTGTTAAATATGCTTCTCATCTGAAAATGCATTGTGATTGAAGCCTGGCCAATGATCTGCTCTATCCTACTGTTTCTCTTTAGCGCTCGCATGAACAACCCGACTTCCGTAGATATCAAGGCATAGACCACAACACTGATGCAAGGTTTTTCAAATGACACATTACCACCCTTACTAAAATTAATCATGATTTTACAATAATAACAATAACTGTGGTATTTTGACCAAAATGTTTTAGTTAATAATCTATTACTGTAGGCAGATTCTATTGGACATAATTTTTATCACAACTGTGGCAGTTGTAGTTAATATTTCTTTCTAAATGTGTTTCGGCTATTTTTTCATAATAAATACTATGATTTATGGGTTTTTTAATTGTTTTTGTTTATAGATAGTGACCAGATACATTGATCTAACCACAGTAATGATAAGCTGTGGTCTTAACTATGCTTATGGCATTGCACTGTAAATATAAGGGCAACTACATAAATGGCTTTAAATTCTGGACATCCAAAACTTATAATGGACAAAGTGTTCCTTCTGTTCGGTATAATATATGTTCTGTTTGAATGATTTTTGATATTAGTACAATAAACTGGATACTAAAAATATGTTGTTTTTTTTTAACAGTGTTGGGTCGCTATTAGATGTCCAATGTAAAATCAGGTTCCTTTCTCTAACACATTCAAGGGCCATAGCTTCTCATGACAAAACCACAGGATTAAAGTGACATAAATGATTTAACTCCCACTTATAATTACAGTATGTCTCGCTTGTCTAATTAAATACTGGTTGCGTGATTTTAAAGTCAAACAAAGTCAAATGGCTTTGAAGAACGTGGCTGTGGAAATTAAAATGAATTTTCTATTTCTCAAGCTTTATACACACAGCTTAATGCAGGCTGTCAGATCGCTGTACTGTTGGTTTCTCATAGCAGTTCCTAGTCAACTACAGTATCCAACTATTCATCAAGTAAATAATATTGAGCAACCCAAATTACAGACAAAAATTGGCCAGTAAGTTTGTGTATTTCTTATCCACCAATGAAAATGATTCCAAAAGAAGCTATAGCAAAAATTTGTATGTCACCAAGCCACACAGAGACTGAAATCCACGGAACAGTGTACAGGATGTAAGGGGAATGGAGCAACAGAGATTTCCTCTCCCCGCTTAAAGCGTACTGCTCTCATACTATAATATTGCCTGGTTTTGACATGCAACATCCCAAAAAACACACACTCACTCCTGCGTTTCTTCTCCATGCGTTTCTGTCTCTTCTCCTCTCTCCGTCGGGCCTCCTCTTCCTCCTGGTCTTGTCTACACTTGTGGAAGTTCTCCACCACCACACCGACAAACATGTTCAGTACAAAGAAGCTGACAATCAGCAGGAAGGAGATGAAGTACAGGAGCATCCAGGGATTATGATTCCTAATGGGCTACAAAGAGAGAAGACAAAGAGAGAGAGAAGGACAGTAGAAAAGGTGAAGAAGATAAAAGAGAGAAACTGTTCAGATATGATATGTGATGTTGACATTGTTCAGTTGAAAAGTTCTACCCTTCATAATAAATAACCATGTTTACATGCACAATAATTTTCTGATTAATGTCCTTATTAGTACAATGTGATTACAAAGTAATAACTATAATAAAATTACTTTTTCGTTAAACATTAATGTAACGGATTACATTTTAAATTCTTGTAATCAGATTACAGTTACTGACTTTCAGTTGTTACAAAAACATTACTCTGGTTAGACACATTACTAAAAACAATTATTTACTCAGAATACACAAGCCTTTTATATTTAATTTTTTCCAAAAGAGGTGTATACATGTAAACAGCATAGTTGGAATGAAGTATATTCTGAATAAAATCATGCTTTTCAGTATTTAATCTTGTTTTACAGCAAAAAAACAAACAAACCCTAAATGTCCTTAAAACTAAAAATTCAATTGAAAAGCAAAATTACATGAGAAACCTGTTTTCACAGAATATATCTTTAAAGGAATATTCTGGGTTCAGTACAACTTAAGCTCAATCGATAGCATTTGTGGTATAATGTTGATTACCACAAAAATTAATTTCGACTCTTTCCTCCTTTTCTTTAAAAAAAGCAAAAATCTGGGTTTCAGTGCACTTATTTCCTTTTTTTTTTTTTTTTTTTAGAATAGGAGGGATGAGTGGAAATTAATTTTTGTGGTAATCAACATTATGCCACAAATGCTATCGATTGAGCTTAAGTTGTATTGAACCTGTAATATTCCTTTAATTATATTTATTTTTCTTACCCTATTGGCAATATTTATAAGCATAAATCTAACTAAATTTAGTGAGTTTTAATGTCCAAACACAAACGCACACGCACGCACACACATGAACACGAACACACACACACATACACACGTTGGTGCAGCTATCCTTATGAGGACTCTCCATAGACATAATGATTTTTATACTGTACGAACTATAGATTATATCCCCTAACCTTAACCCCAAACCTAACCCTCACAAAAAACTTTCTGCATTTTTTACATAAAAAAAAACAAAAAACAGTTTAGTATGTTTAAGCGATTTGAATTATGGGGACACTAGAAATGTCCTCATAAACCACATTTATAGCATAATACCCTTGTAATTACCAGTTTGTAACCTAAACAAATGCCCTCGTAAACCACATAACACCCCCCCCCCCCCCACACACACACACACACACCCAGCTCCAAAAGTGAGTTTTGTAGTTAGCTTCACTATTCACAGTAGCCTGTGTATTGTAGCACTCATAATTACTTTCCATTTAACATGCACAAATATAATTGAATAATATTTCCATAGAGTGGATATTCCAAAATTTTTTTACATTACAAAGGATTCCTGTTAATACAGGCATATGTCAGATGTCTCATTCTGAATTCTAAAAATCAGAATATTAGCTTAATCGCGTTATGACAATCAGGATCATGCGTTCGCATATCACTAACATAATCAGAAATGTATCGAGTATCAGTGTGACTTGAATTCCCCATAAATATCAAAATGCAGAAACTGTTCAGATAAAAATAAGATTCTTTTTAAGAAGCATATCACAGGAAATGTGAAAGGAAGCAAATCTATAAAGGAATGGAAACATTGTATTTGTCATACTACATGGAATGCAATTGGTATTTGTCACCCCAAAATAGATGGGCTTTTGTAACAGACACTTTGCAAACCATTTAATGTAAGGCTGTGTTATTGTCTTTGGACTGAATGTACCGGAATGCGTGTGAGAGAGAGTGTGTAAGAACTCTCTGTGGAATCCAATGATGAATGCTCTGTCTCTCTTTCTCAAACTGCTCATTTTAAAGTCCACTATATTTTCTCTCTCTGTCTCTCCTTCTTTTCTCCACTCCAGAGCTGAATAAATTAGACATGTGCTTTACTTAAAACCCATCTGCTGCCTTTTGTGATTGTGTCACCTGAGAGCTACAGAAAAGAAAGAAGAAGAAGAAACAAAAATCGACACAACTGGTCTGGACAGATCCAGAGGATCTGTTTTCAAATTGTGTAAAGTTATCTGAAGAACGCACACACACACACACCTGTTGGTCCACGGCCACTGCATCTAAGCCATCATACATGATGTTGACCCAGCCGTCTTTTGAAGACAGGACAAATAATGACATCAGAGCCTGTGGAAACATTACACATCATAAATCTCTAACAAGTCAAAAAAGCTCATCTCCAAGTCTTTAAAGGGACAGTTCACATAAAAATGAAAATCCTCTCATCATTTACTCACCCTCATGCTATCCTAGATGTGTATGACTTTCTTTCTTCTGCTTAATGCAAACAAAGATTTTTAGAAGAATATCTCTGCTCTGTTGGTTCATTCAATGCAAGTGAATGGTGGCATGGATTTAACCACCGAAGTCATATGGATTACCTTTATGCTGCTTTTACTTGTTTTATTTTTGGAGCTTCAAATTTCTGGCCACCATTCACTTGCACTGAATGGACCAACAGATCTGAAATGTTCTTCTAATAAACCTTTGTGTTCAGCAGAGAAAAGAAAGTCATACACATCTGGGATGGCGTGAGGGTAAGTAAATAATGAGAGAATTACATTTTTTTGGTGAGCTATTCCTTTAAGATATTGACCTGGTCCCTCCTTCAGTTTAAGTACAAGGATTTTTCATCAAGTGAAAACTGTAAGTCCAATTGCTTAGAAAAGTAATAGCCCATCGCATAATTTGAGGCATCATTTATGTCCGTAGAACAAAACAGTGCAAGACGAGCAATAGTAATAGCAATGCTTGCCTTAACAAACATCACTTGTAATATTAGTGACACTATCAGTGTCAACAATATAAATATCTGTAAAATCAGCAAAAACTAAGAAAAAAAAACCAACAACACAATTTTGCTCAAATGGTTAATGAAGTCAGATGATCAAACTTACAAAAAGTACCATGGTGCAGGGTTCCCATACCTTTTGACTAATGAATTTACATGATAATTCCATAACTTTTCCTTTCGCTTAGACTACTGGATAAGGATATTTAAAAATAAATTATAGAGACCGCACTTACAAAGAGCAATTTCTAGCCAATGAAATGTTTTAGAACCGAGTATAACTTGAGAAATTTGTATTCACAATAGAAATTTCCATGACTTTTCCATAATCAATATTTTAAAACTTCTGATATTTCCAGGTTTTCCATGACTGTGGGAACCCTGGTGGTATTACCATGGTGTTTGTACTCTACCATAATAGTAATACCATGGTATTCCTTTGAAGTTACATACAATACCATTTAGATGACATGGATATGAATGTGGCAATCATTCAGTACCATGGTACCACTGAAATTAATGGTAATTAATGGTAATTTTGTAAAGTCAGTATTTGCTGACTTTTGCTGCACTGGTTACTAAGGGCAAAGTGAAGAATACATGTCATGTGTGTGTGTCCCACCTGACCCAGGTTATCAAAGTTGTACTTCCTGCGAACCCATCTGTAGTTCGCCTGCAGGCACTCCGATTTATTGGCAATATTTCTAGTGTCAAATCCTTCACAATGATAGAACTTCCCCTTAAAGAGCTGAGAGAAACATCTTGCAATTAGACATTACGTGAATAACTCATACGTTTATTACAAAGCAAACAACTTGGTTGAAAGCAAAACAGTAAAATGCACCACATGGATTTTCCACATCAATAATATAAACCAGATGGAAATGGAGAAGTTTACATGGCAAACAAAATATGGCTTTAAACAAGTAAACAACATATTCTGAATAAACATTTCAGACTTTTCAGAATTAGTGCCATTTTTCCAATAAAATTATCTAAACATCCTTAAACAAGATAAATTTATGTATTAAACAAAATTGCATGTGATATTAAGGCTTAATTTCACAGAATATATCTTGAATTACATTTATTTAAGAGTAAGAAAATTGTACAGAAAAGGATTCCCAATTGCCTGTACAAACTATTATTACTTTTTACTAGCCAATCTGCCTTAAGTTTATAGGCAAACCCATGCTACTTGCTACTGCTAGTCAGCCGTATTGGGGGAGGGGACATTCCCTTTCTAGACAGCATTTTATTAGACAGTTGTTTTACGCCCCTTCATACAAGATGAGTTATCACTTGTAAACTTTACAATTAAAATTTTAAATGAGTGCATCACATTAAGGTTTAGTTGTTCAATTTCACATGGTTTTAAACTAAAGTCGGGTGCACACTGTATGATTTTTCCAGGCCTTTACAATTGTTGCTTGTCAGATTGTATGATTGTACTTTGGTAAAAGCCATGGCACATTATGCAGCATTATGTCAGACTCTATGATACACATCGTAACCAAGACTTTAGTCCCAGTTGTCCAGACTGACAGCACTAACCAGCCATCGTTGGAGCAGTCACTCTGCATGATGGCAACCCAAAATTGGAGGCTTAGGCCACATCCACACTAATACCTTTTCATTTGTAAATGCATTGATTTAGCTGCATTTACACTTCTCATTCACACTAGATCGTGTTTTCCTCCATCAAAAATGGAGTGTTTCGAATACGCTCTCCATTACAGCATACTTTAGAAAATGATGATGTTAGAAAACTGAGTTTTCACATGAAGATTAGCTTGGATGTGGCTTAAAATTCATCATAAAGGCAATTAATCGGCTGTCTGCGAACAAGTCACACCAAGCAATCAAAGATTGACGATTTTGCAGACAATAGAAATATTTTATGATCCCTAAAATTTGTCTCAGATGGAAAAACGTGGCCAAAATAATACAGCGTCAATCTGGCTTGGAATAAAAGCCACAAAACTCAAATTTTTACGTCATGGGGCTTTAAATAATTTTTGACATACCACAATCAACACAAAGCAGCTAAATATGAGCAAGAGTGTGTTTATGTGCATGTTTACCTGAACTCCTAGAATGCCAAAGACAATGAAGAAAGCGCAACAGATCAACACAATATTTCCAATAGGTCGAAGAGATGTGATCAGTGTTTCAACAACCAGCTTTAGTCCGGGGGCCCTGCTTATGACCCTGATAATAAAATTGCACACACACACACACACACACACACACATACACACATGCACGCATTAATGCATATTTAGTGTTGCATCAATATCCTGTAGCATTGATACCATTCATCAAGAACGAGGCTGGTAAAACAGGGCTCAGTGTTGTGCAAAAAGCTGAAACAAGTAGATGAGATGTGCTCTAGTGTTAGCCTTGAACTCAATATGTCTGTCTGTTGAGTAGAATATATTTTTGCCTGAGAGCACCATGTTGTTCAATGTTGCGCCCAGCTGAACAGTTCCCTGAATCTAACTTGAGAGTAAATGTGATTTCAGCACCCTGGACAGCAACATTAGTACATTTAGGATTATTTCACCCAAAAATTAAAATTCTGCCATCAATTACAAACCCTCAAGTTGTTTTAAACTGATGTTATTATTTTTTGTGACCGACTGGCGTCAAACCTGGCATGATACTTTTTGAAGCGCTAGATTTGAAACTGCGCAAGTGCAAATGGGATTTAAAAGCTTTGGCAGAGGGCAAGATTTTCAGTTAATGAAGACTTCAATTTTGATTTAAATAATCCTTGCGCAAAGCTATTTTACAGCCCCAGATCTCATTAATTCTCATTCATTAAGCTCAGAGATTCTGCTAAACATCTGCTTTTATGTTACACGTAAAAAAATGCACATGGGGTTGGAACAACATTAGGTAAAAGAAATTTCCTTTTTTGTGTGACTATCCTTTTAAGAGTATAACAACAATCTTCAACAAAGGACTTCATGTACTTGTACACTGAATCCACACATACACACCTTCAAAAAGTCCTACCTCAAGGGTCTTAATGTTCTGAGTAGACGAAGCACTCGTAAGATTCCCAGAATTCTGTTCCCACCGGAGGAGGCTAGTGAGACCAGGATGTCCACTAAAGACACAAACACCAGCAGACCATCTAAAACATTCCAGCTGCTCTTCAGGTATGAGCCTGGACCAGCATACAGCCCAAGAGAAACCACCTATAATAACAACACCATAATAATCATAACCATCATCCTCACTGACATGTCATCAGCTTGTGTTATTATTAATAGTTTTTTGATCTATCTATCTATCTATCTATCTATCTATCTATCTATCTATCTATCTATCTGTCTATCTATCTATCTATCTATATATCCATCCATCCATCCATCCATCCATCTCTGTCTTGTAAAGGCAGCATAAAAGTCCATACGATCTCCCGTGGATTAATTCATGTCTTCTGAAGTGAAACGCTAGTTGTGTGTAAGACATTGAACAATATATAAAACTTTTGTTTTACTAAAAATGTAAGCTTTCGGCCAGCTCTTTGACCAGGGTGCATTTATGCAGCGATCTGAGCAAGGAGCTCAGTCTGAGGCATCTCCTCTATTCACCTGCATTCAAACCGATTCAAACAGCTCTCCTTGTTGGCTGTTCCAAGATGGCGCCACAGTTGATGTATCCAAACCAGCCAAATGAGGCATCTGTGTATGATTATCTATGCTCCTCTGTTGTAAACAACACTGCGCTTCCATATTTTTCTGTATTTTGCGTGTCAGTTCTCGCGTGAACTTTCCAACGCGCTTACGTCACGTGTGAGGCAGCGTGTATTCGACCCTCATGACTGAGCTGGGCGGAAGCAAAATGTTATAGTTAAAAAAAGTTTTAAATATTGATCTATTCCTTACACACACCTAGCATTTCGCTACAGAAGACATTGTTTAATCCAATGGAGTCGTATGGATTACTTTATTATGGCTATATTTGCTTTTTGGAGCTTCAAAAATTTGGCACCCATTCACTTGCATTGTATGGACCTACAGAGCTGAGATATTCTCAGAAAGTCATTCACATCTGGGATGGCATGAGGGTGAGTAAATGATGGAAGAATTTAAATTTTTGAGTGAACTATTCCTTTAAGTTAAAAAAAACCCCAACTCTAATATATATTCAGTAAATACATTTTCTATTAAGTTTCTACCTTCACAGTCATCTCTGCCACAAAGATCAAAGTGAAGATGTAGTTTGACACTTTAAGAAAAATCCGTTCCTGTAAAAATAAAAAAATAAAAAATAAAAATGCAATTTAAAATGATAACAAATGCACCAAAACATTTACACACAATAAATAGTAGCTTTCAATGTAATTTTTTTCAGTGTTATGTCATTTTCCTGCTAATGAGAAGTCAAACAACTGATGTGCAGAGTGGTTTCACACTCAAGGTTTAATGAATAATGTACTTTTGGAAAAGCAGAAAGATAATGTATTTTCACTGAAGTAGTATGCATGATGTTACAGTTTTACAGACAATATGTTTTGTGGTTAAGAAAATGTAGAAAGATCAGTACAACAAGCAAAAAGCACTTATTATTATTATTTATAAACATTATTATTTATTGAACATTGGCATCATTTTATAAAGCAACAAGCCACTCGAGACTGTGGGTTACAGTCTGCATTTTACCATGGTTAAGGGGTGTAAACAGTATAATTAATAATAAAGAATTTCTATTTACATTATATATTTAATATATATAACATAATAATTACATAATAATAAAAATAACATTTAATAATTATATTTTTATTTAAATTTGAATAAATAAATGTTAACAATAAAATTAAATACCTTTAAAAAAATCTACTAAATAAGAAATTATTAATAATAATGCATTTAAATTGTATTAAATAAAATGTATTAAAAAAAAATCTACCATCACAGAGTGTGTATTTCGGATATTATTATTTACTTTATATCGGTATAACAGTTTTGAACGAGGCTCATCCAATCAGATTTTAGAGTTGGTACTATTAGTTTATAATAGTAGTTTTAGTGCAGAGGCAGTATGAATATAATAGAATGGTGACATGTATAACTGTGGTATGATTATAGTTTTGAGAATAGTGGAATAATAAGAGAGTAAGTGTAGTGTTTACCGTGCTGTCAGGCTGGATGTCAGGTCTCTCTAGAGCGATTGTGATGCAGTTGAGAAAGATGAAGAACAGGACAATATGATCAAACATCTTATAAGTGATGACCCTCTGACAGCGCACACGGAACCTGCACAGACAGAGAGGAAGGGTTGCCACTGTGTGCGTGTAGTATGAGAATTTAATGATTTCATCATTAGAAGGATGATTTAATGATTCTCATCATTTACTCACCCTCATGCCATCCAGATGTGTATGAATTTCTTTCTTCAGCAGAACACAAACAAAGATTTTTAGAAGAATATTTCATCTGTCTAGGTCCATACAATGCAAGTGAATGGTTGCCAGACCTTTGAATCTCCAAAAAGCTTTGGCCCTTATCTATCATGGCCTCCTAATAATCTCCATCCCTGAATTGGCTACATCACTCTACTCTCCTCTCCACCAATAGCTGGTGTGTGGTGGGAGTTCTGGCACATTATGGCTGCCGTTGTATCATCCAGGTGGATGCTGCACACTGGTGGTGGTTGAAGAGATACCCCCCCATAATATGTAAAGTGCTTTGAGTGCCTAGAAAAGCGCTATGTAAATGCAAGGAATTATAAGGAATTACATAAAGGCAGCATTAAAGTAATCCATTCAACTCCAGTGTATTAATCAATGTCATCTGAAGCGATCCAATCAGTTTTGGATGAGAACAGACCAAAATGTAACTCCTTTTTCACTATAAATCTTGACAGCAGTCACCTTAGCAATTATGATTTCAAGCTGGATTTCACTTCCCATAGCACCATCTAGCAATCTGTGCATCCATAAAGCACTAGAAAGTGTAATCGAGCTTGAAATCATGATCGCCAAGAAAACTGGTGATGTTAAGATTTATAGTGCAAAAAGAGTTATATTTTGGTCTGTTCCCACCCTAAACCAATTGGATCACTTCAGAAGACATTGATTAAACTACTGAGGTCAAATGGATTACTTTACTGTTGCCTTTATGTTCTTTTTGGAGCTTCAAAGGCCTGGCCACCATTCACTTGCATTGAAATGGTCTTCCGAGCTAAAATATTGTTCTCAAAATCTTCATTTATGTTCAGCAGATGAAAGAAAGTCATACACATCTGGGATGGCATGAGGGTGAGTAAATGATAAGAGGATTTTCATTTTTTGGTGTACCATTCCTTTAAATGCAATGTGTGTATGTGTGTGTTTGACTGGTGTGGTGTGTTGGTTACTAACTTATTATGAGGGGAAAAAAGGAAGAGTGACCAGTCCTCATGATCTTTACACCACTGAGGTTTATACGGCTCCAACAGTCTCTTCAGAATGACACACCAACTCTGAAAAAACACAAACAATACCAGATGGAGAAATAAAATTGAGAAAATTAGTGACTGACTGATTTGAATTGAAAAGAGCATGCTGGCTTGTGTCTGATATAATGTCAATATATGAACACTTTGTTCCAAAACCTAATGATCTGCCTTGCTGTCTACTGACTACACTAGAAGCAGCCTTCTAAAGTAGCATGTAGAAATGACTGATCTGCAGGCCCAGACGAAAACTGCAGATTTATGCAGAATTGCAGTATCTGTAATTTACAAAATTTACACATTCATCACCACTTGCATGTTTTTAAATACATATTTTGGCTAATTTAATGACTCTTTCAGTTACAAACAAGAGTGTAGTACTCTCAGCTCTATTTAACACATTTTACTATGTTAAAATCTCTTCTGCAAAATTCCGGAGATTTTCCTTCAAAATTTGCACAGAAAATGTGAAAAAAGTCTGCAGATTCCATCTGGGCCTGCTGATCTGGAACGCTCTACATAGGCGGCAACACAGCACACAAATAGTCCGCAAGGGAGACTTCTATATTAAAATATATTTCATTTTTTAATATATATATATATTTATACCATGGGTCTGTTGAATGCTTGATTCTGATTGGTTGACAGATGTTCTAAGGTGTGCAATTATTTTCCAGTAAACGCACGGCTATGAAGTAGTTCCATGTATTGACCGCATAAAGATTCCATATCACTTCGTCAAATTATTTCAGTTATTTCAAAGAGCCATACAGGCTACCACAGCAAAATAACCAATACATACAAAGATACTGGCTAAGTACATCGGATAAGAATGACAATGTCTATAATATCCTAAATTTATTTCAACTTCGGTTGAAAACACACATACATATATGCATTACGCACACACTTACTCGCGAACGCTAACAGAGCCGTCATGTCAGTGCACACCTGCATCTCAGTTGGGTTGAAAACAGTTGTTAAGGTTTACAAAGGTAAAGCTATATACAAAAATGGCAACATTCGCTGCTGTTTAGAAGTGTGCTTAAACTTCCATCTTGGCGATTTTGAAGCAATGTTACTTCTGAAGAAAGTTGCAACATATAAAGGTAATCCCACAAGCGATCTCTCTCAGTTTCTGAATTTCCATCTTTCGCTCACTCACACACAAACTCACACACAAATGCACACACACATGCACAAACTAACTACCTTGTTACTCCAGTAAGTGCTTCAGTAAAGCAGCGCAAGCCTCGCAATCCTCCGTTGCTAGATCTAAAGTGGCATTTTCGAACTAGCAATGAAGGCTCAGACTGTATTCAGAGCAAGATGCTGAATCCGTGGTGGAAGAAAGTAGTTCCAATCACAAGAGCGTTTTAGGGATGAAAACCAGAAAATGTCTTGAGATAAAACTCTGAACCATGTCTTAAGCTGTGGTAACCGTGGTATAAACAGAATAATTTACTCCGGCCCGTTGAATTATTGAAAAGTAATGCACACCCAGGGTGTAATGCAAAGCATCGTGGCTGCAATCAAACCTCAGGTGTGCATTATTTTTCAATAATTCAAAGGCCCGTCGTCAATTATTCCTTACTGTCATGCCCTCATCAGCCTCTGCTCCCTCAATTCCATCTCACTCTCCTGAGTACTAATTACGTACACCTGTTCTCCATCAAGCCATCATCTGGAACACTATAAAGTCTCACCACAGTCTCATACTCTTTGTCTAGTCTCGTTTGGACCTCACCTTGTGTGTTCAGCTCTTCTCCAAGTGTTCTACTTGTGAGTTATTGATCTGTTGGATAAATATACCTCTGTTACTTACTAGTTTGATTTAACCTGTGTCATTCCCATGTTTTCTTTGTTCTATCTTTGAGTTGGTTAATAAACTGCATCTAGGTTCAAAACATTGTCTTAGCTGCATAACAGAAGACTAGACCTTGCTTCAGCCCCGGTTGTGCCCATTTCTGATCCACCGCTTCCCTTTGCTCTATATCCCAAGAACATCTGTCCTCTGGCTCCACCAAAGAGTTATTCTGGTGATGCGGAGGAGTGCAGCAGCTTCCTTCTCCAATGTTTGCTGGCGTATGAGTTGCAACCCCAATGCTTCCCTATGGATCACTTGAAGATCGCTTACATTATCTCGCTTCTCTCCGGAAAAGCTCTTCAATGGGGAAATGGCATTTGGACTCAGGGAGGTCCCGTTACACAGTCCATCGACGCCTTGACAGCCCATTTCCACGAGGTTTTCAAGTCTGATTCTGGAGTCTCCTATGCCAGTGAACAAGTGAACCGTTTTCAACAAGGAAAACTATCGGTTGCCTATTACGCCCTACGCTTCCGCATGCTTCCTGCCCACTCGTCCTTCTTCCTCAAAGCCCATCTGTTGCTTGGCCACTTCAGTTGAAAGTCCTCGCATTTCGACAGACACCTCCATCCCTTCTGTCTACCAAGACTATCTGCAAGTTTTCAGTGCACAAAGGGCCTCCCAACTTCCTCCACACTGTCCCTGGGACTGCGCCATAGATCTTCTCCCGGGCTCACCTCTTCCTAGAAGCAAAATGTATCCCTTATCATTTCCAGAGCAAAGAGCGATGGAGCAGAACGTGGAGGAAGCCCTGAAACAGGGCTATATTCGCCCATCTACTTCTCCGGCAACCTCAAGTTTTTTCTTTGTAGCCAAAAAGAATGGAGGTCCATGTATTGACTACCGTGCTCTATATAGTATCACCGTGAAGTTCCCTTACCCATTGCCTCTGGTTCCAGCTGCCCTAGAACTTCTCAGGGGGGCCAACATCTTCACAAAACTCGATCTTCGTAGTGCTTACAATCCAATCCGTATCTGTGAGGGTGACAAGTGGAAGACCGCGTTCATCACCTGCAGCGGCCACTATGAATATCAGGTTGTGCCGTATGGCCTGGTCAATGCCCCGTCTGTCTTTCAATCTTACATGAACGAGATCTTCCGAGATGTTCTCCACCGTTTTGTTCTGGTTTACATCAATGACATACTCATTAACTCAACGTCCATAGATGAACACATCCATCAAATAAGACTCATTCTACAATGCCACAGTGATCACAGTCTGTACTTGAAAGCTGAGAAGTGCCTCTTCCACCAGTCCTCCATTCAGTTCCTAGGATACATCATCAGCTCCAGCGGAGTTCAGATGGACACCTCCAAGGTACAAGCTGAAATGATTTGGCCCTAGCCTACCACCGTAAAAGAATTACAGAGGTTCCTCAGTTTTGCCAACTTCTATCAAAGGTTCATCCAGAACTTCAGCATGGTAGTCGCCCCTCTCACCAGTCTCCTCAGAGATAAACCCAAGATCCTCTCCTGGTCTCCACAAGCCACTAAAGCCTTCCAGCTTTTAAAGACTTCCTTCATGTCAGCGTCAATCCTCAAGCACCCCGACCCCGATATTCCCTTTGTGGTCGAAGTTGATGCATCAACCCCGGGGTAAGGCCGTGCTCTCCCAACTTCAGGGTACTCCTCCCAAATTGTTTCCATGCACATTCTACTCCAAGAAGCTATCTCCAGCTGAGACGAATTATGATGTTGGAAACAGGGAACTACTGGCCATCAAGCTGGTGCTCGAGGAGTGGTGCCACTGGCTGGAAGGCGCTCGCCACCCATTCACTGTCATTACTGACACTGCAATCTCGAATACCTACAATCCGCAAAATGCCTCAACCCACGGCAAGCAAGATGGGCACTATTCTTCACACGGTTTCATTTCACAGTCACCTATCGTCTTGGTTCAAAGAATACCAAAGCTGACACCCTTTCCCGGTTACACTCCCCTGACCAGACCACATCTGCACTGGAACCCATACTCCCCCCTTCACTATTTGTCAGTCCTATACAGTGGGATATTGACCAGCGTATCACCCAAGCAGCTTCCTCACAATCAGCACCAGCAGCCTGTCCACCTGGTATGACCTATGTTCCATCTGCACTCCGCACGACCCTCCTTAAGTGGCTCCACTATTCTCCTGGAACCTGGAATCTCCCATACCCTTGATCTAATAAAGAATATGTATTGGTGGCCGCAGCTCATCTGGGATGTTACCGATTTCGTTCACTCCTGTCTAGACTGTGCCATGGCTAAAGTACCCCGACACCTTCCAGCTGGCAAGCTTGTACCTCTTCCAGTCCTGCATCGTCCATGGTCCCACATTAGCGTGGACTTCATCACTGACCTTCCTCCTTCCCAGGGGTTCACTTGTGTCTTGGTAAATGTGGACCAGTTTTCTAAATTTTGCCAGCTGGTGCCCCTCAAGGGTCTTGACATGGCCATGAAAACTGCAGAGGTACTCTTCCAACATGTTTTCAGGAAATTTGGGATACCTGAAGATATAGTATCAGACAGGGGGCCCCAATTCATTTCAAGGGTATGGAAATCCTTCTTTAACCATCTAGGTGTCTCAATTAGTCTCTCCTCAGGTTACAACCCTCAGTCCAATGGCCAGACGGAGAGAAAGATCCAGGAGATAGGTCAGTATCTCCGTAACTACTATCATAACAACCAACAAGAGTGGAGCCGCTACCTACCCTGGGCTGAATATGCGCAGAACTCTCTCCGTCACCCATCCACTGGTCTTACCTCGTTTCAATGTGTCCTTGGCTATCAACCCCTGATGTTTCCCTGGTCTGTCATGCCCTCGTCAGTCTCTGCTCTCTCAATTCTATCTCACTCTCCTGAGTACTAATTATGTACACCTGTTCTCCATCAAGCCATCATCTAGAACACTCACCACAGTCTCATACTCTTTGTCTAGTCTCATTTGGACCTCACCATGTGTGTTCAGCTCTTCTCCAAGTGTTCTACTTGTGAGTTATTGATCTGTTGGATAAATATACCTCTGTTACTTACTAGTTTGATTTATCCCGTGTCATTCCCGTGTTTTCTTTTTCTAACTTTGATTTGGTTAATACACTGCATCTGGGTTCAAAACATTGTCTCAGCTGCATAACACTTACATATATATTTTTCTTTCTTTTTTTTATATTGAAATCAGAGTGAGTTTATTATTGATTGAGAAGACATCTCAAACTGGCCTAATAGACTATCTGCCAATTAATTTGTCTGGCCCATATACCTTGCTCGTTGGATATCGATAGTGCTATTGACCACAATCTACATAATGTAACCTATTTAAAAAATTATTAAAACTAGTGTACCACCTCCTCAAAGTCTTCATCCTCTACCCCTTGTGTGGATGGTTCAGGGCATGTAATGTTTGGAGAGGATGGATAACCCCCATCTAATCTGCCATTACACTCCAAATATGGGCGTGGAACCTGCAGTAGCTCTGGTAAATCAAACGACCCGAGACATGAGACTCCGCCCAGACTGCCAGACTTGCTGGATTTTCCATCATCTGATTGGTTGTCATCCATGCTGTCCTGTCCCGCCCCTGACAGCAGCGACTCACGCTCTCCCGACTGAGCACATCTGATCAGACTGGGGGCGTTGCCAAGACTGTTCCAACTGGAGCATCGGCTTCCCCAAAGGCTGGACTACAAAAGACACACACATGGTAGCTGATTATCATGGCATGCAACAAATGGCGTTATATGATAGAGTAATTAAAAATAAGCCACCAGAGGCCATGGTAAAATAACTAATGCACAGCATTGAGTGGCTTGTATAAAATGGCAGAAACAGCAAAATGATAAAAGACCCCGATGTTCAATAAATAATTACACTTATTAATAACAATTAAACAAAGTTAAAATGTAAGCTAAAAAGTTATTTCAAGGCTGTTAATAGTGTGGAAGTATTCTGTAGCAACTTCTGTGCAAAAATATAGAATTCAATTGATCGTCTATTTTACAACAGCTTCAAAAGTGTCTTATTTTATAGCTGGAACTATTAATTTTATAAAGTGTTTGTAAAAAACAACCTACAAGTCTAATGAGATACAAATAGGGCACAATAAAGCACAAACTCACAAAAAGTGATAATTCTAATATGATTTTTAAAATTAAAATATTAATTTAAAGAGAAATTGAATTTGAAATAAAATAGTTCTATATACTATGGACATACTGTAACTTGTGTGAACTACATAGGGCCCAACAGCAAACCCGCAGCTTGTGAGTAAAAGTAGCAAAGTGATGCGACACTGGTTTTTTTTTTTTTTGTTTGTTTTTTTACATCTAGTTATATCAAAGTGCATTTTTTAAGAAGACACAACTAAATTGTCCAGTCAGCTTAACATATTAGGTTGTTGTGATTATATCAACTTGTACTTAAGTTGAATCAACAAGTGTATTTGTCATCTCAACTCGCTTAACAAAGTTGTCTGAACAAAGACTTGCCAGCTCCCAGCATTCATTGCAGCATGAATAAATAATGAGGTTAGTGTAGTAGGCTTATTTTTTACTATTTGCAGACTTTATCTGTGCTGCTGTTGTAGTTTTTGTCATCACTGTTGATTAATAGTTGTGTGGTGATTTTAAGAGCTCATCTTTTACTTGATATTTGTTGAGTATCACCATTACTGAGGTTTGTGTATCAAGTGTTGACATCTATATGTGGCTCCAAATCAAGGCATTATGTGTGTGGTCTGTGTCTCTCAAGAAGAGACCATCCTGCGGTGCAAAACTTGCAGGGTTTACTTGACAATTAAAGAGGTTATAACATGAGGAATCAAATTTTCATTGATCTTATGACATATAAGATGTCATTGAACTGAAAACATCCTCCTTAATAGAAAAAGAGCATTTATTTAAACCAGACTCTAGGAACGTCCCGTTTAGAATATGTGGAACTTGTGCCATCACAAGGACTAAACACATCTGCATAGGACTGCCTCCAGCAAGACATCAACTCCTATTTTTCCATCATTGCACCCTTGGCCCCACCCACTGGAGCTCAGACAGTCAGTCGCAGGTGAAGAGGACAGACAGGGCCTGTCATGGGAAATTCATCCAAAGGAGACTTACACAGGACACCTTCATGTGCCTATCTGAATTTAAATGTCTTTATATACCATAAACCTGCACTATCATACATCTCGCGCCACTTTTAAAAGATGCGATGTCAAATTATTACTCTAAAAAAGAAACCCCCATCCTGTTTCATCTTGCTGTTTGCTCTCTTGTTGTTGTGCTGCTTTGAAGGCGTCCTGGACCATTTTGGCACCCATCTGTGCTAATTTTAATTGTTAGTCTTTTGTTATGACATCTTTGATCTTTATGATGCGTTTCCGGTGATGTGCGCAGCATTTTAAGAGCGGTACAATTGCAACTTTTAAAAACGTGTCTCATTCTGCTGTGGCCACTGACTGGGAGAAACACATTCAGTTGTGTGTGTAAACAAACATGGAAGATGTGTGAGATGTCGCTCCTGTGAAGACCAGGCTCTCTGTTTTGGCCAGTTGAAACTGTTGAATCCAGTTGAAGCACCCCAACATCACCGAGGATTGTATTACGTTTTGCGTATTCAGAACATTTCAGAGTGGACTGCTTGTGAACCAGTCACGATATGATTCAAGCTTTGCAAAGGAACTGTTATTGAAAGATGGGGCAGTTAAAACACTATTGGACTGCAAAACTGTAAGTAAACAATTTCATTCATGAATATTTCATATGTCATGACTGCTTGTTTATGGTGCTGCTTGATTAAAATGTTTAATATATTCAGATGACATGTGTTGGGTGTACATTGTGTTAAACTGAAATGTAGTTTTATAATGTTGTGTGGAACTTGTTCATTTTCTTCGGACTGAGTTTCAAATATGGCTGAATTTGAGGGGCTGCACAATGCCAATCATAACAGTGGGCATTTACACTGAAGTCTTAAAGGGCCAGAGAGCTTGAACCCAAGTTTTTCAGACAGAGAGCCAGAGACAATTATTACATATGACTAAATAATGACTGTTTTGGCGCAGAAAAAACTATACTAACATGATAAACGGACCTCAGGGAATATAATACAATTATTTTAAAGAAGAGCTTGTCATGAACCCTTTAAATTTGGTTCACTGCACACTAACTTTACAGCAGCAGGATCTAAAGTGAAGTTGTTTTAACAACATCCAATTTAAGTTAAGCTAAATAGACTGATTAAGTTTAGCGAAGTAATCAGAAGTTTTCACAACTACATTCAATCAGTTCAGATTACTTTTTAATTTGTGAGATAAACGTATCAAATTAAGTCAGTTGAACTAAAAAAAAAACATGCAAAAAAAAAAAAAAGCACTAAATATAATCAGTTGACTCAACAAAACATTTTTTACCATGTACTCATTTCATATGCAAAGATAACATTTACATACTGTAGAAGTCTTAAAGGCATAGAAGCAAAAAAGTGCTGTTCAATAAGGGTCAGAGAGAGGGTGGAAAATGGTCATGAAAACTAATTTCCCATTGTTTTTGGCACAGAAAAAAACTTGCCAAATATTATAAATGGACCTCAGGGAGAAAAATAAAATGATTGAAAAAAAATGTATATGCTATAATACTGTATGACTCCTTTAAACTCTATTTAACTTGCTTTGAAAATACTTGTATTTGTGTGGGTCAGGGACGCCAGAACCACTTTTAGCCCACATCTTCGTCGGGTGAAAGTAAAATCTGTAACCTATCTCTGATGGCTCGAATTAAAAGCAAACTTCCTATAAAGGCTATATTTCGCTAAAGTTTTAGCACCTCATATTATTTCAAACAGACAAAAATGCCTTTAAATATGTGAGGAATTCAGACAACGTGTGGTGCTGAATCGCTACGTATCTAACATTTAAAAGCAAACTTGGAGTTTGAGATAATGTCTTCTGGCAGCAGTAAGGATGAAATTATGAAATAAATTATGACAAATGTTAATTTGTGTTTGCAAGTTGAGTGAAAACATCATTTAAATCACTGCTTTCAGGAGACTGAACTTGCATTTATATAGCAAAAAGCCAATCAATGCACTATTAATATTTCCAAAGATTTAAATACTCTAATTGTTTTAGTGCATTTTTTTCTAATCATATCTCAATCAATTATTACATTGTTGTTAAATTGTTGTGTAGGGGACTACAGGTGTAAACCAACCCCTTCAGTTGTGTTTACCACTCACCAGGGATCTCTGGTCATGGGGCTCAGTGGAGGTGTTGCTGTTGCGACGTGATTGGCTGTAGATGTGTGACACTTCAGTTCTGGTCGTGGCATTGGGTTGTGTGTGTGTCATGTGAGGTGGCATTGATGCCCGGGGTTCCAGGTATCCATTGGAGATGGGCATTAATGTCTGCATTTTCATTTCTGATCCAAATACCAACAAGAGGTCATACATCAAATAACAAAGCACACAAATAAGCACAGTTGACATTAAATAGTTTTTTGGAAGTCAACATGTGTGACATTCTATACTCCTTCTGAAATTATTTAGAAAATTATTCAATCATTATTACCTCATATTAATTAAGAGACTACGTGCAATTTGTGTGCATTAAAAATAAATGTATAACACCACAGGACCATTTAAATTAAACTAATGAAGGGAAAAAAGTTTTTTTGAATAATGTATAAGAAATGGTGACAAGCTACAGTACCAAAGACACTTCAAACATTCAAATAAACACACACACACACACACACACACACACACACACACTACACACACACACATACACACACCCACACCTGAGTTCAGAAGTTCTCTCAATTTGTCCTCATCACCATAGTCAGACGACATGTCATCATCGCTGTCTGATCTGCTAGCATCACCCTGAGAGAGAGAAAGAGAGAAAGAATGAGAGAGATTTGACATTTCAAGGTGGAAATCCAGAATTCATAATAATGAACGGAGATTATGTTAACACATACACCCCAGTACAAGGCCAGTAGTAATAAAAATCTATTTTAAACACAATTCTTTTTGATCTTTCAAGGGTCTCTAACTCTCTGCCTTCTTATTTTATGGTTAGTTATCCAATTTTGGATTTCGCTCTTGTCCTATTTTCTGTCGAGTCATTGAACTTGCCCTGTTAGGCCACTCCCATACATTACTTCCATAACGTGATGCATTTTCAAGTGAAACAGGATATTCAATAGGGGAAAAGCCATTTTCCACCATATGATAAATTTTGGTAAGAAACACCTTGAAATATAAGTAATTTTTCAGCAAAAATGTTGACATCAGTTGTGCGCTCATGAGCACTATGAGCTTCTCTCATGTACTCATGAACGCACAACGGACGTCAAGATTTTCAAAAAAAAAAAAAAAAAGAAAGAAAAAAAATTTAATTACAGGGTATTTCCCACCAAAACCTATCATATGTCTTCCAAAGACTTGGAATATGATCCACAAGCCGCATTAAATACTTTTATGACACTTCTGGGTCTTTATTTTTGGGATTTCTATTCTGATACTTTTAAGCTTTACAATGAAGCACTATCCACTACCAATTTAAAAACTGGCTATTATATTAATTTAAACATCTAATTTTATGTTCTGCAAAAGAAAGAAGGTCATATGGGTTTGGAACAACATGAGAGTGAGTAAATTATGACAGATACTGGAAAAGTGGGACAATTTGGATTGTTTTTTACAACAAAATCTCCTTTTGGTATTATTAGAAAGACAGAAATAGGAAATAGGCAGAATGAAGCAAAGAGGGTTTGAATCAGAATCGCTGAAATTCAGCAGAGTAACAACTGGATAAGTGTGTGTGTATGTGTACTCATGTATTGTTTGAGAAGGTAAAGTGTCCAGTGTCTATGTGTGTGATATTATCTAGCAGACAAGAGAGAGAGGGAGAGAGAGAGAGAGAGATAAAAGACAGAACAACAGAAAGGTTTGAGTGAAAGTGTTTTCCTATCAAACACATAGTCACCCCAGCTGCAATCAGGCTCTGCGCCAATGTGTGTGCTTATACACTACAGATGAGTCTAATCTACATGAAAATTACACACACAAACCAAACATACACAGATCCGCACAATCAATCTCTTTGATGTGACACAAAATAAATAAATAAATAAAAGAAACAGGAACACGCTATTCTTTATTTCTATGTTCACTAATGGAAATCCCTTATTCAAGGCATACATAATAGCTACAGTGCTATGCAGTGCAATAATTGTGTTACAATGCTATAATTCCAGTTCTCTGATAGCGCCTTACTCTTAACATGAAAATTTCCCTCTTGAAAACCTGGTTAAGTGCAATTTGGATGCATGTAATTCAGTCTTGTAGAGGATTTGCACTTATGTTGGAAGCCAAGAAGAGGAAATCGTTTCAGCTGTTAGTTTAAGTGGCCCCAAGACACTTAAGTCACACTTAAAAATATATAAATGCCATTGCAATAGATAACAAAATATCAAAGCAAGTGGCATTTCCTGTAAAGAAAGATAGCACATGCACACTTTTCAAGCAAAGCATTTTATAAACACAAGTGCGTTCTGTTTTAAATAATTAAACAAATAGATATACTTTTCAAAATGAAGACAAAAAACAAAACATTTTTGGACACTTTTTGGTCGTCAAATGTTAGTGGAACAGGTCCATAGCAGTTGATGTGAGGAGGTTCCTCTGATAGGACACTTCCTTGGGGCCAGTTGCTTAAAAATAATTACAAAAATGGCTCTGATATTTTGTTATCTATAAAATGAAATTCATACTTTTATTTTTTTTAGATGGCTCAAAGGGATAGTTCACCCCAAAATGAAAATTGTCCTATCATTTACTCACCCTCATGCCATCCCAGATGTGTATGACTTCCTTTCTTCTGCTGAATACAAATGAAGATTTTTAGAATAATATCTCAGCCCTGTAGGTACTCACAATGCACGTGAATGAGTACCAAAACTTTGAAGCTCCAAAATGCACATAAACACAGCATAAATGTAATCCATAAGATTCCAGTGGTTAAATCCATATCTTCTGAAGTGATATGATAGGTGTGGGTGAGAAACGGTTCAATATTTAAGTCCTTTTTCTTCTGATTTTGGTTATTTGCATTCTTCGTGCCTATCATCCCCTACTGGGCAGGGAGGAGAATTTATGGTAAAAACTGACCTAAATATTGATCTGTTTCTCACCCACACCTATCATATCACTTCATAATATATTGATTTAAACACTAGAGTCTTATAGATTACTTTTATGCTGCCTTTATGGAGCTTAACATTTTTATCACCCATTCACTTGCATTGTATAGACCTACAGAGCTGAGATATTCTTCTAAAAATCTTCATTTCTGTTCTGCTGAAGAAAGAAAGTCATACACATCTGAGATGGCACTAGGGTGAGTAAATGATGAGAGAATGTTCATTTTTGAGTGTCCAAATACATTTTGGGGCCACTGTTTATTGTTGCTTATGGTGATGCTCTTGCTGATTAGAATATATTTGGTCTCGTGTCCTGGTCAATGTACAGTAAGTTAGCATTAGCATTCATACAGTGTGTTGTTGAAAAAGCCCTTTTTATTGAAAGTGGTATATAATGATTAAATATAAACATGATCCCCTTGTCTGACCTCTGACCTCTTACCTCAGCCTGGAAGCCCTCTACTAAGATGGCAACCAGTAAGTTAAAGAGGACATAATTTCCAAAGGTCATCAGGGCCACAAAGTACAAAGCTGCCAAGGGAGAAGTGGAGGCCATGCCATAATACAGAACCACGTTCCAGTCCTCCTGCGTCAAGATCTGTGGAGAGACACACAATAGAGATAGAGATGAGGATTGTAAGCAATTATACTGATTCCTGGAGTTTTCTTTGAGGCACATTTCACAGACAAATTTCACATTTTATATTATTTATTTACATTGAGTGTATGCATCTATGCTTGAATTGTTTAATTGGTTTAATTGGTCATCAGTTTTTACTTAATATTGATGGACAAAAACAATCACTTAAATGCTGTGAATATCTTCAAATTGATTTTATTTGTATTTACATTTACAATATGTAATTTTATATATTTTTTTAATATTTATATTATTTGTATTTTGTTTGTCACATGCTGTTACACCTGTATGTTTACAACATACCTTAAAGTAAACTATAGTTTTTACTTAATGACTGGTAGATTAACACTAATAGAAATTTATATTTGGTGGTGATCAATATTAACAGGAGACCAAACCAAATAACTGAAACTGTAGTTAAAATAGTGATTATAGGTACTTTTATTATAGGAACACAATTTTCTGGCCTAAGTTCGAGAAAAGTACCATATTATTTTTGATATTATTAAGAATACCTAAGAGTTACTTGAAAGTATGTTGATAAACTGAAGTTCAGTCATGAAAACTATCTAAAAGATTATGTGTGTATGACATATTGATAAGATTTTGGTCTTGGAGCACTAGATCTGCTATGCTGCTGCTGCTGCAGAGCAAGTACTGAGACTTACTTCTGCTAGAAAATACACATACTGACATATACAAACATACTGAGTTAGCATGTGGACATGCTGCTGCTGCCGCACAATTAGACAAAATGTAAGACATGCTACAATGAGCGTGTAGGACATGCTGCTGTACAAACAGACATAAAAACAATCATAATGTAGCAGATCTAGACATGTGTAGCTGGGGTGGAGGTGGGTTTCAGAGAAAAACTCTCGCAGCGTGCTGCAGTCAAGCCAGCTTATCTGCAAAACTGAGCAATTTAAATGTTAGACAAAGAGAGACGCAAGTTGATTGGCTACCCGACAGTATGGTAAGGGACCAATCAGCTTACACCATGTGAGCCAATTGGCTAACAGATGACAAGTTCAAAGAACCTATCAGCTTGTGTAACATAGAGTTTCATGTCTGAAATTTGCAAATTTCTAAAAAAATTTGTCTCATTAAGCATTCTAGTATAAATACAAAGAACTTTGTTTAGGTTTTTTTCCTTCACCCCAGCATATTTCATACATATATCCACTGAAGAACCCAAACAATCCCCTCTCTCTAGCTCTTCCTCTAGACTGATTTAGACCAGATGAAAACCAGCAAGTACTGCCTGGAGTTTATATTTCTCTTACAAACACGCACACACACAAACGCACTTCCACACAGACAGAAATAGAGATTAGGGAAATTAAAGGCTCCCAGTGCCCAAGAAACCTTGACTCTGTGGCTTCCTTCAGGGCCTGGATTTAATATGGCACCATATCAGTATTTGCACAAGTGTCGGCCCCGGTGACCTCATCATACTGCCCAATACTACAGGGAGAGGGCTTGATGACCTCATCATGTCTGCAATAAAATGGGCAGACTTTGATGACCTCAGCAATTTTAACTCTGACACAACTTGTAGAAGTTTGGATAATCCCAGTCTTAAAAGTGCGACTGACACACACACACACACACACACACACACACAAACTTTAGCCTGACTCTTTAGACTACCTAACAGACAGATCTGACTGCAAGCAAATTTTAGAAAATAGCGTTATTATTATGTATTTATTTACTTTTCTTTGCTGTCATGTGCAGTGATGCCCCATGGTGATGTTATATCTAGAACAAAGTATATGGCTATGTTCACACAGCAGCAAAATACATTTCTCAGTACTGTTTGGATTGCTAAATCCAGTTCTGTTAATACACTATTTGGTTATGAAAATGAATGACAACCGTATTCTATAAACAAAGTAAATACCTTAAAGGGATAGTTCATCCAAAAAATAATGACAAAATTTGCATTTTTCCTTTAAAACGTTTGTCGATCCCAAACACTGACTGTGTGAACATAGCCTTTAAGGTTTGCTTGAATCCTGTACATGCAATGAATTACACGTAACATTTTCTTAATTTTAATATAAATGTAAAACTTTAAAATAGCTGTTATGTCACTGAGCATTTGTTCTGCCAAGCAATGATTTGTTAAGTTCATTTAGACAGGCAAAATACCTACAATCCCTTGCCTCAGCATTTCTACAAAATGCTGCTCTTCCAACTTTAAATGCTCACTTCTTAATCAAAACTTGTCTCCAAAGAATAAAATACCTTTTTTAAAAAAAACATCTGGACTTTAAACATGCAAGGCACTGTAAGTTCACTTGAAAGTTTGTTTGTTTTTTTTTACACTAAAGTAACCACCTGACTCCTGGTGGTCAGCAACATTTGGGGATTTTAGGAACAGCACGATCAAAAATTATGATGTTATGATGTATGATGCATAATGTTTCATCTTTCTCTGAAGAGGAAATTTACATTATTAAGCAATAACAAATAGTCCACAAATAACTTCTACCTAATACAGTAACATCTTATGAAGTACATTCAGTCCTTAAGCGTATCTGCAGAGATTTGCTTATTTAAACACATAAACTGCGTGGATATATTTTGCTGACCTGAAACACAGTGACGATGGCCCAGAGGAGTGAGTCAAAGTTCTTTCTGTCTGAGACTGTGTCTCCATTCTCCAAACGCAGGGTGAACTTACACCCAAACAGGTGCATCCCCAATATACTGAAACACAGAAGACAAGCGAAAGAGAAACAGAAATCAGAGAGACAGAGAGGATATAAGGGAAAAGCATAAAAAACGAAACATTTAATTAATTTCATGCAAGAATATCAGGCTCATTCTCATGAAATAGTGCCATTTGTGTGACCATGACTTACTACTGATATAATTAAAAAGATACAGAATTTTGACTGTGCATTTCCATATAGTCATTTAACAGACTGTATTGTTCCATCAAACGAGGAACATAAGCAATTCGTCAGACTTTCTCACATTATTTGAAAGACTTGACTCTGTTTATTCATTGTGTAAAGCAATTTTTATAAAAATTTTTTTTTTTTTTACAATAAATCATTTATTTTGATGATTTTTAATCAGAATATAAGTCAATTTGCATGTCATTTATCACCTTTACATTTTAACGGGTTATATATGATAAAATAAAAACAGAAATAAAATTCTACCTAAACTTTTATTTAAATTAAAATATCATGCTTTCACTAAAATGCTAATAGAGTACTTTCCATTTATGGCCATAATTATTATTATTATTATTATTATTATTATTATTATTATTTTCCAAAATGGTTGTATTTATTTATGCCCAAGTGTTTACACATGAATATCCATGATATCTAATTTCCCTAGTATCTATTCAGAAAATAAGTATATTATCCAAAGTATATTATATGAATTCCAAAATAATTTAGGGCTCTATGGTTAGTAAAATTAACTAACTATTGGTACTTTGCAAGGCCGAAACCACATATTTAGGATTGGGGATAATCATTTTAAATAATAGTTTAACCAAAAATTCTGTCATTACTGACGTACCCTTGTCGCTATGTCATTCCAAACCCTGACATTCTTTCTACTGCAGATTTCCATACAATCTGCATGTACTGCCTCATTCAAAAGCACCCAAAACGATCATAAAAGTATTACCTAAAGACTCATGTGTCAAATTCTAAGTCCTCTGAAGACTCACTTTGTATGATAAATAGACCAACATTTAGGTTATTATTCACTCTCAAATCAAATCAAATCAAATAATATGATAAAATAGTAAAATAATTACTAAACTCTGTAAATCAAATATGTCAACACGGCGATACCATCAAACCTCATTGGTTATTGTGTTGTTACGTCGGGTCATAAGACGCGGAAGAATCACTAAATACGTTTCCATCCAAGGAAATATAGCTGATGGAAACGCAAATTATCGCTAAAATTTCACAAGTGTCGTTATAATATTCTTCTATTTAACTCTAGCGCATAAACTCTATGTCGATACTTCAAATGTCACGAAAAACAGGTTTGGAAACACTTTAGTCGAGAAAATTGGCATTAACGCAAAAATGTAGTGTCACATGACAGAATTTACCCCAATCTTTAGCCTGTGTTACTCATGACGATAGTATACATTCTTGAAAGACAATTTATTGTACATGATTATGGATTGATCTTAATGGCATATAGATCTGATGCTGAAAATATGACACTTCCAGAAGTGCCAACACAAATATCTCGTATCATGCACATTGACAAGTGCACAGAGGACTAATGAATGGCCACTTTTTGTGATTAAATTAATCGTGGTAGCTGTCTGTTTATTTATTAAAGTTGCTTTTCCACACCATTCAAAATAACAGACGTAACCCACAATACAAAAAATATATCATTTCTATGCACAAAGATGTTTTAAATTAAAAATAAATACACAGTACTAGGAGAAAAGCATCAGTGTGCTTTTTTTTGGAACGCTAACATATAGCCCGATTCTATAAAATGATTGTTTATACTTTTGAAAAATGCTGGCAAAATTCCCTGTATTAAATTAGGCTAAATAAATTACCAAATGAATAAAGCATTAAATAAAATAATTAATTACCAAACAAAAAAATAATTTTTTTAGACCTATATAATTGCCGTTTCTTTACACAAACTTAAAGCCTTACCCTGTTCTGTAGATGAAAAAAGTTGGCTGAATGATATTCTCAGAATGTTCTACACTTCAAGACTATAAACTATCAGAACTATTTGTCCAATGCGGAGTTCACTTTCAGAAAACGAGATTTTGAACATTTTAAAACTTTTAAATATTTTAAATCTAACCCTCTTTACCTCAGATTGCATTTGCTGAGCTTCTTCAGAAAATGTAAATTGCATTATGAAGCTAAAATTAATTTTAGATGACAATCAAGTTCAGTTGATCGTTAAAAGTTGCTGGACAAATATGTGGGAAATAATGCAGTTGTGATGGCGATGCTTTAGATTAGATGATTGTTCAAAATAGCCTATTTAATATAAGGAATGTATCATATGTAAACCCTGATATTAAACCACATCAGTTTTTCTTTAATAGCTGTGCACACAGCATATACACATCAATGGATGGTCCTTATACTAAGACCGAAAGTTTCCCCCACTACTTGGTGCAGGTTGCCAGCTTGAGCAGGGCCATGATGATTCGCTTTCAGGTCGGAACCGGTGGCAACTTACGATTGGCGCAACATCAGGACTAGTATTACAGTCCTATCAGTCCTATGCAATTCCTCATCTTCTGATTGTATTTATTTGTGAAATTAAAATGACAGTAGCTGGCTAATTTCAATGAATTTTCTCAATATTCTCCCCATTTTACCCAAATAAATTAGGTACATCTGAGAGGTGAAAAGTACACAATTAGCGATATACACACATTTCTGTATGGAAACGGCTTAAGGGCAGATTTATTTTGCGACAAACCAAAACTTATGCGACAAAGTGTTTTTTTTTAAGCATAACGTCATCACGCACACCATTTTTAGGCAGAAGAATTTCCCAAACATTTTTTACGCATTTTCACTTTGTTGATAACAAAATAGCAGGAAAAGTGGGTGGAAACTAGGCTAATGAGGTTTGATGTTATTGACGTGTTGCAATGTTTGTAATTTATTAAAGGAATATTCCGGGTTTATTACAAAATAAGCTCAATCGACAGCATTTCCAGCATAATGTTGATTACACCAAAAAAATTATTTCAATTCGCACCTTAAAAAAAGAAAAATTGGTTACAGTACCCCACTTACAATGGAAGTGAATGGAGCCAATTTTTTGGAGGGTTTAAAGGCAGAAAAGTAAAGCCTAGAATTTGATAAAATCACTTACTGTATATTAATTCTTCTCTTAAAACTGTAAAGTTGCTTTAAACGTCGTTTTCCCAGTCTTTTTAGGGTTTACGCTACGTTGCCTTGGCAACGATGTTGTAAAATTGGATAAAACTTTAAACAGAAAAGGTTAGTATGCGAATTTATCACACTAAAATCATGCTAACACACATTTTGTTTATGTCTTATGGCTATACTTTCTTTCCACGTTTACGGATTGGCTCCATTCACTTTTATTGTAAGTGCCTCACGGTAACCCAGATTTGGGCTTTTTTTACAGAAAAGGAGGGACAAGTCGACATAAATTTTTGTGGCAATCAACATTATGCCACAAATGTTGTCAGATTGAGCTTAACTTGTATTAAACCTGGAATATTCCTTTAATGATTTGATTTGAGAGTAAATAATGATTTAAGTTTTAGTCTGTTCATCATACAAAGTGATTGTATGTATCCAGAAAAAATTTGGAATATGACACACAGGTTGCATGTCACTTTATGACACTTATGGATGCTTTAAGCTTTAAAGGGGGTCACTATCAAAGGGACAGACCTGAAGATGAAGATGAAGAGCATCAGCAGCATGCAGAAAGTGGCTACATTGTCCATAGTCTTCATTAGCACCACCAGCTGCCTGCGCAGAGCAGGGAGGAACCGTACCAGCTTCAGAACCCTCAGCAGACGGAACGTCCGTAAAACCGAAAACCCTCCGTCCGCTTGTCCAACGATCTCCCATACACTGTACAGACCACCAGACAGAAGATTTCAAAGCACACCTTGAATTAAAGCTGAAGTATGTAATTTCTGCACCCCTAGCGCCACCGAATGGAAGTGTAAAAATAAACAACATTTTCAAAACAGTTTTCTGAAAACGCCCCTCATCTGCTGTTGTTTGAACTGTCAGATAGTCCCGCCCCTAACTCACACCATTGGTTGAGGAACAATGTTGGGGCGGGTCTAAGCAGGTCACTCTAAACAAACACAGGAATTTTATAGTGCAGAGACAAAGTGTTTACAGTTTTTGAGAAAATGAACCTCTGAATGACTTGTAGTTGTCTCTGCATATTAAGCTGGGATAGAAGGATGTATTTTAACACTGAAAATGTTACATGTTTCAGCTTTTAAAACATAAAATGCATTAAACAGAATGGAAGAGAACAGCATATACCTAATGATAACAATGATCCCATCAAAACTGTTGTAGGGGTTGCTGATGTAGTCGAACAGACCACAGGCCGAAAGCTTGAGGAGCATCTCTAATGCAAACAAACTAGTGAAGACAATATTACTGATCTCCAGCACATCTGTCAACTCATCCGGCTAAAGGAAAGAAAGAGAAAGAGAGCATAAAATATTCCTCTTTCATGTAATTACACAAAATTCATGTAAATACACCTATCAGGCTGTAAAACCTCTTTCGTTTTACTATTGGAACTTTTATTTTTATGAATGTATCCTTGCCAGGTCTGTCCGGTGTATCTATTTATACAACCATGTGAGTACAAAATCAACTGTGCAATTAAAATCAGTGTAATTTAATTAACATTGCTTAAGTTATTCAAACTGACACTTTTGGTGGAAACCTTAGAGGAGGATTTGAAGCACACAAACACTGTTTTCACTGTCATGACATAATATTTATATTCTTCCTCTTTCTCTCCCTGTGGCTTTGTTTCTTGCCGATTAAGAGCTGGTGAGCTGTCTTATTAACTGTGTCTACTGTAATGTAAATAATCATTTCCCTGGCAACAGAGTGAATGTCCTCTGCCTCAAACTGGTTCATCTCAGACTCTCACTGTCTCTCTCAGACATACACAGAGACACAAACTAATCCTAACCAAGGGGGTTAATTAAATGCAATATGAGCTACCAGCACCCGTAGTAGTATCACACCTTATACACAATGGTGTGTGTTCATGTTGTGTTACAATATGTCACACTGTAAAAAGTGTTAATGTGCAGTTGTTACCTTAAAGAGAGATTTCTCCCTCATCTGACCCTTAGTCATTTTAATCATTTTTCACACTCTCACTTTTTTTATTTAACTGTCAACTAGCAATGTCTAAAAGTGTATGTACATGCATCACAGGATATTTATGAAATGGAAATATCAACCACAGTGTTATTTCCAGCATATCTCAAATTCTGTATTATGTTTAAAGCAATTCTATGGAAATGACGGTGATGAAAATGACATTTAAAAAAATAAAATAAAATTGCTGACTGCTTTGCCTTGCTAAGGCTAATTTCATAGCTAACATTGTATGTATCCTAATGGAGGGGTGGATTTACCCCTGCCTCTTTAGCTTATTGATTAGTTGAATACATTTACTAGCAATTGTTGTAATCAAAAGGTAATCAAAGCGCTTTTACTCATGAGCATTTATTCCGGATATGTTATAATTATGAATGTTACAGGTCATTTGTGTATTTGACCTCTGAGGTGTGACTGAGGGTCTGACCCATGTCAGGAATGCAGTTAACAGTGCTTTCTCATTTAGCCTGGCTCCCAGAGAACAAGTATACAACTGGATAAGGCCTGAGTCCCAGTGAGTGTGTCTCAACCTTGAGAGAAAAGATAGCTTATGTTGTGTTCTGTCTAATGATGTCATTGGAGGTATTTTTTTTGTAGTTTTGAGAATCATGTGACTATATCAGAAGAACTGGATGCCAGTTTATCTAAAGAGAACACTCACCTCTGACCCATTTCTGCTTACCAACTTGACTTAGCGTTTTAAAAATATAATCTTTTGAATGATTGCGGCATGTCTGTAAGATTTCTAGAATTGTCTGTACTGTTCACCTATCAGATCTCTGTACTTGTAAGAGATGATGGCAATTCATTTGCATATGCCTATAATTACTGTTGTTTTTGTAATCTAAGTTAGTTTGAGGTTAGATCCTCAACTCATTTTCTGTTTCTGTCCTTTGCCTTTGGAAATGTGGAGAACTTTGTCTTCAGTAATCTCTCTCTCTATTTATTGAAACTTCAACTTTGACTCCTGGTCATCATTGTACATGCTGGTCTCTTTACCTCATAACTGTATTTCCTTACACTAAATACACTAAATTAAATAACATGTTCACACTTTTTGCCAAAATTGGGCAAAATTACAGATTTATTGGAACTGATGCTCAATAAAAATACTGCTCACAAGTGATATTTACCTTGATTTTTCTTGGTTTACTTCAAATATTATTTGTAGAGGTTGACTGATAATGGATTTTGCCGATGCCAATAACTAAGGTGATGGAAAAGGCCGATAACCGATTAATCGGCCAATAGTTTTAAAATGTATTTATAGAATTTAGAGTCTTTCCTTACTCTGACAGGCACAGACATTGAGGTTACAAGAGTCCAAAATTAACAAAATATCAGCTGCAGTTTATTGTGCAACCAAAATCCCAATAATAACCAGAAAGAAAAATAAAACCAGCAATTTACGTGAACATGACAAAATTCTAGCAATTCAAACTTTATGTTCTGTATAACACGTTTGACTGCAAGTTTCCAGTGAAATGTCCAGCTGGGGGCGCCAAAAGCGAGTAAAATGGTGTCGTCTTTAGACAAGGTTTTAAAACATACCTCCCTAACCTAAAACTTTTACCTGAACCTAACCAATAGTATTTTAAAATATAAATGAGACGTTTAAAAAAGACATCCTTACCAAATCAATGCCTAAACCTAACCATTAGTGTTTTAAAATGCAGAATCAAAATGAAAAAAATCACATATTCTGAACCTACCACATCATTTCATGCTGCTTCTATGACTGTGACATGTACTGTCACATGTCAGCTTGAATTCATGGCTGGACTTGAACTTTGGTCCTCCACCTTCAAGTCCAACACCCTATCAGGTGAGCTACCACACAAGCTATTCATGTTGGAATAAGTGTATATATGTAGGTGAGTGTGTAACAAGCATTGAAATTAGTTAGAGTAAAGTGTGTTGATATCATAAAATAGCAGGTTCTGAGTAATAGAGAGAAAAATACGTATTTATAAAGTCATAATCAGCCATTAAAGTCACGATTTGAGTGAAAGTGTATAAAACACACAGTTGTTGCAGTGCTTCTAGTGTTCATTTCACCTGGAAACTACAGGGAATTGTACCTGGAGACACGTATAACAAGTTTTGCAAAAATGTATATAGTCACATTTTCACTTTGAGACCAGGTTGGAAAAATTTGGTGCATAACACGGGACTTTTAACTATAAGCAAGACCCCGGAATAAACGTACTTATTTTCAAATGATGCAGACTTGGCTCTGTTACAATACTCTATATTTAAGTATTTATCAAATTAAGCTTTTTATAGCCTACAATCACTAGGTTAAAGCTATTGGCAACTATTGACATTAGTTTAAAACATGTTATAATTAGTTGTTTGTTAGTTAGTTTGTTTTTATATAGGATTTTCATAATTTAAGATCGAAAATCTGACTCTGGGACAAGGCTAAAACAATAAAAACAAAACATAAAAGGAATTTGTAAAGTACCAAAACCTAATGATGAAGGTCTGGTAAAAAGTTTCCAAATTAGTTTTAATGTGAACATAATTTAACAAAAAGGAAAAAGGTGAAATCTTTTAATTTGAATAAAAGTTAAGATGAAATTGCATGAAGTTGAGGAAATACCCATATATCATCTCTGTGCAAGTCAAAATCAGACCCCTAAAATTCCTTAGGATAAATAAAAAATAAATGAGACAAATGATGACATACATTTAGAGAATGGATCTATAAAATTAATGTGGATAGCATAGCTCAGATGATTTGAGAACAATTTGAGACATTGAGATCTCTTCTGAAACTAAATAGACACAAGGGTGATTACTAGGGGCGTTTTCTTTCACCTATGAATCTCATTGCTGTCAAGGACAAACAACTGAGATACAAGAGATCTCCTTTATAATTTTTCTATCCTATGAATGGAAATGTGCTGTGTACATCATGATTAAACATAAACGCCCATTATATTGTAAGGTTTGTATTTAAGTGAGTTTATTTATGTATGCTTTCACCTGTTCATGGTACTCCACTCCCATGCCGAGTGTATTGATAAGGATTGCGATCATTATTCCTCTGTTGAAGTATTTGCTGTCCACAGTCCGTCTCAGCACAGTTCTGATGTAATGAAGACACATACACACACAATTCTCATTCTCAGACACCTTTTCTTCTGTGTCCTGGTTCCTTTTGCTCTGTTCTGGGCTGTAGTCCAGCCCCTGTTTCTCGGGGTCCGATTCACCGTTGGAGTCACAATTAACACCATCACTTTCCTTGGTGCAAACAGGGCAGGAAGACAATTCAGAGGATACAAGTCCTGCCTTGCTGTCCAGACACACGCTCGAACATGTGCCCGGATACACACCTGGAAAGAAGGACAAAGATATTAAACATTACACATAAGGGAAGACCGGGGCTAATTTTCACACTGGGAAGTTGTCACAGGGGTTATATCTTAGTAACAAAAGTCCAATTAGATACCTATGTTGGTTTCAAACAAGAGTTCCAAACGGTCTTGAATTAGAATAATATTTGTGAATTTTATCCTCTAAAACTAAAATTTCAGTATTAGCATTTTAACAGATCTTGGGTAAAGAGGTGAACAAAATAAAACCACACTGGGGTTCATCAAGACAAGGGACAAATAATAAAGGTAGATTTTAACTGAAAGGTGTAGTTCTATACAATTTATAACTTACAATTTCTGTTGATATTTTTGAATTTGAACTTTTACATTTTGCTGCTTCATGACTTGTTTTACCAAAAAAAGCCCATTAAATAGCTATAAACATTCATCTATCCGATTGGTTCTCATTGCAAAAATTATATAGTGCAACAATATGCCCTGCTAATGCATGCTCTCCTATTACATACAATATTGTGCAATTGCACCTCATAATTACTCAACCTAGGGATTGGTTAATTTCCTGATTATGGTTTATGACACCCAAGCCATCTCTGTGATTTGATAATAGTGATCGATACAGTCTCTCTCATGCAACCAGGGCACAGACTTACTATACTTGCCTGTTGAGTCCCATCTGCTGTATTTGTTCTATAATGATATCCCACATGAAATGAACAATATTTATCATTAGCAATATAAGTGGATAAATTTCAAATCGATGACATACTAGTTAAATACACTAACCCTAGTCAAAACAGAGTGTAAAAAATATTCCTAATTTGAATCCAAACAAATTGATTTTCCCTTCGATTTTGTGTTATGTTTGAATCCTATAAGAAAATTCCCATTATGAGCCTTTAGGATTGGTTCCAAATTACAAAAAAAATTCTAATAGTAATTTTGTACACATTACTTTAGAATTTTTGACTAGGGTAACCCTTATTCCAACCACACTACACCAAAATAAAATGGTAAAATTGGTTTGTCCAAACCTGATGGAGGGCAACCTGACCATATATGAATCTGTAGCTTTAAATGCAATTGCACAGGAATGTGGGTAACAGGAGGATAACGATGCACTTAAATACAAATATGTAGCAGCAGCTTAAATTTATGAACATATATTGAGAAAATACTGAAAATTGCAATGCAGTTGAACTTCACTTCAATAGGTAATTCCAGGCAAAAGTCAAAAGGCACAAGAAAATAATGACTAGAAAAAAAAAAATGAATTTCATTATCTATGTTATTAAGTCAGAACCCCAAAGACAGAATTTATTCTTAATCCACAAACCCAAAGTATTTTAAATACAGTATGACAGTAAGGTCAAAACACTTATGTTTGTGCATATATATTGCAATATTTTTATATATTGCTATGTTCTATGTATAGTGGCCCTAAATAGCATTTGGATACTTTAGCCACACTTAAAAATGTAATTGCATTAAATAACAAAATATCAAACCAAGTGGCATTTATTTAAAAAAGAATTAGCACAAGCATACTTTTAGACAAATCATTTAAAGTTTGTTGGGTTTTAAATTATAATACAATAGATATATAATAAAGACAAAAATATTTGGGCACTTTCTAGTTGTCAAATTTAGTGGAACATGTCCATAGTTAATGTGATGAACTACACCTGTGGTTATTCTAAAAATTACCTTGACACCAGTTACCGGTAGTTAGAATAAATTGCAAAAAAGTTCTGAGAAAAGGTCTAGCATCATTTATTTGCAGATGCCACTTCTTTTGAAATTTTGTATCTAGGGCAACCAAATTACATAAATTTTTAAGTCTGGCTCAAGTATCCAAATACTTCTGGCGGCCATTGTACCATTTGTATGATTTACATATTTGCGATCTTACCGTGTTGCAACTTGTAAGTATCATGAAATCCACTGACAACTGAGATCTTCCTGCTATAGGGCCCATGATGAAAGGCTGGTGTCTTGACCCCTCCTGTAGTATGTAGGTGAGAGTGCGACTTTTTGTACAGTTTGGAGGGTAAAATGGTGGGATAGTTCATACTGCGCCTTAAACCCTTTAAATTCTGTAGTGCAAGTGGGAGTGATGGGTTCTTTTTAGAATTCTGAGTGTCTCTTTCAAGATGAAGGGTTTTCATTTCAAAGCCATTACTGATGTAATGGTGAGGATGATGGGTATGATGATAATGCGGCATGAAGTATTGGGACTTTGTCCCATTGTCATTCCAATATCCATTAGTCCCGCCTCCAGTCAGGGAGGGATTGTTGAGATTGGCCCCACCCCTTTGTCTCAGGGGGCACAATTCGCCGTAGATGCGAACAGCATGATGGCAAAATTTACGGCAGACCTGAACAAGGTATTTCAGCATTTCTTCATAGCAGGATCCTGGTTCAGCCTGGATGGACTCATTACTGCGAAAACGTGCCCGCTGCTCCTTCATCAGCTGGTTCTCACGTTGTTTGGTCTCAGAGAACTGTGTTGCTATGACAACCAGGCACAGGTTGATCATGAAGAAGGAGCCTACCTGTGTAGAAATCAAAATATGAGTATGGTAGATTTTAAAAGCAATAGCTCGAGAAACATTTCAGGTGTCATACCATTAATTATTTTTCCATGACATCCAATTTTTATAGTAAAATTGTTAGGTAAGTTTTGCACATCAAAACTTTTTTTTTCTATCCTCTCTCTGATTATAGAATTAAAGTAATAGTTAAAGGGAAAAAATGAAAATTCTCTCATCATTTACATGCCCTCATGTCATCCCAGATGTGTATGACTTTCTTCTTCAGAACACAAATTAAGATTTTTAGAATATCTCAGCTCTGTAGGACCATACAATGCAAATGTATGGTAGCCAGAACTTTGAAGCTCCAAAAAGCACATAAAGGCAGCATAAAAGCAATCCATATGACTCCAGTGGTTATATCCATATTTTCAGGAGCTATATACAGTAATAGGTGTGGTTGAGAAACAGATCGATATTTAAGACCTTTTTTACTAAAAATCTCCACTTTCACTTCCACATTCTTCTTCTTTTGTTTTTTGGTGATTCAAATTCTTTGTGCATATCACCACCTACTAAATGAATGACATGCCTCCTTTCATTCAGCAGATCCTCATTCACAAACGAGATGACTGAGTGTGTGATTCATTTAGTTCATGAATGAGTTTACCAGTACATTCAGTTCATTCATGAACAAGATTTCTTATCTCGTTCAGACTCAAACGACCGACTCGACTGGTTCAGTGAAGAGGCGTTTTCCTTCAGCGGGTCAAACCAATGTATATGCTGCCTCACAGCCCACACTCGAATGCTATTGACTCATGATATAGTCAGTCTTTACAGGCATGAAAAGCCACCAAAGCAGTCTCGCACTTCAAACTAGAGCTCATTGGCTTAGAAAGGGTCAGTGTATGGAGGTGAACGAGTATGATTCGTTCACTTAAAAGATTCGTTAAAAGACCGATTCGTTCACGAACGAAACATCACTGCTACAGAGCTGATATACTCTTCTAAAAATCTTCATTTGTGTTCTGCAGTAGAAAGTTATGAACATCTGGGATGGCATGACGGTGAGTAAATGATGAGAGAATTTTCATTTTTGGGTGAACTATTCCTTTAAACAGGAATTCCTTAAAATTTGTTGCTATGCTTTTAAGACTTCTATGAGGCATTCACTCATTCTTTGTGTGTAAAAACAGAAACAGCACTTTGCGGTACTTTGCGGTACATTTACTCGCAAACCCTGGGTGTCAAGTTCAATATAGTTTTTATTTGCTATAATCCTTTAATAACAGGCACTTTCTAAAGCCTGCTTTACACCATGTCCAAACCAGCCATTATCGCAACAAGCATCAGGATATTTTGTTGATCATGTCGCTGGATAGCCCCGCTCACAGTATAATTTTATTGGTCAAAAAATCAGCTCCACATCACATTATATAAAAAAAAATGTAAATTACCTGAGAGCATAACATCACGTAACATTTTCGAGTTCAGTAATCGCAGACCAATGAATTGCTTGTTGCTGAAAACATTTTCAAAAATTTTGGTCACATTCCGCCTGGTTAGGACAAGGTGATACTCATTTCTTACACTGAGATCTTTCAGAATGATATGTCTGACTTCAGAAAGTTGTGTTGCATCTTAGTTTTAATAAATTGGGACCTGAAACTTACAGTATGTTTTTATAGTGCAATGAACTCATATGTCAAAAGATCACGAAGGATTTAATTCCTCATGCATGACATGACCCTTTTAAAGGATTGTGAAAGGCAAATCCAAAATACCCATATTTACACGAAAGAAAAACTTCATGACACTAGTCAATTTGTGCTTCATCAACTGATCAACAAATTATTAATATGCACTCAATGCCCTCATTCTTACTTCAGACTTTTTATCAATAAAACTTTGATTTGCATGGCTTACCTTTAAGAACACTGTCATCCCTGATAGATGGCAAAGAACATATCCATGCAACTAGTGCATGTAAAGAAATGGTAACTCAATAAGAGGCTAACCGAGAGGAAGATAATCAGATAATTCATTAATATACACTTACAATGATAAGAAAGATGAAATAGATGAAGTTGTAAAAGGAATGTGCATCCATGACATAGTACATGATATCCACCCATCCCTCCAAGGTGATAACCTGAAGAGAAAACAGGAACAGGATGTTACCTTGCTTGATACCACCATTCTTTTAACTTTTATGAGGTGGCAATAACTTAAAGGGACTTAAAGGGATAGTTCACGCAAACATTTTTATTCTGTCATCATTTACCCACTCTAATGCGGTTCCAAATCAGAATGACTTTCTTTATTCCATGGAACACAAAAGGGAAAACATAATGGTGACTCTTTTCCATATAATGGACTGTCAAGCACCAAAATGACAAAAGATACAACATAAAAGTAGTCCATATGATCTGTGCATTATATTCCAGCATTGTGTGCTGAAAAGACAGAAACTGAAGTTGTAATTCACTGTAATTCACAATGCTCTGTATTGTCAGAATTAATTTAAATATGCCACCTTTACTGTAAATGCAACATCGCTTAACATTTTGACATAAAAACACCATGATAAATTTTCACTGACATGCCACAACATGTTTAACAGCACCACATCTGATTAGAAATCTACAAAGGAGGACAAGATTTTCAGTCAATAACAACTTTTTCAGTCAGACAGACTTTTTGTCATTTTTGGAACTGACAGCCCCTGATCACCATTCACTTTTATTGCATGGAAAAGAGCAGCATCAACATTCTGCTAAACATCTCCTTGTGTTTTCCAAGAAAATTAAGAAAGTCATATGGCTTTGAAACAACATGAGTTTGAGTAATAGATGACACAATTTCCTTTTTTATTTTGTGAACTACCTCTTTAAAGTCACATAAGAAGCATGATACCACCCTGCCTAAAACGTCTATGAATTGCCAATAAATCAAGGTCATCTTAAGTTATAGTTCACCTCTTGCACAAAACTAGGTCATGATACTCTAAGGAATTATAAATGTCATGCTCTGGTCAATTGAATTACTCAGAAACCTGATAAATGTCCTTGCTCATTCCCAATCAGATTACTCTGGAAAATGATAAATACTGTAGCCCCTGAAGATTGAATTAGAATGGAACATGATACAACTTGATTTTCTAGGACAGGTAAGCTGGTTATTGATGTAAGGGATTCACTCTCACTGTAGCCCATGGCAACCATTCACTTTATTTTCCAACTCTGAAAGTAAGTGTCTCTGCACCAAAAAGGATTTGTGAGGATACAAAATCTCACCTGCCTGCCAAACTGAATATATACTCAGCGAAAATCCTAATAAACAACTTGGAACACATCTTTAACACAAATCTAAGCATTAAAATTAAAATTTTTGACCTGCCTTGCTAAAATATCAATGACTCTGCATGTTGTTTGCATAAAATCAGTTTGCTCAGTAATCCTTTTGACAACAAACACACCTGAAATATAGCAATCCACGCATATCCAATGTTGTCAAAGTTGATAGCCCCATTATGTGGATTGTGTTCACTTGCTTTGCAGTTATTGTAATACATGTTCCAGTTCACACAACCATGATGAAGGGACGCTTTGAAAAAATTAGCTGTGACATTTTCAACAGTGAGTTCACAATAAGCCGCTCCCACTCTGCGCTGTCGGATGTTCGAGCAGTGCAGCATTCCATTCTCCCGAGTGGTGGAGCAAATAAAGGGGACGTCATCAGATTCTTCTAATCTGTAGTATTCACTCAGATACTCTGTGGCATTATACAACCTAAAGAGAGAGCAAATGGGGTTAGTGCAGAATGCTGAGAGATGTATGACACAATAACATAAATTTATTTAGGTATGATCCGTTATTTCGATTGGACATTAGTCAGGGTAGATAGCAGTAGATATAGAGGAACAAATAGAAAAGTTACACACAGAAATATATGGGATGCATTTTTTCTTCTAAAGAAGGTTCAATACAATTTAACCTATGTTTTCACATTATAACATCATCATTGTCATCATTAGCCAGACATATCAGTGCTACACAGGACATAATAAAGACACAATAAAGAGTCTGAGCCAGTATAAGTTTCAAGATTTCAAGTGAGTACTTTCAGAGGGACTGGATCCAAACCATAAAAGTTGTCTGCATTTCTAGTGTTGTATTCTTTGAGAAAAACAATCTCCTCTTTTGAGGCATGTAAATTTTGCCCTGTGGGTCATCTGTTTTTGTGAGCACTTGATCTGAATATATTGTATAACCAACAGATACGGCAGTTTAGTAAAAATCTGGTAGAAATGGAACCTAATTCACCTTTAAACTTTTGTCTTGTTTGTATCAGGGTTCACGCTGAAATTTTTTGGAGGCGTGCATGATGAAGGGGTGGAGGAGACTGATTTTATCAATTTAATTGGGTTATCAAAATTCCTGGGGATCTCTTTTTTCTTTTTTTAAAGGAAAAGAAACTTTAAAAAGCCTTTACAAGAAAATGATTAAAGCTGTAGTGTGTAGTTTTCCAATGATAAAATACTTATCTCAGTTTACGTAATATGCACAGTCAACTATAAATAAGACATTTGTAGGTTGATTTCCCCGAAAAGTGCAAAAACTATGGCTCCAACATACAGTAGTCCCATGACAACAGGTGAAGATTATAATTTGTATGAGATGGCAAAATAGTATGATATTGTATGTCCTGGCTCGTACTAAAAGGTATGACTTTTATTCCTATAAAACACTTCCATCGTCTCGTTCCAAACCCCAATGTTCTCTTTCTTCTGTGGTTTGGTTTACCGGTTAAACTTAGGAAAAAATTTATGAATACTCCTTCAAAACCCTGATGTTTTCTTTCTTCCGTGGTACACAACAGTTTTTTTTGTTTTTTTCTGTTAAAATCATGGTTAGGTTTAGGGTTCGGCTCAGGGGTTTAGACTTTATGGTTAGTTCAGGTTTGGGTTAGGGGTTAAACTTAGGTAAAATCGTAACAACACTGTTCGTTGCTTTGTTTATTTTTCTCTATGGGAGCAAGCGTTGTTCACTTTTGTACAAGCCAACTCATACGATTTTACCATCTCATGCTATATAACAACTTGTCATGAGCCCTGGTGGGTGGCTTTGTGGTGCTATCAAAACAATGCTCTGTTTGAGCATTCCGACCAGCCCGACAAAGCAACATAGGTTCAACCAATAGTGTGAGTTTATTTATTTAAATAAATCTATTTGCCATACCAATGGAATATGCAGGGAGTGTACAAAACCTCTCTGAAAACAATATTTATTTTGGATATTCTGTTAAGCAGAAAATTACACACTTCAGCTTTAACTCTCTAAAAATGGCAATTAGTTTGGATTAAATGATTAAAATTGCTATAAAAAATGAGGACTCCCTTATGAGAGAAACAACCATACATGCAACCAAATCTGTCTGCAGACAAAAATAATGAGTAGAGGTGCAAACAGCCAAATTTGCATATTGCATGGGACTAAGCAAGAAAGCCATTTTCACACCTAAGATTTCTTGCAATTTCTGGATTTGTGCAGTAATCCACTGTAACCATGGATTAAATACAAAAGATTATTAATAAGAGTTAAGAAAATATTTGACTAAAGGAATAGCTCCCTAAAAAAAAAAAAAAAAAAAAAAATCTGTCATCATTTACTCACCATTACATCTTTTCTCCATACAATGAAAGTAAATGGTGACTGACACTTACATAATACCCAACATTTCCTTATGTGTTTCATAGCAGAAAAAGAAGCCTTATGGGTTCGGAACAATATGAGGCTAAGTAAATGATGACAGAATTTTCATTTTGGGTGAATTATCCCTTTAATACTCATTAAAAGGCAAATTCTTTATTTTCCTTTATGCATATACAGTAGAAGTCAAGGGTGTATATTTGGCTTGAACATTGGGGGTTACAGTCTGAAGAATTTACGTTTCCATTGATCATGTTATAAATATTGGGGGGGGGCTTGTACTTGTTTGTTTTGATTATTGGGGGAGGGGTGGTTATTCCTTAACTTACATACATATATATATATATATATATATATATATATATATATATAAAATGCTACGTGATGCTACCTTAGATATCCTTTTAGCATCCAGGGGCAGGGCCGCATTAAGGTTGTCCTGGGCCCCGGGGCTTATAGTTTTGCTGGGCCCATGTCAGTCGTCAGAGCAGGGGGGGGGTGGGTTTGTGGAAGGGGTACAGTGAAACGTTTTCACTCAATGATCATACGCTATACGGACGGGTTTAGCAGTTGCACACCCTCTCTATGTTTACATCAGCGTGTCCCGCAGAAAGCGTTCACATATGCCCTCCCGAGAACATCGACGGGGCAATACCGCGACTGCAGTAGAGAACGCCTGCAGGTCCCCTACCCTTTTGACGGAAGTGAGCGCAGTCAGGAGGGCAGTCTTCAAAGAGAGTGCCTTAAGCTCAGCTGACTCCAAGGGCTCAAAGGGAGCTCCCTGTAGTCCCCGAAGGACTACGGAGAGGTCCCATGAGGGGACGAGGCGCGGTCTGGAGGGATTCAACCTCCTAGCACCTCTCAGGAACCTGATGATCAAGTCGTGCTTCCCCAAATACTTACCATCTGCTGGACCACCTGAGGGTGGAGTCTCCACTCTCCCCTGACGGTAACCTGACATGACAGCGCATCCGCTGCAGTGTTGAGGTTGCCCGGGATGTGAGTGGCTCATAGCGACTTGAGGCGCTGCTGACTCCAGAGGAGGAGACGGTGGGTGAATTGTGACATGCAATGGGAGCGTAGACCGCCTTAGTGATTGATGTACGCTACCGATGCTGTGTTATCTGTCTGGACCAACACGTGCTTGCCCTGGATCAACGGCCAGAACCTCCGCAGGGCGAGCAACAACTCTAGGCAGTTGATGTGCCAACGCAGCCGCGGGCCAGTCCAGGAGTCGGCGGCTGTGTGCCCGTTGCATATGGTGCCCCAGCCCGTTTTGGAGGCGTCTGTTGTAACCACGACGCGCCTGGAGACCTGCTCTAGGGGAACCCCTGCCCATAGAAACGCAAGGTCGGTCCAAGGGCTGAAGAGGTGGCAACAGATCGCCGTGATGGCCACGCGATGTGTTCTGCGGCGCCATGCCCATCTCGGGACTCGAGTCTGAAGCCAGTGCTGAAGCGGTCTCATATGCATCAATCCGAGTGGTGTGGCCACCGCTGAGGATGCCATATGCCCCAGAAGCCTCTGAAAAAGTTTCAGACTGTGCACACTCGTTCGTGTCCAACTACAAACCGAGAAAAGAGATGCTCTGAACCGGGGAGAGCTTGCTCTTTTCACAGTTGACCCGAAGCCCCAGTCGGCTGAGGTGCCAGAGCACGAGGTCACTGTGTGCGAACAGCAACTCCTGAGAGTGAGCTATGATTAGCCAGTCGTTGAGATAGTTGAAGATGCGGATGCCCACTTCCCTTAGCGGGGCAAGAGCAGCCTCTGTGACTTTCATGAAGACGCGAGAGGACAGGGACAGGCCGAAGGGGAGGACCTTGTACTGGCACACCTGGCCTTCAAAGGCAAACCGCAGGAAGGGTCTGTGTCGAGGTAAGACCGAGACATTGAAGTACGCATCCTTCAGGTCTACCACCGCGAACCAATCCTGATGCTCGCTAGAATGCGTTTTTGCTTCAGCATCTTGAACTGGAGTCTGTGCAAAGCCCGGTTCAGTACTCGCAGGTCCACCTATCTTCGGTACGATGAAGTAAGAGCTGTAGAACCCTTTATTCATCTTGGCTGGAGGGACAGGCTTTATCGCGCCCTTGTGCAGAAGGGTAGCGATCTCCGCATGAACGGTAGCAGCATTCTCGCCCTTCACTGAGGTGAAGCGGACGCCGCTGAACCTGGGCGGGCGCCTGGTGAATTGAATCGCATAGCCGAGTCGGACGGTTCGGGTCAGCCACCGTGACGGGTTGGAAAGCGTGAGCCACGTGCCCAAACTCCGGGCAAGGGGGACCAAGGGAATGATCATGTCGGACGTATCAGCGGGTGGGGCCCCGCGGAAGGCGGAGCTCGAGGTGCCACGTTGAGGTGATTCGAGCCCCATGGCTGTGCTGAGTCCAGGGACATTGAAGAACTTACCTGGCTCCTGCTGCCCACCATAAGATTGGCTGAGGAGGGGGGGAGGAGGAGTCTCGTCCCTGTAGTCCACCAGACCCAATCCCGTGTGGGCGTGTTTGTGCCACAGCTGGGCGCACAGGGGCGGGGGGACTGCCGCTGGAGCACCATACCTGTAAAGATGGGACGGTGGACGGTGGTCGTGATGACGGCCGTGTGCACCGAACATGTGACCCAGGGAACAAGAAAACCGCTCTTTTGTTGAATTTTTGGGTACCACAGCCTCTTGGACATGTGCCGAAATTAAATGAAAATGAAACAAAAAATTCCCCTTCCGGCCCTCCACCAGGGGATGGAGTGGTCTGCTCACCAGCTCCGGAGAAGTGGGTCTTCTTGCCCCTGGGTCGCCTGTCTCAGGGGCGCTTCGAAGCCTTCCTCGGGTACTTGGCAGCCGGCCATGAGACGGGTGGCGTCTGCTTCCTGCGCTGGGCTCCACGCGGGCCGCGGGGGCGGGCTACAGCAGAGCCGGTGTTGTAGTTGCAGGAGGACGCCCTTGGCTACGAGCAGATGGGGTGCGGGGTCTTGAGCTGCGTCGGGGCAGGATGTGTTGTATAGACTCCATCTGCTGCTTCACCGCCGAGAACTGCTGGGCAAAGTCCTCGACAGTGTCGCCAAATAGGCCAACCTGGGAGATGGGGGTGTCAAGGAACCGTGCCTTGTCAGCCTCGTGCATCTCAGCCAAGTTGAGCCAAAGGTGGCGCTCCTGGACCACCAGGGTGGACATCGCCTGCCCGAGAGACTGCACCGTGACCTTTGTCGCCCGGAGAGCGAGGTCGGTCACCGAGCGCAGTTCCTGCATCAATCCCGGGTCAGAACTACCCTCGCGCAGTTCTTTTAGCGCCTTGGCTTGGTGTACTTGCAGGAGAGCCATGGCGTGCAGGGCGGAGGTGGCTTGTCCAGTGGCACTGTAGGCTTTGGCCGACAGGGACGAGGTAAACCTACAGGCCTTGGAAGGGAGCTTTGGGGGAATTATACACTGGGGTAATCGCCGAATAGCCCCTGGCCACCCTACCATCGAGGGTAGTGAGGGCGGGGGAGCTGAAAGATCAAGACTGGGCAGTAAAAGGTGCCTCCCACGACCTTGTCAGCTCCTCGTGCACTTCCGGGAAGAAAGGAACTGGAGCGGGGTGTGGCTGTGAGTGGCGCCACGAGCCCAGGAACCAATCATCGAACCATGAGGGTTCAGGGGAGAGCAGAGGGTTCCACTCTAGCCTGACGCTCGCAGCTGCCCGGGAAAGCATGTCCGTCATTTCCGTGTCTGCCTGTGACTGGGCAACCGGACCCAAGGGGGGGAGCCCAGCTGAGGCTTCTGTGTCCGATTGGACAAGCCCGCTCTCCGATGCTGCGCTCGAGAGCTCATCAATTTCGCGGGCTCCGAACAAGAGGTCGAACTCACCGTGAGATGAGCCGGCGGACTCATCTGGAAGCCTGATCGGGGCAGACGAGCGTGCTGGGGAATGAGAGGTCCGTGGAGGGATACCCGGCGGAGGTGGTCCCATTGAGGTCACCAAATCGCCCCAGTGCTAGCCGCGCTGGCCTCATACCCGTAGGTAGAAGGACCGAGGCGGGAAGCCGCTGGGGTGGCTTGCTTTCATACCAAAGCAAACCGCGACTGCAACGTTGCCATTGTCATGTTCTCGCAATGAAAACATGATCCATCCACGGACGCTGTCTCCGCGTGGGTCGTGCCCAGACACGAAAGACAGTGATCGTGACCATCAGAAGTTGAGAGATAACGACCGCAACCAGGAATAACACACAAATGGAAAGGCATCTTTAAAAAGACGGGTTTTTAAAAAGACGTTCCGTGTGTGCCGCTCTTTTAGAGAAATATACTCTTTTAGAGGAATATACTCTCTTATTTCTGCCGAAGCGCTAAGGGGCGTTCTCTGCAGTGCACCAGTGCAGAGGAGGGAGAAGACACTGAAATGCGCCGTCAGATCCAGCAGAGGTGAATGAACAGTCAGCTCAGTAAACATCAACCGTTCGGCTCCGAAGAGAAAATCTGAATGAGTGGTTGCATTCCAGCTCCTTTTATACCCGTATGTCCGGGGGAGTGGTATGCAAATTTTCATTGGCCTTTTATCAAAGACCAGAGGTGTCTTGGGCTCCCAAGGGTGACCCCTAGTGTCACTACATCGACATAACATCGAGTGAGTGACAGATAGGGAACTCATTCTAAAAACTGTAAAGCTATAAATGAAGCTTACTATTTACAAACCGGTTTAACAAGTACATAGGCATGTGGTTTCAAAGAATTTATTGTTGCAACATCATTATCAGCATCCATGTAGCAGAAGTTTAGCAAAAAATTTGAAATTTATATATACTGAGTGCATTATAAAGCCCCAGTTTTGTACTTACATTCTAAAATTGTTATCCAAAAAGCATCGATTCCGAAGAAGCCCTGCCCACAGCTGGACGCCAACAATCCCAAAGATAAAGAAAACAAAGAAACAAAGTAGCAAAACGTTTCCCAGCATCGGTAAAGTATCCAACAACAACGTCACCAGGATACGCATACCTACAAGATTGAGATACATGATGTCACAAACACATTTAAAAATACAAGCAATGAAGAATCAAAGTCATCAAGGACATACCTTAGACTTCTACTGGTTTTATACAAAGCTCACTAAGGACTACAGGCTAACCCTAACTGACATCCAAACCCTACCTCTAAAAGACAACTTCTTGAATTTTTAGAATGAGAAAAAACAATTATACTCTATTTGCCGAAACTCATTATGAATACATTTTACAATTGTCCCCAAAAGTAAATTAAAAATGCTAAAAAACTATAGCCAAGAACAGTACATACACACACATACACATATTTGCAATGCTGTGGCTAATGCTCAGTGATTTGAGAGTAATGGAATTGGAAACTTAACAGCCATAGGGTCTCACTTCTCACTAACTCCAAAATCTATTACTGCTTTGCTGCACACACACACATAAAAGTATTTGGTATGTGTTGACAAAAGGAGTGAGCTATAAATGGTAAGTGTATCCGTGCATGTCAAGAGCTTACCATGTTGCACTACATTAAACAAAACAGACCCTAACTTTTGCTATTGGACCCAATCCATGACTGTAACACACACCAGCACATTTCTAAAGGCTGACTGTGTGTGTGTTTCAGTGTGTTTTGTGCTCCATCAAGTATGAGATGTTGGACAGAATATGTGTTGACACTAAACTGCAACAATCAGCGTCAGTGACCATGTTAATACATTATGAGTCTTGTATAGTCTTTGTGTGTGTGAATCTATAAATACATCAGGAACATCTTTTTTCAGCACTAGTCCAAATCACTTGCTTCAAATCAATATCTGGGCTGTAAAAGTGTGACACTGAAAGAAAAATAAGAAAGATGGAGGAAGAACAGAGTGAAAGAAAGCAGTACTCACTGGGAACTCTGTTGATGGCTCGTAAAGGTCGGAGAACCCGTACGATTCTGATGGCTGAGAAACTAACATTATGGCCGTCTAAAGAATACTCTAACATCCTGAAAAAAAAATAACGACATGATTAGGGCTGAGCAATTTAGCTAAAAAATTATCTTGATATTTTTCTGCCTTTTGATGATGTTCAATACACAGTATCTTGATATTAGTGTATCTGCTCTGAAATGGCTTAAAAGGGTGATTTTTTTCAGAAGAACAATTATTTCTACCAAACAGCTATTGCGGCCCATTAAATTCAAAATGTTTAATGCAAGAACTACAATACATTAAAATTAGCTGAAAATAATCAAGGCATGTTGTCCACACTGTTTTTGAACAAGAAATATTTAATGATATTTAATAATTTTAATTTATAACCACTAATATAAAAAACTGTAATAAATAGCAACATTTAACTGCTTACATATTTTACAAAAACATTTTCATATATAAAAATGCCATGTACGAACATATTGGAGTGAACAAATCAAACAAATCGTTGAATCAAGGGTTTTGAATCGATTCATTGAAATGGACATTGTAGAATATTCACGGAAATTAATACATTTACAAACTCTAATACCAAGTTTTCTACTGAGAAATCATGCAAACAAATCATTTAAATCGAGAATTTTGAATCAATTAATTGAAATGGACAGTGTAGACTATTCACGGAAATTAATCGATCTACCAAATCTAACGCCAATTTTGCTAGTGAGTGATTATGGAAATGAATCATTGAATCAAGAGTTCTGAATCGATGATAACACTTTACAATAAGTTTCCTTTCGTAAACATTAGTTACAGTACATTTACAGTTTTTTTTTTACAGTTATGAGTACATTAGGTATAATTAAACAATAAACAACATATTTTTTACAGCCTTTCATTAATCTTTGTTAATCTTAGTTAATAAAAATTCAATTGTTCATTGTTAGTTTACGTTAGTTCTTAGTGCATTAAATAATGCTAACAAATCCAGGTTTTGACTTTAAAAATTTAATAGAATATGTAGTAATTAACATTAACCAAGATTAATAATAAATGCTGTAAAAGTATTGTTTATTGTTCTTTCATGTTAACTGATGTTGTTAACTAATGGTAACAAAATGGAACCTTATTGTAAAGTGTTACCGAATCGATTCATTAAAACTGAGAGTGTAGACTATTTACAGAAATACATCAAAGTACCAACTCTAATGGCACGTTTGCTACTGATAGATAATACAAACGAAAATTGAATCAAGAGTTTTGAATTGATTAATTGAAATGGACAGTGTAGAATAATCACAGAACTAAATCAAACTACCAACTCTAATGGCAGTTTTGCTTCTCAGTGATGATGCAAATGAATAACTGAATAGAGTTTTAATCTGATTTACTGAAACAGACAGTGTAGACAATTATGGAAATAAATCGAACTACCAACTCTAATGCCAGTTTTGCCATACTGAGTGATGACGCAAATTAATCACTGAACCAAGAGTTTTGAATCAATTCATTACTATAGACAGTGTTCACTATTCACAGGAATTAATCAAACTACCAACTCTGATGCCAGTTTTTCTATACTGAGTGATGATGCAAACGAATAATAGAATCAAGAGTTTTGAATCGATTCATTGAAGTGGACAGTGCAGACTATAAATGGAAATTAATTGAACTACCAACTCTAATGGCAATTTTGCTACTGAGTGATGATGCAAACAAATAATTGTATCAAGAGTTTTGAATCAATTCATTGAACCGGACAGTGTAGAATATTCACAGAAATGAATAAAACTACCAATTCTAACACCAATTTTTGCTCCTGAGTTTTAAAAAAAAGACTTAGAAATGTGATGCTTTTGTCTGAAATAATGACTAACTTGTAACTTCCTTACACTAGAAAACATTACTATTTTAATGAGTTTAAATGGGTGATCAATCTGCACTTTAGCTTCAGTTGCAACACTTGGACAAAGGAAGTAGTAGAATTAATTGTGTCAGCAAGAGAGAGACAGACAGGGAGATCATTGCCTGCTGATAATTGTCATTCATGAGCTTAGCTGTGACACATCGACTTGACATTAGAACTGGAACTGACATTAAAATTGGATCTGACATTAAACAAACAAACAAACAAACACACACACACACACTCACACACACACACACACACACACACACAGAGTATAGCACTTAAGAGTTTAATGACTCATAGAATTCTAGGAATCACACACACTAATCTTGACTTTTAAAATCTTCTGAGCATGGTTATAGTGGTTTTGTGATTGGTCGCTCACCCAGCCATGACAATGAAGAGGTCAAGGCGGTTCCAGGTGTCACCAAGGTAACATTTCGGTCCAAACACCCCTAAGGCCACCATTTTAACCACCATCTCCACAGCAAAGAATGCAAAGATGAAGTCATCAAATGCCTGTGGAGAGAAGGAAAAGACCACAGGGTGCTGATTATATAGGTGAATCTCACAAAAAAAGTCAAGAAATATCCGTCACATTTCAGCCCAATATAAATAAATAAATAAAAGAAAGGAAATTATATATAGTGCAAAGAAAAATATTTTTTTGTTTACGCTATAATTTTAGGACTATTATTTTTTTTGTATTGTGACATTATTATTTAATTTAAATTTAAATTAGATTTATTTAAATATGCTTAATTTTGCTAAGTATAACATTTGTTCAAATAATCCCAAACCAAATGTAGTACCTTTGCCATTTACCAAATTAAACTGTTAAAATACTATAAACTGTCATGTGTATTCTGTTGATTCATGTCTTTTATTTTGAAATGTTTAGTTCCTGTTTCCCTTGTCGTGTGATTCCTGTTTTCCCTCCATGTTCATGTGTCATGTTTTCATTGGTTTATTGTTTAATTAGCTTGTTATCAGTTCTGTTTGTTCATTGGTTTATGTTCCCCCATGTCCATGTATTTAAGCCTCATGTTTTCCATTGTGTAGTTGTCAAGAATTGAATGTGATGGATGCCAAGCCAAGCCAAGCCAAGCCAAGCCAAGCCAAGCCAAGCCAAGCCAAGCCAAGCCAAGCCAAGCCAAGCCAAGCCAATATCAAGTTCATGTTTTTGTTAAATCATGTTTATAGTTAGGGTTTTGGATTCACTTTTGTAAATAAACTGCACTTGGGTTCTCATCTTCATCTTCGTCTTCATCATTGCCAGTTCCAGCAATCGTTACAGAATACTTGACCACCCATGAACCCAGCAGTTTTACTTCTGCGCCTTCGTCAGGGCAATCGTCCCCTGGAGGGCTATGTCGAGGACTTCTGCGGTCTAGCTTGCCAGGTGGACTTTAATGAGGTTGCCCTCAAAGACTGTTTCAGATTTGGATTGAATGAGTCCATTTCTATTTTGATGCCTGGCGGTCGCAGTTCCTTCAGCCTGGTTCAATATCGACCTCGCCCTACGGATCATTGGTTCCACGTTCACTGTGGGGGAGGCGGATGCCGAGCTAGAGTTCCACGTCATGGCCGCCGCCGAGCTAGAGTTCCACGTCATGGCCGCCGCCGAGCTAGAGTTCCACGTCATGGCCGCCGCCGAGCTAGAGTTCCACGTCATGACCGCCGCCGAGCCAGAGTTCCACGTCACCGCAACGCCTCGGCCTGCTCCATGCCACGTCACCGCAACGCCTCGGCCTGCTCCATGCCACGTCACCGCAACGCCTCGGCCTGCTCCATGCCACGTCACCGCAACGCCTCGGCCTGCTCCATGCCTTGTCACAGCCACACCTGAGCAGTGGGACCTGGAGATGGTTCCCACACTTATACCCACCCTTAGTTCTCCTGAGAAGGCAAGGGGAACTTTCGGCCCTCCGATCCCGCCTGGACCCTCTGAGCCCTGGACTTCACCTTGGCCTGTCGGTCCCTCGACATTGCCTCAGCTCGGAGTTCCCTCGGCTCCACTACGGTCCTTCAGCCTGTTGGCTGTGCCGGGGTCCCTCGTCCCTCCGGCTCCTCCTTGGTCTGTCGGTCACCTGGCTCCACTTTGGCTCTCCGATCCTCTGGCTGCGCCTCATCCCTCCGATCTGTCAGCTTCACCGGGGACCTCCTTCCCTACGGCTCCACCTTGGTCCTCAGTCCCACCGGCTCCACCTCAGTCTTCCGATCCCTCAGCTCCGCCTTGCTCCTCTGAGCCTCCAGCACCGCCTTGGTCCTCCCTGCCATCGGCTCCACCCTGGCCCTTCGAGTCTTCGGCTACTCTCCGGGCACCACGTTCCATGGCTCCGCCCCTCGAGCCTCTCACAGCTCCACCTTCCATGGCTCTGCCCCTCGAGCCACTCATGGCTTCACCCCCCATGGACTTTGCCCTGGTCCCATGCCCCTCGCCCTTTCTCGTCACGCCACACCCCACGCCTCAAGACACCCCCCCCCCGCTCCCTACAGCACTTTGAATTTATGTCATGTTTCACGTGTTTTGTTTATGTGTTGGGGTGTCGGGAGCCACCCCTTAGTGGGGGGGATATGTCATGTGTATTCTGTTGATTCATGTCTTTTATTTTGAATTGTTTAGTTCCGGTTTCCCTTGTCATGTGATTCCTGTTTTCCCTCCATGTTCATTTGTCATGTTTTCATTGGTTTATTGTTTAATTAGCTTGTTATCAGTTCTGTTTGTTCATTGGTTTGTTCCCCCATGTCCATGTATTTAAGCCTCATGTTTTCCATTGTGTAGTTGTCAAGTATTGAATGTGATGGATGTGAATGTTGTTTTGTTGTCAAGCCAAGCCAAGCCATAGTCAAGTCTAGTTTGTCAAGTTCATGTTTTTGTTAAATCATGTTTATAGTTAGGGTTTTGGATTCACTTTTGTAAATAAACTGCACTTGGGTTCTCCTCTTCATCATCATCTTCATCATTGCCAGTTCCAGCATACGTTACATAAACTGAGTTTTTTTAACTTAGTTTTTAAAGTTCATAGTCCTTGTTATTTTTAAATTAAATACTCTTGATTTGGAGTGAAATATCACATTTATTCATGAGATTCTTTCACACAGTATATAGCTGAAAAAATAAAGGTTCTTTAATGGTTCTTTGCAGCCTCTAAAAAATATTCCTCAAACTGTATAACATTAACGGTTCTTAAGATCAGCATACTGGTTTCTAGATTTTTCAAAACACCAACATTAGATGATTTTCTAGAACTAGATGCTTTTGGATAACAATTTTAGAATGTAAGTGCAAAACATCATGGTTACTGGTGTAACCTCCATTCCCTGATGGAGGGAACGAGATGTTGTGTCGATGTAGTGACACTAGGGGTCACTCTTGGGAGCCCGAGACACCTCTGGTCTTTGATAAAAGGCCAATGAAAATTGGCGAGTGGTATTTGCATGCCACTCCCCCGGACATACAGGTATAAAAGGAGCTGGTATGCAACCACTCATTCAGGTTTTATGCTGAGGAGCCGATATAAGGTCCGGCCATTTCAGCGGGTAGTTCAGCGTTGTGGCAGGAGGGACACAAAGTCTCGTTCCCTCCATCAGAGAACGGAGGTTACACCAGTAACCATGACGTTCCCTATCTGTCACTCACTCGACGTTGTGTCGATGTAGTGACACTAGGGGTCTCTATATGAAATGCCACAACTGGCTGAACTTTGTTACGTGAACTGGCAGTGTGTGGTGGGCAGACTGCTGTGTGCCTCATAGCCAGCACACCAGGTCGACATGTAACCTCCCCCAACATAGTTATGAGTGTCGAACGGCCCTTTTTGGGGACAAGTCGACTACCCAAAGATAGAGACAGGCTTAACCCAGTCGTGGCCTCTTTTCCCCTTCTCTTTTTCCACTCCCTAAAAAAGAAGGGGGATTATCTGACTGGGCCGCCAGGTCTAGTCAGGGGGTGTCCCTCCCAAGGGGAAGTCACCGCAGAGACCACACCTCGCCCAAAGGGGGGGGGGATATTTAAGTGGAAGAATACGTCACATGGTCTTTCCAACCATGTGGAGAGCCTTCAAGGTAGATCCTGCCCAATGGGGGAGGAGTTACTACAAACATGGAGACTGGGGCAGAGGGGCTCTGCCCAAGGAAGACACAGTTTGCCAGCAGGGAAACGAACTAGCGGAATATATATATCGCATGGGGTTAGCCTTACAGGGAACCGCCACATGTGGAGCACCTACCCCAGAACAGGGCTCTTAGTTAGTGCGTGTACTGGGCCGGCAGCGAGTCTCTCCGAAAACTCGACTGTCACAGGGCTCGGAGGAAGTCAACCAGGGAACAAAGTTTGTGAACACTACTGGGAATTAATGGCGCACGTCTTCAGCTCCAAGGGAGGTGGAAGGCGCTATGTGCAAGCGATACAACCGGCCAGCTATCCCGGGCTTATCCGCTTGTGTTGCGTGCCACTACCTGGGACGAAACCGGTTCCACCCGGAGGTTGTAGAACCTTGCAAAGGTGTTGGGTGTTGCCCAGCCCGCTGCTCTGCAAATGTCTGTTAGAGAGGCACCTCTGGCCAGGGCCCAGGAAGCCGATGACCTCTGGTAGAATGGGCTCGTAGCCCTACCGGGGGCGGCATGTTCTGGGTGAGATATGCCATAGTTATGGTGTCAACGAGCCAGTGGGCGATCCTCTACTTGGAGACAGCGCTTCCTTTCCGCTGTGCACCAAAGCAGACAAAGAGCTGCTCAGAGATTCTAAAGCTCTGCGTGCGATCCAAATAGATGCGTAAAGCATGCACCGGACACAGTAAGGGAGGGCTAGGTCTGCCTCCTCCTGGGGCAGCGCTTGCAGGTTCACCACCTGGTCCCTAAAAGGGGTGGTGGGAACCTTGGGCACATAATCCGGTCGGGGTCTCAGGATCACGTAAGAGTAACCCGGACCAAACTCCAGGCACGTTTCGCTGACAGAGAATGCTTGCAGGTCACCTACCCTCTTGATGGAAGTGAGTGCAGTCAGGAGGGCAGACTTCAAGGAGAGTGCCTTAAGCTCGGCTGACTGCAAAGGCTCAAAGGGGGCTCTCTGTAGACCCTGAAGAACTACGGCGAGATCCCATGAGGGAACGAGGTGCGGTCTGGAGGGATTCAGCCTCCTGGCTCCTCTTAGGAACCTGATGATCAGGTCGTGCTTCCCTAAGGACTTACCGTCGACTGCATCGTGGTGTGCTGCTATGGCGGCAACGTACACCTTCAAGGTGGAAGGGGACAGCCTCCCTTCCAACCTCTCCTGCAGGAAGGAAAGCACTGATCTGACTGTGCATCTCTGGGGGTCTTCGCGTCGGGAAGAACACCACTTAGCGAATAGACGCCAAGGCGTACAGGCGCCTCGTAGAGGGGGCCCTAGCCTGAGTGATTGTGTCTACCACCGCGGGTGGTAGACCGCTTAGGTCTTCCGCGTCCTGTCCAGGGACCAGACATGGAGATTCCAGAGGTCTGGGCGCAGGTGCCATAGGATGCCCCGTCCCTGAGAAAGAAGGTCCTTCCTCAGGGGAATTCGCCAGGGGGGAGCTGTCGTGAGGAGCGTGAGGTCTGAGAACCACGTCTGGGTGGGCTAGTAGGGTGCTACCAGGATGACCTGCTCCTCGTACTCCCTGACCCTGCACAGGGTCTGTGCAAGCAGGCTCACTTGGGGAAAAGCATATTTGCGTAGACCAGGGGGCCAGCTGTGTGCCAGCGCGTCTATGCTGAGGGGAGCCTCGGTGAGGGCGTACCAGAGTGGGCAGTGGGAGGATTCTTGGGAGACGAACAGGTCCACCTGTGCCCATCCGAATCGACTCCAAATCAGCTGGACCACCTGAGGGTGGAGTCTCCACTCTCCTCTGAGGGAAACCTGCCATGACATGCTGTAGTGTTGAGGTTGCCCGGGATGTGAGTGGCTCGCAGTGACTTGAAGTGCTGCTGACTCCGGAGGAAGAGACAGCGGGCGAGTTGTGACATACAACGAGAGCGCAGACCGCCTTGGCGGTTGGCATTTGCTACCAGTGAAAGGTGCCTCCCATGACTTCATCAGCTCCTCATGCACTTCCGGGAATAATGGCACTGGAACGGAGCGTGGCTGCTTTGAGCGGCGCCGCGAGCCCAGAAACCAATCATCAAGCCGCGAAGGTTCAGGGGAGAGCGGAGGGTTCCATTCTAACCCAACGCTCGTGGCCGCCCGGGAAAGCATGTCCGTCATTTCAGCATCGGCCTGTGACTGGGAGATCGTCCCCGAATGGGGAAGCCTAGCTGAGGCTTCTGCGTCCGACTGGACAAGCCCGCTCTCCGATGCTGCACTCGAGAGCTCATCATCTTCGCGAGCTCCGAACAAGAAGCCAGACTCGCCATGAGACGAGCCGGCGAACTCATCTGGAAGCCTGATTGGGGCAGACGAGTGTGCTGGGGAATGGGAGGTCCGCGGGGGGATACCCGGCGGAAACGATCCCATTGGGGTCCCCAAATCGGCCCCAGTGCTAGCCGTCCTGGCCTCATACCTGTAGGTAGAAGGACCGAGGCGGGGAGCAAGCCGTGACCGCAAAGTTGCCATGATAATGTTCTCGCAGTGAGAACATGAACCATTCACAAATGCTGCTTCCTTGTGGGTCGCGCCCGGACACGAAAGACAGCGATCATGACCATCCGAAGTTGAGAGATAACGACCGCAACCAGGAATAACACACAATCGGAAAGGCATCTTTGAAAAGACGCGTCTTTAAAAAGACGTTCCGTGTGTGCGCTCTTTTAGAGAAATATATACTCTTTTAGAGGGGAAAAATGCTCTTTCAGAAAATATAGTGTCTAGTTTTTCTGCCGAAGCGCCCAGGGGCGTTCTCTGCAGTGCACCAGTGCAGACGAGGGAGAAGCCGCTGAAATGCGCCGTCAGATCCAGCAGAGGTGAATGAACAGTAGTATTCAGCTCAATGAGCATGACCGTTCAGCTCCGAAGAGAAAATCTGAATGAGTGGTTGCATACCAGCTCCTTTTATACCCGTATGTCCGGGCGAGTGGCATGCAAATACCACTCGCCAATTTTCATTGGCCTTTTATCAAAGACCAGAGGTGTCTCGGGCTACCAAGAGTGACCCCTAGTGTCACTACATCGACACAACATCAAGTGAGTGACAGAAAGGGAACTGGGGCTTTATAATGCAAGTCACTCAATATATATAAATTTCAAATTTTTTGCTAAACTTCTGCTACATGGATGCTGATAATGATGTTGCAACAATAAATTCTTAGAACTAGTCTTTTTTTTTTTTTTGTGAAATTAAAATGTTTCTTTATGGAACTAATTAAAACTTTATTTTTTGGAGTTCAACTTTTAAGTGCTTAAATACTTTAGGTATTATACATGAGTATGTGTACTGTTTGTATGTATTGATCATTTGCATATCTGTGCTTGTATATGTTTGTCTTCAAATGCTGTCTTCCCAAGGCAGTCTAAAACACACTGATGTCAGCAAGACCCAACCACAACAGCAGGTACGTAAAATCAAAGAGTCACAGAGATTAAAGCGCAAACATCAATCCATGTGTCTTTGTGTTATGTAAGCGTGTTTGTGTGTGTATTTGTGTGTTACCTGCAGTATGCTGCACCTGTCAGAGTGGCACTCCAGGTCCTGGCAGGGTTGGAACATGCCAAGCGTGACACAGTTGAGCAGAATCACCAGCATGCTGACTCGCTCAAACCACGTACGGATCCAGTTAAGGCAAATAAAACTCATAAGTTAAAAGAAAAATTCAGGTGTATATTCAGTAACATTCACATCAAAAGCTGTACCTTGTCAGTGCTGGAAACCGATGTTTAGAAAGAGAGATTTATTTGTCTACTGATCCTTCAAATACAAAACCATTAAAAGTATTGACTCCACAAATGTAGGTATGCTCTATAATAATTGAATAGTCTTAATTTAGACTATTTGAACAAAATCTATGTTTATTTCATAAATGTCACACTTAAATTTACTAATGTTTTGGGTCTGTTGTAAGTGAAGTTGAGTGTCTCAAGAGTAGAGTAGAGTAGAGTAGGGGTAAATAGAGTAGAGCAGTGTAGAATACAGCAAAATAGGGATGAATAGAGTAGAGCAGTGTTGAGTAGAGTAGGGATGAACAGAGTAGAGTAAATGAGAGCAGGGATAAATAGAGTAGAGTAGTGATGAATAGAGTAGAAAAGAGTACAGTAGTGTAGGATAGGGAAAAGTAGAGATGAATAGAGTAGAGAAGAGTAGAGTATGGATGAACAGAGTAGAGTAGTGTAGGAACGAGTAGCCTAGAGTAGAGAAGAGTAGGGTAGGAATGAGTAGAGCAGATTAGAATAGAATAGAGTAGAGAAGAGAAGGGATGAATAGAAAAGAGTAGGGATGAGTAGAAAAGAGTACAGTACAGTAGATTAACTGAGTGGAGTAGTGAAGTGTAGAGTAGAGTAGTGATGAGTACATTAGAGTAAAGTAGGCATGACTAGAGAAGAGTACAGTACAGTAGAGTAGGGATAAACAGAGTATGTTGTGTTTGTTTATCATTAACACAATAAAGAGTTTGTAACACGAGTGGGCAGTTCTTCTTTCTCTTATTTACTTTTTCTACTGAACATACCCTGTGTCTCAATCAGCTCCCTATGTCGTGAATCAGTATATATTGAACACGAATTCTGCATTGGCAAGGGTGTTCATCCACTGAACATTGGGACACTCATGACTCAATGGGTGCTTCTCATTTCCTAAATTGTGTGTCCTCGTTTCCTCGCTCTTCCGTCTTCGAGCCCATGACCTGGAAACCGATCAAAGTCCGCCATCATGACAGAGGAAGCTTCCTGAGGACGCTTGAGCGAGGAAACACAGGAGCTTCCTATGCGGAAGACTTTTTGGCAGAAGCACCTGACGTATGAATAAATTCTCCTCCCCCTTCACATCTCACTCAACAGTTTTAATTCATGTTTCACCTTTGCGGTTTAAATAAATCATAATTGTCACATATATTAACAGTGTATCTTGATTTATTTGGTTTTATTATGAAAATATCAATAGATCAATTTCAACAACATAACATCAAGTGTTCCAATGTAATGCAGCTCTGCAGAGACGGCGCTCTGAAGTCATGCTTGAGTGAGCAGAACATTACATTTTACAAATGCATCTTGCCTTGATTCTTCCATCCTCATTTCCTTTCCTTCCATCCTTTCCTCATTTCCTAAGAGGGTGGAACAAGGAAACGAGGAAAGGAAGCAAGGAAAGGAAACGAGGATGCACAATTTCAGAAATGAGAAGCACCCAATCAATTGCGAGGGGACGCAACACATTAACGAGCTCATGCATTGAAGCGCAGCTGTTATTAATCAGCACCATCGCTCTATAAATGACATTATCGTTGATTTTCATTGAAGATATTCAAACGTGTTATTATAACAGATAAATGGCATAAATAAAAATAAAAAATACAGGAGTGTAGTTTAAACCTTTTTTTAACAACTAAAATATTTAAAAGTTTGTTTCATTTTCATGGTAATTATGAATGAAAGACATTACAAACAACATCTCTTTTAAAGAGAAAATAAGGTTTGTACTTTATAGTTTTACACTTGCGCTCGTCATCTAATGACTTAAGAGACTTCAGAAGACATGACGACATTTCCGGTAAGGGAACATAGTGAGCAACGATGCTCCCTGGTGTGACGAAGAGGGCGGGGCTGGGCTGTGCGCACGTCTGGCCCAGAATCGGGCTAATCAGCTGAGGAGAGGGATAAGGCCGAGCCAGATGCAGCAGTTCGAGAGAGAGAGAGAGCCACATGCAGCTGCCATGTGTGTGTATTTATGTTATATTTTTTGTTTAAGTTTTCATCAAAATATTACTTTGATGCTTCGTCTGGTTCCCGCCACCTCCTTGCCCATTTTAACCCCTGTTACACCTGGTTTTTACGGTGCATTTTGGGATTTTTTAGGAACGTTTCAGTGCACTGGAATGATTTTGCGATTGAGACAGCCCTAAAAACGGCTGACTCCCTGATCAGTGCCCTGACTATTAAACTAGGGAGCTGATTGAGACGCACCCTCAGAGTTGCTTACAACATGCTGGCTGAGTTCGGAATGGCATACTACCCATACTACTCTTACTATTTCTGTCATGTTTGTCTATGGCAGAAATAGTAGCAGTAGTATGGTAGTATGCCATTTCGAACATAGCCGCTATTCACATAAGAGTGGCCAACCAACATCTAATCCAGAGTTTTGACAAGAGCGGCCAACCAATGTCTAACACTCAATACACTATAGAGTAGAGTAGCGTTGAGAAGATTAGGGCAGAAATGAGAAGAGTATTCAACTCATTCCTACCCTACTCTACACTGCTCAGGATAAGGATGAGTAGGGTAGCATACAGTAGCGCAAAGTGGAGTAAGGTTGAGTATTATAGAGAAGAGTAGAGTAAGGTAGAGTAGAGAAAAGTAGAGAATAAAGTAAATTGGGGATGAGTATTGTAAAGTAGTATAGAGTAAAGAATAGTAGAGTAGGGATGAGTAATGTATAGTAAAGTGAAGTAGATTAGAAGAGTAGAGTATGGATGAATATTGTAGATTAGAATAAAGAAGAGATGAGCAGAGTAAAGTAGAGTAGAGAAGGGATGAGTAGAGTAGAGTAGTGATGAGCAGTGTGTTTTGCAATTAAAATAAAGCCCCCCACACCCCCAAAAAAAAGCTCAGTGGAAGAGGCATTTTTCAGGAATTTTTTGAAGTATGTCAAAGTGCCTTACATTGGCTTACACTGGCACCTAGTGACCTGGATGCTGCATCATTCAAACACAGTCGTTTTCAGTTACCATTGTAGAAATTTACTATGCACAGTAAGCGTCCATAACAGGGCAGTTACTGAGATTAAGCGAGCAGTATTCAGCTGGTCATGTGATGCTAACATGGCTGCCCCCGTAAAGCGAACAATTGGAGAAAGGTGCCTCAGGTTGTTCCTGGCAGGAACAAACAAAGGCACCTTTGTACAATGGGCCATGAGGAGCCCCTGCCCTATGTAGAATGAAAGAGCTTAAAACTTTAGTAAAACTTTTTAAATGAGTAAAAAAAACTTTCAGAGTGAGGCTTTAAATGTTAATAGTGCAAACAATTTAAAATCTTTCTATGTTGAATTTCAGGGTCCGATGGCTTGCCAACAATATCTGAAGATAGAATAGAATAGAGTTTTAACTCAGGTAAAACATCAAGTGCTGAAATGGATGGAACTGAGCATAAATAATGTACGATGGTGACAATTGTAGATTAATAACTTATATAATTTTCAAGACTGAAACATCCTTTCATATGTTCAGTTGCTGTTTATGACCATAAAACATAGCAGATTAAAATGCAATAAAGCATTTATTTTTGTTTTCAAAAAGGTCTAATTAAAACCTGAAAATACAAATTCACATTTCAATTTACTTATCCACACACATACCTGCAACTGTAAAGCCAAACTCAGACCCCTGGGCAATACCATCAAATTATCTACTGCACCTCATTAATCATAAACCTGTCACAACAACATACCATTCATACGATCTTAATCACCACTGTACATCCAACAATTATCCTTATTTACATCAGCACACATCATACCACATCTATGAAATGTTTAGGATTTAAAATGCTTTTTTTAAAACCCCTAAAGGCAGCATAAGTCTGTGTCTCAGAGCAGTATTTAACTGATCAGATGGACGTGATCAGGCCCTAGATATTTCCTCAGCTCTTTGTCTTACTGAAACCCTTCTGGAATTCCAGCAATCTTCCCTCTCAACTAGAACTGGGACAAAGCTAGGCTCATCAAACATTTATCCAGAGACCAGACTAATGCACACAGACAACTCGAGCTCTAGTGTTTATCTGTGGTCACGTTCATGCTGCTTCTGCTGATAAAAAAATTCATGATAATGATGATGATAGGGAACAAAAACAGAATGAAAAGGGTGATGACAATCTACAGTATTTGACATGAAGCAGTACTGCCAAGTTTTACTTCTAGACATCATCCATCACACACATAAACACAAACAGATCGATTACACCCAAAGCCTAAAATGCTAAAAGAAAGCCTTGTGTCCTCTGTCATAATGCATTTGAAAAGTAGCAACTCACCCTCTCATCAAATTAGTGAAATTCAGAATCATGTACCCATAGACTTATTCATTTAATAGTTCACCTTTTGCGAAGAAGTCCCTTGTACATGTAATTAATTGCTGCAGTTTATCACTATGTTTTCGACTCAGTTATATAATTGGGTGTTAAAGGTATAAGGGTGTTTTCTAGTTATATTAGTTGTATTTATTATAAATGTATATGTTCAACCCTATGTAACCCTATTTGAGATCTTCATTGTTTTTGTGCCACACAATATAGTTCTGAATATATTGAATGTGCCATATAAATACTGTATATATGTACAGTATTTTTATGGCACAACAGAGACAAAGATTTCTTTCTATTATATTTAAGATGATTTTAAAGATATAACCATATTTATAATCCATATAACTTTATTATGTGGACTCAACTATATAACTATTTTATAAGACTATTTATCTCTATAGTCAGAACTTCGGATTGGAAAAATGGTGGTTATTGTGGTTGAGCTGGTTTTTGGAACATAGTAGCTGGTTTGTTGTTGGTCTCCAACAGTAGTCCAGTGGATTACCCATCTAGACCAGCTTGGACCACCTAATCACCATAAAGGCCAGCTTCAACCAGAGATGCCCAAACTTGGGCCCGCAGGCCAACCTTTGATTTGGCCCGCCTTGAAGTATATGACAAGAGTGAAAAAAAAAAATGCTATTAATGCAGCTTTTCATTGCATTAATTTAGCAGATTGCAGAGTAATGTTTTTTTGTTTGTTTGTTTGTTTTTTTATAATGAAATTATAAAGGAGGGGAACCAGGGCAACTGTAATATTTGAATATAAAACAGTTTGCAGAGCCTGAAATTCAGCGTGGGATTGTGGCTATTGCGCACAATTTTAATAATTCCCACAATTTCCACGTTCATAATGCAGGAAATTCCCACACACTTTTATTCACTTTACAGTGCAGCTGCAAATTAGTAAAGCAATAGATACAGATGAACAAATCAAATCAATAAACGTGTTTTTATATCAAACTGTAATTCCAGAAGCTGCGCAAATAAATCCGCTGTGTCTCCCACTTTCTCTCTCGTGCAGCTGTCAGAAGTGTGAGCGCACGAAGTGAAAAAGTGCTTTGTCGCATAGATACTGAACTTAAGATGTTACAGATGTCTAAAACCTGTTAATTCAACATGCAAATGGTGCTATACCATGTCTCCGTAAGCGAGTGATGCTATAAAACTATATCATTCCTGTTTATAATCAACAAAGCTGTTAAAATTGCAAGCGTATAGGCCTTTCATATCTTGGTGCTCCCTCATTTTTCATAATGCAGCACATTTGCAAGAAAGGCAGAAATAGCAAAAATACTTTGTTTAGTGTACCAGCTGCATGATGAAGAGAGACACTTCAACACCTGTTACATCTCTCATCTCCATCTCTAGTTCCATCCAGGGTCGGAAATCAACCGAGGATCTGGGCAAAAAAAATCCCCCTGCAATCTGATATAGTTCCAAATTAATATATCCACCGAGTTCTTCATTTGAATTTTCACTGGATATTATTTGTTTTGTGACGTCCATTGTGCAGATGTTGCCAGTCAGTACCAGTTGCTCGTGCCATAAAAAAGCACAGATGGGCACTCCACTTCTCACATTTTGCATCAGTTTGGTGTCATGCTCACACGCTAATATTATCAAATGCTACAATGTAGTTAATAATAATATTAACAAAAATAATATCTGGATGTGTTAAATGGCCTTGATGTTAAATAAAACGGTTATTAATGATACAATAATAATTTTACAGAACTTTAACCACTTCATATCTCTGACTAATGTTCATTTTTTTATTAAATTGGCTTGAAGGAGTTGCCAAGTTTTTTTTTAAGCTCCTTATTCCAAATCCGGAGAAATTATGTTCTCTTTTGGCCCACAGCCCTCAATCAAGATTGACTGTTGGCCCTTCGTTGGAAAAGGTTTGGGCACCTCTGAGCTAGAAACTACAGTATGTAAAAACATTAGAAGATGGTTTCGCTGGATTTTCTAGCAGAGCTCATTGCAATCATTTATACATTATGCACAATACTTATGAACAGATATTTCTCTTTAGTAATGATGAAAATTAATGGGTAAATCAAATTAGTAACGCAAATATAAATTAATACAGCTAAACAGAAATTGATTTGTTTTTCATCATTATTTATTGACAAGACATCTCTGTCTCTTTAGCCATCTTTACACTGCAGAGGTGGCACAGAAGTTGCACCTAAAGTGGCATTTACGTGCATTTACACAGATTGTTTAATGCTGCTCAGAGCAGGCTTAAATGCATTTACAAAGCAATAACAACTACATAAATAATGTTATGAGATTAATGTTTTAAAATAAAAAATACAAATACAAAAACAGCAATATGAAATGACTGAAAATATGAAGTTATTCTTTCAAATATGAAACTAAATTATGAAATATATGCTCTTTCATAACAACAACAAAATTTAAGGCTGCTCTGATGCTGCATTTCATTTACGCAGAATTGAAGCAGCATCAGAACTGCCTTTGATTCTAATTATTAATTAATTAATTAATTAATTAATTAGGGGCTGAGGTGGGTCAGAGCAGGCTTAATTTAGTCTGGCTTTTGCATCATTTTTGGGTGAACTATCTCTTTAACTCTGCAGTGTAAAGACGCCTTTAAAGCTGGGATTTATGCATGTGCAGACAGTGTGTAATCAATGCATGTTGGCCGAGCATGTTTGCGCAGGCGCATGCGACAGGCTTATTTTTATCTTCTTGAGATGCATCTGAACCAAAACACACACATGTATGCACACACTGCATATGCTCATTATCCTGATTACTCCAACAAACCATTATGCACAACCGTTTATACAGTTGCTTAGTAACAATTTAGAGACTTTTGATCTGAAAAGAAGAAAAAGATGGTTGAAAAAAAAGCGAGGGCTCAGTGGGTCTCATGCACTTCAAGTCAACATATTTAAAAGGTCACTTTGTGACAACAATCTGAAACAATCTGAAGACAAAAATAAAGGTAATGAATGTAAAATATATTGGCAGACAAACAGGAAATAATTATATAAAATTGGAATATACGGTTATATACTGTATGTGATATATAGAAAGTTTCTTTTACAATTACATTGAAATATTCAGGTTCTTCAACCTCATATTCAGATATTGCATAATTCTTTGTATGAAAATTTCAGATTATATAATTACATACAATTTGAATGTATGATTATAAATGTGAATATAAAGTTAGATTTAGAGTTAGATTTAAATATTCAGGTAATATACAGGTTTACAACTATGTATTCAGATTTTGTATAATTATTTGTAAATTATTTAAATATTTCAGATTTTGTATTATTATAATCATGATATATAGACAAAGATACATTTTTACTGTTTACTGTTCACCTGATAAGTTGATTAGTTATGAATCATATTGCTGCTTTGAATCATGTATAGCATATCTGGTTATCTATTATCAATAGATTTGATTGAATTGCTGTTATAGACAGTTTTCACTAAACATAAACAGTTGACATGGTTTTTGGTTTATGCTGTAACATAGAAGCATTTACAAGGCCATTATCAGTGGGGAAGAAGGATCCCACTATATACATGATAATATTCAAGACTGTACTGTAGATCTCTGTTGTCCATTGTCATTTTCAAAATAGTCTAAGATTATAAAAATGTTAACTACTCTTTACGAGTACTAGCAGAAATATAAATTTTCTAAGAATGAAACAACAATTTAAACTGCTAAGTCATTAAAAATGAGTAGAAGGATATAATTAGCTGGTTTTTCACAGGCTGGGAATCAGAAAGGACAGTGGATAGTGACTGTTCAAGGCACAGACACAAACGAGAGAGACAGAGGAAAAAACAGATAAAGTGACTGAGATCAAAAGCCAGACAAAACAGAGACTGAAAAAAAGAGACCAATTACAGTAGCTTCCGATTCTTGTGTTACCATGGGAACCTCCCACTGGAACTTCATGGGAAAGAGCAGTCTGACTCCCGTAGGACACGCAGACACACACATGCTTATAAATTGTGATAAAGGAACATGAACCTCTGAACTACGCCTGTCACACTGCGGTCTTAAAAAGGGCTTAAGAAAAAAGATTAATAGCAAAAAAGCATCCATGTGAAATTCTGCTTTTAGACAGTGAGCAAGAACAATTACTTGACTTGAATAATTGAACAACTCAAATTATCTTAAATTGCTAAGCCTTTTTTTTTTTTTTTTTTGCCAGCATACTGCAATATTGGGAATTTTCAGCAATCTACCATCTGATCTTTCGGGACAAAAAATGCTGAATACGCGTAACGGAATGTTGTAAGGGAAACAAAAATCATTCGGGACTCGTATACAATAAATTCCTGATAAAGTATGTACAATCTTTTTGAAATACGTTTGTGCTACAGTCATTATCTTAAAAAAAAAAAAAAGCTTTAGAAAGAGCAGTTTCTTTCTATATTTCAGTTTTGAGAAGTTACAATTATAAATTATGTCCTCACTAAAGAATCCTGGTATTGCTTCACAGTTATGAAGCGTGAAAGAGCTTGAAACGGAAATTGTGGCCCACTCTCATTTTTTATGATTTTTTGCAATAGTGTCTTGCTTTTTACAGAGCTGGTATTGTCTGATGAATTAGACTGCCTTTGTCTAGTCTGAAAAAGATTAGGTTTATCATGGCTGAATTGTAGTGTTAGGATAGAGAACGTCCTGGTTACTTTCGTAACCTCCATTCCCTGATGGAGGGAACGAGATGTTGTGTCAATGTAGTGACACTAGGGGTCACCCTTGGGAGCCCTAAACACCTCTGATCTTTGGAAAAAAGGCAAATGGGAATTGGCGAGTGGAATTTGCATGCCACTCCCCCAGACATACGGGTATAAAAGGAGCTGGTATGCAACCACTCTTTCAGGTTTTGTGCTGAGGAGCCGAGACAAGGTCCCGGCCATTTCAGCGGGTAGTTCAGCATTTGGCAAGAGGGACACAATGTCTCATTCCCTCCATCAGGGAACGGAGATTACGAAAGTAACCAGGACATTCCCTATCTGCCACTCACTCGACGTTGTGTCGATGTAGTGACACTAGGGGTCCCTATACAAAACGGCACAACTAGCCGAACTGTGTTATGTGGACTGGCAGTGCGAGACGGGCAGACCGCTGTGTGCCTCGTAGCCAGCGCACCAGGCCGTTACGTAACCTCCCCAACGCTCTTATGATCGTCGAACAGTCCTTCGGGAACAAGTCGACGGCCAAAAAAATAGGGACAGGCTAGCCCAGTCGTGGCCTCTTTTCCTCTCTTTTCTCCTCAAAAAGAGTGGAATTTGTTTACCGACTGGGGCCATAAGTGTCTACGTTGGGGGGTGTCACTCCCAAGGGGAAGACACTGCGGAGACCACACCCCGGGGGGGGGGGGGTGGTATTTTGAGTGGAAATACGTCACATGGTCTTACAGAGTCTTGTTGGAAGTATGTCATGTGGAGAAGTCCCATGGTAGGTCCTACCCGAGTGGGGAGGAACTCTACAAACATGGTGACCAGGGGCAGAGGAACCACTGCCCAAGAAAGATGCAGTTTACCAACAGGGAAGCGATTTAGCAGAAGATATACATCACATGGGGCCACCTATGGGGAACAGCACATGTGGAGCACCTACCCCAGTACAGGGCTTCGTTAGCACATGTACTGGGCCGGCAGTGAGTTTTTCCGCTAAACTCGTCTGCCACAGGGCTAAGGAGGAAAGTCATCCAGGGATCACCACTTTGTGAACACTACTGGGAGTCAACAGCACACGTCTTCACCTCAAAGGAGGGAAAGGTGCTACGTGCAAGCGGTACACCTGGCCAGCTGTCCCGGAACTTACCTGTTTGTACCTGAAAAAACACGGGATGAAACCGGCTCAACTCAGAGATTGTAGAACCTCGCAAAGGTGTTGGGTGTTGCCCAGCCCGCTGCTCTGCAGATGTCTGCCATTGGTCAGAGCCCAGGAGGCCACCACACTCCTGGCAGAATGGGCTTGTAGCCCCGCGGGGGGCGGCACGTGCTGGGCATGATATGCCATTACGATGGCATCAATGACCCAATGGGCGATCCTCCGTTTGAAGACAGTGCTTCCTTTCTGCTGTCCGCCAAAACAGACAAAGAGCTGCTCGGAGTTTCTAAAGCTCTGTGTGCGATCCAAATAGATGCGTAAAGCGGGCACCGGACACAGCAATGCCAAGGCTGGGTCTGCCTCCTCCTGGGGCAGCGCTTGCAGGTTCACCACCTGATCCCTAAATGGGGTCGTGGGAACCTTGGGCACATAGCCCGGTCGGGGTCTCAGGATCACACGAGTGTAGCCCGGACCGAACTCCAGAGAACACCTTCAGGCCCCCTACCCTCTTGATGGAAGTGAGCGCAGTCAGGAGGGCAGTCTTCAGAGAGAGTGCTTTTAGCTCGGCTGACTCCAATGGCTCGAAGGGAGCTCCCTGTAGTCCCCGAAGGACTACAAAGAGATCCCATGAGGGAATGAGGCGCGGTCCGGGGGGGTTCAACCTCCTGGTGCCTCTCAGGAACCTGATGATCAAGTCGTGCTTCCCCAAATACTTCCCATCCACTGCATTGTGATGTGCCGAAATGGCGGCTACATACACCTTCAAGGTGGAGTGGGACAGCTGCCCCTCCAACCTCTCCTGCAGAAAGGAAAGCACCGATCCGACTGTGCATCTCTGGGGGTCTTCGCATCAGGAAGAACACCATTTAGGGAACAGACACCATTTCAAGGCATACAGGCGCCTCATAGAGGGCGCCCTAGCCTGAGTGATTGTGTCTACCACCGTGGGTGGTAGGCCACTTAGGTCTTCCATGTCCTGTCCAGGGGCCAGACATGGAGGTTCCAGAGGTCTGGTCGCGGGTGCCAGATGGTGCCTCGTCCCTCAGAAAGAAGGTCTTTCCTCAGGGGAAATCGCCAGGGTGGCTGTCGCGAGGAGCGTGAGGTCCGAGAACAACATCTGGGGGGGCCAGTAGGATGCTACCAGGACGACCTGCTCCTCATCCTCCCTGACCTTGCACAGGGTCTGTGCAAGTAGGCTCACTGGCGGAAACGCATATTTGCGTAGTCCTGGGGGCCAGCTGTGTGCCAACATGTCTATACTGAGGGGTGCCTCGGTCAAGGCGTACCAAAGCGGGCAGTGGGAGGATTCCCGGGAAGCTGGACTCCAAATCAGCTGGACTACCTGGGGGTGGAGTCTCCACTCTCCCCTGAGTGTAACATGTCATGACAGCACGTCTGCTGCATTGTTGTGGTCACCCGGGATGTGAGTGGCTCGCAGCGACTTGAGGTGCTGCTGACTCCAGAGGAGGAGACAGCGGGCGAGTTGTGACATGCAACCTGAGCGTAAGCCACCTTGGCAGTTGACGTATGCCACTGTTGCCGTGTTGTCTGCCGAACCAACACATGCTTGCCCTGGATCAACGGCCGAAGCCTCCGCAGAGCGAGCAGTACTGCCAACAACTCAAGGCAGTTGATGTGCCAACGTAGCCACGGGCCAGTCCAGGAGCCGGAGGCTGCGTGCCAATTGCATACGGTGCCCCAGCCTGTCTTGGAGGTGTCCGTCGTAACCACGACGTGCCTGGAGACCTGCTCTAGGGGAACCCCTGCCCGTAGAAATGCTAGGTCGTTCCAAGGCGCCATGCCCATCTTGGGACTCGAGTCTGAAGCCAGTGCTGAAGCGGTCTCATATGCATCAACCCGAGCGGTGTGGCCACCGCTGAGGATGCCATATTTCTGGACCACCAGGGTGGACATCGCCCACCTGAGAGACCGCGCCATGACCTTTGTTGCCCGGAGAGCAAGGTCGGTCACCGAGCACAGTTTCTGCATCAATCCCAGGTCGGAACTACCCTTGTGCAGTTCTTTCATTGCCTTGACTTGGTGTACCTGCAGGAGAGCCATGGTATGCAGGGCAGAGGCGGCTTGTCCAGCGGCACCATAGGCCTTAGCCGTTAGAGACAATGTGAACCTACAGGTCCTGGACAGGCGCCCGTGCCAGGTGGTGGCGCTCTGCGGGCACAAGTGCACTGCGAGCGCCTTATCCACCTGGAGGATCCCCGAATAGTCCCTGGCCGCCCCACCATCGAGGGTAGTGAGGGCAGGGGAGCTGAGAGACTGGGATCGGGTCGTGAAAGGTGCCCTCCATGATCTTGTCAGCTCCTCATGAATCTCTGCGAAGAAAGGAACCGGGGCCGGGCGCGGCCGTGAGCGGCACTCCGAGCCGAGGAACCAATCATTGAGCCGCAAGGATTCAGGGGAGAGTGGAGGGTTCCACTCTAACCCGACGCTCACGGCTGCCCGGGCAAGCATGTCGGCCAGCTACGTGTCGGCCTGTGACTGGGTGACCGTACCCGAGGGAGGAAGCCCAGCCGAAGCCTCCGCGTCAGACTGAATGAGCCCGCTCTCCGATGCTGCGCGCGAGAGCTCATCGTCTTCCCGGGGCCCGAATAAGAGGTCGAACTCACCGTGAGACGAGCCGGCGGTCTCATCCGACAGCCCGACCGGGGCAAGCAAGTGTGCTGGGGAATGGGAGGTCCGTGGGGGATACCTGGCGGAGGTGCTCCCATTGAGATCCCCAAATCGCCCCCAGTGCTAACCGGCACGGCCTCACATCCGTAGGTAGAAGGACCGAGGCGGGGAGCAGCTGGGGTGGCTTGCTTTCTTACGAATGCAAGCCGTGACCGCTATGTTGCCATGGTCATGTTCTCGCAATGAGGACAAGATCCATCCACAAAGGATGTCTCTGCATGGGCAGCGCCCAGACACGTAAGACAGCGATCGCGGCCATCAGAAGCGGAGAGATAACGACCGCAACCAGGAATAACACACAAACGGGAAGGCATCTTTAAAAAGACGTTCCGTGTGTGCCATTCTTTTAGAATGAAAATATACTATTTTTAAAATATACTCTTTTTGTTATTCTGCCGAAGCGCCCAGGGGTGTTCTCTGCACTCCATGGGTGCAGAGGGGGAGAAGCCGCTGAAATGCGGCGTAAAATCCAGCAGATGAGGTGAATGAACTCGCGGATGAATTCAGCTTCAATGAATAGAACTGCTTGGCTCCGAAGAGAAAATCTGAACGAGTGGTTGCATACCAGCTCCTTTTATACCCGTATGTCCGGGGGAGTGGCATGCAAATTCTGCTCGGCAATTCCCATTGGCCTTTTTTCAAAGATCAGAGGTGTTTACGGCTCCCAAGAATGACCCCTAGTGTCACTACATTGACACAACGTCAAGTGAGTGACAGATAGGGAACCCCTTTTATAAAAAAAATAAATAAATAAATAGATAAATAATTCTGGAGCTGAATGATTTTCATGACGCTTCAATGGAACTAGATTTTTCCACAACATACTACACACTACTAACCGGCAAAAGAAATTACATTGTTGAATTATGAGCTTGCAGTTTGAATTCATGTAGAGAAATATAGAGAAAGACTGAACGCTGTGAAAAAAATTCAGTAATAATAAGACAAGAAATAAACAATATGGGCCCTATTTTAAGAGTGCTAGCACTAAGCGCAGCACTGTGCCATAAGTTATAAGCGCAAAGTCAGTGGACATGGCCATGAATTTTTGGTATTTTCGTGCAAGCATACGCTAAGTCTAGAAGCAAGTGGGTTTGATGAAATCGCTCATGCAACACGCATATGGGCTGGATCAAAAGCAATTTAATTCAGAGGTTTTCTCAAGTTATTTCACCGTCAGCGTCCTATTACATATTGTCCATTCCCTCAAGCAACAGCGATATAAACAAAGACAGCATTCATAAGAAGTTGGTAGTGTAAATGGACTGTAATAGAAGAAATAAAAAGAATGTTTATGACCAGGAGGAGGGTGGGGTCGGGCCGTGACTGTGCACGTCCGGCCCCCAATCAGGCTAATCCGCCGAGGAGTGGGATAAAGACAAGCCGGATGCGGCAGTTCGAGAGAGAGAGAGAGCCACATGCAGCTGCCGCATCTGGCTCGTCTTTATCCCTTTCCTTGGCTGATTAGCCTGATTAACCCTCCTCCTCGTCACAATGTTCTTCTGTGCATGAACTGCGTCCTTGATGATTGTCAGGCATATTTCATATGAAAGTGACATACTCCTTTTATACACATAGAAAATGTGATTCTCGTCAGAATTTGGACGTAGACCCTTAAATTATAGAAAATGTAAGTATTATTAATTTTCATCTACTGTCACACAAATCATGGCTAGTAGCCTATTAACAGTGATTGTGTTGGCATGCAGTTCAATTCTACCAGTCGATTTTGATTTTGAAAATGTAAATTAATATATTGAAACATGAAAAAACTCAAACTAAATGAAAATATAATAAAAATACGAAGTGGTCAAAAAAATCATACCAATTCCAAAAATGTTACGATCTCCAACTTTTTCCACCGTCCCATTTTTGCAGTGACTTTTGCAGTGAACCGGAAAAATACCATTGCAAATTAATTATATCATATATACAATTGTAAATTTAAACATAATAATACTAATTGAAAACGAAACCATGACCTATAGATTGTTTAGCACAAATCTGTTTCATATAAGACGGCTACTCTGGGAAATAATTTGGCGCTTTACCGAACGAGCGCCGCTCTGCCGACACACACACATAAAAAACGCGCAGAGGCTCGTGTTGCGCTGCTTAGCGTACTATGTGGTCGGTCCACACAAACTCCATCTCAGATGTAGATGATCACTAGCTGGGTCAGCCTATAACATGCATTGAGAACGGCACCGGACAAGCATTTTACCAGATGTTAAATGAGTATTACACTACTTTAATTAGCCTACAAACATACACTCAAACACAGATCGTGGATCGCTCAGTGCCGGACTTTCAACATAAAAGCTGGAGTCAAATTAAAAGCCTTAAGAAATTACAACTGAAAAGTATTACCAGTGTATAACAAAATTATTATTATTATTATTGATAATAATAATAATAATAATTATTATTATTATTATTATTATTAATAATAATAATAATAATAATATATTATTATTATTATTATTATTATTATTATTAGAAATTACAATAAAAACAAATTGGGTTCCAAAAATGACTGTGTGATTGAAAAGTGGATTGACATACTAATAAAACTAAAATTAAATAAATAAATAACAGAGAGAGAGGGAGAGGGAAAGAGAGAGAGAGAGAGAAGAGAGAGAGAGAGAGAGAGAGATCTGAAACCATTTACAATTCCAGATACATGTTATTTTTGCTGCTGCATCCTGCAGACTAGTTAACAAAAAAGTTTTGCACATGCTCTTATGTAATTGCTTTTTGTTTTCCTATTTTATAATGAAATAATTTATTGTACGTGGTTTTTGTTTCTTTACACAAAGAGTACTCCCAATCAGTTCCACACAGTGGATTATAGATGTTCTAAACTCATTAAGAAAAAAACAACACTGGTATCAGATCGGGACCGGTATCGGCCAATACTGACAGTTCACGTATCGTATCAGAAGAGAATAAATGGTATCGTTCCATTCCTAGTGCAAACGGTCCCACCTATGGCCACTTGCACTTTGCATTAGCACGAAAATTGCAATTAGAATTAGCGCTCTCGTGAAAATTGAAAAAGTCGTTGCGCTTAATGCTGTGCTTTGCACACAAAAACAGTGCCCTTTTCTATGCCTTTTATGCCTATTTTTTTTCTTTTTTGGTTGCGTGTCACAAAAACGAACAGTGTCATCCAATTTGTCATTCTCTTCTTTTTAATATTTCAGTCAAAAAATCTCACTTATCTGTCTCAAACTAATTAGTTATCAGTTTGCATCCCTCCAACAAATCACTGACACACTGTCCCACTGAATGTTGCCTCAAATCATTAATGGAATCTTTAAGGAAACTGGAACCAAAATCATTAAATTCCTCCATTGAATACACCATTCAAACTTTGTTTTGTGCATAATTTAAATCTAAGGTCCGTAATTTTTGTAAACGGTATACTTTTTAAGAAATAAAAAATAGCTGAAATATAAAATAGTTGGCTGCCAAACATACAGTATATGTTATCTAAATGAAGACCCAAACTGGTGCAGTAAAGCAGTTTTCAGATGTGTGTGTGTGTGTGTGTGTTGTCTAGTAGTACTTGCAATAGTTTATAAAAGTGCTTAATGTGGCACTTTTTTCCTCCCTGCAGTAACTCAAGAGCTTTAGAAAGGGGTTTACCCACATCTTAGTGTTTTGCTATTGCCAACTAATTTGAATATTTACCTAAAACAGCGCAGAACAATTCATTGCATCACACACACACTTTCTGTGCTCATACACCATGCTGCACTGCAGTAACACTCCTCGTGAAGGCAGATTTGGAACATCATACACACATAAACACCCTTCATTAGAGGACAGCAGGACAAAGGAACACCCCTCAAACTTGCTCTGCTGCTCAGGGGTCAGGCTATAGTGGCACACCACGATGCAGTTGACGGTAAGTATTTAGGGAAGCACGACCTGGTCATCAGGTTCCTTAGAGGCACGAGGAGGCTGAATCCTCCCAGATCGCATCTCGTCCCCTCGTGGGACCTCTCCTTGGTCCACAACACTGTTTAGGGATCAGGTAGTGAAACTGCAAGCGAAGTTGCCCAAGGAGGAGGCAGACCCAGCCTTTTTGTTGCTGTGTCTGGTGCGTGCTTTGCGCATCTACTTGGATCGCACGCAGAGCTTTAGAGGCTCTGAGCAGCTCTTTGTCTGCTTCGGAGGACAGCAGAATGGGAGCGCTGTCTCCAAACAGAGGATCGCCCACTGGGTTGTTGACGCCATCACTTTGGCATACCACGCCCAGGACATGCCACCCCCTTGGGGCTTCGGGCACACTCCACCATGAGTGTGGTGGCCTCTTGGGCCCCGACCAATGGCGCCTCTGACATCGGAAGAGCAGCGGGCTGGGCAACACCCAATGCCTTCACGAGTGGAGGTTCCTCAAATCTCTGGGTTGAGCCGGTTCATCCCGTGTGTTGTCAGGTACGAACAGGTAAGTTGGCTGGACAACTGGCCGCTTGCGTTTAGCGCCTTTCCGCTCCTGGAGGCGAAGACATGCGCTTTTCACCCCCAGTCGTGTTCACGAAGTCGTGGACCCTGGATGTCCTTCCTCCTTAGCCCTGTGGCAGGTGAGTTTGCGGAGAAACTCGTTGCCGGCCCAGTACGTGTGCTAACTTGGCCCTGTACTGGGGTAGGTGCTCCACATGCGCTGGTTACCCATATGTAACCCCGTGTGATGTATCTTCAGTGTTACATAACTAAGTTGAAATAAAATCCATAATGCCTTTAGTATCTATCCAATGTGGATCAATGAGGATCTGATGCTGTCTTGAGTTTATCTGTCAAATCTGAGAATAGAGTATTCTGTCAATAAAGTAAATGATACTGTCAGAGTTATGTAGACAGAAACCTACAAAGGTCAGATATTATAGGAATTATGGATTTTATTTTGAGTATGTAGATGTTCTGTGTTCACGGGCAATGGAGGAGTCAGGAGACAGCTCACCCGTTGGTGAACCCTCATCTTCCTTGGGCAGAGGCCCCTCTGCCCCCGGTCACCATTTGTTTAGAGCTCCTCTCCCCCTGGATAGGACCTACCACGGGGACTTCTCCACATGAGACACTGCTGACAAGACTCGGTAAGACCATGTGACATATTGCCACACAATTTCCTCCCCCTCAGGCAGGGTGTGGTCTCCACGGTGTCTTCCCCTTGGGAGTGACACCCCCCCCGACGTGGACGCTATACGGCCCCCAGTTGAACGATTTTTCCTTTTGGGGAGAATAAAGAGAAGAGGCTGTGGCTGGGGCAGCCTGTCCCCATTTTTGGGCAGTGGACTTGTCCCTGAGGTAGAGGGGACCATACGATACTCGTAGGAGCGTTGGGGAGGTTACGTGATGGCCAGGTGTGCTGGCTACGAGGCATACAATGGCCTGCCGTCTTGCACCGCCAGTTCACGTAACACAGTTCAGCTAGTTGTGGCATTTTGTACAGGGACCCCTAGTGTCACTACATCGACACAACGTCGAGCGAGTGACAGATAGGTAATGTCCTGGTTACTTTCGTAACCTCCGTTCCCTGATGGAGGGAAAGAGACGTTGTGTCCCTCCTGCCACAACACTGAACTACCTGCTGAAATGGCCGGGACCTTGTCTCGGCTCCTCAGCACAAAACCTGAATAAGTGGTTGCGAGCCAGCTCCTTTTATACCCGTATGTCCAGGGGAGTGGCATGCAAATTCCACTCGCCAATTCCCATTGGCCTTTTCTCAAAGATCAGAGGTGTTTGGGGCTCCCAAGAGTGACCCCTAGTGTCACTACATCGACACAACGTCTCGTTCCCTCCATCAGGGAACGGAGGTTATGAAAGTAACCAGGCCGTTTTTTGCCCTGTACCTCGATTTCACTCTGCATGTAAACACTTTTACCAGCGTTCTTTGTGCGCAAGTATTATACGCATGTCTGTTTGCATTTTGATGCCAAAAACAGAGAACAACCAGATGATTTCAAATCTCATGTAAATGCAATTTTCTCGGGTTGTCCATTTTTTGTTTACATAAGCTGTTTTTTTGGTAGTTATCAGCGTATTGGTGTGCATGTGAACCTACACAATTCATCCTGAATTCCCCTTCAATGTTTAAACATGTATGTGTTCTCTTATCTTCTGAGTCATTCTATTGGAAGTAAAAAACCCTCTCAATAACAGTGTGAATAATTCAGACAGACCTCATGTATGAAAAACAGATGAGAGAGAGAGAGAGAGAGAGAGCGAGAGAGAGAGAGAGAATGTTGCTGCTGGCATTAGGTCACAGAATGTAATGGTTCAATTATTACATCTTTCTCTCTCTCACACAAACACACACAAACACGCGCACAGTCAGTTTCATATATGCAATCAACACACATGACTAAAGATGATCGATTGATGGAAAAATCACAGAAACATCTGTATAAATGCATAAATAGTATGCATTATGTTCTGGTGTTGGAATTTTTTTAGACCAAAAAAATTCTATAACAAAATAAAAAAAACTAAAAACAAAATAAAAAAAAGAAAAACCTGAATTTTTTTTTTTTTTTTAAATGGGGGGAAATGTTTGTAATGGCTTAAAAACAGCATAAAAACAGCACGTTATTGGTTACTTTAAGCTGTGAAAAGTGTTAAATGTTTGTTCCCTGTCTGCTACTGGTCAAACAAACAGATAGTCTCCCCAAACCTGTGCCAGTGGTAGGGTCAATGTTGCTGTGTCGAGCTGGTCAGAACACTGAAACAAACTGAGCAATGTTTTTATAGAGCCACAGAGTTTACAATTTTTGTGAAATTATCCTACAATTATCCTACTGAATATTAGAGCCTCTGATACACCTCTTTTACATCTCTCATGAAAATTAGATTACTTTGGTGACATTTTTGTAAAATGATAGGGGTCTTTACACATTTTGTGGTAGTTCTAAAGGTATGAGCTAACAAATCAAGCACTATAGTAAAAATGTTTTAATGCCATGCGTAAAATAGCATTTTGTGAGGAACAGGGCCTGATAATCTTCAGTTTTTCTCTTGATTTGTATGAAAGGGAATACAAGTCATTATTTTTGTAGTGCCTCTAATGTTTACGTGGTACTACGAGCAATGTAAAAATCAGCTAGCAAAATCTTAAGGCAACGTGAATCTATGAGACCAGGTTGGCATATTTTGCTTGAACAGAAGAACACATTTTAACATCTAAAATATTACAATTACATCAGCTTTAATTCAACGATGCAAATAGTTTTGAATTGTGAGGAAAATAAGGAACACCACACCAGAGGGATATAGGGAAAGCGATTTGGTCACAAAATAAAGAGGAAGAGGCATTTTAAAGGTGTTTAAAACTGTCATAGTGCAAACAAGTCTCCACTGAAATTATCATATTTTGTGTGTGAGTGTGCATGTAATGCGTGTGTGTGCATATGAGTGTGTTTGTGTGTGCGAGAATGAAAGGGAGAGAAATCTGGGTGATATCGGAGAGTTAATTAAATTGTGTGAATAAATGTCACACAGTATTAGAGACAAGCTGCTTTCTCTGTCATCGACACACACGCATACTCACTCTCACAATTAGATATGAACTCCGGGAGGTTTATTAAAGCAGGAGACTGAAGCAAGCGACATTCTGACAACATATACACTGACGAGACAGGTCAGGACCAATGCAAATCACTGGAAAGAAATCTGATCCAATTCCAGCGTAGTATACAGAGACGACTACATTTGTAGGTTGATTCCTTTGAACATTGCTACCAATACATTTCTCTGTTTGTTTGAGCATCCCAACCAGCCCAACATAACAAGATTGGCTTAACCAATGGCATGAGTTTGGGGTGGGACTATTCAGCCAATCATAGTCAAATTCTCCACTTGTTCTCCATTTAATCTAGCGACTGATATTTAAGAGAAACAACTGAGATATTCATGAGATGTAATTTGTGATTTCTCTTTCTTATGTTCTTCTCTGCAGTATATGTGACATTTCTGTTATCACAAGTTTGCATATAGGAATTACTGATCAAACTTGGTGCACATTTATCAGTGATAGACTTATATAAAGGTATAACTGCTCATGAGAAACCACCATAGATGTGATAAAACTGCAGCCTTTACTGCATTTATTTTGTCTTCTCTAAATCTCTCTCTGTCACTTTACGAGGGCTATATAAATCACTGTTCTGAGGCTCCAATTTTTGGCTCAGCACAAAACAGTTACAGACTGTTCTGACAGAGCACTGCTTGCTAATCCACAGTACCTCATTTGAACATTAAAATGCAGGAAGGCTTCGACTAATTTCCCAATGACAGTGTACTGTGGGCTTTCTGTAGATGGGACTTGTGGGTAACATTACTCAAGACAGATAGAGGACAGCACTCAAGGACTTTGCACTTGACATTGTTGTGCCAACGTCTCTCCACATGTCCGCATGGGGTCTGTCAAGCTCGAAAAACAACACAAATCATAAAACTTGGGCTGGGTAAAAATCCCAAGATCAATCTTTTACTCTACATGTCAACCCTCTACAACCCTCTTGAGAAAGTCACGTCTAAAACATGTGATTAGCCAATGGATGGTACATTTTAAGATTTCACTAGCCAGTGATTGAGTAGTATAGTGGGGAAGAAGTTTAGAACTGAGAAATGTTTGGTTTACTCCTTCCGTATAAAGTGTCCAAAGATGAGATCCATGCAATCCATTTGTCATTGAATAATGTCTATTTTAAGATCCTTTCTAAAGACAACAAAATAAAATAATTATTTAATTCTAATTGCACATAGCTAGAGATCGACCGATATTGATTTTTTAAAACTGATACGATAATGATTATTTGTGTTTACGTATCCCATAACCAATATGCAGAACCAAGTACTTTTCCCCATGAATGTCTATGCGTTTATGTGAAACTTCTACTCGAAAGGTGTTGCGGAGATAATTGATTTCGACAGAGCTGTAATGTTGTAAATGATGATTCATAGCTAAATAGTAAATGTTAATATAACTCAGGTAATTTTAAACAAGTGGATCTTGTTAAAAACTGCAATGGCATACGGTCACCATTCTTGCATACGGCCAGTCATTCCACTGGAACATGAGCATCTACCTGAATGGCAAATTTACAAGACAAATAAGCACAGCCAACTGAGAATTAAATTAAACTGTCATATTTCCAACATGCACTCATCCAAGGCTCTTCGAGTTGATTAATGTGAAGTAATGTTACGTCTTTGTGACTTTGCAGGAATTGTCTTTATCTGAGTTTGTCTCCATTTCTTAGCACTTAAAGTACACATCAAGCATTTATGTAACACATCTCACTAGAGCATGGATGGCTGTTGCGTTTAATTAAATTTAGTAATTCAAGCAATACATTGCAAAAGCAAGTTACTTTACCTGAGGACAACCCACAAAATTGTTTCCACTCACACGCACTGCTGCATTGGCTTGAGTGCAATTTTAGAAACTCCCACTAGATGGTGCCAGTTATCGGTGGATCCAAAATTACATAAACAATATCCGATTAAAGAAAAATGCTTGAATATTAGAAAAAAATATCGGAAAATCAGATTATCTCTACACATAGCATGGATGCGGTAAAGAAGCCATTAAGACTACACTATTGTTAATATGCGCTCAACCAAAACACACATACACACACATATATATCCTTCTCACCACAACTGTACAGAGTGGTTATCTGAGTTACCGTAGACTTTGTCAGTTCGAACCAGACTGGCCATTCTCTGTTGACCTCTCTCATCATCAAGGTATTTCCATCTGCAGAACTGCCGTTCACTGGATGTTTTGTGTTTTTGGCACCGTACTAGATACCAAGGAGATCAGCAGTTACAGAAAAACTCAAACTAGCCCGTCTGGCACCAACAATCATCCATGCAATTATCTAATCAGACAATAGTGTGGCACCAGTGCAGTGCATAAAATCATGCAGATACGGGTCAGGAGCTTTAGTTAATGTTCACATGAATCATTAGAATGGGGAAAAAATGTGATCTTAGTGATTTGGACCGTGGGATGATTGTTGGTACTGGATGGGATGGTTTGAGTATTTCTGTAACTGTTGATCTCCTGGAATTTTCACACACAACAGTCTTTAGAATTGACTCCAAAAAAAAAAAAAAAAAAAAACATCCAGTGAGCAGCAGTTCTGTGGACGGAAATGCCTTGTTGATGGCAGAGGTCAACAGAGAATGGCTAGACTGGTTCGAACTGACAAAGTCTATGGTAACTCAGATAACCGCTCTGTATAATTGTGGTGAGAAGAATATCATCTCAGAATGCTATTCTGAGATCCAGGTTGGCACTGCTTTGGTGGCACGAGGGGGACCTATACAATATTAGGCAGGTGGTTTTAATGTTGTGGCTGATCGGTGTAAATATATATATATATATATATATATATATATATATATATATATATATATATATATATATATATATATATATATATATTAGTGCTGTTGAAGTTAATGTGTTATTAAAGCGTTAAAGCAAAATTTGTTTAATGCCATTAACTTTTTTAACACAGTTAACACGTAATATGTTTCACGATGGTAGAGAAGGACAGAGGCTCAGGACCCAAAAGCAGAGTTGAAAAAAAACAAGGGAATTAATTCACACAAAAATAAAGGAAAAAAACTCAAACTACCCTGTAGGGGAAAAAACACTAAGTCCAGGGCAGAGCTAAGCAAAGAGGGGCTGGGGCAGACGAAACAGGGACCAGGACTGACCGGACCGAACAGGGATGGGAAACCAGACTGACAAGACACAAACTAGACCGACTGGAACATGAGACCAACACCGACTGAACAAACAAGACGTACTGGCACTGGACAGCACATATGAAGAGACTAAAATAGGGAGAGAAATCAACAGGTTAACGAGACAGGGCAGGTGAGACTAATAAACTAATAATGGGCAAATAAGAAGATGGGTATGACGTCAGACAGAGACACGCGGCGATACAGAAACATAGCAAAGCCACATGCTCTCACAAGACAATGAAACACCCGAATGGCATGAGCGCACATCGCCAAGACAATAAGGCAATATATGCTCATGCCAATCAACAAACAAGACGAGAGAATGCGAAGCAATGTCAAACAAAGCAACGCCACGCATTCTCATACTAAACAAAATCTGGGCGTACATCGCGAGGCAAACGGCACGCAATGCACGCAACAGGCGACATAAACAAGACAGAAAACCTGTGCGAGAGTTCAGCCACACACAAACCCAAAACCTCAGACCGAAGTGACAGAACCTCAGCACAGCATGAAGACAGCTCACGACCCGGGGGCGCAATGCGAGCATAACGTGAGGCGCACCCGTGTTCGCGAGAGTCAGACATAAACTACTGACGCAAGTGCATGCCACCAAGAGGACATAAGCATGATGCACTCACGTCAATAACAGACAGAACATGGAGCATGAGTGTCTGAATCCCGACACAAACCGAACCAGACAGGGAAGTCAGGATCCAGACACCATGCTCCAGACTTGAAACACAAGACAGACATGGGACGATGATGCCACAGTCCTGTCAGATAAAAACCCAGACTGACCGAGTGAAAGGACCGTGACATTATGACCCTTTGAATAAACCGTAGTTCATGTGAAGCGAGTCAATTCGCACAAACGCCACTAATGTCACATGCATTGCCGTCGGGAAAACAGATGATGGTAGATATTATGCTGAGACCTGGGGCAAGCGTTTTATCAATGTAGCATAGCAGTAGAACATGCCCGCAAAGCACAGATAGAGCTCCTAACATTGTAACATCATTGCAGCGGCAAGACAGCTGCCATTTGAACACCAGCCTTGTACTGTGAGGCGTGGTGTGAGCACGAGGCGCGATGCGAGAGCGAAGTGAAAACCTAAAAGTGAGGGTCGTTGAATAACATATAACGTGCGAGTAAGGGCAGCCGGTGGAGTTTCTGGTGCCCCCCTAGGTGAATTATGGAATGGGCCAATAGGGCCAGTGCCCAGGGGCCCTTGACTACCAGGGGCTTGGGGGGGAGATACACACTCACTTTATGTCTTCCAAAAACATCTAAAAACACATCTTTTTCATGAGACATTTTTATATACGCTTACAAATGTGGGCCCCAAAGCCAAGACAAGGCCCCTTCAATATTGCCTTGTGACTGTGAGGGCCCCCAACCATCTTATAGGGCCCCTTTGCCTCCCTGTTTCTAATTAAAAATGTTTGAGCCACTCTTTAACAGCGCTCGTATCATATTTGATGCATGACTTTCTAAAGCCTCTAATGATCATCAACATGATCAAAACTTTGCTGAAAAACCTGTTGTATGCATTGTACAAGATGTCTATTGCCTCCTGGGGAAAGTTTCCATGCTCTTCTGGAAGTAGAAGACCTTGTAGTTTAATTTCCAAAATGGCTGCCTTCATGCCAGTCCGTTATTCATTCCAGCCTTTGCCACACAGTCCACCCTCTGCATCCTTGCACTGACGGAAACATGGATAAGTCCAGAGGATACAGCAACACCTGCTGCTCTCTCCAACAACTTCTCCTTCTCTCACACCCTTTGACACTGGTAGGGGTGGGGGAACAGGTTTGCTCATTCAAAACAACTGGACATTTTCACCACACTCATCTCTATGTAACAATACTTCTTTTGAATTCCATGCTATTACTACAATGCAACCCACAAAAATCCATGTTGTTGTCATCTATTGCCTTCCAGGTCAGCTGGCAAACTTTCTTCAGCAACTCACAGATCGGGCAACAAGCTGGACCTAATTTTTACACGTAACTGTACCAACTCAAATATTTTTGTTACTCATTTACATGTCTCTGATCACTACTTTTTTTCAATTCAACATGACTTTCCCATCTATATTAAAACAGATTCCGCCTTTGGTTTCCTTTCACTGTAACCTCCGTTCTCATTCACCTTCGCACTTTTCCACTGCTGTCTCTACCTCTCTTCTCACACAAAACTTATTTCCCACCCTGGATGTAAACACTGCCACAGACACACTAAGCTCTACTTTAACAACTTGTCTAGACAGCATCTGTCCTCTCTCCTCTAGGCCAGCACATATGACACCACCCAGCCCCTGGCTCTCTGACGTCCTTCGTGAACATCGGACTGACCTCAGGGCAGCTGAGAGGAGTTGGCAGAAATCTAAATATCCAGCAGATCTGGGTAAGTATCAGTCTCTGCTTGCAACTTTTTCAGATAACGTTAAATCTGCAAAAACGTCCTATTACCAGAACAAGATCAACACCACCACAGACACTCACAACTTGTTTAGAACATTCAACACACTTCTCTGTCCTCCACCTCCACCACCTGACACATCACTGACAGCAGATGTCTTCGCCAAATTTTTTACTAATAAGGTTACAGCCATCAGCAATGCGTTCTCATTACCACACCCTATCAAACACCCACCTCCTGTAGGCAGCTCTTCTGTCTCTATGTTCTCTCCTCTGACTGACACTGAGGTCTCTAAACTCCTCTCCAACCACCCCACCACCTGTTCCCTTGACCCCATTCCTTCCCACCTTCACCAGGCCATCTCTCTGTTCATCTTACCTGCACTCACACACATAATTATCACATCTCTACTTACTTACTAACCCCGCTGCTGAAAAAACTGCACTTAACCCCACACAAGTAGAACACTACAGACCAGTCTCTCTCATCCCATTCATGGTGAAAACACTTGAAAGGGCAGTTTTCAATAAGATCGCTGCCTATCTCTCACAGAACAAGCTGCTGGATGACAATCAGTCAGGCTTCAAAAGTGGACACTCCACCGAGACTCCACTGTCCTGATTCTACTGGACCTATCTGCAGCCTCTGACACAGTCAACCATCAGATCCTACTCTCCACCCTCTCTACTCTGGGCATCACACGAACTGTGCTAGACTGGTTTAATTCCTATCTCTAAGGTAGGTCCTTCAAGGTAGCCTGGAGAGGTGAGGTGTCCAAGTCACATCAGCTACTTACTGGGGTACCTCAGGGATCAGTGCTTGGGCCACTTCTCTTCTCTATATACACAACATCACTGGGACCCATCATTCAGGCACATGGTTTCTCTTACAACTGCTACGCCGATGACATACTGCTCTACTTGTCTTTCCAGCCCAACGACACCATGGTGACTGCTCGAATCTCTGCCTGTTTGGCAGACATCTCAGCCTGGATGAAGGAACACCACCTGCAACTTAACCCAGCCAAGACTGAACTTCTGGTATTTCCAGCCAACCCTGCTGTTGAACACAACATCACTGTGCAGCTGGGTTCAACTACAATAACGCCTTCCAAAATGGTCAGAAATCTAGGGGTAACCATCGATAAACAACACAATTTCACAGACCACATATCAAAGACAGCACGATCATGTAGATTTACACTCTACAATATCAGGAAGATAAGACCCTTTCTCTCTGAACATGCCACACAATTTCTTGTTCAGTCACCTGTCATAACTAGATTGGACTACTGTGAGGCTCTCATTGCAGGCCTCCCTGCATGCGCAATTAGACCCTTGCAAATGATCCAGAATGCAGCAGCACGTCTGGTTTTTAATGAACCAAAGAGAGCGCATGTTACACCACTCCTTGCCTCTCTTCACTGGCTGCTGGTTGATGCACGTATCAAATTCAAAGCTCTGATACTGGCATACAGAACAGTCACTGGGTCTGCTCCAGCATACCTTAAATCATTTCTGCAGAGCTATGTTCCCACCAGAAGCCTGCTGTTGGCTAAGGAATGGCGCCTTGTTGTACCAACACACAGAGGCACCAAAACACTTTCCCAGACTTTCGGTTTCATCATACCAAATTGGTGGAATGACCTTCCCAACTCCATCCATGAAGCTGACTCACTTTCTGTCTTCAAAAAACATCTAAAAACACATCTTTTCCATGAGGACTTAACCAGTCACAAAAAAAAAAAAAAAAGATAATTGTTGCACTTTAATCTGTCTTTAATACTACTATTCTGATGCTAGTGCAACTTTGTAAGATGGAACTTTTCATACCACTGTCTCCTTAAGATGATTCGCTTATAATGTATTCCTCTTTTGTAAGTCGCTTTGGATAAAAGTGTCTACCAAATAAATCAATGTAAATGTAAATTTATTTAAATTGTGAACATCTAGTTCCCTATCTGTCACTCACTCGATGTTGGTGTCGATGTAGTGACACTAGGGGTCACTCTTGGGAGCCCGAGACACCTCTGGTCTTTGATAAAAGGCCAATGAAAATTGGCGAGTGGTATTTGCATGCCACTCCCCCGAACATACGGGTATAAAAGGAGCTGGTATGCAACCACTCATTCAGATTTTCTCTTCGGAGCCGAACGGTCATGCTCGCTGAGATGAATACTACTGTTTATTCGCATATCAGCGGCTTCTCCCTCCTCTGCACTGGTGCACTGCAGAGAACGCCCTTGGGCGCTTTGGCAGAAAAACTAGAGAGTATATTTTCTGAAAGAGCATTTTTCCCCTCTAAAAGAGTATATATTTCTCTATAAGAGCGCACACACGGAACGTCTTTATAAAGACGCGTCTTTTTAAAGATGCTTTTCCGATTGTGTGTTATTCCTGGTTGTGCTCGTTATCTCTCGCATTCTAACGGTCACGATCACTGTCTTTTGTGTCTGGGCACTGCTCACGCGGAGACAGCGTTCGTGGATGGTCATGTTCTCATTGCGAGAATATGTCCATGGCAACGTTGCGGTCGCGGCTCGCCTTCGTAAGAAAGCGAGCCACCCCAGAGGCTCCCGCCTCGGTCCTTTTACCCACGGGTTTGAGGCCAGCGCGGCTAGCACCTATACCCGCAGAGCGCCGCTACCTGGCGCGGGTGCCCAAAGCCCCTGTCCAAGGCCTGTAGGTTTATGTCATCTCTGACGGCCAAGGCCTACGGTGACACTGGACAAGCCGCCTCCACCCTGCACGCCATGGCTCTCCGGCAAGTCTGCCAAGGCGCTAAAGGAATTGCACGAGGGTAGTTCCACCCCGGGATTGATGCAGGAGCTGTGCTCGGCGACCGACCTCGCTCTCCGAGCGACGGAGGTCACGGCGCGGTCTCTCGAGGACTTTGCCCAGCAGTTCTCGATGGTAGAGCAGTAGACGGATGCTAGCCGGCATATCCTGCCCCGGCGCGGCTCAAGATCCTGCACCCCATTTACTCATTGCCAAGGGTGTCCCCCTGCGGTGGCAGACGCCACCCTTCTCGCGGCTGCCCAGAACCCGTGAAAGGCTTCAAAGCGCCCTTGAGACGGGCGACCCAGGGACAACGAAACCCGCTGCTCTGGAGCTGGTAAGCAGATCTTCATCTTTTTGTTACCTTTTGCATTTAATTGCGCTGCATGCCCAAGTGGCTGCAGTACTCAAGAGCTCAGCAAGAGTGGTTTCCTTGTTCCCTGGGTCACGTATCCGGTGTGTACGGCTGAAATCACGACCACTGTCCACCACTCCATTTGGCAGGTTGTCTCCCTCCCTGAGCGCCCAGCTGTGGCACAAATCCGCCCCCGATGTGACAGTCTCCACGGGTCACGAGGACAGGCCTCTTCCTCCCCCATCCCAGGCTGTTCCGGGGGTGGTCACAAGGAGCCAGGTAAGTGCTTCGATGTCCTCGGACTCAGCACGGCCACGACGTGGTGTGGCACCTCGAGCTCCACCCCGCCGCGAGGCCCCACCTGCCGGTACATCCGATGACGTTGTCCCTTTGGTCCCCCTTGCGTGGAACTTGGACGCATGGCTTGCACCTTCCAGTCCATCACGATGGCTGGTCCGGACCATTCGACTCGGCTGCGTGATTCACTTCGCCAGGCATCCGTCCAGGTTCAGCGATGTCCACTTCACCTTGGTGAAAGATGAAAACGCTGCTACCTTGTGCGGAGATCGCTACCCTCCTACGGAAGGACGCGATAGAACCTGTCCCTCCAGCCGAGATGAAGAAAGGGTTTTACAGCCCCTACTTCATTGTACCGAAGAAAGGCGGTGGGTTGCGGCCAATCTTGGACCTGCGAGTACTGAACCGGGCTTTACACAGACTCCCATTCAAGATGCTGACGCAAAGACGCGTTCTAGCGAGCGTCCGGCATCAAGATTGGTTCGCGGCGGTAGACCCGAAGGATGCGTACTTTCACGTCTCGATCCTTCCTCGACACAGACCCTTCCTGCGGTTCGCGTTCGAGGGTCAGGCGTATCAGTACAAGTCCTCCCTTTCAGCCTGTCCCTGTCTCCTCGTGTCTTTACGAAGATCGCAGAGGCTGCCCTTGCCCGTTAAGGGAGGTGGGCATTCGCATTCTCAACTATCTAAGACCTAAGCTGTCTCCCACCTGCGATGGTAGACATGTTCACTCAGGCTAGGGCTCCCTCTACGAGGCGCCTGTATGCCTTTAAGTGTTCGCTAAGTGGTGTTCTTCCCGTCGGGAAGACCCCCAGAGATGCGCAGTCAGATCAGTGCTTTCCTTCCTGCAAGAGAGGTTGGAAGGGAGGCTGTCCCCTTCCACCTTGAAGATGTACGTTGCTGTCATAGCAGCACACCACGACGCAGTCGACGGTAAGTCCTTAGGGAAGCATGATCTGGTCATCAGGTTCCTAAGAGGTGCAAAGAGGCTGAATCCCTCCAGGCCGCGCCTCGTTCCCTCATCGGACCTCTGTAATTTTTCAGGGTCTACAGAGAGCCCCCTTTGAGCTTTGCAGTCAGCCGAGCTTAAGGCACTCTCCTTGAAGACTGCCCTCCTGACTGCGCTCACTTCCATCAAGAGGGTAGGTGACCTGCAAGCGTTCTCTGTCAGCAAAACGTGCCTGGAGTTCGGTCCGGGCTATTCTCACGTGATCCTGAGACCCCGACCGGGCTATGTGCCCAAGTGACACTACATCGACACCAACGTCTCGTTCCCTCCATCAGGGAACAGAGGTTACACCAGTAACCATGACATTATCTTACATGTGCAGCTTGCTCTGTCATTATAAACCATCATCATGGTTACTTGTGTAACCTCCGTTCCCTAATGGAGGGAACGAGACGTTGTGTCGGTGTAGTGACACTAGGGGTCACTCTTGGGAGCCCAAAACACCTCTGGTCTTTGATAAAAGGCCAATGAAAATTGGCGAGTGGTATTTGCATGCCACTCCCCTGGACATACGGGTATAAAAGGAGCTGGTATGCAACCACTCATTCAGGTTTTCTGCTGAGGAGCCGATATAAAGTCCGGCAATTTCAGCGGGTAGTTCAGCGTTGTGGCAGGAGGGACACAACGTCTCATTCCCTCCATCAGGGAACGGAGGTTACACAAGTAACCATGACATTCCCTATCTGTCACTCACTCGATGTTGTGTCGATGTAGTGACACTAGGGGTCCCTATACGAAACGCCACAATTGGCTGAACTGTGTTACGTGAACTGGCGGTGTGTGGTGGGCAGGCTACTGTGTGCCTCATAGCCAGCACACCAGGTCGACACGTAACCTCCCCCAACATAGTTATGAGTGTCGAATGGCCCTTTTTGGGGACAAGTCGACTACCCAAAAGATAGAGACAGGCTTAATCCAGTCGTGGCCTCTTTTCCCCTTCTTTTTTTCCACTCCCTAAAAAAGAAGGGGGATTATCCGACTGGGCCACCAGGTCTAGTCGGGGGTGTCCCTCCCAAGGGGAAGACACCACGGAGACCACACCTCGCCCAAAGAGAGGGGGTGATATTTAAGTGGAAAAATATGTCACATGGTCTTTCCAACCATGTGGGGAGTCTTCAAGGTAGATCCTGCCCAATGGGGGAGGAGTTACTACAAACATGGAGACTGGGGCAGAGGGGCTCTGCCCAAGGAAGACGCAGTTTGCCAAGAGGGAAACGAATTAGCGAAAGATATGTAATCGCATGGGGTTAGCCTTACAGGGAACCGCCACATGCAGAGCACCTACCCCAGAACAGGGCTCTTAGTTAGCACGTGTACTCGGCCAGCAGCGAGTCTCTCCGAAAACTCGACTGCCACAGGGCTCGGAGGAAGTCAACCAGGGAACAAAGTTTGTGAACACTACTGGGAATTAATGGCATGTGTCTTCAGCTACAAGGGAGGTGGAAAGCGCTATGTGCAAGCGATACAACCGGCCAGCTATCCCGGGCTTATCCGCTTGTGTTGCGTGCCACTACTTGGGATGAAACCGGTTCCACCTGGAGGTTGTAGAACCTTGCACAGGTGTTGGGTGTTGCCCAGCCCACTGCTCTGCAAATGTCTGTTAGAGAGGCACCCCTGGCCAGGCCCCAGGGAGCCGTTACACCCCTGGTAGAATGTGCTTGTAGCCCTACCGGGGGCGGCATGTCCTAGGCGACATATACCATAGTTATGGCGTCAATGAGCCAGTGGGCGAACCTCTGCTTGGAGACAGCGCTTCCTTTCCGCTGTGCACCAAAGCAGACAAAGAGCTGCTCAGAGATTCTAAAGCTCTGCGTGCGATCCAAATAGATGTGTAAAGCGTGCACCGGACACAGCGACGACAGGGCTGGGTCTGCCTCCTACTGGGGCATCGCTTGCAGGTTCACCACCTGGTCCCTAAAAGGGGTGGTGGGAACCTTGGGCACATAGCCCGGTCAGGGTCTCAGGATCACGTGAGAGTAACCTGGACCGAACTCCAGGCAAGTTTCGCTGACAGAGAACGCTTGCAAGTCACCTACCCTCTTGATGGAAGTGAGCGCAGTCAGGAGGGCAGTCTTCAAGGAGAGTGCCTTAAGCTCAGCTGACTGTAAAGGCTCAAAGGGGGCTCTCTGTAGACCCTGAAGAACTACAGAGAGGTCCAATGAGGGAACGAGGCGTGGTCTGGAGGGATCAGCCTCCTGGCGCTTCTTAGGAATCTGATGATCAGGTCGTGCTTCCCTAAGGACTTACCGTCGACTGCATCATGGTGTGCTGCTGTGGTGGCAACATACACCTTCAAGGTGGAAGGGACACAGCTTCCCTTCCAACCTCTCCTGCAGGAATCTCTGGGGGTCTTCCCGACGGGAAGAACACCACTTAGTGAACAGATGCCACTTAAAAGGCATACAGGTCTGAGTGATAGTGTCTACCACCGCAGGTGGTTGACCGCTTAGGTCTTCCGCGTCCCGTCCAGGGGCCAGACATGGAGATTCCAGAGGTCTGGCCGCAGGTGCCAGATGGTGCCCCATCCCTGAGAAAGAAGGTCCTTCCTCAGGGGAATTCGCAAGGGGGGAGCTGTCGCGAGGAGCATGAGGTCCGAGCACCACGTCTGGGTGGGCTAGTAGGGTGCTACCAGGATGACCTACTCCTCGTCCTCCCTGACCTTGCACAGGGTCTGTGCAAGCAGGCTCACTGGGGGAAACACATATTTGCGCATGCCAGGGGGCCAGCTGTGTGCCAGCGCGTCTATGCCGAGAGGGGCCTCGGTCAGGGTGTACCAGAGTGGGCAGTGGGGAGGATTCTTGGGAGGCGAACAGGTGCACATGTGCCTGTCGAATCGACTCCAAATCAGCTGGACCACCTAATGGTGGAGTCTCCACTCTCCCCTGAGGGTAACCTGTCATGACAGCGAGTCCGCTGTAGTGTTGAGGTTGCCCGGGATGTGAGTGGCTTGCAGTGACTTGAAGTGCTGCTGACTTCAGAGGAGGAAACGGTGGGCGAGTTGTGACATACAACGAGAGCGCAGATCGCCTTGGCGGTTGACATATGCTACCGTTGTCATGTTGTCTGTCTGAACTAACATGTGCTTGCCCTGGATCAATGGCTGAAACCTCCGCAGGGCGAGCAGAATTCTGCGAGATGGGTGGCGTCTGCTTCCTGCGGTGGGCTCCACGGCGGGGCCGGGCCGAAGGGGCGGGCTGCGGTAGAGCCAGTGCAGTCACTTGGCAATGAGTAGACGGGGTGCGGGATCTTGAGCCGCACCGGGGCAGGATATGCCGGCTAGCATCCGTCTACTGCTCCACCATCGAAAACTGCTGGGCAAAGTCCTCGATGGTGTCGCCGAATAGGCCAGCCTGGGAAATGGGGGCAGCAAGGAATCGTGTCTTGTCGGCCTCGCCCATCTCGACCAGGTTGAGCCAAAGGTGGCGCTCCTGGACCACTAGTGTTGCCATCGTCCGCCCGAGAGACCGCGCCGTGACCTCCGTCACTCAGAGAGCGAGGTTGGTCGCCGAGCGCAGTTCCTGCATCAATCCCGGTGTGGAACTACCCTCATGCAGTTCCTTTAGTGCCTTGGCGGACTTGCAGGAGAGCCATGGCGTGCAGGGCGGAGGCGGCTTGTCCAGCGGCACCGTAGGCCTTGGCAGTCAGAGACGACGTAAACCTACAGGCCTTGGACGGGGGCTTTGGGCACCCACGCCAGGTGGCAGCACTCTGCGGGCATAGGTGCACCGCGAGCGCCTTTATCCACCGGGGGATTGCCGAATAGCCCTTGGCCGCCCCACCATCAAGGGTAGTGAGGGCGGGGAAGCTGAAAAGATCGGGACCGGGCAGTAAAAAATGCCTCCCGCAACCTTGTCAGCTCTTCATGCACTTCCGGGAAGAAAGGAACGGTGGCGGGGCGTGGCTTTGAGTGGCGCCGCGAGCCCAGGAACCAATCACCGAGCCGCGAGGGTTCAGGGAAGAGCAGTGAGTTCCACTCTAGCTCGCGGCTGCCCGGGAAAGCATGTCGTCATCTCCGCATCAGCCTGTGACTGGGCAATCATCCCCGAAGGGAGGAGCCCAGCTGAGGCTTCTGACTGGATGAGCCCACTCTCCGATGCTGCACCCGAGAGCTCATCACTTTCGCGGGCTCCGAATAAGAGGTCGAACTCGCCATGAGATGAGCCGGCGGACTCATCCAGAAGCCCGATCGGGACAGACCCAGCGGAGGCGGTCCCACTGGGGTCCCCAAATCGCCCCCAGTGCTAGCCGCGCTGGCCTCATACCCGTGGGTAAAAGGACCGAGGCGGGGAGCCTCTGGGGTGGCTTGCTTTCTTACGAAGGCGAGCCGCGACCACAACGTTGCCATGGACATATTCTCGCAATGAGAACATGACCATCCACGAACGCTGTCTCCGCGTGAGCAGGGCCCAGACACGAAAGACAGTGATTGTGACTGTCAGAAAGCGAGAGATAACGTGCGCAACCAGGAATAACACACAATCGGAAAAGCATCTTTAGAAAGACGCGTCTTTAAAAAGACCTTCCGTGTGTGCCGCTCTTTCAGAGAAATATATTCTTTTAGAGAAATATACTCTTTTATTTCTGCCAAAGTGCCCAGGGGCATTCTCTGCAGTGCACCAGTGCAGAGGGGGGAGAAGCCGCTGAAATGCGCCATCAGATCCAGCAGAGGTGAATGAACAGTAGTATTCAGCTCAGTGAGCATGACCGTTTGGCTCCGAAGAGAAAATCTGAATGAGTGGTTGCATACCAGCTCCTTTTATACCCGTATGTCCGGGGGAGTGGCATGCAAATACCACTCGCCAATTTTCATTGGCCTTTTATCAAAGACCAGAGGTGTCTCGGGCTCCCAAGAGTGACCCCTAGTGTCACTACATCGACACAACGTCGAGTGAGTGACAGATAGGGAACTCATGGTTTTATATTACAAGCTATTATGATGCCATTTTACTATAACCTCCTGAGACGGCAAACATCAATATGGTGTTTGGTGTATAAAAAACATGATGTTAACTGATTTTATTAAAAAACATAATATTGTATTTGATGTGCTGAATTGTAATGTCATACATTTGTTGTCATACAACAAATTGCAGGGTGTTCTCTAAACATGCTATATCTGCATGTTTGCCCTACATTACAAACAAATAACTTGGCTTAGGTGGTTGGGGAAAATAAAATATTGATATTTTATTTTCACACCCAAAATTGTGTGGAAAAGTATTGATTAAACTAGATACGTAAATTTGTGACAAACTATAATCTTGGTTTGACAAAACCTTGACTGAAAATTTAAAATGGTTTTAAATGCTTGAATTTAGGAATTTTTACAGGTCTTACAGTCATAAAAAAAGCATGAGCATTCCAAAACAAACTCAGCTCATTTTAACATTCTGTCAATGTAATGCAGTCTTGGGGATTTGTGGTCACTTTGAAAGCAAAAATGAAGCCTTCACAGGGCACTTGGTTGGGAGTAATAATAATGGTAGCCAAGCTGTAGGGTCGTTCCAAACAGAATTTCCAATCAAATAAAATTACCACTATTTTTAAGCCCCAGACCATTCAGCCCTCCAAAGGTTAAGTCTTTGAAGGGAATAGGGTATAGCTATGTACAGAGATAATCACTTCTGAATAGAATGCACCCCATAATTCAAATGAGTAAGAACAGATGTAGCAGTGCGAGCCAGAACTGCCTGAACTCTTTGCAGAGTTTGTTGGATGTAGCTTAAAAAAGTGAAAATTAGTAATATACAGTTCCATCAAGTAGCCTTTAAACATAAGCAATAAAGCAGTGTGTATATTTGAAAGAATTTGATTAGTAGTTTTTTATGTATTTTTATACACACAATGGCAGCGGCATAGCTAGACCCTGGCTGACAGAGCTGAAGCCCCGAATCTTTTGTTAATAGCCCCGAATGTTTTTTTGATAAAAAAAAAAAAAAAAGGCTTACTGTTCATTACATCAGGGTTCAAACGCGACAAGGCAGGCTTCAATTCTGGCTTCAAAAATACATTAATTCCGATCAGTTAGCCCAACTTGCATTAATTGACAGTTCGCACTTTGACTTTTACCTGCTGTTCGTGCTCAAGTTTGATTCATCAGACGAATCGTTACGAATGCCTCGAGTTGGAGCTTTCTATTTCTCTCACAGGGGGTGCAGCTTTTCTGTATCAGAGGCACTGAGGTTTTATTATGCAAGCCTTATTTCTAAATATCTGATCTATAAGCCTCATTTCTAATCTTCATTTGTTTTTAAAAATCCACACACCTCAAGCAGATTTTAATGCAAGAGCCAGTCATCTTGTTCGGTTATTCGGGTTTAGTCGGGAGTCGGTATGCGGGAACAAAGAATGTTTATTGCAATGGAATTTCCTCAAACGCAACTCAAAATAGCAGCACAGTGAACTATAAGCCTGAAAAGCACAATACAAAGGTCTTAAAATCATTAAAGTCAAACAAAAATGATCAAACTGTCACTGCCTGTATATGCACTCTGCCCATACTGGTTCACATTTGCATGTCATGTGCGTGGAGTTAAACTCCTGCATTTAAATAGCCTCTTTGCGGTGCCTTGATTTTTAAATGGTTTAAAATCAAATTACATTGAACTTGTCAAATTATTGTAGTCGGCACACCAGAGCAAAAGGGGGGAAAAAACACTCTCTTACCCTTTATCAAGCATTGAAACTGTGCTTTGTTAAAAACAACCTGGAATCATGTTTAATAACAGTCATGAAACTCAACGCAGGGGTTTCGAAATGCGTTTATAAAAATTAAAGTTATATTTAACTTTACTCGGTGATCCCACAATGGCGTTTTATTGCCACGTTAAATAAAAAAAATAAAGATTTAGATAATAAAGTCGTAATATTTTGCAAATAATGTAAAATTATGAGAATAAAGTTGTTATTGGGTTTTCCTCTCTAAACAATATTGTAATTGAGGGGATGTTACCACATTCAATACCATGATATGGACGTATATAATTCACAGCAGTTTCAATTATTTTTCACTTCACCTGTGTGCAAGCCTATATCTTGTGCCTCCCTTGACAGGCACCCACATGTTGAAAACTCCTGTACTAATGCACACCTCATTCATGAACAGAGAGCTCGCAAAAACTTCCCACAGATTCAGCTCGGTTGCATAGCCAAGTTATCTCCCTGGTTAGTGAAGCCTTTTTTTTTTAAAATTTTTTAGAATCCTTTATTTTTTATTTTTTTTGTCACACATTATACATTTTGAACATATACAGCGAAATTCTTTTTCTGCATATCCCAGCTAAGCTGGGGTCAGAGCATGGGGTCAGAGCGCAGGGTTATCCATGATATGGTGCCCCTGGAGCAGACAGGCTTAGTGATATTGTATGTAGAGACCCAGGCGCTTCACTTTGCTGTTGTCCACCACATCACTTTGATGTTACTTTCCTTTCAATTTATTCTCAAAATATTACAACTTTAATCTCATAATGCTTCGACTATCTTCTCTTTATTTTTACTTTATCTTAAAATATTATGATAAATGGAAATTGCACATTTAAATTGTTAAATTACTTTGATTTTATTGTTAGCGTTAATTTCTACACAATTAACAATGAGCTGACAATTGTAATTCTCGCTTTAATCCTCCACAATTTAAATTAAAACATGTTTCATCCATTTATTGTGCAGCTGACATTTGCTCATACAAAGTTTTTAACCGGTGTCAGTGTTGCACTTAATATAAATATCATTTGACAGGTAGGGTGGTCATTTTTTAAGTCATGGAAGGAAGGATTCTTCTTATTTTTATATTATAATATGGCCTGTGGGCTAAGCCCTGAATGACACTGAAGTTTAGCGACGCCCCTGCACAATGGTATAATCAGATTATAGTGGTTATGACAGGTATTTTTTAATTAGCTGGCACTGTTACATTTACAATAAAAATGTTTCAATGTGTACAATGAATTGCAACCCTCTACAGATACATGATTACAGAGATCATTTAAAATCACATTTTAGCTTTTTAAAAATGTACAAATACATCATTCTAGCAATAATATGATGTCAGGAAATTGCATATGGTCTCATAATGCAGGTATTCATAATGTAAATGTCCTTTAAATATATGCACATTTACACATTTATCACACATTTTGTTACATGCTTGTTTTTGTATTCATAATTTGCTATATTTACAAGTATTTACATTGAGTTTGCATTGATATGTATAACAAGCGCTAAACTGGTATACTGTCTCTTCAGGAACAGCGCCTGCTCAGCAAACGTGTTTCAGATAAAGGTTTTTTTTTTTTGTTTTTTTTTAACCACATCTGCCCAATGTTTGAATAGAATTAATCTGACTGTAAATAACAGAAAGAGTATAAAAAGAGACATAAATCAATGAAAATGGATTGTGTGGATCTCAACTTTAAAAGATAATTCAATCTAAAAGATCTTTTAGGGGGGGCCCTAAAAGAAAATTGGCCCCAGGACCCTCACTAGTCATAATCCACCCCTGCCCCTAGGGAGCTGGTAAGGGAGACTGCGTTAATATGCGTATAGGGAGCAGCAGTACTGATAACCGGCTAATGGAAGCCCTGCTGGTGTCTCCAAGGTTCTGTCACAGCATTTCTGTTTGATAGTGCGCTAGCCAATGCAGAAGTTGGAGACATTGCTGGAACCCTACAGGTAATCTACACAGTCATTAACCCATTAAATCCCACCGGTTACAATTGTGACCAGGATCTAAAAGGAGTTTTTGAATTTTGTATTTTGCACGGAGTTGTCAGTTGTAAATGACAGTGCAGACTTTTTTGCATGTCTGTCAAAACTCCATAAAAAGAAGCAAATAAATCCTGTCCTAATACACTTACAAATACCATATTTTGTACATAATTTGAATTGAGTTGTGCTGTGTTCATTTTCTGTTGTTCATCTCTGTTGGTGGGGTAGGTTTTGTGTGGATGACTGAAAAATACATCTGGATGAAGCATATTTTGTCCACTTTTATATTTTGTTTATAAAGATATTGCGAAAAATCGCAATTAACTACAAAAAATTATGCGATTAATCGCGATTAAATATTTTAAACGTTTAACAGCCATATTGTTGTGAATTCTTTACATTGTGGACTTATTATAACAGTTCTCTGTCTGGGGACGTTGCACATCGGTGAATAGCAATACAACAATAACGGCGTATTCACAATGCGAGTTACGCACAGTGTTGCCAACTTAGCGACTTTGTCACTAGATTTAGCAACTTTTTGACCCCCATAGCAAGTAAAAGAGTCATCTAGTGACTAGTGACAATTTTAGTGACTTTTGTAGTCTGCATTAGTGACATTCTTCCACATCGGGTGACACAAAAAACATCAGCTCCATCGTGAATGATTTTCTCAGATATGTAAAAAAAAACAAAAAAAAGATATATTACATATTATCTCCAAAACGGCTCCACGTGAGGCATTATAAGGCATATAGATCCATGTATATATCCATGCATTATTGAACAATGACAAAGTCCAAAATTATCCTAGCAATAGCAACCAGGTGTAGGCAGCAGTGTAGTGTTGGGGATGTTTTATATATATATATATATATATATATATATATATAAAACATCCCCAACACTACACTGCTGCCTACACCTGGTTGCTATTGCTAGGATAATTTTGGACTTTGTCATTGTTCAATAATGCAGTTTAGTTACAAAACAAAATAAATAAACAGAAATCCCCCACTGTCTGAATGTTTGTAAAGTTCAATTAGTGATAGCTAAATGATTAGTAGTTAAATACTAATTGTTAAATCATTAGTTCAATTAAAAAATAAAATAAAAACACATATGGTTCTACACCTTGAAAGAATTGCCGTAGCTCTTTACGCCAATTCATTTACATATGTAAATTTGACGTCTTGCATAATAAATGATGTCATCACATGATTTAGCTACTTTTAGCGACATTTCTGCAAGCCTTTGGCTACTTCACATGAGAAATAGTTGGCAACACTGGTTATGCAACAGAACTTGCGTAAAAGTAACACAGTTAACTTTGTTGATGCGAGTTCAGTTTCACACTGTCAAAAGATACAGAGATTATTCAAAGACAATGTAAGTGTCAATCATAGCATTGATCACCTTTGTAGGATTATCCACAAACGAAGCCATCAAATGAACACAACACCGCATTTTACAGATCAGAGAGATCCCCCACCAGGCCATTAGAGTCATAAAAACGAACCCGTGGCGCCTAAATTGCTGAAGGAGACCGTCTCCACCATTCCTGCTTAATCTCAAACTAGGGTTTGTAATGACAGAGCTAACCCATATGGACAACCCTTCTTTGTTCCACAAACTTAAACCCTCTGTAAGACCAAATGGCCAAGTAAGACCTTGTGACCTTAAATGCATAAATCCACAACGGATCAGGAAACGGAGACTCGTGAAGGAATCCATGAACGTTGTACCTTCACTGAGTTAACCCTCTTAAATGTACAGAATGCATTTAAACCTACAATGTACACCATACCTAGCCTTGCTAGATCATTCTGAAAATTACTTTGAACTGTGATTAATTTCATGATTGACAAATTAATTATTATAGCCTGATGTACCTTTTAAAATATGTGTAGTGATTTGTAATCACTTCTAACTAACAAATCAATAAGTATAATCGTTAATCTTGTATTATTAATCTCATTCTACTAAGAATGATAACTAACCTGATCATATACCCTGACAATCAGGTTTCTCATAACGTGTAATGTTTTATCCATGTTGTAAAACCAATGAATTAACCAGTATGATTGGTAATCAGGGATTTTCATGTTACGTTACTTACATGTGTAATACCCATGAAAGTATTTCACAGTTAGTATGTAAATGCTTGCTTGTTTACATAGAGAATGTTGATGACAATGAATGTCATGTCTCTTGCAACGTTTTCAAGATATAAAAGTTAATGATTAAACATTCACTATTTTGAGTGGGAATCTACCACACAAAGGATAGTAAATCAGCTGCGAAGAGGACAGACCAGTCGACCATGTGACTCTGAAAAGCCACTTCTGATTGGCTCAGGATGCCTTTGGGGTGCGGCTAATTTCAGTTCAAAAGTTCCTAAACAGGAAGAACACGCTCTCTTACTTTCTTCGCTGCTTCTTCTCTACTCATCTCTTGCTTTTCACTGCAGCTCTTCAGCTTCAGATCCTCCGTGCCATGTAGAGTTCAGAAAAACTCAGGACCCAGAGTCCCGAGGAAGCCTCTCACTCTCTGCTCTGCAGTTCAGACACCCAACGGGAGACGCGAGTCCTCCTTGCAGAAGGCCTCGCTTCATCCAGACAACAAACTATCAGCGATCATAACAGAGTCCAAGACATCGACGAAACGAACTTTCTTCAAACGCCAAAGAACCAAGCAACACAAGGAAATGCAACGACACGCAAGTACATCTCCAGACTTTTGCTCAAAGTGCTGGTGTATTAGTTAAATACTTTGGGTAATCCAATTGCAAATCAATTAGACTCAAAGAAAGATAGATGGTTCTTAAGGCATTGTCAACAGACTCTATGTATTGATCATTTATTTCACATTCTGTCACTACTCACCAACCTGTTTCATGTTGTATGTGTTAGATTAGTTTTATGTTTAGAATAGCAATAAAGTTTGTCTGTATTTAAAGATAATTTGACTGTGGTATATTTTGATAAATAATCTCATCCCTGTTTTTAAAAGATTTTGCTTCAAAGCTGTACCTAAATATGTGTAATATTATTTTCAATAAGCCATGAGAATAATATTCCTCCAATAAGTGAATTAACCATAATTCCCTTATTAAAACTAATTCCTTACAGTAGAAATTGTGAGCGGATACAACAAGATGTTGTATTACAATTTTAATGGTGGAGAATTTTATTCAGACAAATAATCTAGTTATTTGTCATTTATCTCATTTATAATGGTTGTCGAACGCGACTAATTCCATTATAAATTTCCTTACATAATAATGTAGAATAAGGACAGTTTAATTTAATTCCTAGCTCACACATACTGTTTCCCTACATATAATGGTGGAGGTACGCAGGCACTTTAACCCATCCCGCGTACATTTATACTACCAAATTCGCTACATATAATGGTGGAGAATGCGTGCAAAGATCTAAATTAGCTCAACACTCCCAAAGAACACATTCCCCGGCATGTGTAATAGCGTTAGATGGCCCCAGCCGAATCTAATACTCTGTGGAGTGAAAACATAGAGCTTTTTCTCAAAGATTAGAGGTGTTTGGGGCTCCCAAGGGCGACCCCTAGTGTCACTACATCGACACAACATCTCTTTCCCTCCATCAGGGAACGGAGGTTACAACATTAACTGAGACGATATACACACACATAGCAGTATGTTATACAGTATATGCAATTTCAAAACTACATATTTATTGATGGAATACACAACATTTTTAAAATTGTTTAATAGTTAAAATGTGACCAAAATGATGAAAACTAATGATAAAATAAAGATTTTGCCATTTATATTTTCCTAATATGTCATGTTAGAAGGTCTGTATATGTTACTGAATTAACTGAGAGTGAATTTCTTTAATGTTTAAGCTAAATGAACACAACTGAAATATACCTAAAAGAATCAGATATCAAATCAAATATGGTGGCTGCATCAACCCTCATTGGTTCTCCATGAAGAAAGACAGACAATTGGATTGGAGCGACATAAGAGTGAGTAAATAATGACAGAATGTAATTTTTTGGGATGAACTAATTCTTCAAATGTGTATATCTGCAAAAAAAAAAAAATAATAAAATAAAATTAAATAAAAACTTTTAGGAGAGCACTAGCCTCAAAGTTAACAGACATGGCCTAAAACTCACGCAAAACTCACATTTTGGTTTCATTGAGTCTTGAAAATCCTGTCAGGAATATCTGGGAATCCATGAAGGAGATTGGCATGAGCTTTAGGCTCTAGCTTTGACAGACAGCATGACAAATGTCGCTTACAACAGTTTTTAAACTACTAAGAAAAATTCAACACTAGTAAGACCTGATTCTGTGCATGGTAGCTCAGACAGCCTGTCCACCAAGGACCAAGCCTAATGATTATATAAAAAAATAAGATTATATAATAGGATTACAAATGGTGCAATAATATTTATAACAACAACAACTGTATACAGAATCTATTTAAAAGTTGCTATGCAGCCACCAGTAGGAACCTTTAAAGGAAACGTTAGTAGGAGGTTTAAAGGCAACATTTACCACACATTAATGTAACAAATTACAGTTGCAAAAACTAGGACAATGTGAAATTACAGACTGCTCTGCAAAACAATTACATGTACAAGTTGTTCATACAATACCCAGTTCTTATGTAATGGAAACTGTTATGCGTGTCCCCAAAACACACACAAACACCCATAGGAAATAAAAATCACAAATGAGATCTTTTCAATATCTCAATTGCTTCTCATAGACAACACTGTGATTAAATGGAGAGAAAAATAATTTTGCTGAAGTCTCCTGCCAAATAAGTTCCACCTGCCCTTAGTAATCTCATGTGTTTTCTATAGACTTTCAAAAGAGATCTCTTAAATTGTGCTCAAATTTCCCAAGATATTACATTATTTGTGATATGGTATGCTGATTCATTTTATAGCTCTATACTCTTATTGTCAACAATTTTCTCATTTGTGTTTCATTTTTATGTCTCACTATTTACAGAATTTTAGGATAAAGATCTGAGACAAAGTTGATACTTAAAAGAAATGTTACTGAACACTTTTGAAAATCTTTGGAAACCTGTTTGGAAATAGTCATTAAATTTGCAATTCCATTAGATGACACTTCACTTTTAACTTGTCAACTATGTATAGAATCTAAGTTTCTGCATGTTAAATTGGAATAGGAGAAAGCACTTGAACATTAAATAAAACAATCTTCACCTTAAAAGTCTCCTGTGATATGAACGCGCAACGTCTGAGCAAGATTTTTTTCCTCTGGGCAGAAACACACACTCATAGGACATTCTCTGACTCATTCTCAATTTCAGCATCATCACCAGTTATCATCCTTTCACCCTGAAACTGAACCTCGCGAAGTAGCGTAACCCCACAGTATGACTAATGATACTGTATGTTACCATATGGAGAACAGGACTGTAGGTGAGTGAGTGCTAGGCAGACAGGGAAGAGGAAAAGAGTCTGTTTGTTTTTAATAGGACAGAGTGCCTTTCTTTATAAAGAGCACAATGAGTGATGAATGACTGAATTGCTGCCATTCATTCAAACTTGGAACCCTTCACAAGGACATCGCTATGGAAACTCTCTTTTTCTCCCTCTCTCCACTCAAGTATGTCCATCATTCTTATCTTTCTTTTCAAAAACTGCTTTCATCAGTAAAATTACATTTTATAACTTTGGCCAGAAAACAGGGCTTTTCCAGCACACAATTTATCTGTCTGTCTATGTGGAGACCATTAAGCTTTTAGTAGAAATTTGGCACTTTGCATACAGATGGACAACTTATACACTCCCCAATACACACTCACAAACAGACTATCTACTATCTTTAAAGGGGTTATATCATGACAAATGGCATTTTCCTTGATCCTTTAAAATAAAAGAGCAATGGACTTGTAGGCTAAATAAACTTTAGGTACGAATACTTGCAAAAACAGCTTGTTGATACATTTTCACCTTAACAATTACAAATGACTGCCCACATTTGCACATCAACCACACCTATTCAGCATTTTTAGCGCTACACAACACAACAAAATTTCTCACGTAAACATACAACCACTGTGAACAAGCTTCTCTCCTAGTGCTCATGAATGCACAACAGACATCTAGATATTCACTGAAAAATTACTTAGATTTCAGGTCGTTCCTCACCAAAACTAAAGTGTATGCCTTCAGAAGTGGAATATGATGCACAAGCCACATTAACTACTTTTAAGATCCTTTTAGGTTCTTTTTTAAGCTTTAAAGGGATAGTTCGCCTGGAAATGAAAATTATCTCATCATTTAGTCACCCTCATGCCTTCCTAGATGTGTACAACTTTCTTCAGCAGAACACAAACAAAGAAAAATAGAAAAATATCTCAGCTATGTAGGTCCATACTATGCAAGTGAATGATGATCAGACATTTGTAGCTTCAAAAATCACATAAATGACACATTAAAGTAATCCATATGACTCCAGTGGTTAAATCTATATCTTCAGAAGTGATATAAAGAGATACAAAGCGATATAGTGAGAAACAAAACTATTTTTAAGTCCTTTTTACTCTAAATCTCCACAAGTGGAGATTTAGGGTAAAAAAAAAAAGTACTTAAATTTACTTAAATTTTTATCTTTTTCTCACCCACACCTATTATATCGCTTCTGAAGATATGGATCACTGGAGTTTTATAGATTACTTCTATGTTTCCTTAATATGATTTTTGGAGCTACAGAGGTCTGATCACTATTCACTTGCATTGTACTGATCTACAGAGCAGAAATATTCTTCTAAAAATATTTGTTTGTGTTCTGCTAAGAAAGAAAGTCATACACATCTGGAATGGCTTGAGGGTGAGTAAATTATGAGAGAATTTTCAGTTTTGGGTGAACTATCCTTTTAAAGTGAGGCACTATCCACTGCCAATGTATTGCTCAGCATTTTGTGTTCAGCATTAGTAAGAAAGTCATATGGGTTTGGAACGACATGGGGGTGAGTAAATTATGGCAGAAATTAATTTTTAAGTGCACTATTCCTTTAACAATAAGAGTAAGAAGTGGAAGTCTGCCAAACATTTTTCTGTTTGTTCTGTTCTGTTCTGTTCTTCTGTACAAATTTCCAGTATCCCAGTGTTAGGAAATAATTCCTGGAGTTTATTTTTAACAAGATTTCTGATCACGTCCATATACATTTGTGTGGTGCAATTCAGCGTGGATTGTTTTGTAAAGCTGTCACAGTGTAATGCAGGCTCTGCAAAAGGCTGTTATTGAAGGATGGGGCAGCAGCATCTACAGTATATTGGACCTGAAGGCAAACCAACAAACCAACTGTTCAACTGTACAAGTGTTGTTATTTGCAAAACATTAGCCAATCATAACTTGGCTAATCCTTGGCAAAAACAATTTGTTTACAAAACTGTTAATGGCACAGTACCAAAAAAGGGTCAGAGATACAGTGAAAAATGTTGTATGAAACTAAATTACAATTGCTTTTAGTGCAAAAAGCCCAATAAACAAGTCTATAAGTGGACTAAAAGTCCCTTTAAAACTTTAATTAAACAAGCTGAAATATTATGTGCTTGAACTGAAGCTTACAAATCTTTGGGTAATCAAAAAGGTTTAATTTTCCCTTCAATGGCACAGTACATTTTTGGATTTAATGGCGTGATCCGTTACCATGTTGCCGGTACAGTAAAGAGCATTTTAACTGTGGGTTCCTGTGGATCTGAGGTCTGACACATCGCTGTTCTAATGAGCTCTGAATTTGATCAAATGATCAGATGATTAAGCTGAAGAGAGACGAGAGTCATTATTGCTGACAACCTGTGCTCCTAGTGTACACTGCAAAACGCAGCTCAATGGGAATGGGTTTAAGATGTGTGAATGTACTATTGGCACTGTTTGCACACAACCAATCTTTTCTTTTTACTGAATTGCAAACCATGAACTGAAATGTAGTTCCCTATGACATCTTTGTTTCAAAGCACTGAAACTTCAAATTAATGCATCATTGTTTTATGTTAGAAAATAGTTAGAACAGAAATAAAAACTCTGTCAGACTGTCATTAATCATGACAGTTTCATACAGTTTACAGCAATAAAAGAATTACATCTTTGGTGGTATGTACCACTTCAGGGGCCAGTAGCCAGTTGGTGTTATTGAATATTTACAAGAAATAAATGTTTTATAACTATGAATTTTATAGTTATTTCTGCAGTTTTTTTTTTTTTGTTTTTTTTTGTAATTTTTTTTTTTTTTTTTTTTGAGGTGGGGAACCCTAAAATCTGGTGGTGAGACACCACTCATGAGGATGTGTAAACGATGATTACACTTTTTATTTATGGGTGAAAAATTCCTATAAACCACACTGATGTTTATATGGACATGTATTTTGGGTTAATTGAAATGCTGAAAAAATGTACCAAAAAAATGTCCGTACACTGATTTTACTGCTCCAAAATTACTTTATTGGCTTACACTTGCAAAGTTTCAACCATCAGGTCTTCGTCAGACAAAACCCCAATGCAACATAAACCACAGTTATATAGACACTGATCATGACATCACTAAATTACTCAGTTACGTGGTCACTGAAAATCACTTTTTTTTTTTTAAACAGGGGATTAATGAATGTACAAGAACAATGAGGAAAATGACACAAAAATTACTTTTTTAATTTTCTCATTGTTCTTGTATAGTCATAATCCCCTGTTAAAATATTGATTATTGCATTGTCTTGCACCTGTGCCCGACTCAGGTTGGATGTGCATACCTTTTTTCTTTATTTTTCTTTATAATGCTGAAAAATTAACCATCTCCCTAACTTCAGGTTTTTATCAGATTTAAGCAGGTTCTCTTGCAATATTGACCTGTATTTTCCAGAATCTATTCTTCCTTAATTTTTAACAAGATGCCCGGTCCATGCTGATGAAAAGCAGTTTCACAGCATGAGACTACTGAAGGTTGGTATGGTGTTTTCTGAGGTGTTGGCAGTAGATTTGCGCTACACATATTGCTTTACTCTTGGTCTCATTTGACCATTAAAGCTTTTCCTCATCACAACTGGGCTACCAGTACGTTTTTACAAAATGCCAGACATGCTGTCACATAGTCCTCACTTCATCTTGATCTTGATTCTGATTGGTCGATGGTGGCATTCTGCCTTACATATTTTTGTATAATGACTGCTAAACTGTATAAATGACCATTGTCCATGCAGGCAACTGATTTCCTAAACAGTTGTGCTAGTTTAGCTAGTCTCTCTTATCACTGTGCAATCCCTTCATTCTGACATAATAAAATTATTTAAATTCAAATAAATATCTAATGTTAATTTATTTTTTATTTGGTAAGTAGCTGTGCATTAAGTGGGGACCTGAATACCCTTTCAGGGTTTATTTTGCAATGACCAGCTGACTGTACATGATCCCTTATAGATTTAATAGCTATAAATAAGATAAAATAGTATTACAGGTCAGAATACTGTACTCTATACTGTCTTTGAAATGAAACACACAATTTCAAGGTAAAAATGTAGAAAGTAAAAAATTTCCTTTTTTTTTTTTTTTTATGATAAATTGGCCGCTAATAGTAATGAACCAAAATAACAGATAAGAGCAAAGCTTCAAGTAGGCACTGGAGAGCCAGCAGTGGTCTGTCTAATGTGGTCAAAGTGAAGCAGAGGATTGTGGAGTTATTGATCCGTGAAAGGTTGAGAGAAACTGGAGGGTGATCAATCGGAACAAGGCAGAGAGAAAGAGGGAAAGAACGAGAGAAACAGTGGAAGGAGGAAATAGATGGATGAATAGATGCAGAAAAATATTTGTGCCTGACTGATTGTGTACACTCTAAAACAACTCTAACTGCCTCAAATTATCAAGAGTGACTGACCTAAAAAAAAAGGTTTTAAATTTGAATTTATTAGTATACCTCATGCTTACAACAAACCCCAAAGTATTAAACTTCGTATAAACATGATATCTAAAATCTTTGAGCTTGTTGAGGAAAGGTGTGCTATGACTTTTCTAAATTACTGGAATTACAGTTCTTACGATTGTCACTGGGTAAACGATAAAATGCGCAAAGATTCTGTAGTCTTACATCAAAGGAGGAAACTGAGCCATATAGGGACCACAATATCACAGAGACTTGAGGCAGGCTCTTTTCACAGGGGTCAGTAAGTAACCATTGTTGTTTTTTTGTATAACTTAATGTTTTTTTACTTATTTATTATTATTAATATTATTATACACATTTTAATACGAATAATAACAATATAGGTTACATTTATTTAATATATAACATACTTTTTTTAATTTTAAAGTATCTAAGTCTAAAAGTCCATTGCAGTCTCTAGATACAATCATGATTTCAAGCTTGATTGCACTTCCTGGTGCTTGACTATGCACAGAGCACTAGATGGCACCAGGAAGTGTAATCAAGCTTGAAATCATGATCGCCAATGAGACTGCTAATGTCAAGATTTATAGTGAAAAAGGAGTTACATTTTGGTCTGTTCTCAACAGAAACTAATTGGATCGCTTCAGAAGACATGGATTAAACATCTGGAGTCATATGGATTACTTTTATGCTGCCTTTATGTTCTTTTTGGAGCTCCAAAGTTTGGTCACCATTCACTTTCATTATATGGACCTACAGTACAGAGCTTAGATATTCTTCTAAAAATCTTTGTATGTGGTCTAGAGAACAAAAGAAAGTCATATACTGGGCATTACCACCACTCCCTATACGCATATTACGCAGTCTGCGTAGGGCACCAACTTCCTAAAGGGGCACCATCTTGACTATTCCAGTATTGCCTGTGTGCACCTCTAAACCTTCTACACTCAAGCATCATGGTGGCAACTTTTGCACAAGCAAACACATTCTAGTTTTGTGATATATACATATTCTGCATAATCTAAGTTCTATGTAATTCTCTGAATTACTAAATATGTTTTTCCAGTAAAAATTACATTTGATGTATTGTGATTTTGATGCACTGATTTCTGTGTTTGATTGGAAAGCTGCCTCCTTCCGTTCAATTTGTGAAAAGCCACTGTTTTTCTATCATAATGTTTCTTCAGTGTCAATTAAAATGCATGCAAACACACACACGAGCAAACATGTACAGTACACACAATTACGCCATCAATTTACTCTAATTTAAAGTAAAACAAATATTCCAGGCGTAATGGTAAATTAGTAGAAGTCTGTTATTATCAGACATTTTTCCCATTAAACCGCAACTATTCCAATTTGACTAACACACAGGCTATTAGATTAAAACTATTAGATTTATAATCTATAAACCATTAAGCATGCCTTAATGATTATGATTCAGGATGAGCCTAAGAGACAAAAAAAAAAAAAAAAAACCAAGGGCAGAGAAGATACGGTGATATAGAGAATGCAGAAAGAGAGATAGGGAACTGTGCAGGCAGTGTGTTGCAGTACTTTACAGGAGATTGATGAAGTGCAAGGTGATAGAGGTAGAATGCAAAGAAATGAAGCCTAGCTTACCCTCTTCTAAAAGACAGTGATCCAATATTAAAATAATAGTTCACGCAAACATTTACTCACCCTCATGTAGTTCTAAATCCATATGACTTTTACTTTCTTCCATGGGACACAAATGATGTTTGGCAGTATATTAGTCTCAGTCACCATTCACTTTGATTACAGCTTTTTTTTTTCACGCAATGAAAGTGTACGGTCACTGAGGCTGTCACTGAGGTTGTCATAGAAGACAAAACATCATATTGGTTTTGGAACAACAGGAGGGTAATAAAATAATGACAGAATTTTTATTTTGGCATACACTGTCGCTTTAACCCAATTTTTGGTTTCAATGTTTGCATTTTAAGTTTTCTATCAAAATGAAATTACAGCCTGTAACTCTGTAGGCAGTTCACTCAGTTTTGAAACAGAGTTCAAAGAATGCGTTCAAGAACTGCTGGATGATAAACATTCTCTTAAGCCTGATTTTTTTGTGCAAAAATGTATCTGGCCTCTGCCATTAAAACTTTTAAATACTATCCACAAATGTTCTGTGACAAGCTTAAAAATAATGTTTAAAACTTCTAGTTACTCTAAAAGTGAATATGAAAACAAAAGCTTGTCCAGAGGGATTTAAGTATACAGTGTATGTGGTCACTCAACATGTTAACTGACCGAATGTTCCAGTACCCTTACATCGACCCCATTCTGCTGTGTAACTAACAAACGCCAGTTCCCATCAGACATTTTTATATTAATTCCAATGCAAGCAGCTTCAGAGACACAGGAGAAATACTGATTATTTTCCAACAGAAACCAGGAAGTAATCAAGATCACATAATCATTAACAATGATGAATGTGAATCAGAGGTTGAATTTTTCCTCTACAATTACATTTTCACTTCACTGATGATCAGGTTTAGGGTTGGAGTTTGGGTAAAGGTGTAGAGTTAATAAAAAATGCATTTCTGTTGACTGTATTACCCCATTTGCAACTAAAAACAACTTGCTTCTGGCACCACTTTGTGGTCATTTCATCCAATAAACTGAAGCTTACACGTGCCCATACATTCAACAACACTTCCAGCTTTCGGCCACTGGGGGCATTGGTTAGAATTTCGGTAAGCACAGACCGATTTCAACAGAGGAACTTTTGAGCTACTGTTATCACAGTGAGGTCAGTCTGGGTCATTTTGTTATCGGCCAATACTGTACTGAAAGTAGATCATATCAAAGGGTTATTTTGTCCAATTCAAACAGTGTATTTTTTTCTATGGCAGGTTACTAAAATATAGTATGTTAAGTATAGTATGTTAATGTTGTTTTTTAAACAACAAGCAAAAGAGTATAGACCTATAATGTGGACCAACATATCGTAAAAAAATAACTAGATTTTTATATGTTGTGAAGAAAATGTAAGTGGCGCTTACATACCACTACAAGAAAATTGCTACGGTGTTCTGAGTGGGCTTTCTCACAATGACCACATTCACACAGTCAATGTTTGGGATTTATAATAGAATTTATTAACAGATGTGAGTTTCAAAATGTCCTGTTCATAAAACAGCTTACAGCATCGGATTAAATATTGTCTGTATGAATGAATAAACGAAGTCACAACCGTATTCTATTCTCCCGATAGCCTTAAATAACACATGTAACAATAGTGACAGATAGTTGATGGCTACATCCATAACACCAGAAAGTTTTATCACAATTGACGTCAAGTGAAATCCACCAGATCTTAATTAACAGACAGCACAGAAGCTTTGAATGCTTTTTAAACCAAATGTAGAGCTCAGGCTCTGTCAAGCTTCGATGGAAGACAGCAGCTGGATCTTTGGATCTTTGGATTCACTTGCCTTGTATGGACCAACAGAGCTGAGATATTCTTCTAAAAATCTTTTCATTGTTGGGTGAACTATCCCTTTAAGCACTCAAATTCAGGACTGACAAATGTATTCTGCTGTCTGGTCTTTGTCATTGCCATGCAGTTGGGTGTTGTGGATGGTTGCTAGGGTGCTCTGGGTGGTGGCCCACCTACAAGTCTTATTCTGGTCCCTAGATATGGCTTGGGTCCCTCATTCAATATAAGTCTAAGGGATATTTTCACCCCTTTTTTGACCGCAAGAGGAAAATTGTAAGTCTGATTGCTTAGAAAAGTAACCTCTCCTCAACAAGCTACAAAATTTGCACAAACAATGTGAGAAAAGCTACCTGCTAAAGTGTAATCCTTAGGGTTAGGGGTTTGTTTAAATCCCTAGTATTAGCTATAGTGCCTTAGCAAACCCCATTATTTACTAGGAATCCACCAAAACTTCTATATCCCTACATGGCAGTCTACATATTTTCAGAATTAACATAAACAGAAGTTAGAGAATTTACTGTTTTCATCCAATGGTCAAATTTAAGTGTTGCAAAGGGTGTCTGTGTGTGGTAAAAAATTACATACCAGCACAGTACAAAGCCTTCATGTTACTTATTAACAATAGGCTGTTTTGTGTGTTTATTTATTGAGAAGGGAGAGTGGCCGTGTGCAGCACTTGTCGCCTAGAGCTTCGTAATCACCATTGCTGTCCCTGCTCTCGCTCAGTCAGTGTTTGCGCTCGTGTGCAAGTGTGGCAAGGTAGTGACACAATACTCAAACAGGGCATACCCATGGTGATGTTACTGTAGCAACCAGACCCTTCCTGCTGACAAAAGAAGTTAAAATATGCATGTTATGAAGCGCACAATTATACCCAGCTTTTTTCTGTGATGTTGTCTTTACGTATTGTGCAATTTATATCTCATAAAGTACACAGGCGGCAGAGACTGTCAGATTGTAAACGTAAATATACAGAGAGAGATGCACACACACCAAGAATAATCCTTCGTCTATGGCCCCACCACACATGTCTGGCTGGATTCAGACTGGACTGATTTCAGCTGACAAGGGCATTACTTCACATACCATTCAACAACAAATCTGTGTTTTTTTCATGTGGCTCACTGAAAAAAAAAAAAAGGCTTTTTAACTCTTTAAGAGTACCAAAGATATTTTCAATGATCAATAAAGATATACAGTATTATACATATTACTGCTGCATCATCTTTCATTCCTCTTTCTTTAGGAGAATTAATTATCCTTATTGTCAAAATAATTTTCTTGCCACAATTATTTACTATCAAAACTACAATCATGATTACACTTCCTTTTTATCATTAACTCTCTATTCATCACTTTCCTTGTCAGTTTCTTTATTTCTTTTTTCTCACTTTCCCACTCTCTCTCTCTTTCTCTTGATGTTATACAGTTGAACTCTACGCTAACATCAGTGACTCCCGTTGTCTTGGAAACCTATACTGTTACCCTGACAGCGATGACAAGCACCTGTAACCCCGGAGATTCATTAGTGGCTGTAGCCATGGAGATTGTCAATAAGTGAGGTTTTTGTACCAGTGTCATTAAAAGTTTCCTAGATGGACTGTGTTTGTGTGTACAGGCTATGTAAATATACACTGATCAGCCACAACATTAAAACCACCTGCTTAATATTGTGTAGGTCCCCCTCGTGCCGCCAAAACAGCACCAACCCACATCTCAGAATAGCATTCTAATAATGCCATGGTCCAAATCACTGAGATTACATTTTTCCCCATTCTGATGGTTGATGTGAACATTAACTGAAACTCCTGACCTGTATCTGCGTGATTTTGTGCACTGCTGCCACACAATTGGCTGATTAGATAATTGCATGGATGATTGTTGGTGCCAGACAGGCTGGTTTGAGTATTTCTGTAACTGCTGATCTCCTGGGATTTTCACACACAACAGTCTCAAGAATTTACTCCGAATGGTGCCAAAAACAAAAAACATCCAGTGAGCGACAGTTCTGTGGACAGAAATGCCTAGATGAGAGAGGTCAACAGATTATGGCTAGACCAGTTGAACTGACAAAGTCTACGTTAACTCAGATAACCGCTCTGTACAATTGTGGTGAGAAGAATAGCATCTCAGAATGCTGTTCTGAGATGCGGGTTGGCACTGTTTTGGTGGCACAAGGGGGACCTATACATTATTAGGCAGGTGGATTTAATGTTGTGGCTGATCGGTGTATATGCACAAACACTTGATATATAATTGACGTCATATCTCCCCAGAACATTATGCCATCATCTGACATTCCCTCACTTGCTGGATGTCTCTCTCATCCTTATATACGCTCATACACACATACACACAGGTATAGGCAAGCTCTAGCTTGTTGTGTCCCATTAAGTCTATTCTATCTTCTCTGGGGGATGTAATTGCAATTAAGGAAAAGAATAGCCATATGCACAAAGGAATACAGGTTTCAGTGAACACATATAATCCCCCATATGTGTAAAAACAATTAAAACCTGCCAATCTTAAGACCTGAAACTAACAATGTCTCACAATGTCTAACAATATCTTCAAACATTCAAATACATGTATGTGCGTTTGTGTTTAAGTCAATATCCTGTAGGACATTTGTCCTTTTTTAGTTTATGAATGTTTACTTTAATATTAATAAGGGCTGAGTGACAAACAAGCTTAACAGAGTTGCAGTAGACATGAGATAATAATGTTATTTGCATATCTGTGTAACGGAGAGTGGTCTCCGATAATAAGTAATGCTTGCAAAGGTAAGTATCACCATTACTACTGCTTAAACTTAGCATTAGAGGTTTATCCAAATTTGATGTGTATATACAATATACTGTATTATTAAATACTGAATTATAAAATGTCTTGTATGCTGCATAATTTGGCAATGGTAGTAGGCCTGGGTCATCTGGGTATTACGATGCATTCAGAAAATGCATATACAGTACTCTGCACAATATACATTCTGCATACTGCAAAATAGTATGATTAGTCTGATCACATTGTTTTCAGAAAATGTTGTTTTTTGTATGATTTGTAAAGTTTTTTTTTTTTTTTTTTTTTTTAACATATGTGCATTCTCTCAAAGAAAGGTGTTTTATCTATTCGTTCACAACCACATACAGTACATATCCTCTGCACTGTGAACTTTAGAGTTCCCTTTGAGAGCAATCCCCTAGACAAATGCTCCACAACCCTGGAAGTGCACTCAATCACACACATACTCCCACAGAGAATGAGTCTCATGTATAACATCAAAAGGCTATGAAAGGAGACATGAGACACAAATATTGTCAACCTACTCGCTCACTGGGAAGACCAGTGGTTACATAACACGACCACACCGCTTTATCTCTCTGCTGTGAGTCAGCCTCATAATATTACTAAAGGGACACTGTGACACTACTCTGGTAATTTCCAATGTAATCTTTGTGTAATGTACAGACACTTGAGTTATGAATGTCAATTTTGTGTGTCTTATCATTTTTTGCACAAGAAAAGCTCCCTAGAAAGAATTTGTGATGCAACATGGAGAATTCTCTTGTAATTTCCTTGCAGGAAGGTTGCCTTACCTCACAAAGCCCCTTATGAACTTTAAAACACAATTCATGATAATTCTGATGATTATTTCACGAGCACTGGGGGGAGAGCAGGTGAACAATACGGACAAACGGTGCCACACGCAGCAATTATTCATCAATGCAGCAATTATTCATTAGTGATCTATTCCTTTTCTGTCTCTATCATCGAGCTCATTTTTAGGCTAAAATTATTGGCTTTTTTTTTTCATTTATATTTTATTCTTCTTAAATGCCCTTGTATAATTTTTTTTGTATACACTAAAAGGAGAATACGTGCAATTGTTACTTTAAGGCAGGGGTTTTCAACCTTTACAGACCCCAAATATAAAACAGTTTTGATTTTATTTGTTACACTTTATAAATTTTAATAAACTTTCATTAATAACTTAAAATATTTAACGGACTATTAATGTACTACATTTAGAAATAAAATTTGAAACATTTTATTTTCTAATATATTTTTTTTAAAGAAAATATTCCGTTTTTTATCAGTCCACGGACCCCTGGTTAAAACCATGACCTTAACTATTAAGATTACCTGATCTGACCCTTAAAAATGATGGTGTAACCTAATATCGTCAGCTTGATTCAATCATGGTATAATAATTTTAAGAGAATAAAACCAGTTAATTTAGATGCTACCACATAAAGCACACTTTTAGTTTGTTCCCCTTTTAAACCTTAATTAATTTCCTTTATATCTTTTACATTTTTTGTACTATAATTTTTTTTGTTAATATAATTTTTTTCTCTATTTACATTATTATTATTTTACTTTATACTATTTTTATATTGCACTATAAATTGTTTTTAATCTTTAAAATTACATTTAATTACATTTAAGTTTTAATAATGTAATTTTGTTTAAGATTACACAATTCAGTTTAATGGAAATTTGTTATGAAACTGAAATGTGTACATCTTTAAAATGGGCTCATATTTTTTATTTTTTTTTTTTTTTTTTTTTTTTTTTTGAGAGTACTTAATTTACTTATTAAATCACAACTAAAAACTTACCTTTTTCACAGTGTTTTCATGTCATTTGTGGATAGTGACTTCATAATCATAATCTTATGATAATTCGTTTCATGTAGGGTCCTCTTCATCTGTGCACCCTGTATAGATGCTACATAAATTAACTTACTATTATTTTGCACTTCTTACATTAATTGTATCTAAGATGAAAACCATTTGGCAGTACAAATGTTTTTGTCATGCCAATAAAGCACACTAAATTGAAACTGAAATTGAGAGAGCACACACATGGGAAGGATATGGGCTGCACACAAGCGCAAGGCACCAGCTGCGGGGTTGTGTGCTCTGGTTGAGGCAAAGGAACACCACCGGTGCCAGGGATGGATATGGAAGTTGTGCATTCTCCTTCACTTCTGCCACACTGCCAGTGGACTCCCAAGACACCCCGCTGCTTCTAGTAAGGCCAGCGGGCAGGTCCTCTGCCTCCACTGGGTATGGTCCATCAGCCTGAGCTGATATTGTCAGTCTGACTTCAGCCCGGTCCGGCCACAAGGCTGGTTCTTTCTCCTCGCCAGTGGTCATGATGACAGAATGGTGGGCAACAGTGCGACCCTGCCAGGGGGAATGACACTACCAAACCTCCATCCCAAAAGACGTTCTACCTACACGCATTATGTCTTTAGTTTGTTTTTCAAATGAAAAGGTTAATTCACATAAAACAAAAATTTTTTACCATAGTTTTGCTCATCCTAATGTATTCCAAACCCATTTCATTTTCTTTCTTCCACTGAAGACAAAAGGAGATGTTTTACAGAATGTCCGAGCTGTTCTTTTCCATACAATGAAAGTAAATGCGGACAGGGCTCACAAGCTTTATTAAAGTACCATAAAAGTATACTTTTTAAACTTGTACTCTATATTCCAAGTCTTCTGAAGCGAAATGATGACATTTTAGTCATTGCTTCCCATACCCTTCGAAAAACAACATCTTAACCCTTATGTTGCTTTCCGGTCATTTTTTTACTATATTTTTTTAGTTTTACTTAATCAAATTGGAATAAAATTCAATGACTTTGTTCACATATGGTATCTGAAGACAAAATTTATTTTTTTTACAATTTTCTTTACATTTTATTGGTTTTATTTCACTTTGGTACACTTGTTGTTTCCCGGTCAAAAATGACCAGCCACTGGAAGTTAATGGATTAGACTACAAAATACAGAAATATTAAGTGTTCAGGAGAATCCCAATCCTTTAGAGGAGCACATATGTGGATTTGCATTGGCATACACAAAGTCCTCGGACACGTGCACACATGCACGCACGCAAGTTGTTACGCACTATGTTAGGCAATATGTATGTTTTGGGAAGTAATAAGGAAAAACTTGACAAAAAGACACTTCTGTTTATTATATTTATGTGTGTCTGTGGGAATTTCATACACTAATACTCACTGCAGTTTGGCCTCTAAGTGAAACAAATTTGTTAATTGCATTCTACTAACTTTTCCAACGATATATAACACATGACCACCTTTTTTTATATATATAGTTTAACCAATTCTGAATATAATGTTGTAATAACAAATTTGCAAATAATGAGAACGGAACGGTTCTAATTTGTCAGCAAATTAACAAGCATGATTTAAGAATTGGTAAGATCAGCTATATGCATTGTAAAGTCTAGATTCTAGACTTTAAAACGACACCTATTTTGTTCAGATCAAGCAAGAGGTTATTAATTTATTACATTATTATTATTATTATTATTTTCCGCAGGGAGTGCCCCCCACTGGCCCAGTATAAGCTCAGTTCCATAAATCATTCACTATATATATATATATCTTGTGATAATATAAGCGATATGAGAGATTTATAAACAATCTTAGTGGACCAACATGTTCGCACAGAACAAACACAACACAAGGGTTAAGCCAGGTATTAGCTGTTGTTGATTTGTTTTTGTTTTTTTCAGCAGGGTAGCATTCAAATTTGCACTTGTGTTAAATTTTAAACATTTAAACATGCCATATTTTGGTCTGTTGTGAAATGCAAGAAAACCAACAATGTTTGATGTAACATACTGCATGTCAAACCTGGTTTGACATATCTTAAGATGATGAATATTTCAGAGAACACGCCTTTGTTTGGTTTCATATGATTTTGAATATTATTTACGAGTCATATGGACTACTTTTTTGTACTCTTATGATGATTTTTTTTGTCATTTTTGGAGCTTGATAGTCCCTGTCCCCATTCACTTTCATTGCCTGAAAAAGTGCGGCATGAACATACATCAAAATGTCTCCTTTTCTGTTCCAAGTCATTAGGGTTTGTAATGACATGATGGTGAGTAAATAATGACAATTTTCATTTTTTGGTGGAACTAAGCCTATAACTGCGCACTTACCATTGCTAACGGTGTAAATACTCACAGCTTACTTGAAATATTGTAAATAAAATAATAATAATAATAATTAAAAATAAATGTGTGTTAACATAATCAAAGTTCCTTTAATCAAAAAGTAAGTCCGAGGATCATCAATCAGTAGTCCTGCCATATTAAAGATTTTAAACACTTTACATTTAAACACGATAAATTTACCGGAGGAACAAAATTGCACAAAATATTTCGTCTTCTTTCAGAGAATGTATTTTCAATTAGTCCATTTGAAGAATTTTTTTTTTTTTTCAATATTTTTTCAATTGTTTTAAGCGTAAACCTCACTGAATGTATTATTTTATTTCTTACTGACAATTTTACGGTGTAATTATTATTAAGCTTCCTGTGTCATCAGTATTAAAAGTTAAACGAATCTTGAGTAGTTTTCTTACCGTATCGGAAATGATAGCGTGTCCTGCCTCATGGTCTGAAGATCCCAATCCCACAGAAAAATATTCCCTTCTTACGTCCTTTCCAAAAGGATTCCAGAAAACCAGAATGAATAAAACTCTCAGTCACATTTGGCGGCGAGGTTTAGGGAATTCCGTTAATGATGTCATATTACTCCTTAAAAAGCGCGGGAATCAGTCCAATACAACCTCGCGCGCGTCTCGGCTGAATCTAAGTTTCTACTGAACGCTTGAAGAGCAGAGAACTCCAGTGCTCTTCCCTATTCTCTCTCTCTCTCTCTCTCTCTCTCTCTCTCTCTCTCTCTCTCTCTCTCTCTCTCTCTCTCTCTCTCTCTCTCTCAGCTCAGAGTCAAAGCAGACGTGCGTCGCCCACAGCAGCGCAATTTATTTATTTCTGGAAGAAACTAAGATGGAAAGGACAGGGATTCCCCTAGGAACAGATCCAGATTCAAGCAAAACATTCCCAGATTCTCTCACACAAGTCCCTAGATGGCATAAATTTGCCTTAAAGATCAGGTATAAGATCACAGACCAACTGGTGTTTATTTTGTTCTTAGGGGCACACTTTGTATGAGTTCTGTGTTGTTGGGGAGATATTGTGCATTGTTCTGATATTAAAGGGTTATTCTGTAATAATAATAATAATAATAATAATTATTATTATTATTATTATTATTATTATCATTTACTCAATCTCATGTTGTTCCAAACGCATATGACTTTTTCTTCCATTAAAGATGTTTTTAATAACTTTAGATTTTCTCTGTGCCTCCCAAGTCAGATGGTGAAACGATCAAGGGGGACCCCCTGGTCAGGTGAAAAAATAACCTATTGCCCACCCTAAAGCCCAAAGTATTCTTCGGTCAAATGCGAATGCTAACACGTGCTGCCTGATTTTTCTAACTGTTCATATTCTGAACGCACATAATTCCCACGTGGCTCGACCTGCAGCGCATTGCGTCAGCAGCATGAGAGAGCCAGGTTCTTATCCTCCTTGAAACCAGGAAGTAATCTCGTTTGCTTAATCAGTGACGAGCAGGATTCGAAGGTTGCACTTTTCCCTCTAACATTTCATATGTACTCCACTAATGGTTAGGTTTAGGTTTGGGTTGGGTCCATTCCTCTTCACTGTATTACATCCTGTACAGCTGAAAAGAACTTGCTTCATAACTAGCTTTTGGCGACCTCTCCTGGACATAAATGCAGCTCACACGTGCCTATATGCCCAACAGTACTTACCGCTTTGGCCACTGGGGGAAGTGTTTTTTATTTCTGCAAGCATATACCGATTTTTGCTAAAGAAAAGTCAACCTACTCTTTCCGATTTCACTGTGAGATCAGGCTGACTAAACAACAGGAGATGGTGAAAACAACAGTGGTTGTGCACGTCAAGAGTGCATTTGTATAACTCGAGTCTGAAGGAATATAAAGACATCTTTATGGGTCTCCTAAACTCCTAAACTCCTAAAGAGAAAGTCCAGTGTCATATAGCAGTCATATCGTCTGTGTATGCACGCACAGTTCCCTAGCGTTCAGCTGTGTGTAGATGTTAAGCATTCTTGTCAAAACTGAAGTATTTGGCTTAAAGGTCAAAATGCTCCCCTAAAGATTGTATACTATTTATTGGCCCTGTTCAGGAGGCTCTTTTCCATACAACAAACGTATGCAGTGATCAGGGGCTGTCAGGCTCCAAAAAAGACAAAAAGCATCATGAAATACTGCAAAAGTACCATAAAAGTGGTCCATTTGACTTGTGTGCCCAATAACTCATCTGAACCAAAGCTTTGTGTGAGGATTAGCCTGAAATCTAAGTTGTTATTCGCTGAATGTTCTTGCCCACCGCGACAGCTCTCAAATCTAATTTGTGCTTGTGCATATCCAAACTTACCGCGTAAAGATGTGTCGTGCCATCTTGATGTCAGTTATGACAAATGGCAATCGTTTTTCACTCAATGAAACTTCGCACACCTGAGAAGTAATTCTGGTGCGTCGGACACAAGCTGTAGCAAAGTCAATGAAATGGAAAAAATCCTGCACAATATCCTGGCTTGCAAAGAGTATCAAAATTTATTAAGCAACATTTTGGTCACTTGACCTTCATCAGGCATTTACAAACAGAGTGCAACAGCACCAAATTTAAAATATGTCATGACCAATTAACACATCTGATGACCATGACATCACAACCAATGACAATCAATAAAATAGAGAACATCTAGAAAACACCTATAAATATAGAAAAGAGAAAAACATCATATATACAGCAGCCCATTTTCTCTTTTCTGTATTTATAGGTGTTTTCTAGATGTTCTCTATTTTATTGATTGTCATTGGTTGTGATGTCATGGTCATCAGATGTGTTGATTGGTCATGATGACCTGTTTTAAATTTGGTGCTGTTGCACTCTGTTTGTAAGTGCCCAACGAAGGTGGAGTGACCGAAACGTTGCTTAATACATTTTGATAGTCTTTGCAAGCCAGGATAGTGTGCGGGATTTTTTCATTTCAATCATTTTTCTCAGATTTTTTTATTTTTTATTTTAAAATGTATGCATTTATTATGCAACAAAATTTAATTATATTTAATTGAGTATTCTTTAATAAAATAAAATTATATTATAAAGTAAATAAAAACTAAAAATATAATAAATAAAATAAAAAAAACTATATTTTAAGTTTTATTAATTTAATTTTGTTAAATATTACACAATTCAAATATATTATAATTCAAATAGCCTAAAATATTTTTGGAGTGTTGTGTGTCTTTTTTGTTGTATGGAAAAATGCAGCATGAATATTCTTCAAAACATCTAATAAATAATTATCTCTTCTGCTTGGCCAGGTCTTCATTCAGCTGTTTTCTTAATATATTTTTCTGAGGTGTCGCAGATAAATATATTCAGTAATATTCATACTTCTACATTGCGCTATAGTGTAAAGTAATTTGAACAAGCTGTGAAATTATTTTTGCTCTAGATCAAACTTTTTATATATGCATGTCATCCACTCTTACGTTTCATATGTAGACTGCTGAGAAGTTATGAAACTCTTGTTTTCTAATGCGTGAGCGCACACACACACACCTCTGAAAAAGAGTAAATATTATTTGTGTACCAATTCGTAACCCCACAAATCTAGTTAATCTGTGTATCAGAAACATTATCCTACATCACTGTGCTGCCTTTGACTAGTAAAGTATCTTTTATTGTACTTCATAAGATATAACTAGACAAACTTTATAATTAGCTATATAAAAACAATAGAATTCAAATACTGTCCCCACCATGATTCTGTGTGACATCATGTGTGTTTATCTGTGTCTTGGCCAGACACACGATATCTGCATTAGTTTTGTGACCTAGGTTAGGTTGCCATAACAACAAGTGAAATGACATCACCATAAAATGCATTCTGTGGTTTCCTGCATGTGTGTGTATGTGTGTGTGTGTGTGTGTGTGTGTGTGTGTGTCTCAGAACAACAAAACAATACAATTTTGGAATTTTAAGAATTAGTGTAATTAGAAGCATGATAAGAACAGCAAAACGAGAAACTTCACAGCATAAAAGGGTTAATCATAAATTACTTCCTGTAAGTGGATACTGCTCAAATGATTATGGAGATGAAGTGCTTAGACTAATGGTCCATGTAAATACCTATTAAGCCAAGTGTGTGCTTTGTGCTCTGTTTGAGTAAGTTTGAGCTGTACAGAGGATGGTTTAAGAGGTTATAGGTTTAAACAGGTTCCCTGACAAGCATTTAACTTTGACTGCAGTCCTGTAGAACTGCAACATGGGCAATACACCCTTACACACACTCACAAACACATTATAAAACACTCTCTCACTCAGGCTATCTGCCACAGGTATGGTGCTTAGGTATGGTGAAATAGTATCAACTTGTAATGTTTTTGTTATTATTATTTTATTTTAACAAATTTAAATTATATTAATGAACTACTTTTCCTTAAAGAAATAATTCACCCAAAAATGAAAATTCTCTCATCATTTACTCACCCTCATGTCATCCCAGATGTGCAAGACTTTCTTTTGCAGAACACAAATGAAGATTTTTAGAAGAACATTTCAGCTCTGTAGGTCCTCTCAATGCAAGTGAATGGTGGCCAGAACTTTGAAGCTCCAAAAAGCACATAAAAGCTCTCCAGTGGTTAACAGCTCCTATCTTCTGAAGCGATACGATTTGTGTGGGTGAGAAACAAACCAGTTTTAAAGTTATTTTTTACTATAAATCTCCACCTTTTTCCAGCCCCGAACAGCAGGTGGCGATATGCACGAAGAATGTGAATCGCCCAAAAAAAAAAAAAAAAAAAATATTGGGGGAAGTGAAAGTGAAAGTGGAGATTTATAGGTCTTAAATATTGATCTGTTTCACATCCACACCTATCATTTCTGCTTCTGAAGACATGGATTTAACTTCTGGGGTCGTATGGATTACTTTCATGCTGCCTTAAGGTGCTTTTTGGAGCTTCAAATTTCTGGCCATCATTCACTCGCATTGTATGGAACTACAGAGCCGAGATATTCTTTTAAAAATCTGTTTGTGTTCTGCAGAAGAAATAATATAATATACTGTTTATCTGGGATGGCATGAGGGTGAGTAAATGATGGCAGAATTTAAAATTTTTGGGTGAACTATTCTTTAAAAGGTGAAGACTAATTTGTGCACCACTGGTGGTACCAAACGGAATTGCAAGCATAATAATGACTGTTTTCAAACAGGTTTCCCGAACACACACACACTTCCATCTGCCAAACGTGTTTAGTTGACCAAAGATTCAAGTTTTGCCACAAATTCACACCATTGGTTGAGCCAATGCTGCTATGTGGGGGGCAGGGTTGGGATGTGCAAAGGAACAGATCAATGTTTTGATTGGGTGAACTATTCTTTTAAGTCAAAGTTTGTACATGCAATTTAAACATGCAGAAAAGGCTAAAAGTTGTAGTAATTATTGTTTGCAGGGTTTTGTTTCTGAATTCAGCATTATCAACACTAGAGCATCCTCAATAAAATCATTTTGAACCAAAATATGTCCAAGGCTAAAGAGATCTAAGATTTGATACTTGAGTAAATGTGTCAAACTGTCAAAATCACTGACGTGCACCGAATGGGGGCAGCAGGGGCGCAAGCAGTATCACATCACAGTGTGCTAAACATGAAACACAGTATCATTTCAAACATCTAATCACACACAAAAGTGCACACAACATGGAAAGGCAAAAAAATATATATAAATAAAAAAATTAAAAAAATAGTAAGAATCAAATGCAAAATGTGTGTTGCTTGTACTGTAAGTTTATTTATTCATTTAAGAACATAACCACTAAACATAATCTGCCAAAAGGACATGAACAGCAGGTGAGGTTGCTTAGCAACCTTTGGCCTTGATGAGAGGAAATTGTAGTCACCACTAAATGATCATAGGAACACACATGCACACATACACACATTGATGTCGTGCAAATTCAAACAGCGAGTGATATTCCTTAGATGAATTAAGTGTTTGTTAATGTTCATTTTAACACAGTAAGATTAATGGGGATAGAAAAGAGTAGGTGCCGTAGGTAGAGGAAGCTGATAAGGGAGTTTTATGGCAAACACACTGTGTACACACAGTGCAGAGTCAGCGATTTCCATTGTTTAAATAGAGACAGCAAAGGGGAGATGGGCGCAAGAGATATATCATACACTCACTAATACACATGCAAAGACCCTCCCTAGTGTGCATACAAACAACACAACCATCTTTAATATCATAAAGCTACTCCCACATTGACATGCACACAAAATTTGCACAATATTGTGCAAATTCATATGTCAGAACGGCATTTATTCAGGTAGTTGACAATGAACACACATACACTGGACTCATATAAACTCAAAGAATGACAAGTCAATTATTTTCAAATCTGCTGATCCAGCAACCCACAAATAATAATAATAATAATAATAATAATAATAATAATAAACATAACATGTATTTACATATTTAAACACTTTATGTCTCCATCTGCCCAAGGTGAAAATACATAGTGCCAATGTGGATTATTTTATAATAACATCACAGACACCAACACCATGAGATCACAATAATCACATGGTTAAGAAAGAAATATGCTATGCAATATTTAACATTACTAATACAGTTAAGTATTTATACTAATAAACAACATTATTTATAGGACTAGTTATGCATTGAAATAAAATACTTAGGGTTTTGAGCATTAGTTGTTGATGATAATAAAATTTTATTAACTCTAGGTTCATATGAAATAAAGACAATCTTTGAAAGCACCACAGGACAGGTTGGGGAGTTACTTGGCAAAGAAACAACTTAATTAAAAATAAATGCGACAACAATATGGCAGCTACATGACTGGAAATATTTTCAATAAAAATCGTGTCTGCTGGAATTAAAAACTGCAGATTAGAAAGTGTCTTTTATCAGAGGTTGCTGATATGGAGTCAAATGCAGTGCTGCCATCCTGAGGTCAACACTGTTAACACTTAATCAGTGTTTTATTTATTTTGAAAGTGTGGCATCAATATGAAAGGATGGATATGTATTTGTCTGACTTTTTTAGATAACTTGTGTCAGAAAGGAGAATACTTACCAAGTTTGGTGTCAAATTGCAACTTCTGTCATTTCTGTTACCTCACCCTCATTCTGTAGCAAACAGTAACCCACAAACCTTTAACATGCATGATACCCAATAAGATGAAAGAATTTGAGCTGACTGCAATTTATAGTTTCTATATATAATAGTAACTATGTAAAAAAACGAGGTAAAGGATGGACCAGAGAAAAATGGAAAAAACACACAGGACCAAGTGGACGGGGAACGGGACCGACTCAAACAAGACTTGGGGAACGGGACCGACTCAAACAAGACTAACTCGCACTGGACAGCACACATGAGGAGACTAAATAGGGAGAGAAATCAAACAGGTTAATAGCAGGACAGGTGAGACAAATGAACTAATAATGGGCAAACAAGGAGGCGGGGTATGACGGAAGACTGAGAGACACGAGGCAAAACAGAAACAAAATAAAACCACGTGCTCTCACAAGACACAAACACCCTAATGGCCAAAAAGGCAATATGCACTCATGCCAACCGACAGATAAGACGAGAGAATGCACGGCAATGCTAACAAAGCAATGCCATACATTCCCACACTAGACAAAGCCTAAGTGTCCATCGCGAGGCAAACACCACGCGATGCACGCAACAGGCGACAAAACGAGACAGGACACCTGTGTGAGAGTTCGACCACCATCAAACCTGACACCTCAGACCGAAGTGACCGAACCTCAGCACAATGTGAAGACAGCTCATGACCCGGGCGCGCAGCACAAAGTGAGCGCAACGTGCATCCGCGGTCGAGAGAAACAGACACAGATTGTTGACACGAGTACATCCCACCAAGGTGACATAAGCGCAATGCACTCACGCTAATACAAGACAAGACTTGGATCATGAGTGTCCGGATCCCGACACACAAAGACAGAAGACAAAACACAAGACAGACACAGAACAATGATGTCATGATCCTGTCACACAAAAACCCAGACTGACAGAGTGACAGGACCATGACAGTAGGCCCATATGCAAGTGAATGGTGGCCAAAACTTTAAAGGTTCAAAAAGCATATAAAGGCAGCATAAAAGTAATCCATAGAACTCCAGTGGTTAAACCTATGTCTTTTTGAACCTTCAAAGTTCTGGCCACCATTCACTTGCATTGTATGGACCCACAGAGCTGAGATATTCTTCTAAAAATCTTTGTGTTCTGCAGAAGAAAGAAAGTGATCCACATCTGGGATGGCATGAGGGTAAGTAAAGGATGAGAAAATTTTAATTTTTGGGTAAACTATTCCTTTAAGTAGAATATGTAAATGTAACTCTGGAACTTTATATAATTTTATGAACTAGTATTCTGAAACATACACACTTGTTTTCCATATTTTATGTTCTTCATAATCCACAATGTCCAGATTTGCAAAGGGAATTCCTAGTCTCCATCATTTATGTTCAAAACATCAGATACACTTCTAAATACATGAGCAGTGCTGCTGGGTGAAACAGTTCTTCATCTTGGAGGTTTATCTCGAGAGCTGTGCTGTAGGACACGAAGCATGTGAGGTAGGTGCACATGTTGAAGCCAAACTTCAGAAAACAAAGAACAAAGAACTGCTATGTTGGCAGAGCAATACAAAAAAACAAAAGCAGAACACTTTAACCCAAACAATTAATCTAGATACATGAGTTTTAAGTGAGTCAAAGCGTATCATAACAGATAACAGAAGCAATCAGCAGATAATAACCTTTTTTATTATTATTATTATTCCTCACGTCGGTGAAAGATGCATTAAAAAAGCTAATTTAAAAATATATGATGTACATAGCAGCCCTTATTTAGCAGCTTCCCTCTCTTAACCATTTTTGGTAGGAATCTGAGTTTTTTACCCAGTAGGAACTTTCATGATATAATTGTCAGATGGTTTTCCAAGAAGGGACACACTGAAAATAGAAAGGAAGAGGTAAAAATATGCCACAATGTTTTCATTAAAAAAGAAGAAGAAGAAGAAGAACACTTTCTGAGTGACATGGTACTCTACTGTACCTGCATACATTTACAGTATTATTGTTTTTTATGTGTGTATTGTTTGTGTCATATAGTTATATTCATTCATACCTTAGAAAAGGAAAATAAAAACAGGAGAGAAAGAGGACATCACTTGTGCCCAGTGGAGGAGGAAGTTGACACACACATGGCAGAATCTGGGGAAACAAACACAAAGGCTACGTTCACACCGCAGCTGAATGTGGCCCAAATCAGATTTTTTTACTCTCATGTAACACAGCCAAAAGCGCTTTGAATCTAAAATGTTCAAATCCGATCTGGGCCAGTTTCATATGTGGAAATAAATCGGACACGTATCTGATTTTTTCCAAAGTGTCTTCGGTGTGAACAGACAGGTCAGATTTAGTGTGATTTTTACATGAATCTACCTCAACATTTGTCATTTACACACTTGATTTTCAGCGTATATACGCCAGGGTTGAGCATCATTCAGAACTGAATGAAGAATGTCAATTCAATTCCTGAATTTGGAGTGAATTTGAATTGAGGTAGCATAAAGGATGCAGAACTGCAATTCGAATTGTAATTTAAGGAAGTTGAATTAAAATGGAATGAAATTCAAAGAAATTCACATGACTGTTTTTAAGTTTATTTTTTAATAATACATTTGATTTTTCAGTATAACATGAAACATGTTCTCATATTATGTATGCCTAACAAATGGAGTATTTTAGATCAAGTAAACAATGTTGAAAAAACATTGACATATTTACTTGATTATTGTAGTTTTTTGGGCTTAGCAATTTTAAGGAACACAAGTAATTAATCTCAATGCAGCTTCTCTATTTCAACATACATAGTCGAACCAACAAGCTGCAGCGAGTTAGATTAATGCATTCATTTCAGTTCAGATTGGCCTATACAAAATGTTTATGTGGTTCAGTCCCATTTACCCTCTTCCTAGCATGCACTGGGGCATGAATATAAGGTTTCATTGTTCAGCCATTTGGATAGTTTTATTTACATTGTTGTCATGGTAGGAAACTTGTTGTTTTGCAATGTCAAGATGAGTTTTTTCTCTAATAAAATTGTTGGTTTAAGACGGCAAGCACATTGCTCTCCAAGAAATATATGTTTATAAAAATATGCATGAGATGTTCAGAATATTGAACAATTTAAAACCATGTGAGGGAAGCAAAAAACCTTTTACACACTCCGAGTTTTGGAACACGGAAGTAAACGATTGCAGGGTAAACTTCGACAGCGGTGAATGGGAGATCACAGCAAATATTATTTTCACTAACCCATTTGCTCCATGATCAAAAGAAAAAAATCCACTATTACATTTGAATGACTTTCCAGAAGAGGAACAAAATAGAGAGTGGTGGCTTAATCAAGTCAGATGGGAGAAGAAGCTAAATTTACAATCACTCTCTCAGCAGCTGTAATCGAAACCCCCTCGCAGCTGTTTCAATTCGTTTTTTAAAACCAATTCCAGGGTAATATAACAATAAGCCTTATGTTATAAATTTACACTCACACTCAATATTTAAAAAATGAATAATATAAAAAATATATGCAAGATTTACGCTGATAAATAAGGCAGAAACACATAATCACAGTCTGTGAAAAAGGTCTATTGTCATTGGACTAGGCTGACAGAGTTTAATGTTAATACAAGTCCAGGTTCAATACAAGTTAAGCTCAATTAACTGCATTTGTGGTATAATGTTGATTACCAAAAAAACAAACAAAAAAAAAAAACAAAATTAGAATCATCCGTCCTTTTCTTTAAAAAAAAGCAAAAATCGTGGTAACAGTGAGGCTACTTATTAAAAGCACAAATTTGAAGATTATAATTTTATAAAAGCACTTACATTAATTCTTCTGTTAAAACTTGTGTATTATTTGAGCTGTAAAGTTGTTTAAATCATAATTTTACAGTCATTTTAGTGTTTGTTGACATTACATTGTCATGGCAACGAAGCTGCACTATTGGCTATTCACCTTATTTTGCAACGCGGAAGTAAGCAGCGGCTGCATTTCCGGCGAATGTGTAAAAGTTCCGCTGTTAATGACCGCAATGTAAATAAAAAGAAGGATAATAATACCAGAATTTAGTGATATAAGTTTATAAACTATCACACAACCACAGGATGTACAGCAGAATGATGGCCTAATGCCAGATAATTTTCTAACTTCAGCATTTATAGTAAAAGAGTAAGTAAATCATTCACTTTTTTCTGTGTGTTGTTTTGAAGAGATGGTAATAAAATCTGCTTCTTACTTTACCGAGATCGTGACGATGCAGTGTTTCTTATCTCCATGTAAACCTCCATTTATATGTACTTGCATAACCTCCAGTGATGCCTTTATTTGTGTATTTCCAAATTTTCATAAGCCATGCTGAATGTGAGATCTGCGTGCTTGTTTACTATGCACCGTTAAGAAAGTGAGAATGCTCTCTGACAAGAACGGAGAGTAAAATGCGTTTATTAATTTGCCAAGAAGAAATAAGATGCAGTTTTGGTGCAAAGAAAGTTAAAGCAGCATTTGCCCATTGGCTTTCTTCTCTCTGCTGGTTGTGTAAAGTTTGTGGAGATGTGTCCGATGGCATGGAGGACTGTCCTGTCAGCACCTGATCTCTCATTCATTCTGCCTGTGCAACAGTGTGATAAAATGATGGCAAAATGCGATATACGGTAAAACTATATGTGTTCAAATACAATGAGTTTATGAAAATCATAATTTATGATAATAATATGACGACATATATTGCCAGCCTGTAATATAAAGCAGCATAATGTAGTTTTTTTGTATAGCTAAAATAGTTGGAAGTGGCTGATACCGGAAGTGGTCCACATTCAAAGTTGATAATGGCGGCGCTCTAGTTTTGCTGAAAAATAAGGTAGATAACTTCACACAGAAAAGGTTAGTACGTAATTTTATCAGAATAAAATCATGTCAGCATGCACATTGTTAATGTTTTGTGGCTATACTTGTGAAATAGTGAGTGTTTTAAAGTTTACTGATTGGCTCCATTCACTTCCAAAGTGCCTCACTGCAACCCAGATTTATTTTTTTATTTTTGTAAAGAGTCAAAATAAATGTTTGTAGTAATCAATATTATGTCACAAATGATGTCGATTGAGTTTAACTTGTATTGAATCTGGAATATTCCTATAAGTATCTTCTTAAAGTTAACTTCATTTAAATACGTTAATGTTAAATATGTAAAATTAATATGTAATATGTACAGCTAATATGTAAAAGTCATGGCAGGTTGACATTTTAAGTTTAAATAATTTACTTAAAATGAAGTAGATTAATTCCACTTAAAAAAGCAATGCAAACTTATTTCTTTAAGTTTTAAAAACAACTTTTTACAGTAATAGTAATCAATAATAAATATAATAAAATTCAACAATGTTTAAAATGCTACCTATAGAAATTTGTATTTTATTTATTTCACTATATTTAACACATTTTCATTTTATAAACCATGGTGGAATACTTCATTTTCAGGAATGATTTAATATGCTCAATATATTAAACACTTATTTTGAATCTGTTTCCATGAAGTTATCTGAAAACAATGTGGTGGACCATTTCTGATGCTTTACAGTAAAAACTAAATATTTTGATGGCTATGCTAATTTAATATATTTATTTATTTATATAGAGAGAAATGTTATATCTAATTTAAAAAATGTTATTCATAAGAGATAATCCACAGCTAGGTGTGCGTTAAACAATTTTAAATGCCTCCACAAAGTGCATTTAAAATCCTTTAATGCACACCTAGCTGTGGATTATCCCATTTATACCATGGTCACTTGCCAGAATTGATTAGTTACAGCTGTCATAAATTTTTTGCAGCACAAATTTTGACTGGAAAAACAAAAAATAACGTTTAATTTTATCTAAGGTTCGTTAGATAAACAGCTCTGCCTTTTGAGACAGAGAAAAAGTAGGTCGACCATTCACTTGGTCAAAACTGTGAATTTAAAAGCACAAACCAGAAATAATAATATACACAGAACGTTGAGGGGTTGGCACTCCAGAGAAAGTGTATTATTTAATTTTTATTAATTTTCATTTTCACATAAATGTGGAAAAATCGACTAGCAAACGTGGCAGTGACAGTATAAGTAGCACTTACTGTATAATAAGGGGAAAACCATTCAAAACACACTGGAACCTGCAGATTTTGACCTCTGAGACATCGGCATGATATCCATCAAGGTTGCACGGTTGACTGAATTAAGAACGAAATTGCAATTTGTCCATGAACGGTAGCACTTCACTGCAAAATGCTGCGTGCATTTTGTAAACAAACAGCGCTTCTCCTTCAGCGTTTTGAGTCAGAGATTTGTGAGCACGGGGGGCCTCTAGTGGCTATAGGTGGCACTTCAGCACATAACATACACAACACATTACAGTTTAAATTGTCTTGCATCGCCTTGCCGGACAGCGAAAGACGCTTTTAAATAAAAGGTCCTGATTTCCTTCTCTCACCCTCTGTGCAAAACAAGCTGAATTCCATTATATTAGCTATGCTGTTGAAAGTGGTTAGGAATAGTTTTCAGTTGCTAGCTCACTCTGCTTGCTCTGTAATGTTATGTTTCTATGGTTACAAACAGCGCATTAATATCAAACGGTGATTAAAACTGACCGGAACTACATGTGCATTCAGCGTTTGAACTGCCTGCATTACAGCCAATCAGAATCGAGTATTCGAACAGACCATGCTATAATACCTATTAAGGGGTTCATTTTAATTAATAATTAAATGTAACAATAATAATTATTATATTATTAAGGAATAAGTAAGCATACTTGGTAAAAAAAAAATAATAAGTAAATTATTTGTCACAAAATGTGTCTTGGACTAATGAAATTGTGTAGTGTGACTGTGTTGAATTTCTCTGAATTACAATTCAGTAAATTCCACTTCCTATCATTCCAATTAAAATTCAAATGTAACTTTCTGTGGGGCATTGGCCAATTCAATTCAGATTCCAACTCATGAATTGAAAGAGAGTTAATTATGAAATTCTGAATGTTGCACAACATTTGGGAACCCTTGGTTGGGAGGGTTACTTTTGAAATGTATTCCACTACAGATTACAGAATACATGCTGTAAAATGTAATTTTTAACGTATTCTGTTAGATTACTCAAGGTCAGTAACATATTCTAAATACTTTGGATTACTTCTTCAGCACTGGAAGATTTTTTCACTTGTTTTGACTATAAAAACTCTACCAGTACAGTAAGACAAAATACACGTTAAAAATACATCCTCTGAAAAACCTTAATATCTTATGCAGTGTTGTTTCTAAAACAAGATAAATCTAACTGATCTTGTTTTAAGGATTTTTAGATATTTTTACAGGAAAACAATACAAAAATTATTATCAAGAATACAATTTTTGCCTTAATATCAAAGGTCTTACTAGAAAAAAAGAAATTATGATCCAACATGAATTTTCTTGATAAAAAATATGATCGTGCCAGGTAACATATGCATGTAAAATGGCTAGAAATAGCATTTTAGCTTAGCGTAAAGCTGACAATTTACACAAGGTTTATTTATATTTCTTCTGCTCCAAACTTACTTCAAACTTACTTCTCTGTCTGCTCGTATGAATGTAACATCATAAGAAAGTGTTTCACCGCTGTTCAAATGCACTTTGGTTCGCATCATTTATATGTATAAATGTTTTCCATCTGAAAGGAATAAATATTAAATGAAGCAAATGACAATAAAATGCAATGTAAATACTTTTTGAATGTAACTGTATTTTAATTACCAATGATTTAAATTGTAACTGTAGTTTAATACAGTTACTTCTATTTTGTATATTAAATACGTAATCCCGTTACATGTATTCCATTACTCCCCAACCCTGACAACACTGAATATAGGCTTGTTATAAAACTTTTAAGAGCTAGTCATATCTGTCTAGTTAATGCATTCAGTTTCTTTTTAAGGAAAGAAAATAAAAGTATAGGCTTTAAAATTTGGGTTCATCGATTCGTTTGGATTACACGTTAAATATGTGTATCAAAGATACAGATGTAGTAGATTTATATAATGGTGCTCTTTGCTTGTGTCACTCGCTCAGAAAACACTGTTTCGATATTTCTCAAACGGTATAAAAATATTAATTCTTATATATGTAATGCCGTTTTTCCTCCTGTCTTTCGATTTTATGGTGCGTTTCGCTCGTAATATTACACTTGAACTTCGAAGATTATTTAAATTCCACCATCTTTAAGGCAGTTGACTACATTAAAATACTTATCCATCACTTGCTGACATATTATCGGATAGGCATGAGTCCTATTTGCGTTAAAAACGGATAATTACATTTTTATTTAAAATTTAATTCATTATTTATACTATAATGACGAACATGCCAGAGTTTGTTATACGCATGCTCAAGGAGCGCTACACGCATGCGGGTCAGCTTAGGAGTGTCGGCTGTTCAGACTGGTGTCTGATATGGGCTACATTTAAAATGAAAATGTGAAAAACCTAACAAAAAAAAAAAAAAATTTCAGATTTGAGCAAAGAAAAAAAAAAAAAACAACAGATCTGGGCCACATTCAGCTACGGTTTGAACGTAGTCTGTCAAAACCGTGCGCTTTAGATTTAAATCACGACTGTGTTGCTCATTACTTCTGACAGAAATAGCAAGTCAAAAAAGAAACGTTATGCATGTGTGACAAAGCAAGAGGGCACAGCATTGTGGAGGACTAGAAGTTGAGAAAAAAATAAAAAAATAAATAAGGAATTTGCAAATAAAAATGTAAATACTTAAATCACTTTGCAAATTTAAAAAATTTGGTTAAAACGTAGTTAAATATAACAATAACATAATCAAGTAAAAATGGCTATGAATCATTTTAAATAAAGGTGCAATTAGATGGCAATGCATTTATGTAACTGCATTTATTGTTAATTCAAACATTTGCCTTCACTACCAGTATTGTGTCAGAGGGTTAATCTTCTGTTGAAATTTATTGGTTACATTCGCATGATTCCATTATCCAGTTATGTTTGAACTGAATTGGCAAATGAATAAACAACTGGAAAAGTTTTTTTAAGTGAAGTTTATTATTAGAATTTAACATTATAAATATATTATGTATTGTTATATATTTAGGCTATCTATCTATCTATCTATCTATATATATATATTAGTTAAAAAAGTGAAGAAATTATATGATTTGTCTTTTTGCAATGTGTTTTATTTAATTACATTTTTGTTTTGTAATAATTTTTTTTTTTTTTTAATTGACTACATTTTTGTAAGTGGCATTTAGTCCTTCATATAACATACCTGGATGAGTATAAGGGACAGCTGACATTGGACCAAGAACAGAAAACACTTTCTGATACCTGAAGTGCTGTGACGTGCCTGAGGAAAATAACAATATAAAGTACAGTATGTCCATCACACTGACATATATAATATAGAGGAAATCTGTGCGTGTGTATATGTTAACCTTAATGTACTGTACTGTACTGTACTGTACGTCCATGTTTACCTGCTTGATGAGTCTGATGACCGTGTTGTCGTCTTCTTCAGCTGTACTCTGCAGGCCAGCCCACAGATGGCATGCGAGAGCTGAATTACCCTCAAAAAGTCTGACATGTTCAAAGAACCATCAGGAATCACAGAACTGGACCAACAGAGCATGGGAACCAGGGGATCTGATGCAATACTGCAAAAACACAAGTGAGGCATGATGGATACATACAGTAACATTAGTTAATGTTCCCACTTACAAAGACTTGGCCCTAAATATGGGATGTAATGCCCCCATAGCCCCTGCTAAGACCCGGCCATGCTTGTTTCCCTCCTACAATGTAAGTTTACTGTATTTTTCAGCATTTTTATCATCGGCCAGGAGAAAATTGTCCAGTCGAAAAGAATGAGCACACTTCTCATCAACAAATCACATGATTTAAGGTATTGTTTAAGTCCGTAGCACAAATGGTGCAGGATGAGTTACAAAACCACGTTTAATACCTTTGGTTAGGCGTTTGTTCAGATTCCTATCCCTAACTATGAGCAATAGTAAGTGATGCTTGCCTTTGCAAACAACACTAATAATTAGCCTAATTTAAGAACAATGGAAGCCTATGGGATGAAAAAGAGAAGTCCATGATATAAAGTGTGATGTTTGAGTATGTGTGTTTGCATATGCATTAATGGGTATCACACCCTGTTTAGGTCCTCGAGAAGACATGCCCCATCATGCTCCATTGCTCTTTATTCTGCCCTCTCTCACAGTGTTTATGAGCAGAAATAAATGACAATGTAAATAAATAAAGAAATTAGGGGGGAAAGACTGGTTAAAAATGAATAGTTACTGTATATATTTCAGCAGTTCTCAACTGCAGGTCTGATCTGATTCAATAATTGGCCCATTGTTAGTAAGGTAACTTCTGCTGTTGTTTATAAAACAACACTGTAAAAAATCCAACTTCCATTTTGTCTGGCAAATTACTATTACTACTACAAACTATTTTAAAAGCTGATTGAACAATCAAATGTAGAAAAAGTTGAGACTGCTTAAAAAAATGTGTGCCTTTCAGTGTGATCAACTTAAAATTTTAAACAGCAAGAACATTCAATGTCAAGTTTTGTCTTGAAGGTAGAACTTGCAGGCTTTTGAGCATGCTCAGTCTGATCACTGAGGAAGCCAATTGTGGCAGAATAATTCCATTTGCTTATCATTGCTACTAGTGTGCAATCACTTATAGTTTAGCTTGATATTTTGACAAGGAATATTTTCTTATTTAATGTAATGTATGTTATGTACATATTGATTAGTGACATTTTGGTCAGAATGTTGGATTGCTGTATTGACCTTAATAGTTGACAACAATGCACTGTTGTGCAATAAATATACTGTAGAAACTTTGTGAATGTTTGTGCAGTGAAAACTTCATGTTTACTGTAGTAAGTCTGTTAAGGCCAGGGCTCCCACAGACAATGGAAAATGTTAATAAAGGAATTATTAGGCAATTTAGGCATTTGTGATTTTGATTCTTAAGAATATTCTCCACTCCAGTAGTCATGGTAAGGTCCTGAAAATTCATGGGTCAAAAGATTTGTAAACTTTATATTGTTGCATCTGCCACTGAGCATGCCAAATGGAGAAGCAATTTGTGTGGAGGCAATACCCATAATCCCTTGCGCTTAAATTTATTTATGTGTATTTGGTCAAAACATGGCGACATATGAGTAGATGTAACTTATTACACTTATTATTGTTTAGAATTAATACATTAGATGCTTCTTGTTTTTGGGTTGTAGTTTTTTAATGATGTCTTGCTGTATAAAATTGTGTTTTACTTGAAGTCACCATCAGGGTGATTAGTGCTCACTTTAGTGATGTTTCTCAGTTTTCAAATTAACTGAATTTTTACGAACGTTTTAGTGGTGATTATTGATACTGCTATTTAAGTAAGCCTAACTAAGCAATATTTTGGTGGGGTTAACACATGAAATTGAGTGGAAATGAAAAGCTGCTTTTCAAAGTATTTGTTGCTCCAAACTTAAAAATGTAAGCTTGTTGAACTTGGGTGAACATGTAGAAATCACTGTTATTTCTGAGTGTGTTGGACTTAATTTATTTAGTTAACTGAAAGCACAGACAAACTTAAATTGTTAAGTTGATACAACTAATTGAGAAAACGTAAACAATTCCTGAAGCTGGTTGCCTTAATTTTTTAAGTTTTCTCAACTTTTTATTTTTTACAGTGAATGTAAAATCAGGGTAATGGCAAACCAATTGAGAATCACTGTTATAACTTGTTATAAGCCTGAAAATCTATCTCTTTCTTACCTTCCTCCACTGTTTCCTCCACATTATTTGGGTCGAAAGGGAAGCCCTCTGATTGTAGGGAGATGAGTTCCATCCTGTCTCCAGTCTTCACATTTCTGTGGAGAACTTCAAGGGATAGTTCACCCAAAAAAATGAAAATTCTCTCATGATTTACTAACCCTCATGCCATCCCAGATGTGTATGACTTTTTTCTTCAGCAGAGCACAAACAAAGATTTTTAGAAGAATATCTCAGCTTTGTAGGTCTATACAATACAAGTCAATGGTGATCAGACCTTTGTAGCTCCAAAAATCACATAAAGGAAAGATAGAAGTAATCCATAAGACTCCGGTGGTTAAATCCATATATTCAAAAGCAATATGATATGTGTGGGTGAGAAACAGTTAAAAACCTAAGTCCTTTTTGTTTTACTATAAATCTCCACTTTCACTTTTACATCTAAAAGTCACATGTGGTGCCAGGTTAGTTTCACTTTCACATCTGAACGTGAAAGTTAAAGTGGAGATTTAGAGTAAAAGTAAAAAAGGAAAGTTTAGAGTAAAAAAGGAAAAACTGTTCTGTTTCTCACCCACACCTATTATATTGTGTCTGAAGATATGGATTTAAACACTGGAGTCTTATGGATTACTTTTGTGTTTCCTTTATGTAATTTTTGGAGCTACAAAGGTCTCACCATTCACTTGCATTTTATGGACCTACAGACCTACGTTTGTGTTCTGCTGAAGAAAGAAATTCATACACATCTGAAATAGCATGAGAGTAAGTAAATGATGAGAGAATTTTCATTTTTGGGTGAACTATTCCTTTAAGAGGGAAAATCATAAAAGCTTCCCTGCATGAAAGCATCATGGCCCCCACACACTGTGGGACAAAATACCTCATACCTATTTTATATAGGCATGCTTGAGTATGTATTTCTCCTAACCTTACTCCGAACTTCCTACTCACTGGAAAAATTGACAAAGAGAAAGCATGCACTGTACAGCCGAGAGATAAGCCTGACCACATCAGGGTGGGCCTGATACTGAGACTCAACTGAACTCACTTTTATTGTTGCTATGCCATTACACAAGTGAAATGATGTGTGAAAAGCTTATGTGCGTAGTCCAGACATTGCAGCCATAATGTACAGAATAACAATTTGACAATGTACAGAATAACAATTTAACAATGTTCAGAATAACAATATAACACTATACAGAATAACAATACACAGACGTTTACACAAATTGCATGTTACACAATACACAATAAACAATATACAAACTGAACAGTTCAAGGCAATTGCACTGAATTGAATTAAGCACAGTATACGAGCTCAGTATACATAGTATACCTAATGTGCAGTGATGTGTGGCATATACTATTGTGTTGCCATTAATTCTCAGAGTGCGTGAAGGGGTAGATATTAATATTGATAGATATGATATATATATATAGATAGATAGATAGATAGATAGATAGATATAGATATACAGTACTTTGCAAAAGTTTTAGGCACTTAAGATTTGTCTTAAGATGGTTATTTATATCTTCAGCTTTAGTGTGTCAATAGGAAAAATACATTTTAGACTCCCAAACATTACTTTTGCAAATAGAAAAGATTAGAATAGAAGAACAGGGTGCTCTGCAAGAGATAGCATTGCTCCCACAGAGCCCCCCCCACCCCGAACATCGAATCAGTCTGAGATTACACGAAGAGACAGAAGCAATTGGACTTTGTATGATGTTAATTGATACATGAAAACTATTTATGGCATTAGTTTTGAAGACATCCTCACTATGCAACATTTTTCACAAGTGCCTAAAATTTTTGCACTGTACTGTACATATTAAGTCTGGTGAAATCCAGTGAAATTAGTGTCAAGGTCCTAGTTAGTTAGTTAGTTAGTATGGACATGGAAATATCTGCTGTCTGAGGGATGTGAGAGAGATATCTACAAATACACACACACACACACAAAATCCACAAATTTTACTTGCTGAAAACACAGTACTTATTAGAGGTTGACCAATATATTGGTTTTACCGATTAAACGTTGCCGATAGTTGCTTTTTGGAACTATCGATAATCGGAAAATCAACGCTGATAGTTGCCAATACTTTTTTTTAGTTATTCCTCTGTGGCCAAAACTCTTCATCTGGTGAATATAACAAAAAACTTAATTTGGTGAATATTTACATATAGAGCATTGTAATGGAGCCATAACTGTTGGGATGATTCACGAATCACGATTATTAATGCAAAATTTAAAAAAAAGACAAATATGACATTTGACAACCGATCAATGATGATCTACTATTGAAGAATGATGATATACTGTTAAAGGGATAGTTCACCCAAAAATGAAATTCTCTCATCATTTACTCACCCTCATGCCATCCCAGATGTGAATGACTTTCTTTCTTCAGCAGAACACAAACAAAGATATTTAGAAGAATATATCAGCTCTGTTGGTCCATTCCATGCAAGTGACTGGTGACCATACTGTAACTCAGAAGGTCCAAAAAGGACTTAAAGGCTGCATAAAAGTAATCTGTATGACTCCAGTGATTAGATCCAAATTCAAATCCTTGTTTACTATCAATCTCCACTGTTGACCAGCCCCAATCAGTATGTGGCTGAATGTGAAAGTTAAAGTCACTTTCACACCAGAATGTGGAAGTGAAAATGTAGATTTTCAGTAAAAAAGGAATTACAAATCGACTCTTTCTCACCCACACCTATCATCACCTACTTCAAAAGATATGGATTTAACCAATGGAGTGTTATAGATTACTTTTGTACTGGTTTTATGTCCCTTTTGGACCTTCAAAGTTTTGGTCACCATTTACATGCACTGTGAGGTCCAACAGAGATAAGATATTCTTCTAAAAATCGTTGTTTGTGTTTTGCAGAAGAAAGAACATCATACACATCTGGGATCGCATAAGGGTAATTAAATGATGTGAGAATAAATATCCCTTTAATTAATTACTGCTCATACAGAATTTATGAGCCCATTTGACAATATTTACTTTAAAGTAATTCTATTGTAATACATTGCAGATGATTGTAAGACTGCATGTTTTGTTTCCCTTGTTTGTGTGAGCTGGACACAGACATTTCAAAACAAGAGTCCCCGATGTATTTTGGGCTTGTTTATACATCACTGTCAGATGGTAATGCCATGAATCTGATTACCACTATATACTATGGTGTTAACCTGATACATGTAAAAAAAAAAAAAAACTGTATTGCCAAAGTACATCCATGGCAATATCATAGAACTTTTCGTTTGTTAGTGATGCATGCACTATATCTGTTCCTCTTTGCTTTGGTCTCACTTTTAAACCAAAATCTGAATGTAGTTACCTTACAATATGTTTTGTTTATGTTGTGGTTCTGCTTTCTCGATGTTGTTAAACCGACAAGACATTGCAAACCACAGTTTCTGTCATTGCACACAGTGTTACCCAGAATCCTCAGTAGAGGAGGATAGAGAGCATTAAAAAATTGAATGATATCAAAAATATAACATTATTATGGAGTGACTACTAGTTGTACATACCACACAGTGCAGCTACTTATGCTCAAATAGTCCGGTGGAAACAAAGAAATTAAAGACAAACTGCAGCTCAATGAGTTGTTGCGATGGCTCAGTCTGTAAGAATGGTGTATGTGTTATTTCCATGCGGACAACCTGGGTTCAAATCTGCCTTTTGACCCAGTTTTCCCCATCCTGCTTCCTGTCTCCACTCTTAATATTTTTCTTTAATACTATATAATAATAAATCAAATGAATATATAGTTGATTTCCTTGCAGTTATTTGGTCACGATGAAGGCCAGAGAGTTGAATGAAAGGTTTGATCCAGGTAAAATTACAGCATGCTCATTAACTGCTTTTAATTTTAAAAACATCATATGCGTTAAATTTACAGTAATAAGAAGATGGCAACATATGTGCCGCAGTGATGTACAGTACTTGGGGAAACGAGAATGGGCAGCAAGCGCTCCTCGTTGCTGCAAGTTCTGCAGCTCGTGCAAAGAAAAATGCAAACAAATGTGTCCCCAATCAAGGGTTACTTCCACTGAGGTGCGGATGCAATCCTTGTTTTATTAAAATGTAAAGTTCCATATGGGTGGACTAGAACCCAGTGTGAGAGGTTTTGTTTATATTCTTTATTTTTTAAATAAAGCCCATTACACTTGCCTCCTGCGTTTGGGTCCTTCACTCACTTCATGTGACAGAACAATCTGGCCACTTTTTGACCCAGTGGAGGCAACATGGACATTTTTTCAAACCCAGCTCCAGCCCAAGAGAGATCGGTTTCCCAAGACACCACCCAGGTTCTTGGTTTCTGCTTTCAGTGCGGTCGTCCCATTGGTGTTTATGCTGAGGAGCTTTCCAATGCAGCCTGCGAGTGGTGTATTGGTGAGACCGTCCTCAAACACCTCTTTTTGTCGGGCCTGGACATGACCATCTGTCTAGAGGAACTGGGGGAGATATTTAGCTGGCCCTATTGGGATTTGGTGGACTACTTATGCCGCTCGCAGAAGTTGAGCTTCTGCTGCACAAGAGGAATGCCAAATTCTAAGACCCCTCTCAGCCGGTGCCCTGTTCATCTATCTGGCTCTTCCCGGGCTTCATGCCGCAGAGAAAGGAGGAAGCAGGCTGCTGACCACCAGGAGGCGGAGGAGCCTGCTGTTGACCGCCAGGAGGTGGAGGAGAGCATGCTGCTGACCACCAGGAGGCAGAGTAGCCTGCTGCTGACCACCAGGAGGTGGTGGCGGCCGTTCCTGCAGCAGTGCTTCTGACCTTACAGAAAAGGAGGAGATGGGTCCCTGCTTCCCAGTCGTTCTTCCCGTAGGAAGTCATTCTGAATATAGCCCCAGTTTTGACCAATACCTGAATGGGTTCCTTCAAGCCACACTTTTCTACCTCTTTATCTCTTTCTCTCTTCATCTCTTTCATTCTCTGTCTCTTGTGAAGAAGTGGACTTGCTAAAGAGCAAAATCTTTTCAGCATTTGGACTGGGCCAAAAGGGAATGCTTTGCTTATCAACACAACATAGGACCTGCAATGCACACGTAGACACACAAGTTGTTTATTTTTGAAGGGCTTTCATTTCAATTGACTTGTTTTGTTCTTGAATCAAGGTCAATAAGTTGGTTTTAAGAGGTTTTACTATATTTCTGAGGAAAATGTCAGAAATGTAGTCCTTACAAGCATTAAGTGCACAAAGATCACATGAGGCTTTGTTCATTGATATTCCCACATGCTGATAATGCAACCAAATGCATTCTGGTACACACTGAAAAGCTCTTATTACAGGATTGCATTACTGTAAGACAGATAGGATAACATTCACTGCCCAAACCTCACCCCACGTGCAAGATGTTATCAATGCAACATAGGGAAATATGAAGCTGTTTGGAACAGGCAGGCTATGACTACAATCAAATGCACTGAAATGTACTGTACCATGGCTCCAAAAAGGATATGGATACTTAAGCCACACTTAAAAATACAGGTGCATCTCAATAAATTAGAATGTCGTGGAAAAGTTCATTTATTTCAGTAATTCAACTCAAATTGTGAAACTCGTGTATTAAATAAATTCAATGCACACAGACTGAAGTAGTTTAAGTCTTTGGTTCTTTTAATTGTGATGATTTTGGCTCACATTTAACAAAAACCCACCAATTCACTATCTCAGAAAATTAGAATACATCATAAGACCAATAAAAAAACATTTTTAGTGAATTGTTGGCCTTCTGGAAAGTATGTTCATTTACTATATATGTACTCAATACTTGGTAGGGGCTCCTATTGCTTTAATTACTGCCTCAATTCGGCGTGGCATGGAGGTGATCAGTTTGTGGCACTGCTGAGGTGGTATGGAAGCCCAGGTTTCTTTGACAGTGGCCTTCAGCTCATCTGCATTTTTTGGTCTCTTGTTTCTCATTTTCCTCTTGACAATACCCCATAGATTCTCTATGGGGTTCAGGTCTGGTGAGTTTGCTGGCCAGTCAAGCACACCAACACCATGGTCATTTAACCAACTTTTGGTGCTTTTGGCAGTGTGGGCAGGTGCCAAATCCTGCTGGAAAATGAAATCAGCATCTTTAAAAAGCTGGTCAGCAGAAGGAAGCATGAAGTGCTCCAAAATGTCTTGGTAAACGGGTGCAGTGACTTTGGTTTTCAAAAAACACAATGGACCAACATCAGCAGATGACATTGCACCCCAAATCATCACAGACTGTGGAAACTTAACACTGGACTTCAAGCAACTTGGGCTATGAGCTTCTCCACCCTTCCTCCAGACTCTAGGACCTTGGTTTCCAAATGAAATACAAAACTTGCTCTCATCTGAAAAGAGGACTTTGGAACACTGGGCAACAGTCCAGTTCTTCTTCTCCTTAGCCCAGGTAAGACGCCTCTGACGTTGTCTGTGGTTCAGGAGTGGCTTAACAAGAGGAATACGACAACTATAGCCAAATTCCTTGACACGTCTGTGTGTGGTGGCTCTTGATGCCTTGACCCCAGCCTCAGTCCATTCCTTGTGAAGTTCACCCAAATTCTTGAATCGATTTTGCTTGACAATCCTCATAAGGCTGCGGTTCTCTCGGTTGGTTGTGCATCTTTTTCTTCCACACTTTTTCCTTCCACTCAACTTTCTGTTAACATGCTTGGATACAGCATTCTGTGAACAGCCAGCTTCTTTGGCAATGAATGTTTGTGGCTTACCCTCCTTGTGAAGGGTGTCAGTGATTGTCTTCTGGACAACTGTCAGATCAGCAGTCTTCCCCATGATTGTGTAGCCTAGTGAACCAAACTGAGAGACCATTTTGAAGGCTCAGGAAACCTTTGCAGGTGTTTTGTGTTGATTAGCTGATTGGCATGTCACCATATTCTAATTTTTTGAGATAGTGAATTGGTGGGTTTTTGTTAAATGTGAGCCAAAATCATCACAATTAAAAGAACCAAAGACTTAAACTACTTCAGTCTGTGTGCATTGAATTTATTTAATACACGAGTTTCACAATTTGAGTTGAATTACTGAAATAAATGAACTTTTCCACGACATTCTAATTTATTGAGATGCACCTGTAAATGAATGTCATTGCATTAGATAACAAAATATCAAACCAAGATGCATTTTTACAAGAACATTTTTTTACATTCCAAATAATTACCAACAATACATTATTTTACCATGGTTACACTTGTGAGTAATATATTAATACCCAACCAATGTGTTGAACATACCCACCAGTCTGTTGGCTGTGGGCACATCTGTAGAAAAGCATGGGCCTTCTTGCTCTTGTGAATGGTCTGAGGCTGTAATTATAAAATAGACTATTTAGGAGTACAAGTGTACAGGATATGCTTTGCCATTGTCTATAATTACTTGTGTCATGCTATTACAAGCTGATTTAGTGGCTGTGCTGTAAGGGTGAGCTTGTATTTTGAATAGAGTCCTTAAGCTCTTAAGTATTCTTCTGCAATCAGTATTTTATGACTGATAGATGAGCTAGTATTTAAAGACAACTCCTATCAGAAAGGAATACTAGAATCCAACTGGTGCACAAACAAACTCATTGGAATGCAAATACAAAATCATAAGTGAAATCTCTTAAAAATCTAAATTTGTTTCTTTTAAACAGCAATGATGAGTTTTAATAGAATAAATAAAGAGATCTGTACAATATCTAAAACTAGAGTATGCTTAGATTTGCAAAGATACCAAATTTTGCAATCATAAGTCTGAGCTATGCTATCCACATTTATTTTATAGCTCTGTACTCTTATTATAAGTCATCATTTTTCTCATTTGTGTCTGTTTATATTTCTCCAAATGGGATTTTAAGAAAAACATATGAGACACAGCTGATATGTCCATTTAACTCAATTAAATGTACTTCAAGCAATAAAAAAATCCTCACTTATAATATTTGTGCTTAGTCCTCAGATTTATGGGTTTCTGTGGACTTGAACCACCTCAGCCACTGGAGTCTTCATTACCCTGAAGAGCTGTGGTTGGAGCAAATGATGTGGGTGGGGCCTTTCACCATCCAGTGGGGATGGAAGGGACGAGAGGTGACTAAACACATCACTGCAGAATAAGACGACGTGCTCCTCTTCCTGAATTCATCTATGTAATGAGGTTCAAGGAATGAGGAAGCGGGAGACAGCGATTCCAACTCAGGAATGTCACTTTTTTTTTTTTAAACAAAATAAACATGTTCAGTTAAAGCGCAATGGTGAAGCTTCAGTTCAGACAATCAAAAGGTTGAAAACACAGCAGCGGCCAAAACAAGCAGCTTCTCAGCTGGGCACTCTCTCTCTACTGCTGCTGTCTCCTTTCATTAAAAGCCCCAATCACTCCTCACTGAAACACAAGACAGGTGTTTAGCACAGGTGGAAATCATTCACCACTCATCTCCCCTGCTTCACTCTCCACAGCACGGCACTTGGCCACGCCTCCGACTCCACAGTCAACCAATCAAATATAAGCAAATAATGGGAGCATCACAACTGAGTCAGTACATTCTCTCATTTAAATGCTCTTGTATAGAGTTAGTGACTAGGTTCCAATCATACAGTGATAGAATAAAGAAAATAGAGTTCATGTGTTGAAACTGGCATTAAAGAAACACCACGTCAGGGTTTGGGTGTGGAAATGAGGAGATGGGGAGTAGTGACACGCTTCAGGTCAGGCTTTTTATTCTCTTGTTTTTCTTTTGTGTACAGTGTAGGTACTTTTTGTAGCTTTTCATGCAGTTAATAATTCACTCTCAACATAAACATAAATTTCTACAAAACATTCGTTAGATCATAAACACTCTGTAGATCACACACCAATGCTGTACACTTGTTATCTCTCTCCCTTCTCTGGCATGTTCAGCTGTTTTTAAGGGCTCTCTCTGCTATCACTGTAATAAGAAACAGCTGTTAGAAATAATGTCAACCAGCTTGACGAGCCACACCACTCCTTCTCTCCCACAAACAGACACACGACCACGCCCCCATCACCACATACCCCCACCGCATGACTCAGGCCAGGGCAACATCTGGACTGCCAACTTCTCCCACCCCCCCCTCCATTTCTGGAGAGAAAGTTAGCCACAGCCATCTGTGCCCCTGGTCTGTGGATCACCTCAAATTTGAATGGCTGAAGTTCCAGGTACCAACGGGTGATCCGCGCATTGGTATCTTTCAAGCGGTGGAGCCACTGAAGTGTTTTTTGGAAAAGTTCGGAGCATGTAAGAGTGGTCCCCCACAAAGTGCAGATTTTATTCTTAGAAAAGCCTGTTGGCATGGCTCCATCCACTGGACCAGATCGGGAACCCCCTTTCTAGTGAGATCAGTCAAGGGGCTGGTGACATCAGAGTAAATAGGCACAAACCTTCGGTAGTAGCCCACCAACCCCAGGCACTGTCTCACCTCCTTTTTGGTCTTGGGGCTTGGGCAGGCTGTGATCACTGTGGTTTTGTTAACTTGGGGACACACCTGCCCATGAATAAGCGGTGGCATATGCCGTATGTGGCCTGAGAACTTTATCCATTAAGCGCTGGAACGTGGCAGGGGCCCCAAACAAACCAAACGGAAGAGTCACAAATTGGTGTAAGCCGAACATGTGTGGAAAATGGCATTTTCTCTCGGGATATTGGAGTTAAGGGGATCTGCCAATAACCCTTCATTCAATCCAGTGTCAAATAAAATTGAGCCACACCCAACCGATCAAGCAATTCATCAATCTGGGGCATTGGGTACGCATCAAATTTGGACACCATGTTCACTTTTCAATAGTCTACACAGAACCAGACCATCCCTTTGCTCTAAATTACCAGAACCACCAGGTTGGCCCAATCGCTGTGCGAATCTTCTATTACACCCATATCATGCATTGCCTCTAATTCTTCCTTAGCGACCTTTTTTTTGTTCAAGAAAGCGATAGGGGCAGCTACAAACCACCACCCCCAGGGTGGTCTCGATGTGGTGCTGTATGAGGTTTGTGTGACCAGGGAGATGCAAGAACACGCCTGCGAATTCCGCTTGTAAATTGGCTACGTCTGTGAGCTGCGACGGTGAGAGGTGGTCTCCACCATTCACCAGGGTGAATGGATTAGGTTTGAGAGTCACCTCCGGCCCGTGCTCCGCCCCCTCAGGGACTACCATCGCCAAGACCACAGGAACCACCTCCCTCCAAGATTTTAGGAGACTGAGGTGGTAAACTTGACATGCTCCACCTCTATCCGTTCACGTAACCTCATAATCAAGATCTCCGACTCGCTGTGTGACCTCAAAGCGCTCTTGCCACTTGGCGAGTAATTTAGAGCTTGAGGTGGGCAGTAATACAAGCACTTTATCTCCCAGTGTGAATTCCTTTAGTCGAGTTCCTCTGTCATATAGTTGGCTATGACATTCCTGAGCTTGGAGCAAATTCCCCTGTTAGTTGACCCAAAATGTAAAGTTTTGCTCTAAGATCAAGAACATACTGAATTTCATTTTTGTTGTTTGAAGGCCTCTCCTCCCAAGCTTCCCATATGACGTCGAGCACGCCACTCAGCCAACACCCACACAGCAGCTCGAATGGGGAAAACCCTGTGGAGACTTGTGGGACTTCTCGAACTGCAAATAACAGGGGTTCGAGCCATTTATCCCAATTTCTAGCATCCTCGTGTATGAACTTACAAATCATATTTTTCAGGGTTTTATTAAATCGTTTCACCAACCCATCTGTTTGTGGGTGGTAAACACTTGTATGAATTGATTTAATACCTAATAATTTTTTATAGTTTGCGTAGTGTTTGTGACATAAATGTAGTGCCTTGATCAGTGAGGATTTCTTTTGGAATCCCCACTCGGGAGATTATTCTGAATAGTGCCTCCGCAACACTACATCCTAAGATGTTGCGCAGGGGCACTGCTTCTGGATATCGCATTGCATAGTCCACCAGAACTAATGCAAAGCTGGATCCACTCGGCAATACCATGGAGCAGCTGGGCAGTGAACTGCTCCAGTACCATCTTATCCACAACATCTTGGGCACCGCGGGGTTCCTCCGCCAGCAACCTTTATGGCAAGCATCCATAAATGCTGTGTGAAGGCGAACAGGTGGCCGTGTTTGCCCAGCTTTAGGGCGCAGAAGTGCTGTCGGCTCCGTTCGGGGGTCCGGCCAACCTGCTGAAGAATGGCTCTCTTCATGTCAGCGTAGACAAAGAGGTTGGCTGCAGGGAGCTGTTGGGCAGCAAGCTGCGCTTCCCTGGAGAGTAATGGCAACAGTCGGGCTACCCACTGGTCAGGCGGCTATTCCCACACCTCGGCCGTCTTCTCGAAGAGTTAATAATTCACTCTCAACATAAACATAAATTTCTACAAAACACTTGTTAACACATAAATACTCCGTAGACCACACACCAATGCTGTACACTCGTTCTCTCTCTCCTTTCTCTGGCGTGTTCAGCTGTTTTTAAGGGCTCTCTCTGCTATCACTGTAATGAGAAACAGCTGTTAGAAATCATGTCAACCAGCATGACGAGCCACACCACTCAGCAAACAGACACATGACCACACCCCCATCACCACAAGGATAAATTAAGAAATGTAACATACCCTGTATGATCTTCTTTCTTCTATGGAACACAAAAGGAGATGCTTTTGACAAAATATGAAGGTGATTTTTGGGTGAAGTCTTCCTTTATGTGCTAACCTGAATGCCTCAGTTCAGTTTGTGCTTCACTACCAGGGTGAAAAGAGAAGATATCACCCTCCACAAGTAGACATTTATGTAAATTGACCAGTTTGCCATCTCGATACGTCCACTGTCATGACACAGCATGAGAGGATGGGGCAAACAGATCCTCTGTGTCACCAGTCAGTGGAGGGATGCTTCAAGAACTCTGTGATCCATTCAAAGACATTGATTATTTTAGAATTTTTAATATAATTTGTCCAATTCAGGTGTGAACAATCCTGTACTTGGAGATCTACCAAAGTCTGTAGATAATTTGGTCCTGGAAGTTTATATTGAAATCTCTGATTTCTGATAGAAAAACCTGTTAACCAGATGGTCTTATAAGGAAACATATAACTTAAACAGGTTCACCTATCAAAATTCAGAGATTTCAGTATGAACTCATATTTCTCATAAAATGTTTAACTTGCTCTATACTATTACAATATGTCAACGATTGCTTCATTTGTTTCTATACTATGAATGTTTCTGAGAAACATCTGAAACAAAGTTGATACTGAAAGGAATGTTCCGGATTCAGAACGAGTTAAGCTCAATCGACAGCATTTGTGGCGTTATGTTAATTACAAAAAGAAGAAAGTAGATTCAATAAATGAATCTACTTTCATTTATTTTAAAAAAGCAAAAATCACGGTTACTGTAAGATTTTGGAACAGAAGTGAATGGGACCAGTCATAAATGTTAAAACACACTGTTTCAAAAGTATAGCCACAAGATGGGTACATTATGTGTGTTTACATGATTTTAGTGTGATAAAATCATTTACTTACCTTTCTGTTTAAAGTTATATGCAATAAACTTCGTTGTCATGATGATATAATGCCAGTAAACCCTGTAAATCCCTAATTTTATCATACCAAAATCATGTTTGCACGTATAATGTTGACGTCCTGTGGCTAAGTTTTGAAACCGTACCGTTTGAAACCATTTTTTTTTTTTTTTTTGGGACCATAAACAATATGCCACAAATGCAACATATACAGTATATAACTAAACTCCATTAAGTCCCCCAAGCTATGAAAGTAATTTCTGTAGATATCCAAGAACAGAACTGGGCATTGAGAATTAGAACATGTGCATATGAATTATACAATAGAAACTTGTAGACTACTTAATGGGTTATAATGTGTATTCATTTCGCACATTATATCCAAAGCGACTTACAAAATGAGGAAGAATACAACAAAGAGATTCATCTTAAAGAGACAGTAGTACAAAAAGTGCTGCATATACAAAGTTTCAATTGCATCAGAAAAATACTATCCAAGACAGAGATTAGAGTACAACAATAATTTGTTTTAATTTTTATTTGATTTTATTATGAGTGTATGGTCAAATGCTCACGAAAAGGATGTGTCTTGAGCCGTTTTTTTGAAGACAGAGAGGGAGTCAGCTTCATGGATGGATTTGGGAAGGCCGTTCCACCAACGAGGTACAGTGAAGCCAAAAGTCCAGTAAAGTGATTTAGTGCCTCTTTGTGTTGTTAGGACAAGGCGCTGCTCATTTGCAGTCCGCAGCCTTCTGATGAGAACATAGCTCTGCAGGAATGAGTTTAGGTAAGCTGGAGCAGATGGTAAACATGATAAAGATTATTAATGAAGGCTGAGTAAGGGTGGTAGAGGGATGCTCGTAAAATTGTCACTGGAGTGAGGTAAGCAGCTGCTTATATATGTTTGCGTTATGATTGACAGGACTAACTTGACAAGCTCCTCTCGAACTTTAGTTTAGAAATCCATATTGCTTTTCAGGTTCTTTAAAGCACCAGTATGAACTGTGAATGGTTTTCTAAAGAACCAAGGGTTCTCCAATCCCTGCTGCAAACAGCTTGAATTTTCATGCTGATCCAGGAACGTGGTGCTAGTCAAGCTGTTGGAAAAGCATAGCCATTACATACAGTACATACATAACAGCAATGCAACCTGCAACCACCAGCCACAGTGGCTTCAACTTCTCTTTTCATGTCTATTTTGCACCGATTTCCCCATATGCGCTGAATTTGTTCTCTTAAACACATGGGATGAAAACGCTAATTTATTAGCAAATTTTGTTTTGTGTTATTCTGATTTTGCACATAAATTTTAATTTGTAACTTGGATGAAAACATGACTAGTGAATCAATAATCAAATTAAAACATGCCAAGCACTATTCATAATACAATGAAACAATAAATAATAATTGTCTTCATTTCAAGCAGACATGGTTCAAAATCAACATTCATAAAAATTATGTTCATGTTACTTTTACAAGGCTGACCAATGTCCACGGCTGATATGCTTAAAGATTAGAGGTCGAACGATAGTGGATTTTACCAATAACTATGTGGTGGAATTGGCTGATAACTGAAAATCAGCCGATAGTTTTTAAAAGATTTTCTTCATCTTTCCATTCTGTGACGGGTGCAGACATAAAGGCTACAAGAGTCCAAAATAAATAAAATCCCAGATGCAGTTTATTAGTCAACCAAAATCCCCAAAATAACCAGAAAAAAAGAGAACGTCTTGGTTACTGATGTAACCTCTCTTCCCTGATGGAGGGAACGAGACGTTGTGTCGATGTAGTGACACTAGGGGTTTGATCTTGAGAGCCCCAATCACCTTTGCTTAAAATAGAAAAGGCCAATGAGAACTGGCGAGTAGAATCTGCATGCCACTCTCCGCCCCCGGACATAAAGGTATAAAAGGAGCTGACATGCACCACTCAATCAGATTTATGCTGAGGAGCCGATAGAGAGTCCCGGCCATGTCAGCGGCCGGTTCAGCGCCACGGCTGGAGGGACACAACGTCTCGAGCACTTTCTAGAATAGCACTGGGAAGTGCTCTTCCCTCTCCAGGAAGGAGAGCACAACAGAGACCACATCCTACCAGAGGGAGGTTAACATGTGGAGAATACCTCACATGGACTTATCAATGGGGAAGTTCACATATGGAATGATACCACCGGAGGTCCCTATCTACAGAAAGGGTACGCAGTACACAGTGGCCGAGGCAGAGAAAGCTCTGGCGAGGGGAAACACAGGGTTCACATAAGTGGAAACTGAACAGTGGAAACTCATATCAGAATCAGAATCAGATTTATTGCCAAGTATGCTTACACATACAAGGAATTTGTCTTGGTGACAGGAGCTTCCAGTGTACAGCAATACAAAAACAATACAAAAAAAGTAGGAAGACATAGATAATACTAAAAAATAAAAAATAGTTATACACATATGTACATACACACACACACACACACACACACACACACATACATACATACATACACACATACATACACATATGTAGTGCAATCTAATACAAATCTGTTATCTGTTATGTACAGTGAAAATGTATTTTTGTTTTTGTTTTTCAGAGGAATGAAATGGCAGAAGAGGTTGGATGTGTTGGATAAATATAAAAAAGACTAAACTGTTATTGCACATAGTTATTGCTCAATAAGGCAATTTTACTGTTCATGAGATGGATAGCCTGAGGGAAAAAACTGTTCCTGTACCTAACGGTTCTGGTGCTCAGAGCTCTGAAGCGCCGGCCAGAAGGTAATGGGCAGGGTGAGTGGGGTCCAGAGTGATTTTTCCAGCCTTTTTCCTCACTCTGGAAGTGTATAGTTCTTGACTATACAGGATTATACAGGATTACCAAGGGGGAATCGCCACGCATGGAGCACTGAGCCCGAGCACACGGGCTCACCTGAAAAGGGGCATACCACAAGTACTGGGCCTGGTGTCATTACTCCTCTGCCGAGTTTGTCACCAAACAGTGCTTAAGAATTAAAGAGGTGTCTGGGGTTCACCGGATACGGGAAACTGTTGTGGACAAATTGGTGAACATTATCACCTTTTAAAAAAGGGGGAAAGTCGCAATGCAAGCAGTACACCCAACCAGCCGCCCGGTCTACTTGCTGTTACCACATAACACTCGGGTCGAAACCGGGTCTATGCATAGGTTTTAAAACCTCGCAAAGGTATTGGGTGTAGCCCAACCCGCCGCTCTGCATATGTCTGCTAGAGAGGCCCCCTTTGCCAGTGCCCAGGAGGACACAACACCTCTAGTGGAGTGTGCCCAGACTCCTAAGGGGCACGGCAAGTCCTGAGACTGGTATGCAAGATAAATGGCATCCACAATCCAATGGGCTAGCCTCTGCTTGGAGACAGCTTTCCCCTTTTACTGTCCTCCAAAACAGACAAAGAACTGCTCTGAGCATCTAAGGCTCTGTGTGTGGTCCAGATAGATTCGCGGGGCACGAACTGGACACAGCAATGACAAGGCCGGGTCTTCCTCCTCTGAAGGGAGCGCTTGCAGGTTCACCACTTGGTCCCCTCTTTGTTTTTGTTTTTCGTCTTTTCTTTCCATCTTTTTTTCATTGGTAGGACCATAGAGAGATCCCAAGAGGGAATCAGGTGCAGTCTAGGAGGATTCAACCTCCTTGTGCCCTTGAGGAACCTGTTGATCAGGTCGCGCTGTCGTGAGGGCCTCCCATCTAGTGTGTCATGGTAAGCTGCTATGGCAGCCACGTACACTTTCAGGGTAGAGGGAGACAGCCGTCTCTCCAGCCCTTCCTGAAGGAAAGACAGCACAGACCCGACGGCGCATCTCTGTGGGTCTTCCCCACGGGAAGAACACCAGTTCATGAAGGAATGCCACTTCAAGGCCTACAGCCACCTCATAGAGGGGGCTCTGGCCTGAGTGATCGTGCTTACCACTGCTGGCTCGCCAGGTCTTCCGCGTCCCATCCAGGAGCCAGATGTGGAAATTCCATAGGTCTGGTTGCGGGTGCTGGAGCGTGCCCTTCCCCTGAGTGAGAAGGTCCTGCCTCAGGGAAATGCGCCAGGGAGGTGCTACTACCAGGAGCATCAGATCTGAGAACCAAGTCCGGTTGGGCCACTATGGCACAACGAACAGAGTCTGTGCAATGAGGCTCACTGGAGGAGATGTATACTTGTGCAGCCCCTGAGGCCAGCTGTGCACCAAGGCCAAGGAGTACCAAAGGGAGCAATGAGAGAACTTTTGGGAGGCGAACAGGTCTACCTACACCTCACTGAATCTCTCCCAAATCAGCTGGACTACGTGGGGGTGGAATCTCCACTCCCCATGGATCATTACCTGCCGTAAGAGCGTGCCCACTGCATGGTTGAGGACGCCCGGAAGGTGAGTGGCTCACAGCGACTTCAACGTCTGCTGACTCTAGAGGAGTCGTCGGCGGGCGAGTTGCGACATGCGACACGAGGGTATGCCGCCTTGGCGGTTTATGTATGCTACGGTCGCTGTGTTGTTGGTCCAGACCAACAGATGCTTGCCCTGAATCAATGGCTGAAGCCTCCGTAGGGCCAGCAATACCACCAGCAACTCTAAGCAGTTGATGCTCTGCCAAAGGAGTCGGAAGCCCCAAGACTGCCTGCCCGTTGCACACGGCACCCCAGCCTGAGTTCGAGGCATCTGTAGTGACCACGACATGCCTTGAGACCTGCTCTAGGGGAACACCTGCCTGTAGAAATGCCAGGTCTGACCAAGGGCTGAAAGTCTGAGAGCACTCTGGCATGATGGTCACATGCCAGGTGTCGTGGCACCATGCCCACCTCGGGACTCGAGTCTGTAGCCAGTGCTGAAGCGGTCTCATATGCATCAACTCAAGGGGGAGAACCGCCGCCGAGGATGGCATATGTCCCAGGAGCCTCTGAAATTGTTTCACTGGCACCGCTACCTTCTGTCTGAAGGTCTTAAGGCAGGTCAGCACTGACTGAGAACGTTTGGTCGTAAGATGTGCCTTGAGAGTGACCGAGTCCAACTCCATACCGAGAAAAGAGATGCTCTGCATAGGGGAGAGCTTGCTCTTCTCCCAGATGACCTGAAGCCCGAGTCGGTCGAGGTGCTGAAGCACAAGGTCCCTGTGCACACATAATAGATCTCGCGAGTGAACTAGGATTAGCCAGTCGTCGAGATTATTGAGAATGTGTATGCCATTCTCCCTCAGCGGGGCCAGGGCAGCCTCTGTGAACTTGGTAAAGACGCGAGGAGACTGGGACAGACCGAAGGGCAAGACCTTGTACTGGTATGCTCGTCCCTCGAAGGCAAACCGAACAAAGGGTCTGTGTTGAGGAAGGATCGATATGTGAAAGTACGCGTCCTTCAGATCAATGGCCGTGAACCAATCCTGATGTCGTAATGACGTCAGGATATGCTTCTGCATTAACATCTTGAACGGAAGCCTGCGTAAGTCTTTGTTCAAAGCACACAGATCCAAGATTGGGCGCGACCCTCCCACTCTCTTGGGCATGATAAAATAAGGGCTGTAAAAGCCCTTGCGCAACTCGGCTACTGGGACGGGCTCTATTGCTCCCTTCACCAGAAGGGTGGCAACCTCTGGAGAGCCCGGAAGACAGAGACACCGTCTTCATCAAAGTTATGTGCTTTAGCCCACTACGCCAAGAGTGGTGGTGGCTTAGTGGGATAAAGCACATAACTGGTCATCAGAAAGGTTGCTGGTTCAATCCCAACAGCCACCACCGTTGTGTCCTTGAGCAAGACACAACTCCAGGTTGCTCCGGGGGGATTGTCCCTGTAATAAGTGCAATGTAAGTCGCTTTGGATAAAAGCATCTGCCAAATGAATAAATGTAAATGTAAATGTAGACACCCTCGCCCTGCACCATAGTGGAGAGGATGCCACTGAACCTGGGCTGGCGTCTGGTGAATTGGCTTGCGTAGCCGAGGCGAATCGTCCTGATGAGCTGCAGCGAGGGGCTGGAGAGCGCTAACCAGGCCTCCAGACCCTGCGCCAGCGGCACATAGGGGATGACTGGACTTACCGTGCCCGGGCAGGGTGGTTCGTGGCAAGGCAGAGCAGGCACCCCACCTGGAAGACAGCCCAAGGGGGACGTGCTGCTCCACAAGCACGCAATGGTGGCCTGTTCACTGAATTCTCTTGATGGAGAATGAGAGTACTCGTGTTCGCCCGATTGACCAGAAAGACTTCCAGCGCCTGGCCGTCACGAGTGCGCTGACCCAAGGGAATGAGAAAACTGCTGTTTTACCGACCATGTGGGTGCCGAGGCCCAGAGGGCACATGGTGATATAATACTTACCATGCGCTGGCCCAGGGGCAATGGTGGGGCTGGAGAGTTCACCCGGGCCAGACCGGTCGGAGTCAGTCGCCTCGTCCCCGGGTTGCCCGTGCCAGGGCCGCCTCAAAGCACGTCTGGGGTTCTTGGGGGCCGGCTGATGGGCAGGTGGAGCCTGACCTTCCCACGGGAGGATCTTCTTCTCTGAGGCCAGCATATGGGCTCTGATGGTACGGGATCCGGGGCCGGCAACGCAGGGGAACGGCTCTGGTGAGAAGCAGAAGGGGCATGGGACTTCGGAGGTCTGAAGTGGCTGAGTCGCGCCGTGGCAAGATGTGCTTAATCGTCTCAGTCTGCTTCCTCACCATCAAGAACTGATGGGCGAAATCCTTGACGTTGAAATCCACCAAAAAGCCCCCCTTGGGAGATGGGCACATCGAGAAAGCGTCTCCGCAAGGTTGAGCCACAGGTGCTGCTCTTTGACCACAAGAGTGGACATCGTCCGGCCCAGGGCGCGCGCCGTGATTTTCGTCACCCGTTAGGTGAGGTCGGTCACAGTACGCAGTTCCTGCATCAGCCCTGTGTCAGTTCTACCCTCGAGCAGATTATTCAGCACCTTGACCTTGTCGGGCTTTACTGGTTGTTTAGATCAGTGTTACTATCAGAAATAATTAATAATTATTTCTGTAGTTATTAATTAATATTTAAATTAATCAATTGAATCTAACTCATTAAAACCTCATATGGCGCTCCAGTAAATGTAGTGTGCTACGTTTAGGAGCAAGTTTGTTTATTAGCAATAATTAATAATTATCAAAGATAATTATTAATTATTAAAATCAATAGAACATTGATGAGAATCAATGTTAGCTTTTTTAAATCCTTTAAATCAAAAATTATCAAAGATAATCGTTAATTGTTAACATCGATGAAACATTAATTAAAATTAACACTAGCTTATTGATCATTCAAATTCAATCATCAAAGATAATTATCAATTATCAAAAATCAATAGAATATTAATAAGGATTAACATTGACGGGGCACCACCCTGAAATCAGGGACTAATAACCAAATAGTAAAACAGTCTCAATAATAGATTGTTTTCTTAGGAAAATCGACATCCGAAGAATATCGATTTTTGGGAAAAAAAAAAACAATGAATGAAGGTTTGAATCCGAGCACTGACATCCCGTCAGCATGACACAGGTGTATGCAAAACAAACCAAAACACTTCTCTTTGTAATATAAACTAAGTTTATTTATGCAGTAATATCAATTAATAATTAATACAATGCAGTCAATAAACTTCCGACTTACAACTACAAACTAAACAGTGATATGATTAGATATGGAAATAAAATAATCCTATTACACATAAGGTGTGTGTGTGTCAGTGTGGTTAGTACGAGAGAGAGAGAGAGAGAGAGAAGTGACAGCCCTAAAGCTGATTTCGCGATAGTGGGAGAGAAAGCAGCTCTCAGTTTATCACTCAGAGATGTGGTTTTACGAGCGGGGCTCATAAAAGTTCCACGTTATTTGACTCTTTAATGGATGAACTCAGTTGTTGTCTCACCCGCGATGGCGAAATTGCACAACATTCCAATGTGGTTGGACCACAATACAGCAAAACAAATATGTGATAATTAATACCCTGAGTATTAATAATGAGCGGACACGGCGGTCCGTAAACTGTACAAGCAAAAACCTTGAAACACAAGAATAACACACTATAATATTCTGTCTCTGCCCAGACGTAAACCTCTTACTTGAATCGCATGAGGACACAGGTAGAATGTGTTTTCCTCCGTCCTTTAACTCTGACCCGGTTCCTTGAGGCTCGGGTGATGACGGGAGGCCGTTTCCTCGCTCTGTCGGCAGGCACGGCTGTTGATTCTCGGCGGGCTGGCGGAGAACTCAGAAATGTCGACTTGATTGAAGATGGAAGAGAAATCTTTAATCTCTTCACTTCTGCAGGCAAACGGATGAAGATGCGAATTGCTCGGCGGTCTCCTTCGGATCCGTTAGATTGTTCGGTTGAACACAGAGTAATCTCAACTCGTCCAGCGAGATGGAGATTGTATGGCCACAGTTTCAAGTCGGACGTTACTTCCTTGTGCCACGAGGTTGCACCGGAGAGCAGCGAAGAGCTGCGTTCACACGCTGCAAACAAAGTTGCTGGAAGCGAATTCTGGAAGCATTTCAACTCCTGATGATGTCATGTTTGTGCCTCATCTAATAGGAGTTGAGAGTTCGATCCTTTAGTGAGCAAGGCTTCATGGGATTTGTAGTCTTTTTTGGACTCCCTTTGTTTGATTTTGGCACTATTTTTATCAGTAAGATTTACGACTTGGAATGTGGGGGCTTGAGTTAAGTTTTTATGACTGTTAGGCCTGCCTTTGTCTTCTATCTGAATACAGGAGGCCCAACAACCTGGTGGACCTACAGCATGGCTATGGCGTGCAGGGCGGAAGCAGCTTGACCCACGGCCTTGTAAGCCTTTGTCATTAATGAGGAAGAGAACTTACAGGCCTTGGAAGGGAGCCTTGGTCGGTCGCGCCAGGTGGCTGCGCCCTGCGGGCATAAATGGACCGCTACAGCGTGCTCCACCTGGGGGAGCTCAACATATCCCTTAGCCGCTCCGCCATTGAGGGTAGTTAGGATGGACAAGCCCACGGCAGCTTTTTTTTTTTTTTTTTTAAAAGGTGCCTTCCACAAATTCGTTAGCTCCTCGTGCACTTCCGGGAAGAAAGGCACTGGGGTGGAGTGCGGCCTTGAGTCGTGCTCTGAGCCCAGAAACAATCATTCAGCCATGAACCCCAGGGCAGGGTGGAGGGTTCCACTTCAGCCTGATATTCGCAGCTGCCCGGGCAAGCACGGCTGCCATCTCGGTGTCCGCCTCATCCTGTGCTCTACCATCCATGGGCAAGATCTCAGAAGAGTCGTCCGCTTCCTATAGCAGAAGCCCACCCTCTGATGCTGTGACCGAAAGCTCATCCTCGTCGCGAGCCACGAACGACACATTATAGCCTGTATCGCTTGACAGCTCTTCTGGATAGAACGTGCGTGCTGGGGGATGGGAGGTCCGCAGGGGTTGAGCCGGCAAAAATGCTCCCATATCCACATCCAGATCGCCCGCGGTGCTTGCCGACCCGGCCAGCTGAGCATCAGCTCAAAACAGAGCGGGTCGGGTGGCTCCGTGGTGGCTCCTTGCTTCATGAAGAAGCGTTCTGATGGGCATGTTCTTGCAATGAGAACATAACCCTTCCACAAAAGCTGCCTCGGCATGCTGGCGCCCCAAGCACTCGAGACATATTTCATGGCTGTCCGGAGGGGAGAGATAACGGCCACATCCAGTAGCACAAATGCAGAAGGACATCTTTAAAAAGACGCCAAGCATTTGCGTGAGCTCTTTTAGAAGGAAATATACTCTTTTGAATATACTCTTTTAGCACCCATGGACCGCCGAAGCGCCCAGGGGAAGCACAACACTTGACCGTGCGAGGGTGACCGCTGATATGCGACGTAAAATCCAGCAGTGTAAGCGAAAGGTGAGAGGACGAACACAATACATGCATTCGGCTCCGAAGAAAAAAATCTGAATGAGTGGTGCACGCCAGCCCCTTTTATACTCGTATGTCGAGAGTGGCGTATATATATATATATATATATATATATATAATTTCACCAGATGAGGTTCAATGAGGAATAGAGTTTATTATTATTATTCACAAGATACTGCGTATGTGCTGATGGGGCACATTTCCAAATAGTTGCATTTTTCTTTGTATGCTCTCTCTTCAATTTAGAACACTTGATTATTAAGTCAAAATAACAAAATATGCATTGAAGTGACGGGCCACAGAGAAATTTTAAAACAAAACTATCCGCAACTATCAGCACCAATTACTTTAGTTCACAGCTTAATTTTTGTTCACATTTGCATTCGAGACCATCCTAAAACATCCTGTACCAGACAGATGGCCCAAGGAATCCGTGCACAATCTAGGGTGAGATTGCCAGCACTGTGCCACTATATGGATGATGTCCCAAGTATCCTCCAGACTGCTGCATGTACAAACAGACTCTTAAAAAGTCTGGAAGAGCTTTTGACCTGGGCCAGGATGAAGATCAAGCCAGCAAAGTCACACAGCCACTCTGTTCGTAAGGCAATTAGAAGTGACAAGTTATAATTTAAGGTGGATGGTGAAAGAATTCTTTGTGCAGGCAGAGCAGCCCATTCGAAGTTTACGGAGAGAATACACAGCAGATCTGTCAGATAAACACATGGCAGGGTTGGTTCTGAAGCAGCTGAAAGAGGACTTGGTTAAGATAGACAGTTGTAATCTCCCAGGCAAATACAAGGTCTGGTGTTCCCAATTTACATTATATAATCACCTGATGTGGCCGCTAAAGATGTGTGATGTAGGGAATTAATGACTTTGTGACAGGGTACATTTACAACTGCCAGCTTTTATCACCAGCTATATGTAAGGAATTCACATAATGGTTAGCTTATGGCTTTAAGCTTATGCCTGCATTATTTTCCAACCACTAATGCACAAATTTAGCTCAAAGTGAATATTGATTTGGGGAATAATATTAGAATGAATCTTTACATAAAATCAAAGTCTTCGGCCAGCGAGAAGTTAATCTGAATGTAATGTTAATTCATACAGTAATACTACTTTCAATGTGATTGAAAATAATATTACAAATAGATTTAAACAATGCTTATGAGCATGTGGCTTTAGAATCGACAGATTTCTAGGGACCAATATGATTTGATAAAATACACAGTCAAATTCTCTTTGAATACAAACAAGACTTTATTGATAATCTACTACATTAAACTAAACTAACACACATAGACAAACATAAAACAGGTTGATGAGTCAGCTGTAACAGGTGAATGGAAATGATTTGTAACTGAGAAAATGTAACTTTATGGAGTCTATAGGCCAAACCCTGAGAATTATCGATACTTCATTTATTATACCTCGATTTGCAATCAGGTTATCCGAAGTATTTAAATAAAACACCAGCACTTTCTAGCAAAAGTCTGGAGGTGTACTTGCATTTCGTTGCATTGCTCTGGTTCTTTGGTTCTTTGGCTGGGTCCGTAGAAAGTTCTGGTTGTGCTCCGTCAATGTTTTGATCCTCTGTTTAAGATCATGGATGCCAGATAATTTGGTGCTGGAATGATCATACGGGGCTGTGAAGCGATGACTTCGACATCTTTGGAGAAGTCAAACAGGATGGAGTTTGAAAACTCCTGCGATGTTCTTAAAGAGAACTTCTTTAGTACACCGTGATTTGAGATCGGGTTACTCAAATTATATATAAGAAAGCACCATATTTCAGCGAATGTCTGGAGGTCTGTACTTGCATTGCGATGCGTGCATTGTTTGGCATGTGGAGTTTTTTTGAAGTCCTTTGTCTTGGTTCAGTTCCAGGAAGCCTTTGTTTCCTCTTAGTTTTATTTTAAGCATATAAATTGGTTATGTTCAAGAACTAAGTCATAGTGTTGCAATTACAGTATATGTTGTCCATTGCAATTAAGGGGGTTTCTTGAGGGAGTCTTTGTCTTGGAAATTAGTTTTTAGCACATGATTATTATAATGACCATCACCTCTGCCTTTTAGGGGTGAGGGTCTCCTTGCTGAGATGGCTGTATCAGTCATGTAATGACCATTAACATTAGGTTTTTCTGGTCTTACCACAGGAACTAGAAGGGGGTGTAAAAGAATGTTTTGTGCTATCCTGGACAAGTTCCCTTTGTTCTGTGACAGTTAAGATTAGGCAGATGTGCATTTTATCTCAATTGCTCAGGGTTGATTCAGACTTCAGGGTACCATCTTGGCAGAGTCTTTAAATGTATTACTCTGAGGAATTCCAGTGTGGTGTGTGGGCCTCTGTTTCTTAGTTTTTATAACTTGGAAGGAAATATCTGTGTAAATCTTGGATTCAAGTCGTTCTGCATAGAAATTGTTCATTCTTCTGCTCATAAGCCCTACAGTGAGATCACTGCAGTGGCAAGGATGGACACCATGGCCAACAGTTACATCAAGAAGCGGCTGGGATTGCCGTGTTGTCTTTCAGATGCAGCATTGTTTGGAAGAAATGCCTTATAACTGCCATTAAAGTCCATCACCCTGGGTTACAAGCAGGAGAAGACCAGGTTGTTCTTAGAACTTAGGGAATCAACAGACCAGTCAGTTAGGGCTTGTCATGCCCAGGTCCGAACAGGCCACACCTGGAAGGCAGAGGAGGTTGTAAACAGGGTGGTACCAAAACTGAAGCAACAAGAGTTTGTTGGAAAAACCCAATCAGGAAGAGCAGGCCTTGGATGGGGGATGGCTCCCAAACTGTGGTCAGCATTCTCTAAAAAACAGAAAAAAGCAATGTTGGTGGCAGAAGTTACTAAGATGGAAGTGGAAGGGTATATGATTCGAGCAGTCCGCCAGCAGCAGCAAGGGCGCTGGACAGTATGGGAAGGTGCATCTAATAGAGTTTTCTAATAAAATCCACCCATGACACTCTTCCAAGCCCTGGAAATTTGTCTCTGCAATATGGTAAAGAAGAGAGTTGTACCCTCTGTGAGGCCTCAAGAGCAAATCTGCAGCACATGTTGGCTGGGTGCAAGACCACCTTGGCACAAGGACGGTACAGGGGCAGCATGACCAGGTTCTGTGGAAGCTGGCAAAGATCCTTGTGGTGTGCAGAATAAAGACTAACAAAGGCCATCATGCTCCTCAGAGGAAGTACATTGAGTTTGTTAAAAAAAAAGGAGGTGCCACATGGAGGAAGGAAAAGTCAATCCTGGCACATGGAAGTGATTGGTCAATGGTGGTTAGCCTTGGCCAGCAGCTAAAATTTCCATCTCCTTGAGGCTGGACATAGTGTTATGGTCAGCATCAGCTTGAACTTAGCATTTAAACTTACTGTCCCATGGGAAGAGGGACTGGAGGCCGCCTATGAGAGGAAGAAGCTAAAATATGCTGATCTGGCTGCCGAGTGCAGGGAAAATGGATGGCGGGCTGGCACTTTACCCTGTAGAGGTCGGGTGTGTTTATTGGAAAACCAATGCAGCACCTGTTGAAAAACATTGGTATCTTTGGATCATCTTTTGATCATTGAAGAAGTCTCTGTAGGAAATGATAGAGTAAGCAGAAAAAGGTTGCTCTGGCTATGGTTAAGAAGGAAGGATGAAAAGTGGTGTGTGCAGAAGTGAGAAAGTAGGAATAGGGAACAATTGTGATATGTGAAGTAGCATGTAGAAGAGGAAAGGGGTGGGGAGGAATTACTTCCACTGACCAACTCTGCCCTTTTCTCAGGGTTTCTGGAGAGGGATTGAGTGGGGAGTGAAACCAGGCCAAGCTAGGCATTTAAGGGCGGCTGACACAGTCTCACGACTCGCCTCTCGTGTTGCTCTCCTGTTTAATCTGTTGGAGGTTTGGTTTAAGGATAGGCACGGGACAGATGGTAGGCAGAGATTGATAGCTTGTATTTTTCTAATAGAGAAGATGCCTTGGGTATAAGGTAGGTCTGTTCATGGGGACGTGCACTGAACACTGGTTGTATGTTATGTCACGACGGGATAGGAGGAATGTCTTGTTGGGAAAGCAAGAACGAGAAGCAGTTGAAGGATCCAGTGTCCAGCTGCGGGGGATGGCAGGGAGACGTCCCTGACCGCTGCACCACCAGTAGATGTTCCAGGATTAATAAGGAGAAACATCCGTGATAGGTGGCTCCTGGCTGATGACCCCTCTTGGGGCTTCGTTCAGGAGCGGGTTTGGTTATTAGCAATAATTAATAATTATCAAAGATAATTATTCATTATTTAAATCGATAGAACATTGATTAGAATCAACATTAGCTTATTAATCCTTCAAATCAACAATCATAAAAGATAAAGTCATGGTTACATGTGTAGCCTCCGTTCCCTGATGGAGGGAACAAGACGTTGTGTCGATGTAGTGACACTAGGGGTCACTCTTGGGAGCCTGAGACACCTCTGGTCTTCGATAAAAGGCCAATGAAAATTGGAGAGTGGTATTTGCATGCCACTCCCTCGGACATATGGGTATAAAAGGAGCTGGTATGCAACCACTCATTCAGGTTTTATGCTGAGGAGCCGATATAAGGTCCGGCCATTTCAGCGGGTAGTTCAGCGTTGTGGCAGGAGGGACACAAAGTCTTGTTCCCTCCATCAGGGAACAGAGGTTACACAAGTAACCATGATGTTCCCTATCTGTCACTCACTTGACGTTGTGTCGATGTAGTGACACTAGGGGTCCCTATACGAAACGCCACAATTGGCTGAACTGTGTTACGTGAACTGGCGGTGTGTGGTGGGCAGACTGCTGTGTGCCTCATAGCAGCACACCAGGTCGACACGTAACCTCCCCCAACATAGTTATGAGTGTCGAACGGCCCTTTTTGGGGACAAGTCGACTACCCAAAAGATAGAGACAGGCTTAACCCAGTCGTGGCCTCTTTTCCCCTTCTTTTTTCACTCCCTAAAAAAGAAGGGGGATTATCTGACTGGGCCGCCAGGTCTAGTCGGGGGGTGTCCCTCCCAAGGGGAAGACACCGCGGAGACCACACCTCGCCCAAAAAGAGGGGGGGATATTTAAGTGGAAAAATATGTCACATGGTCTTTCCAACCATGTGGGGAGTCTTCAAGGTAGATCCTGCCCAATGGGGGAGTTACTATAAACATGGAGACTGGGGCAGAGGGGCTCTGCTCAAGGAAGACGCAGTTTGCCAACAGGGAAACTAATTAGCGGAAGATATATAATCGCATGGGGTTAGCCTTACAGGGAACCGCCACATGCGGAGCACCTACCCCAGAACAGGGCTCTTAGTTAGCGCGTGTACTGGGCCGGCAGCGAGTCTCTCTGAAAACTCGACTGCCACAGGGCTCGGAGGAAGTCAACCAGGGAACAAAGTTTGTGAACACTACTGGGAATTAATGGCGCACGTCTTCAGCTCCAAGGGAGGTGGAAAGCGCTATGTGCAAGCGATACACCCGGCCAGCTATCCCGGGCTTATCCGCTTGTGTTGCATGCCACTACCTGGGATGAAACCGGTTCCACCCGGAGGTTGTAGAACCTTGCACAGGTGTTGGGTGTTGCCCAGCCCACTGCTCTGCAAATGTCTGTTAGAGAGGCACCCCTGGCCAGGGCCCAGGGAGCCGCTATACCCCTGGTAGAATGGGCTTGTAGCCCTACCGGGGGCGGCATGTCCTAGGCGACATATGCCATAGCTATGGCGTCAATGAGCCAGTGGGCGATCCTCTGCTTGGAGACAGCGCTTCCTTTCCACTGTGCACTAAAGCAGACAATGAGCTGCTCAGAGATTCTAAAGCCCTGCATGTGATCAAATAGATGCGTAAAGCGTGCACCGGACACAGTGACGACAGGGCTGGGTCTGCCTCCTCCTGGGGCAGTGCTTGAAGTTCACCACCTGGTCCCTAAAGGGGTGGTGGGAACCTTGGGCACATAGCCCGATCAGGGTCTCAGGATCACGTGAGAGTAACCTGGACCTAACTCCAGGCACGTTTCGCTGACAGAGAACGCTTGCAGGTTACCTACCCTCTTGATGGAAGTGAGCGCAGTCAGGAGGGCAGTCTTCAAGGAGAGTGCCTTAAGCTCGGCTGACTGCAAAGGCTCAAAGGGGGCTCTCTGTAGACCCTGAAGAACTACAGAGAGATCCCATGAGGGAACGAGGTGCGGTCTGGAGGGATTCAGCCTCCTGGCGCCTCTTAGGAACCTGATGATCAGGTCGTGCTTCCCTAAGGACTTACCGTCGACTGCATCGTGGTGTGCTGCTATGGCGGCAACACCTTCAAGGTGGAAGGGGACAGCCTCCCTTCCAGCCTCTCCTGTAGGAAGGAAAGCACTGATCCGACTGCGCATCTCTGGGGGTCTTCGCGTCGGGAAGAACAACACTTAGCGAACAGACGCCACTTAAAGGCATACAGGCGCCTCGTAGAGGGGGCCCTAGACTGAGTGATCGTGTCTACCACCGCGGGTGGTAGGCCGCTTAGGTCTTCCACGTCCCGTCCAGGGGCCAGACATGGAGATTCCAGAGGTCTGGGCACAGGTGCCAGATGGTGCCCCATCCCTGAGAAAGAAGGTCCTTCCTCAGGGGAATTCGCCAGAGGGGAGCTGTTGCGAGGAGCGTGAGGTCCAAGCACCACGTCTGGGTGGGCCAGTAGGGTGCTACCAGGATGACCTGCTCCTCATCCTCCCTGACCTTGCACAGGGTCTGTGCAAGCAGGCTCACCGGGGGAAACGCATATTTGCGCATGCCAGGTGGCCAGCTGTGTGCCAGCGCGTCTATGCCGAGGGGGGCCTCGGTCAGGGCGTACCAGAGCGGGCAGTGGGGAGCCTTGAAGTAAGGCTTCGGAGGAATTTCCGGGGTTTTATACTCTCGATAACATCATGGTTGAGGGACGCGTTCTGTCATGCGTTTAATCCAATAGGAGTTGAGAGTTCGATCCTTCAGAATTTCACACCTAGGTGAAAAGTGAGCAAGGCATGATACGTTCTGTAGTCTGTTTGGACTCCCTTTGTTTGATTTTGGAACTGTTTCTGTGTTATCAGGCTTTGAGTGTTCCTACAGGCCTCAGTCAGGCTTTATGACGGTGTGTAGGCCTGCCTTTGTCTCCTATCTGAGCACATGAGGCCCAACACCCTGTAGCTGGACAACTGAAGGCACTGGTGGAGGTGCGGCAGGCAGTAATGACCAGAAGGTTTAGACATTTACCTGTGCATCTGCGTTCTTGCATTGTAACCATAAATTGTGGTTTTTGCAATAAGATCATCTGTAATAACCACTTGTAAAAATGGATAACTCTTCGTTACCTGGTTCAGATCACTGTAACCATGGTTTCTACAAAACAAAGCATGGAATTTATTCTGAAAAATAGTAGCCTAAACCTATTTAGAAACTATAACTGCCATAATTTAATCTCACATGTTATCTTCCTCCCTAGAATGACTATTGAACATTACTGCCATATAAAATACCATATACAGTTGTGCAATAGTTTTTTATATGTTTAACATTTTCCCTACTGGTATATTATAGATAATTGAAATAAAGACGCACAGATTAAAACACAAATATATAAATATGTATTTTTTAAATCTTGCTGTATGGCTGCAAAGTTATTTTTGTACTCACTGGCTCACAGCTATCATCCAAAAACACTCCCATTGCTTACACTCAATCATATCATGATAACTTCTAACATTAGTATGTGTATCTGTGTGTGTTTGGGGGGATGGATGCTGCCACCAGCATATGTTCTTAGAGATGTCAACTGTTTGTCAGCTGTCAGACACAGACTACAGAAACTAAAATCATCACCATGCAAATATGACAGAATATTCTGCGTTCAGTGTCTTGTTTAAGTCCAACAGCTCTGAAATAAATTCAGCTCTCGTTAAAATTAGTTAATCAAGCTGCACTAAGTCAAGAGGCAGCTTATAAAACAGAGTGTGTGGCCATGTGTACTCATTTAATGTCCTGTTATTTGAATCGGAGAAGATTTACTAACATGCATAACATTCATACACATATGTGCAGCTGCAGTGAAAGCTCCCCTAATAAGGGTTATGTTGATGATTCAAAGAAAAAACAGCCAGAGGATATCAGACATGTGCACACACTTCAGCTACACTTCGGACACATGCTCACACATACACTCACGTGTGTGTGTGTGTGTTTGTGTGTGTGTGTGTGTGGTGTGTGTGTCCGAAGTGTAGCTAAAGTGTCAAAATATAATGTATATTGTGTGTGTGTGTGTGTGTGTGTGTGTGTGTGTTCGAAGTGTAGTTTAAGTGCCAATATACATGTGTGGGCGTGTGTGTGTGTGTGTGTGTGTGTTTGAGGCATTCTAAAATGTAATCTATACCGTTTGTGAACTGGTCACTAATTTCCCTTTCACTTTAATTCTCTCTCTCTCTCTCTCTTTCTCTCTCTCTCTCTCTCTCTCTCTCTCACTTTCATCCCCCTCTGCTCGCACTGTGCACAGCTGTACTATGGCATACACGCACATACTCTCATATTTTCTGTCAAAATTGTGCTTCCTCAATTTTCCACTCAATATTTTTGTCGCTCCAGTTTTTACGCACTGAAGGCTACTCATCATCCCTTTATAAATTTTTCTGCTCATCACCCTCTCTATACATCTCCATATCCATGCATCATCTGTAATCATTTTACCATTTTCATTTCCCTGTCATCTCATCCTATTTGTGCTTATTCTTTTCCATCTTTCTATCATTTCACTCTGTCTTGTTGTCATCTGTTTATCTCCTCTCCACTGTTTATTTACATAGAATCCACTGTTCTTTTCTTTTTTGTTCTTTCTCTAATGGAGGCAGAGGCACTTTACAATTTCAGAGCGACAGAATGTGATGAGCTCAGTTTCCAGAAGGGTGACATCCTAAAGGTGAGTGTTAGTGTGTGTGCGTGCATGTGCCACAGTACACTGTGGACATGGTGCATGACTGAAACTATAAGGATTCCAATCTACATGCTGTACTGTATATTTAAAGATATCTTTACTAGAACAGTCAAACAGTGAGTCATTGTGGTGTGAGTGTTTTGAGCATGTATTTCATTTGTGTTTGTGTTTGTGAGTGAGTGAGTGAGTGAGTGAGTGAGTGAGTGAGCATGGATGATGGTGATATTTAAAGCTTAGGAGTTTGTGAGAGCTGAGGAAGTTGGTATCAAATAAAGAGATATTTTATGAATATTTCTCAGGGGAGATTTATTTTTGAGAGTACATTTCTGCATATGCACATACCTGTTCATTAAAGTAAAAAATAAAAAAAATAATAGTTTAACAATTCTACTGTTATTGTCCAGGATCCAAGTTGCATTTTATTTAACATATATGCAAGTCATGTTGTTACTCTGTATGGGAAATGTTGTTACAATGGGAACCTGCTGTTAATTGACATTGATTTGTGAGCAATACCTTTTAATCAAAATATGAATTGCTATCTAAAGCATACATACATGCATACATACATACAGTATATATAATGTGTATATACATACTGTGTATATGCTGTGCATATATATATATATATATATATATATATATACACACACACACACAGTATATATATATAGATTATATATACAGGATATATATACTGTGTATATGCTATATATAGTGCAGTGCAGTGTGATACCATGAGCAGGGTTGTGAGGGTTACTTTTGAAATGTATTCCACTTCAGGTTACAGAATACATTCTGTAAAATGTAATATGTAATGTATTCCATTAGATTATTCAAGGTCAGTAATGTATTCTAAATACCTTGGATTACGTTTTCAGCACTGGTAGATTTTTCACTTGTTTTAACTATAAAAACTCTGCCAGTACAGTGAGACAAAATACACATGTTAAAAATACATTCTCTGAAAAACCTAAATATCTTATGCAGTGTTGTTTCTAAAACAAGATAAATCAAACTGATCTTGTTTTAAGGAATTTTAGATATTTTTAAAGGAAAACAAACAAAAAAAATATTATCAAGAATATGATTTTTGCCCTCCCTCAAAGGTATTACTAGAAAAAAGGAATTATGATCCAATGCAAATTTCTTGATAAAAAATATGATCATGCCTGGTAACGTGCATGTAAAATGGCTAGAAATACACTATATTGCCAAAAATATTTGCTCATCTGCCTTTAGACGCATATGACCTTAAGTGACATCTCATTCTTAATCCATAGGGTTTAATCCACGTCGGCCCACCCTTTGCAGCTATAACAGCTTCAACTCTTCTGGGAAGGCTTTCCACAAGGTTTAGGAGTGTGTTTATGGGAATTTTTGACCATTCTTCCAGAAGCGCATGTTGGAACAGGAAGGGGCCATCCCCAAACTGTTCCCACGAAGTTGGGAGCATGGAATTGTCCAAAATCTCTTGATATGCTGAAGCATTCAAAGTTCCTTTCACTGGAACTAAGGGGCCAAGCCCAGCTCCTGAAAAAAACCCCACACCATAATCCCCCTTCCACCAAACTTCACAGTTGGCACAATGCAGTCGACAAGTACCATTCTCCTGGCAACCACCAAACCCAGACTCGTCCATCAGATTGCCAGATGGAGAAGCGTGATTCGTCACTCCAGAGAACACGTCTCCACTGCTCTAGAGTCCAGTGGCGGCGTGCTTTACACCACTGCATCCGATGCTTTGCATTGCACTTGGTGATGTATGGCTTGGATGCAGCTGCTCGGCCATGGAAACCCATTCCATGAAGCTCTCTATGCACTGTTCTTGAGCTAATCTGAAGGCCACATGAACTTTGGAGGTCTGTAGCGATTGACTCTGAAGAAAGTTGGCGACCTCTGCGCACTATGCGCCTCAGCATCCGCTGACCCCGCTCTGTCATTTTACGTGGCCTACCACTTCGTGGCTGAGTTGCTGTCATTCCCAGTCGCTTCCATGTTGTTATAATACCACTGAAAGTTGACTGTGGAATATTTAGTAGCGAGGAAATTTCACGACTGGACTTGTTGCACAGGTGGCATCCTATCACAGTACCACGCTTGAATTTACTGAGCTCCTGAGAGCGGCCCATTCTTTCACAAATGTTTGTAGAAGCAGTCTGCATGCCTAGGTGCTTCATTTTATACACCTGTGGCCATGGAAGTGATTGGAACACCTGAATTCAATTATTTGGATGGGTGAGCGAATACTTTTTGCAATATAGTGTAGCATTTTAGCTTAGCGTAAAGCTGACAATTTACACAAGGTTTATTTCTATTTCTTCTGCTCCAAACTTACTTCTCTGTCTGCTCGTATGAATGTAACATATCATAAGAAAGTGTTTTGCTGCTGTTCAAATGCACTTTGGATCGCATCATTTATATGTATAAATGTTTTCCATCTGAAAGGACTAAATATTAAATGAAACAAATAACAATAAAATGCAAAGTAATCTCTTCAGTAATCAAAATACTTTTTGAATGTAACTGTATTCTAATTACCAATTATTTAAAATGTAACTGTAGTGGAATACAGTTACTTATATTTTGTATTTTAAATACATAATCCCGTTGCATGTATTCCGTTACTCCCCAGCCCTGTCCATGAGGTAACACTTTATTTTGATGGTCCCCCTACAGATATTCAACTGACTATAGGTGACTTATCAACTGAATTGCTATAGCTTGTAAACAGATTTTCAACAAACATTCAGTAGACTTCCAATAGCCTGTATAACAGCAAAATAAGAGCTTATCAACTGACTTGCTATAGCTAGTAAACAGTGTTTCAACAAATATTCAGTAGACTTTCAGTAGCCTGTATATAGATCTTTATTAATTATCTACTTACATTATTGTTGAGAACATCAGTTCATTAAAATTGTTGGAAAAAACAATGACTTCTGTACATTTATATTTCTTTTACATACAGTCTATGTGCTGGTTGCAATGTGGTGCTGCTATTCCTGCGTGTTATTATCAGTATTGGTATTTACCGTCTGTTGATAGTCTGTTTCAAAAAAGGAGACATGTAGCAGTCAGTTAATTGTATTCCTTAGATGTTCACTTTATTTTGATGGTCCCTAGGTAACTATAGATGAACAGTTGATACTACCTTAATGTAAAGTGACTCTGTACTGATAGGAAATTCATATGCAACAAAATGTCAGTAGAGCATTTCCAGAAAACCTTTGGGTAACTAAAGGTGAAATAAGAAAACGAGCAGTTAAGCAAAGAAATGTAAGTAGGTCATTAATAAAGATCTATATACAGTCTACTGAAAGTCTACTGAATGTTTGTTGAAACACTGTTTACTAGCTATAGCAAGTCAGTTGATAAGTCACTGATAGTCAGTTTAATATCTGTAGGGGGGACCATCAAAATAAAATGTTACCATTTAGGTATATTTATATATGAACTTAAAATGTATTACAGCTATTTATTTAATGGCTTTAAATAAACTTAAGGCAGAAACATGAAATTGTTTGCTCAAGGATCTATTTCTACTTGATCTAATCCAATAAATTAAATTGTGTTGGTGTAACCTTATTTGTCAGGTAAACTTTGTCAGATTAATTAAAATAAAAAAAAATGTTACATGTAGCTCATTTCTTAGATTACCTCACATTGTAACGGTGTATGAAACACAAAACAATTCAAAATGAAAAAGATGACATACAAAATATCAAACCATTTGCCTAATAGAAAGTGTATAAAAACTTCATGTGACAACTTGCCCCGATGTAAATGTGACAACCTACCCAACCTAATGTTTATGAAAAGTAATCTTTTTCTTGAGGACATTTTAGTTAAAATATTATATATTTTTATATTATATTATAATATATTATATTATTATATTATATTATTATATATAATAAAGCTGACCCTTGTCATCATGTATCTGAGTGTAGGAATGCAAATAGCAGAATTCTATCAATTTATCATTATCACATTGTAAGCTATCCATGATTAAATCATTCTGCATGGCTGCAAAGGTCAACAAATCACTTCCTATAACAGTCACTGGATTCACTGATTTTAGGTTCTGAAAGAGATCAAATATTTGACTTGCTAACCTTTCTTTCTCTATGTAAGTGTTATATATCACATTATTTTAATTAGCTGCAAAAGCAAATCCCTGACTTGTACACAGAACCAGACATTGCATTATAGAGGACATACATTATAAATTTTCATTAACCAGTAATGCTACCATAGCCAGTTAGTTATTTGTTTATGCATCATTTGAACAGGAAGCGTGAGTCAGGTATTTGCATTGGTTTGCAAACTCGTTTTTGTATTTGATTACAAAATTGGTTGTCTGGGGTCATGCATGCTGTCAGCCTTTAAATTTTTCAAATAGTAAATGGTTTAATTAGTGTAAAAGATTGGCACAGTTCTTTCTGAAAAATTAAAGTTAAGATACATTTAGTTAATTTTTCATTGTATTTATGAGCAGCATGTGCAGATAATCATAAATCTATTCCTGAATATTTTGAAAAAGGATTTTAAAGCAACTAAGCAGAGATTGGACATCTGAACAGTGTTCTTTTGTCTATCTCAGGTGACAAACATGGACGATGATCCAAACTGGTACACAGCAGAGCTGTTGGGCAGGCGGGGCTATGTACCGAAGAACTATATCAATGTAAGACCACACTCGTAAGTATCACATAACAAATACCAATGTAGCATCACATACTGTATGAGCATGCATGTGGCTTTATTTGTGAATACATACAGTGGGTAGAAGTGGAAGAAACCTTTGGAAGAACCAACTCATCTGGTGAAACCCCTTCTCCTATGTTCAGCTCTAATTAGAATGATTTATGGAATAATAATAGCCATATATGGCTGGTGAGGGACTACAAGTGGAGACAGGTTGGTCACATGTCTGGAGTCCATTATAGGGATATTCTTGGAGCGTATCCTTCATTGTTTTGATAAACAGTTGAATCTTTCATTATGTGAGCGCGATTACATCCTGGTTTCTGTTGTAACAGAACCTGTGTTGTTGAGGCTGTCAGAAAAGGTAAAAACATTTGAATTGATGCAAAGATGTCTGATGGATAAGGTGCTAGGCAGTAACTCTGCAGAATGGGGTCGATGTCAGAGTACGGGAACATTCAGTAGAAACATGTCAGTTTCCAGTGTGATCAAAATGAGCCACATGCTAATGAACTGCACAACCCAAGGTTTGGGTTTAGGATTAGGCAACTTGTTGAATTAGTCTGCGTCATCTAGACTACAGAAAAAAGACATTCATGGCTCATTCAAGTGGCTTCATCTGTAGTAGAGTTGTGGGAATTTCCTGGCATTTAACCTCATTGTGAAGTCTCATGACTCACAAATTTGTTGGTGTGGCCTTTCTGAAAATATGATTTAGAGTGAAATTGCATGGTAAGGAAATCATGACTTGGATGACTGGGTATCTTCTGAAATGTTTACGGCTAGTCAAAGACAAATTCCAAATATAATCCTAATAGACATGCTGTGTCTTGACTTGAATAGACCAGTTCATGCCTGAACCTACCACTCATTCTGAATTAAAGGAATATTCTGGGTTCAAAAGTCAAGCTCAATCGACAGCATTTGTGGCATAATGTTGATTACCACAAAAATGAATTTTGACTCGTGAAGCTTACAATTTTATTAAAGCACATTAGCTCTTCTGTTAAAACTCATGTATTGTTTGAGCTGTAAAGTTGTTTCAGGGTATTAGGGGTTGTTGAAATTACATCGTCATGGCAATGAAGTTGTATAATTGGCTATAACTTAAAGAAAAGGTTAGTAAGCGATTTTATCACACTAAAATCATGTTAACAAACATATTGTTTACATCTTGTGGCTATACTTTGAAAATAGTGAGTATTTTAATGTTTACAAATTGGCCCCATTCACTTCTATTGTAAGTGTCTCACTGTAACCCAAATTTTAGCTTTTTTTTTTTATTTTTTTTATTTTTTTTAAGAAAAGTTGGGGCAGGTCAAAATACATTTTTGTGGTAATCACAAATGCTTTTGATTGAGGTTAACTTGTACTGAACCCGGAATATTCCTTTAAGGATGACTAAGGATGAGTAACCTTAAATTCCCCATTAGTAATGAGAAAGACGTTTGAATTGCAGAAAACACTGGGTTGCAGTGTATGCAGCTTCAGCTGCTTAGTAACGGCAGAACTTAAGGAATATAAAGTAGGTTCTGGATAATTTGCTTGCCCAATGTTCTCCATTTGGGACGGGACTATCTGTTTTTGCAACCAAGGTGAGCCAGGGAAGGTTTCAACTTTAATTTTGGGAACAAATTGTTAAATATTTGTCAAATAATAAGAAGGGGAACCCATCCCTTTGCAACCAGTGACACAATTGTTTTGCACACGTGCCCTTTCAATTCATTAACATGCATTATGATGCTGAACTGTGAGATGAGGTTATATTTTGCAGGTGGTTTGTGGGCGGAATATCACGACAAGAGGCAGAAAACCGCCTAAGGCCACTGGAGTATGGAGCGTTTCTCATGAGGGAGAGCGAGAGCACTCCAGGAGAATTCTCCGTGTCTGTCAGGTCAGATTTATGCATCTTTATAAAGGAAACTTACCTTCAGTAAACTATCAACCTTTTTCACAACTTTGATGGTGCATTTTTGCCATAAAGGGGTGGTTCATGGAAAGATTAAGTAAAATAAAAACAATCTGTCATCATTTACTCACTCACCCTCTTGTTGTTCCAAACTCATTTGACTTTTTTTGTTTTGGCGTGGAACACAAAAGGCAGAATAATATACTCAGTCACCATTCACTTTCATTGTATTTTTTGACCACGTTTACACCTGTTTTTTAAGATGCGTCATGGGAGATCCGATCACGTGGTCAGGCGAGACACGTCGCTGTTTACACCTGGCTGCTTAATTGTGACTCCTGTGATCACTTGTGTTCAGATTTCGAGGGGAGGGTTTCTAATTTTATGACGACATACATCAATCACTATGTCAGAGTGTTACTGCATGACATTAAAGCGCAACAAAATCATAAAAGACAAAGAAAGTGCGGAAAAAACTGTGCGCTTTTTCTCCCAGGTGCATCTGAAATGTAATCTACGCACAAATGCAACTTTGGAGCAGAATTATCTGTTATTTAAGTGGAGTACCTGTGTTAGTTGAGCTTCTAAAGTGTGCTTATCAACTGTGTCCCTGTATGTAAATATCGGACATGCTGAAGAAGATCCGTGAGGTTCTCATGCTTGTGTATGTATCCGCTTTTTCAAATTTGCAGCCGCTCGTAACCAGCAAAGTTTAAACACTTATTTTAGCACAGCAGCTGATTAACAGATGAGGGGTGGTGCTTTGCTGCTTTCTGGGATGCATTCAGGACGGATCATTGTTTACACCTAAAATGCATTTTTGACTACCTTTGTATGTGGTTTTTGTGATCTGATAACAAAACGTTTTAGACCACTGACGTGAACAGAACGGGGGCAGCAGGGGTGCAAATCTAAAGGTGCCCTTTTGGTCGTCCAGAAAAAGGAAAGGAATTTTAATAATTAAATAATAATTATGAAAATATAATTTTTCATTTTGAACGAGCTTTCGAATGGCATCCCTTCCCACAGGAGTGTTCTTCAAGGAAGCTAAAAATGCAGTTTTGAATTTGCCCGGAGCATCGAAGTGCTTTTAACTCAGACGAGTAACGGGTCAGATAAAAAGTCCACTCCATGTATTTTGTTGTATGTTCCCAATTGCTACCGCATTTCCGACATCACGTACCACTAGTGTAGACAGATTTATTAATTATAATGGGAGCGGTCGCATTGCTTTCATACACTGGCGGCCAAAAGTTTAATAATGTACAGATTTTTTTATTCACCATAGTGGCATTCAACTGATCACAATGTATAGTCAGACATTAATAACCTGAAAAATTACTATTACCATTTGAAAAACATGTTCACAACATTTTAAACTACTTTTCTCATCAAAAAATCCTCCACATGCAGCAATGGCATCTGTTGAGATCCTTGGCATTCTAGCTGTCAGTTTGTCCAAATACTCAGGTGACATTCCACCCCACGCTTCCTGTAGCACTTGCCATAGATGTGGCTGTCTTGTCGGGCACTTCTCATGCACCTTACAGTCTAGCTGATCCCACAAAAGCTCAATGGGGTTAAGATCCATAACACTCTTTTCCAATTATCTGTTGTCCAATGTCTGTATTTCTTTGCCCATTCTAACCTTTTCTTTTTGTTTTTCTGTTTCAAAAGTGGCTTTTTCTTTGCAGTTCTTCCCATAAGGCCTGCACCCCTGAATCTTCTCTTTACTGTTGTACATGAAACTGGTGTTGAGCAGGTATTCAATGAAGCTGTCGGCTGAGGACATGTGAGGTGTCTATTTCTCAAACTAGAGACTCTGTTGTACTTATCCTCTTGTTTAGTTGTACATCTGGCCTTCCACATCTCTTTCTGTCCTTGTTAGAGCAGTTGTCCTTTGTCTTTGAAGACTGTAGTGTATACCTTTGTATGAAATCTTCAGTGATTTGGCAATTTCAAGTATTGTATAGTCTTCATTCCTCAAAACAATGATTGACTGATGGGTTTCTAGAGAAAGCTGTTTCTTTTTTTGCCATTTTTGACCTAATATTGACCTTAAGACATGCCAGTCAATTGCATACTGTGGCAACTCAAAAACAAACACAAAGACAATGATAAGCTTCATTTAATGAACCAAACAGCTTTCAACTCTGTTTGATATAATGGCAAGTGATTTTCTAGTACCAAATTAGCAATTTAGCATGATTACTCAAGGATAAGGTGTTGGAGTGATGGCTGCTGGAAATGGGGCCAGTCTAGATTTGATCAAAAATTACTTTTTCCAAATAGTGATGGTTATTGTTTACATCAGTAATGTCCTGACTATACTTTGTGATCAGTTGAATGCCACTTTGGTGAATTAAAGTACCACTTTCCTACCGAAACATTATTTACATTATTCCAAACTTTTGGCCACCATTGTATGTTAAATTCGTCTTTTATAGAATATTGACATAAACTGAAGGAGCTGTCATGTTCAGCCAAAGGCAGATTGGTTTTGTTGCAACTAATAAGCCATTAGACTAATCACTTTCAGAAAAATACCATTAGGCTACCACAGTACCGCAGCTCCTTATACGCATATTTCACAGTCTGCGTAGGGCACCAACTCCCTTGGAGGGCACCATCATATCCTAGGGGTGCACCAGAAACCCCACCGGCTGCCCTTACTTGCATGTTATTCAAGGACCCTGTAGCATTCGCGGAACACAGTCGATCACCTCACGCTCGCACTTTCTCAACACGCCTTCGCACCGTGCACCATGTTACCAGGGTAAAGCCATGGTACTGAATGATTGATCATGTTCATATTTCATGATACTATCATGGTATTCCAAGGTACTTTAAAAAAATACCATGGTTTTACTATGACACATGTCAGAAACATGGGGTTATCACAGACCATGTCTGAAAATAAATAAATAAATAAGTGTATTACCATGGTGCTTTTTGTGAGAAACATAACAGAATAGGCCATTATTTAAGGAAAAATTGAAAAAATTATGTACAGTATATACTGTATGTACAAGAAATGGTTAAATACTCAAAAAGCAAAGAAATTAGTTAAGTATTTATAATTACTACTCATAAATATATATATATATATATATATATATATATATATATATATATATATATATATATATATATATATATAAATAATTTTTTTTATCTTTCCGCCATCACTGTTTTAGACCCCATTTAGACCTGCACTTAGCGCTGATCACATGTGATCAGATCACCAAAAACGCATCTTAAACGGGTGGTCACACAACACTTTGTGCTCCATTCACTCCCATTCAAACGCATCAGAATGCAGCAGAACGGAAATGCAAGCTCATGCAAAGAAATTTCGTACGACACTGCATGCCAAAGTTCAAGCTTGATGAACTCTGAACCATGAACTCGTACGACAAGAGGATGCGCGACCAACAGGAGACCGAAACGGCACATGCTGACCTCTTGGCTAAATTCAAAGGATACATATTTCAAAGCTGCAAGAATTACTGTTGCAGGAAAGTTTAGAAAATGTTATAGTATTTTTTTTTTTTTATATAAAATTATTTGTTATTTATTATTTACCTACACCAGAAGCCCTCCTGCATGACATCATATCCTGGTTTTTAGTATTGAAAAAAATGTGTGTGCTCAAAGCCTAGTGTGACCTCTTAATACCAGGTGTAAATGGGATCTTTGTACATACAATGAAAGTGAATAGTGACTGAGGCTAGCATCTTCTGCCTAACATCTCGTTCTGTGCTCCATGCAGAAAAGAAAGTCATACGTGTTTGGAACAACATGAGGGTGAGGAATTGACGACCACCAACACTTGCACTTCATATACTGTGTTAATTATAAAGGCTTGTTATTATAGTCCACCTGCTGCAAATGTCGTCAGCGACATGAGTGTACTTGCATATGTGTGTGTGTTCTTGATACCCTATCTGGCTCTTCATTAACACACTCTAATTAGATTGGAGTGCATGGTAGTGTGTTGTTGTGATGTAATCCTTTTGCTCCCAGCACTTTGGAACCTATTTAAACAGTTCTGTCCTAAGTGTTCTGTTGGTGGAATCTGAAACCGTTTAGATGCCAGCTAACTTGACAAGTGAAATTGAAACATTTTTAGGAACACCTTGTGTGAAGCCTCTCTCTATATAATGCATTATAAAGGTGTTTTGTTGTGTTCTTATGAATAATTTAGCCAAAGTTCTAACACACTACTACATTTTCTGAAGAAAATATGAGTGGTGCTTGCCTTTGCAAAACTAGGGTGTTTTTAGTGGTTGCTAGGGTGTCGCTAGGTTGTTGCTAGACTGTTCTAGATGGTTACTTACTGGCCCAGTTTCGTGTAGTCCACCGTCAATACTATATGACATTTTGGTCCCTAGATATGGCTCGGGTCCCTTCTTCCATGTAATCTATGGATTTTTCTTTTTTGCCCATTTTATCATCCTCTTGGTGAAAAGTAAGTAGGTCTGGTTACTTAGAAAAGTTGTAGATTACTAATTACTTTACTTTGAAGTTACTTTCTAAAACCAATCAAACCTGCGAAAAAAAAGATGTGACACTAATAGCTCTTTTAGTACTTTAATATTGACTGAAAACAAAATTACAGCAATACGACAAAGACAGCAACTTGGCTAAAGAGATCCAATGCATTTCTAAAAATGCAACTTAACTTTCTTGTCTCAAATATGCTGTAGTAGTATCTTTAGCTGTGTGTGTGTGTGTGTGTGTGTGTGTGTGTGTGTGTGTGTGTCCGTGTGTCCGTGTGTCCGCTATCTACAACCTTCTTAGCTGTGTGTGGCATGTATGTGTACAGTAAGCTTGTTTACCTGTGTTTGTGTTGGTGTGAAAGACAGAAAAAGAATACTAATGAACTGAAAACATTTCTGAAAACCCATTTGCAGACAGCTTTGATAGTAAAAACCATTGTGTATTTGAATGCTTGTTTCTTTTCGGTGTGAATATACAGGTTTGCTTGTGTGTTGCTTCGTGCATGTCTGTGTGCATGTAGGCCTACAGTATGTCTGTTTGTGTGTGTACACGTGCAGCATGTGTGTGTTTACACAACTTTACAGCGAGTGGATTATTTCTACCTCCCTGCTTGTGCTTGATGAATTGCATATCCTTTATCACTTGCACATGTGTAATGCTATAGCATTGTGTTTATGTTTTATTGTACACAGTACATAAAGAACATAAAAAGCCATTTGCTTAGTGATGTCTTTTTCAAGACGCCGTTCTGCAAATGTTCCCACCTTGTGAGCAATATATTCCTGTGTCAGACAGGAATGAGCACTTTTTACCATATACACCCGAAACCGATCCCTTCTGCTCCCCCAGTAGCTGCAGAGGGACACCCGAATGAGACGCGCAGAGATTTGTCGGTGGCCCAGCCTTGCGTGCCTTAGCCAGGGCTTGCTGAGATTGTTTGTGAGTGCATGAAAACTTGAAACGCTTCACTTTCGTTTTCAATTTGAATAAACAACTACACTCCACTGCGTCCATAGAAACACTGCTCACTCATCTGCCATCACCTCGATAGTGTCCTCTATGCCATGGTGGTTTGTTAGAGCACATGCTCATTAACTGACACAGCAACACACATAAAAGTACCAACATAGGAATGTAATACATTTTAAAATGCATTCTACTTATATTATTGTCTTAGCAATAAATGTGTAATCCAAGTAATGTAATTTTATTCATGTTTGTAACTATAATTAGATTACTTATTTTTAAAGTAACACATTACATGACTGCGTTACCGCAAAATGTAATCAGATTACAGTAATGTGTTACTTTGTATAGCGTTACACCCAACACTGTTAGTTATATACAAATATATAAGTAGTTTGAATGTGTAGAGAGTCTCGATTGCGTCATTCACAGAGTGTGATGAAAGTGGGTGGAGGTGCAGAGCTCTTTTTCCGCTGTTTGCTGGCCACGATTTTCTGATTGGTGGATTTTCCCTCTCAGCATCATGGAGAGTGTAGTTCTTTACCAGGAATTTCAATATGAAACATGATTAAAAAAAAATTTTTTTTTAAACATTGTGGACTTATGGCTTCATCGGAAGCATTTACCTTTTACCAACTCTTACTCTAATTCTTACCTATTTATGGTTACACATTTATAGAGTATAATTTTTAAACACGTGATCAACGTAAAATTTGAATGCGTTGTAAATGATGCATCATATTCTTTAAAGGTGTAACCATGAAATTACACTTAGTAGAAAGTGTTTTTTTCTTACAAATATGGTGTTGCAGTTTATTAAATTTATATAATAAGGCTTTAACTTTTGTCTCTTTTTATATTACTGCATCTTTCACTCTCTTCCGCACTCTAACTCCTCCATTTTTTATCATACATTCACATACATAAACACTAAGAGGAAACATCTGTGTCAGCCTCAGGTACTAGCTAACTAAGTTAAGAGGATTGGTTTCATTGTGCTGTAATTGTGCTGCATACGCTCTGTCCCTCGGTTTGTCTTTCTTTCTGGCACTATCTCTGTCTGTCTCAGTAGAATTTTTAGAGTTTTAGGTCATGTCTTCAGAGATGTGAAGCAAAGCAATCTAAAAATAATCTATGCATGTCCACCCTCCCAAAGCACAATTACCATCTTTTTGGATTTAATTCTATCATGAGCTGTGAGCAATAAATAAAAAGAAAAGGTATTAATCAAATATGCCTGTTGAGATTACTGTAAAAACACTTCATAGTGTCATACAGTACTTTTGTTCACCCAGTCATGACCAAAGCTCCATTCTGTTTTTACAAAATCTACTTTGGCCTGTATTTGGACACTGAAGCCATATTTTAAAAAATGTGTAATTGCGTTAGATAGCACATCAAACCAAGTCACATTTATTTTAAAGAAACATAACACATGATCTTTTTATGCGTGACATAATTGTCACAACTGTTGTGTAATTTGCTACTGTAGAAAACTGTTTTTACCAGTAAATAAGCATTTAAAAAAAAAAATGTTGTACAGGACGTGACATACACTATATTGCCAAAAGTATTCACTCACCCATCCAAATAATTGAATTCAGGTGTTCCAATCACTTCCATGGCCACAGGTGTATAAAATGAAGCACCTAGGCATGCAGACTGCTTCTACAAACATTTGTGAAAGAATGGGCCACTCTCAGGAGCTCAGTGAATTCCAGCATGGTACTGTGATAGGATGCCACCTGTGCAACAAGTCCAGTCGTGAAATTTCCTCGCTACTAAATATTCCACAGTCAACTGTCAGTGGTATTATAACAAAGTGGAAGCGATTGGGAATGACAGCAACTCAGCCACGAAGTGGTAGGCCACGTAAAATGACAGAGCGGGGTCAGCAGATGCTGAGGCGCATAGTGCGCAGAGGTCGGCAACTTTCTGCAGAGTCAATCGCTACAGACCTCCAAAGTTCATGTGGCCTTCAGATTAGCTCAAGAACAGTGCATAGAGAGCTTCATGGAATGGATTTCCATGGTCGAGCAGCTGCATCCAAGCCATATATTACCAAGTGCAATGCAAAGCGTCGGATGCAGTGGTGTAAAGCACGCCGCCACTGGACTCTAGAGCAGTGGAGACGCGTTCTCTGGAGTGACGAATCACGCTTCTCCATCTGGCAATCTGATGGATGAGTCTGGGTTTGGCGGTTGCCAGGAGAACAGTACTTGTCTGACTGCATTGTGCCAACTGTGAAGTTTGGTGGAGGGGGATTATGGTGTGGGGTTGTTTTTCAGGAGCTGGGCTTGGCCCCTTAGTTCCAGTGAAAGGAACTCTGAATGCTTCAGCATACCAAGAGATTTTGGACAATTCCATGCTCCCAACTTTGTGGGAACAGTTTGGGGATGGCCCCTTCCTGTTCCAACATGACTGCGCACCAGTGCACAAAGCAAGGTCCATAAAGACATGGATGAGCAAGTTTGGTGTGGAAGAACTTGACTGGCCTGCACAGAGTCCTGACCTCAACCCGATAGAGCACCTTTGGGATGAATTAGAGCGAAGACTGCGAGCCAGGCCTTCTCGTCCAATATCAGTGTCTGACCTCACAAATGCGCTTCTGGAAGAATGGTCAAAAATTCCCATAAACACACTCCTAAACCTTGTGGAAAGCCTTCCCAGAAGAGTTGAAGCTGTTATAGCTGCAAAGGGTGGGCCGACGTCATATTAAACCCTATGGATTAAGAATGAGATGTCACTTAAGTTCATATGCGTCTAAAGGCAAATGAGCGAATACTTTTGGCAATATAGTGTATTTTGACATATTTGTACCTATAGAGGGTGACAAAAAGGGCCATTAATTTTATCTTTGGTCTATCAGACTATAAAACTTAATTTAAATACAGACAACAACACAATTCTGGAGAGTAAATAATGTGAGAGCTTTTGTGTCTGAGCATGTGAATTGTTAGTCTAGGTCTGGTGTATGTCTAATGAATGTGATTACTGACTCAGTCGCTGTTCCTAAACGTGACCTTTGTTGTGACTGCATCATACACACACACACACACACACACACACACACACAAAAACACGTATAGACACACACTCACAGGTCCACATCCTTAAGGCTGTTACTCATTCGTCACCATTTCTGTCTAAACAAGCAGAATGTGTCAGAGCAGCTCAGATAAGTTAAGTGCAGGTGTGGTAGGGTGGAGTCACCACGTGATTAAAGCCACATGCTGCAGGCATAGGGTGTGCATCAGTGTCTGCATTTCTTGAAACAATGAATATATATATTTTATTTTTTCCCCTGTAGATTGAAGATCATAAACTTTAATTTAAAAGATTGAGTGAAAAAAAAAAATCCTTACCAAGCTATTCTACAACCTATCAAAATCATGTTGAGTGTAAAAGGTCGACCGATAGTGGATTTTGCCAATACCGATTGTTATTATACCGTTACAATACCGTTATTACAAATGTACATTAAGTGACTAGAACTTGCTAAGAACTGAAATGAGCCAAACCTTTGATCGCTGATATACAAACAATATAAACATTCTTATTTTCCAGATATAATCGACTGGTAAGTCAAGCCAAGATCTATTCCCTTATCTTCATAGTAAACAACTCTCTTTCTTTCTTTCTTTCTCACTAGTTACGGGGACCATGTGCAGCACTTTAAGGTTTTGAAAGACGGGCTAGGACAGTACTTTGTATGGGACGAAGTCTTTAGCTCCCTCAACCAGCTGGTGGATTTCTACAGAATCAACAGCATTGCCAAAGAAAGGACTGTCTTCCTACAAGAGCCTGAGGTTTCACTAGCTGTAAGAACAATTGCACATATGTAACCACCTTGATTACACCAAGTAGAACATGTTTCAGGATCAACGTCCCTGCAGGTTCTGGAGCAACATTCCTATGAACCAATCAGATTTTACGGTTAGGTTTAGGGTCAGGGTTAGTATTAGGCCAAAAAAAGATCACCCTGGTTTGACAGGACTGTTGCTCCACGACCAACAAAAGATGTTGATATGTAATGTTTTGGCACATTCAGGAAATAGCAACGTGTAGATGCACAAAATGAGAATTTAAGTTCTTGTCTCTAACCCGTATGTGTATTTCTGTTCCAGAGGCCACGTCATGCTCATGCCCTCTTTGACTTTACACCTCACCATGTGACCCATCTGCGTTTCCTGCACGGTGATGTCATCGACTTGCTCGATTGTTCAGATGCTCAGTGCTGGAGGGGGCGGTGCCGTGGCAGAGTGGGCGTGTTCCCACCAGAGTATGTGCAGCCCATTTACCACTGAAGTCCAGTCAGTCGCCATCTGTTTTGTCATCTGTAAATGACTACTTTCAAACTCACTTATGTTCATTCCTTCCTGTATTATGTGTTCACTTCATAAATCAAACTAAGCCTTATATATGTCAAGCCTTGACTAAGGTTTGGAGTAACAGGCTTGATACAGGTGATGATCAATATTAGAATTTAGCTGATGTGCTAAGGTCAGCATTTGTCTATTAACCTATTTGTTACTAATATTCAGCAGTGTGGGTGAAGGTATTCATGAAACTGCATGAGAAAATGTAATGAAGTAATTAAAGAAACGTTGCTGACCGTAGAAGCTATTTTAGGGTGATGCAATATGTCTTTTTTTTTTTATGTGATTTGATGTTTGATTGATTTAACAGGTCAATGTATACTGAAGACCACCAATAAAACTATAAATCACTGTCATTTATTAAAACAAGCTAAAAACATAGTGATGAACTGCAACATTTAACAAAACATTATTTTATTTTTTAAAATTACTTTAAGAAATGTTATAACATTTTTGTAATGTCACACAGATGTCTACGCAGGAGAACTGGTGAATCATTTTTTGAACCAGTTCATTTAATGAACAAACTGATTCACAAACAGTCTGAATAAACTGATTCACAAAAATGTATTAAACTTCCCAGTTCTTCATTTGGGAGAGAAAGTGGCCATGTCTGAAGAACGCCTTTGATTACTGCCCTTAGTTCGCTTGGCTGTAAAGTTGCATGCGCAACAGCAAAAATAGCGATTTCGACTTTTGTGAGGCTACACCGCTACTGACTGGAAACATTGGCTTGTTACTGGATGAACTACACTATTTTAAAAAGAGCTAAGCTTCTGAAGTTAATGTGTTTCTACTTTTAGTTAGTGACTCCCCAACACTGATTTTCAGCCAATGAGAAAGCAATTTTGACTTGTCAACAAGCTTGTTTGAAGCACTCATATGGAACAGAACAATTGCCCTTTCAGTAACTTAACATTTAATCATTATTCAACCATCATCTGTGTTTTCTGTCCATGACCAAGTCCTTTTGAATAAAGGGGATATGGAACCACCTCCCTTCTTATCACTGACTAATCACACTGTGAACTCATTCAGCAACAGTAGGTCAAAAGTTTTGCTGCTGAAATTGATCTGTGCTTACCAAAATGTGAATTATGTATGGGCATGTGTGAGCTTCAGTTTCCAGGTGTGATCGTGATTACTTTCTGGGTGTGAATGTGATTACTTTCTGGGTGTGAATGTGATTACTTTCTGGGTACCTTGGGACCAGAACCAGAACTCAGAGGGTGTTCATGCAATGCGCCAACAGTAGCACTAGAGGGAAATGTTTCACATTTGAATTGATGCAAAAATGTATGATGGGGACGGCACTTGTCTGTAATTCAGCTGAATGGGGTTGATTTTAAGATACATGGACATTCAGAAGCAACATGTCAATTTCACATGTGATCATGTTTATTGTCCTGGCCCTCCTATAATGGACCCAGCCAGACTTACAAAGAAAAGACAATAAACAACTGACTTTGGGGCTTTGGAGCTGCTCTTGATTAGGGCCCTGCATACTTTTTTGTTTTGATTTGTTTTTATTTAAAAACCACCATCTCATTTTGCTTTGCTCCTTGCTGCAATTTGTAACAAAAACATACATTATCATGTCATTATTTCACCTCTCAGATGATACCAGGTCTACTATATTGACCCCTTTTAAGTAAAAATTGAAATTACAGTTATATGGCAAATGTTTTATCAGATATTTATTTATGAACAGTATTTTTTGTGTTTCATTCTTCTTTAATATCTTTCATAAACACTATTGAAGACTATTGAGGTGATAAATAATGAGTATTTTTTTAGTAGTTTAAATAATTTATTTTACTATACCAATTTAAAGTAGCAGACCTGAGACATGGGGGAGTGTTCGGAACATGTTTGAACATGTTTATTTTTGCAATTAAATTTGATGCCATGCACTAGTCTCCTTTAAAAAACAGATTTAATTATTATATTTTCAGTTTTTATTGTTGTTTCAGAAAAATTACCATAAATATTTCAGTACACCTCAAGTAATTATAAAAATAATTTATAAGCTATAATTTGATGAACCATTGATAAACCATTTATAAATAATTTAAAATATATTTTAAATAATACAGCCAATGATTAAACTTTTTAGGATACTTGTAAAGTGTATGTATATACATATTTATCTTGCATTTATCTTGCTTTAGAAACAACACTGCATAAGATATTTAGGTTTTTCAGAGAATGCGTATTTTGTAACGTGGATTTTGTCTTACTGTACTGGCAGAGTTTTTATAGTCAAAACAAGTGAAAAAATCTACCAGTGCTGAAGAAGTAATCCAAAGTATTTAGAATATGTTACTGACCTTGAGTAATCTAATGGAATACGTTACAAATGACATTTTACAGCATGTATTCTGTAATCTGTAGTGGAATACATTTCAAAAGTAACCCTCTCAACCCTGTGTGTATCTATCTATCTATCTATCTATCTATCTATCTATATATATATATATATATATATATATATATATATATATATATATATATAGTTTTGGCAAGTCGTTTAGGACATCTCATCAGACCTAGACACAAGTAATGTTTCCAAAAATAGTTTACAGACAGATTGTTTAACATTTAATTGACAATATCACAATTCCAGTGGGTCAGAAGTTTACATACACTAAGTTAACTGTGCCTTTAAGCAGCTTGGAAAATTCCAGAAAATGATGTCAAGCCTTTAGACAGTTAGCTTCTGATAGGAGGTGTACTGTATTGGAGGTGTACCTGTGGATGTATTTTAAGGCCTACCTTCAAACTCAGTGCCTCTTTGCTTTACATTATGGGAAAATCAAAAGAAATCAGCCAAGAACTCAGAACAAAAAAATTGTGGACCTCCACAAGTCTGGTTCATCCTTGGGAGCAATTTCCAAATGCATGAAGGTACCACGTTCATCTGTACAAACAATAGTATGCAAATATAAACCAAATGGGACCACGCAGCCATCATACCGCTCAGGAAGGAGACGTATTCTGTCTCCTAGGGATGAACGTAGTTTGGTGCAAAAAGTGCAAATCAATCCCAGAACAACAGCAAAGGACCTTGTGAAGATGCTGGAGGAAACAGGTAGACAAGTATCTATATCCACAGTAAAACGGGTCCTATATTGACATAATCTGAAAGGCTGCACAGCAAGGATGAAGCCACTGCTCCAAAATTGCCATAAAAAAGTCAAACTAGAGTTTGCAAGTGCACATAGGGACAAAGATCTTACTTTTTGGATAAATGTCCTCTGGTCTGATGAAAAAAAAATGGAACTGTTTGGCCATAATGACCATAGTTATATTTGGAGGAAAAAAGGTGAGGCTTGCAAGCCAAAGAACATATCCCAGCTGTGAAGCATGGGGGTGGCAGCATCATGTTGTGGGGGTGCTTTGCTGCAGGAGGGACTGGTGCACTTCACAAAATAGATGGCATCATGAGGAAAGAAAATTATGTGGATATATTGAAGCAACATCTTAAGACATCAGCCAGGAAGTTAAAGCTCGGTCACAAATGGGTCTTCCAAATGGACAATGACCCTAAGCATACCTCCAAATTTTTGGCAAAATGGCTTAAGGACAACAAAGTCAAGGTACTTGAGTGGCCATCTCAAAGCCCTGACCTCAATCCGATAGCAAATTTGTGGGCAGAACTGAAAAACATGTGAGCAAGGAGGCCTACAAACCTGACTCAGTTACACCAGTTCTGTCTGGAGGAATGGGCCAAAATTCCAGCAACTTATTGTGAAAAGCTTGTAGAAGGCTACCCAAAACGTTTGAGCCAAGTTAAACAATTTAAAGGCAATGCTACCAAATGCTAACAAACTGTATGTAAACTTCAGACCCACTGGGAATGTGATGAAAGAAATGAAAGATGAAATATATAATTCTCTCTACCATTATTCTGACATTTCACATTCTTAAAATAAAGTAGTGATCCTAACTGACCTAAGACAGGGAATGTTTTCTATGATTAAAAGTCAGGAATTGTGAAAAACTGAGTTTAAATGTATTTGGCTAAGGTGTATGTAAACTTCTGACTTCAACTATATACTTTGTGATCACAAAGTATAGTCAGGACATTACTGATGTAAAAAAACAGCACCATCACTATCTGAAAAAAGTCATTTTTGTTCAAATCTAGACAGGCCCCATTTCCAGCAGCCATCTCTCCAACGCCTTATCCTTGAGTAATCATGCTAAATTGCTAATTTGGTACTAGAAAATCACTTGCCATTATATCAAACACAATTGAAAGCTATTTGGTTCGTTAAATGAAATTTAACATTGTCTTTGTGTTTGTTTTTGAGTTGCCACAGTATGCAATAGACTGGCATGTCTTAAGATCAATATTACATAGGTCAAAAATGGCAAAAAAGAAACAGCTTTCTCTTGAAACTCGTCAGTCAATCATTGTTTTGAGGAATGAAGGCTATACAATGCTTAAAATTGCCAAAAAACTGAAGATTTCATACAAAGGTGTACACTAGAGTCTTCAAAGACAAAGGACAACTGGCTCTAACAAGGACAGAAAGAGATGTGGAATGCCTAAAACTAAACAAGAGGATAAGTACATCAGAGTCTCTAGTTTGAAAACATGTCCTCAGCTGACAGCTTTATTGAATTCTACCCACTCAACACAAGTTTCATGTACAACAGTAAAGAGAAGACTCAGGGGTGCAGGCCTTATGGGAAGAATTGCAAAGAAAAAGCCACTTTTGAAATAGAAAAACAAAAAGAAAAGGTTAAAGTGGGCAAAGAAACACAGACATTAGACAACAGATAATTGGAAAAGAGTGTTATGGATCTTAACCCCGTTGAGCTTTTGTGGGATCAGCTAGACTGTAAGGTGCGTGAGAAGTGCCCGACAAGACAGCCACATCTATGGCAAGTGCTACAGGAAGGGTGGGGTAAAATGTCACTTGAGTATCTAGACAAACTGACAGCAAGAATGCCAAGGATCTGCAAAGCTGTCATTGCTGCATGTGGAGGATTTTTTTGATGAGAACTCTGAAGTAGTTTAATAAGTTCTTAACATTTATTTCAAACTGTAATAGTAATTTTTCACATTATTAATGTCCTGAATATACGTTGTGATCAGTTAAATGCCACTTTGGTGAATAAAAGTACCAATTTCTTTCCATAAGAGCAAAATCTATACATTATTCCAAACTTTTGGCCGCCATTGTGTATATATATATATATACACACACACACACTTTTTTATCCACTAATATAGGAAAACTTGATATAGGAGTGGGATTTCATTGTGATTAATATTGATATGTTTGCATTCAGGAAGGCCACTGACTGATAATTATGGAACACTCAAACTAATGTCAGATCCACCCATATCTTAAAAGCATTTATTCTATAAAGCTGACCATAAAAGTAAGCAATAATAACCTATTAAACATATTTGAATTGTATTCAAGTAATTATTTATAAACATTCTCACTAATCAAATGATTTGTATCAAGCTTTTACGTTTATGTATGATGCACAGTGATAGGCTAATTTGTAATAAGTTATTTTTCCCTTTTATTTAGCACCTGCTGGTTAATGATATCATATGCTAAATGTACATTAGGAAGCTATATGCACTGCTGCAAACATTCTGACATACAGTATAATGCAATAAATTATGAGTGAGTCAAACTAAATTTTACTGACTCACATTAACATACCTATAATCATAATTTGCCTGTACAAACAGCATTTGGATAGCAAGCAATGCTAATTATTTTATGTTTAATGATTAAGAGAAATTTTACATGTGCGACTTCTGTAAAAATATAGCAATGCCAGTAGTATTGTGATCACAAGTGTGTGATATCAGTGTATTTTTTTACATTAAAGAAGAGTATATTCTCAACTTTCAACTAAAAAATAAACCTTTATTTATTGAATGAGATTTAATGGCATTTCTAATGGAATGGTCCAACCCGACCTGTAAGTCTTGTGCTTACAGAAAGTGTTATTAAACTGATCAGTCCAATTGTTCTGATATGCAGATGATATGTGTTTCTTACAGTGTTGGGTAAGTCACTCAAAACAGTAATCCACTACAAATTACAAATTATTACTCTAAAATTGTGATCAGATTACTTATTACACCATTCAAAAAGTAATCACATTACTAATTACTTTACTTTTAAGTTACTTTCTAAAACAATTCTCACAGAAACATTTTTGTTTTCTCGCTCAACAAATTAAAAATAATGTCTAAAAAGGTGTCGCACACCTTCCAGCTGTCACAGAAAATCAAACAGATGTACATATAAACATTTTAATTCATATTATATTCATAAATATACAAAAAGTAATTACCTTAACTGCAAGCTAGTAACTATAATCTGCAATAATTTAAAATGTAATATATTACACTATATACTTAAAAAGTAATTATATTAGATTACAGAAACGAATTACTTTGTAAGAAGCGAGTGTCGGGTTTAATCTGATTACAAAGAGAATATTGTATTTGCTATTCATATTTAAAGGTAAAAACACTGTTTGCTTCATTGTTTTTAATATAATCTTTATTTTATTTGCATTGTCACTACAAAACAAATCAATTAAGAGAAAACAAAATGATAAATATGGAAAAGACAGAAATATTAAACATTTAATGTTTCATGTAACCTCTGTAACATTCTGTTTTTCTGTACTTCAAATCATTTACAAGCTTACAATTATATAATCTATAGATATTCTCATGCTATTATTGAAATAATTACAAAGGCACGGATTACTTAGTAATTTACAGTACATTAAATTACTGTTTAATCACTGTTCATATATTTCTAAGAAGCAAAACGGCACTTAAATTTACACCCACCCCTTTTGGGAGTATCTGGTAATGAGCATACATATGATATATTACTATATGCATACCATTTTGGCTTTTAAACAAACCTGAAAATTATACATTTTCAAGTCATGTGAATTTATCTGTTGCCCCATGCTCAAAGGCAAATGTGCACTTGTTAAACGTACAGCATATGCTTTATATGAAAAGCTAACTGAGCTTCTTTTTTTTAAAACATTACCTATCAGTCAAAAGTTGGGACACACTTTACTGAATTTATGTTTCTGATTATCTTAAAACCTAAGATAATGACCTAAATTTGATCTAAATGCTTACAGTATGCTTATATGCAAAAATTTGTTTTGCAGATAAATACAAGTAAATATGTATGAATTTCTTTGCAAACCTAAAATATGTATGTATTATTTAATGATTTATTTATTTATTTTAAAGATTAAAATAAGATTTGATTTGTTTAATATTTTTGGTCAAGTTTTGGTAAATGTATATACTTGGTATAATGTTATTTTATAGTTTTAATGATTTTACTATTATTACAAAATGTGGAAAATGGTAGTAATAATAATAAAGAATAGGTAGATGTGTCCAAACGTTTGACTGGTAGTGTTCCTCCAGTATGTACCCTACATAACTACTGTATCTGTATAATTTTTTCACAAAACTATTTTTGGATATTGCTCTATGTGATGCTGATACTGATACAAACAAAATATTAACCAATCATGCAGGCATAATTTTTTTATATGTAATTTTGTAAATAAGTAAATAGGTAAATAGTAAGTAAAATCACAAAGGTTTGTCTAAGACTTCTGGAAGAGCATGGTGATAAATGTGTAAGGAAAAGACAAAACCCCAATATGTGTGACAGTGTTTTTGTGGGTATGTATGTTATGCATAGTAAGCATAAAGAAAGATGTTAACACACATGAGAATGATAGCATTGACACAGCATAAGCGAGACCAGAAGGGATCCTCTCTGGCGCCTTGAATCATGGGTGGTGGTGTCGCAGGTGCGGATTGGCCCGGCCGTGGACTACAAAACCCAACGGTGCGGACACACCTACCTCTACGCACTGACTCACAGCCTTTATAGACAAAAAAAAAATAAAAAATGAGATGGAAAAACAGAAATGTGAGATGGGAAGAAAATAGACTGAAAATCGAATGGCTTTGATGGCATCCCTTCCAAAAAGTACTGTGGCAATACCATGGTACAGGTATGGTAATAGCAAGGGCTTTGATATATACTGTACTCTGGTACTGAATGATTATCATTTACAGTACATACTGTATATCAAGGTATTTATATGCAGGGTTGGGGAGAAACGGAATACATGTAACGGGATTACGTATTTAAAATACAAAATATAAGTAACTGTATTCCACTACAGTTACAATTTAAATCATTGGTATTTAGAATAAAGTTACATTCAAAAAGTATTTTGATTACTGAAGAGATTACTTTGCATTTTATTGTCATTTGTTTCATTTAATATTTAGTCCTTTCAGATGGAAAACATTTATACGTATAAATGATGCGATACAAAGTGCATTTGAACAGCGGTGAGACACTTTCTTATGATGTTACATTCATACGAGCAGACAGAGAAGTAAGTTTGAAGTAAGTTTGGAGCAGAAGAAATAGAAATAAAGCTTGTGTAAATTGTCAGCTTTACGCTAAGCCAAAAAAAAAAATTAAATGTCTAGCCATTTTACAAATTGGATCATAATTTCTTTTTTCTAGTAAGACCCCCCCCCCACCCCACCCCTTGATGTACATGGTACTTCAAGATACTTCAAAGAGATATACAATAGTAATATTTATTTCAAAGAAAGATTGCACAAACACTTTTCACACTGACATGCATATAAGCACACTGTAGTATTTAGTCATTTAATATGCTTAATACAGCAAGCGTTCAAGCTTTCAAAATACAAAAAAAAAAAATCTCAACTGGTATTTGTTTTTAGCTCCTTGTGTGTGTTCACACGCATATAATACTCGCTTTTGTTTTGTCAACTGATACACAGATGTATAACACCACCACACCCCAATGAATAGACCGCAAAACATTTTCAGAGATCTATCATCAGGCCCTCTGCAGTAAACTCCGATCACACCTCCACTCTGCGGCAGGAAACAGGATTAGTGCCTGTGTGTGTGTGTGTGTGTGTGTGTGTGTGCTCCATACCTTCTGTCCTGCGGCTGAGTGTAGTAACTTTCTGTAAAGGTATTTCTCTCTCAGTGCTGCTGTTGAGTGTCCACCAGGTAAGATTATGAGTCTAAAACAAAATAAAACAAAGTCTTGCAACCGGACAGTAATCATAATAGTCCTATTGGTAACTATAATGTGTGTTTTAAAAGATCTATATGGGGGAATTAAGTTGTGTTGTTTATTTGCATGCATGTTTGCATTTTTTGTTTCACTTAAGGAATTATGCAGATCAGTTAACAGTGCAAACATGCCCAAAAATAGTGTTTGCGAACAGTGCAAACATGCCCAAACATCTGTGGTAACACTTTACAATCAGGTTTAATTAATCTTGGTTAATGTTAATTTATACAGACTGTTTAGTGAATTTGGCCTCCAGTTTTGTGTATTGGAATCCTAAGAATTTTTTTTTATAGGATCCTTTGGGATTGGTTCCAAAATAAGAAGGGAATTCCAATAGGAATTCTGTATTTCTAGGATTAGAAAAAAACTAGTGTATTAATAATGTAAAATTATTAGAATATTACCTGTTCTTCAGTGGGTGGTGGAGTTAGTAGGCTGATCACCACAACAACAATAGCAGTGAGGGTGCAGAGGATGATGGCAAAGTGCAGGTAGTGTATGCTCCGTAGGACAGAGGGTGCAGGGTCAAACACACTGCAGCGTGGAGGAGGGTATACAAACTCTAGGACCATCCGACTCAACCCCACTGCTAGTCCCACCATCAGACCCCAGAATGCTCCCTATGTATACAATATACAACAAACACACATTGGAAAACATTTTTTTTTTAAATCTCCCTTAAAGGAATAGCTCACCCAAAAATGAATATTGTGACATTGTTCACTCATACATGTCATTCCAAACCTGTATGATTTTATTTCTTCAGTAGAAAACAAAAACAGATGTTTGGCAGAATGTCCAAACTGGTCTTTTCTGGGCCTGATCTCTTGAAAATTGCAAAATAATATTACATGGCTACTTAAAAGTATCACGGCATTTCTGATGTGAAATGTCCACTGAGTGGCGCTAAAAGCGAGTTAAATTTTTTCCCATACAATTGAGGTTTTGAAGGTTAATGCTCTGCCATGCTTTAAATCAACAAAACCTACCTCCCTACCCTAAACCTTTAACCTAAACCTGACCAATAGTTTCATAAAAAGCAAATGTGACACGAAAAGGCCATTTTTTGGTGCTTCTACAACATTTTTGATCCACGTGTCGACTCGCATTCTGTCAGGTCCTTTGCGTCGCAAGTGCAACACTCTGTTAGTTGAGCTACTGCACAATTTGATTACACTCGAAAAAGTTTACAAATGTAGTTGGTTATGTACAGTAATGGCAACGTTAAAATGTATCAGCTTACAAGTCATGCACTATAGTTTAAAAGCGTTTTGATGTCATAGCATATGTGATAGCATTGTGTAAGAAACAGGGCAAAAAGTAAATGTTTATGCACTGATAATCTGCCATTTTACTTGTTAATTGTTGTTTTAGCAACTGAATTTAATTTAATTTCAAATTAATTTCATCTGGAATGTACAGCAAGTCATACAACAAGCCACATAAAAATTGTTTTGCAAAAATGCTTTAATAAGACCAGGCTTTAATTTCCTATTTAAACTTACAGCGAACACAAATTTAAAAGTTACTTTAAAGTAGTCCATGACTTTTGCTATATTTGTAGTCTTTTTAAACCATACGAGAGCTTTAAGACTGAAATTCAAGGGTAGCTTTCGAATCCCATTCACACTTGTACATATTCAAATGGTGAATTTTTGGAGTTTGACAGTCCTAGTCCCTTTCACTTTCATTACATGGAAAATAGCAGTTAAGACATTCTATAGAACATCTCCTTTTGGATTCCACAGAAGAAAGAAAATCATATGGGTTTGGATATGATGACAGAATATTCATTTATGGGTGACATTTTTTTTTTACAGTATATAGCATGCTCTGCACCTGCTGTCATAAGATGGCACTTACAACTACATACCAATACCAGTGTTCTTTTTTGCACGTGTGTTGAGTGTTCGTTTGAGCATGGGTGATGGTTAAGTGAAATGTCTTAGTTTACCCAAAAATAAAAATTCTCTCATTTATTCACCCTCATACCATCCCAGATGTGTATGACTTTCTTGTATCTGCAGAACACAAACACAGATTTTTATAAAAAATATCTCAGCTCTGTAGGTCCAATCAATGCAAGTGAATGGTGACTGGAACTTTGAAGCTCCAAAAAGCATATAAAGGCAGCATAAAAGTAATTCATACGACTCCATTGGTTAAATCCATGTCTTCCCAAGCGATACAATAGATTTTGGGTTAGAACAGACCAAAATATGACTCCTTTTTCTATAAATCTTGACATCAGTAGTCTCCTTGGCAATCATAATTTCAAGCTTGATTACACTACTTAGTGCCATCTAGCGCTCTGCACATGCGGCAAGTGCTAGTAAATTTAATTGAGCTTAAAATCATGATGGTGCCTAGAGACTGCAATGGCAAGATGTACAGTGAAAGAAAAGAGTTATATTTTGATCTGTTCTCACCCAAAGCCGACTGAATCGCCTCAGAAATCATGGATTAAACCACTGGATTCGTATGGATTACTTTTATGCTGCCTTTATGTGCTTTTTAGCTTCAAAGTTTTGTTCACCATACACTTGCACTGAATGGACCTAGCTGAGATATTCTTCTAAAAATCTTTGTTTGTGTTTAGCAGAAAAAAAAAGTTATTTTTGGGTGAACTATTCCTTTTACTCTTACTTTTTACATGCTTCAGATATTTGAAGGAAACTCTGAATGAACTCTGAGTTGAGATCCACCACAAACATTCTGGCATGACAAGCACATATTTGCTTATTCAAGGTACTTAAGGGTGGAGCATGTGGTGAAAGTCCCCTGAATAGCCAAGAATTCCTGTAAAATAATGTTATACAGTATATCATTGTGGGGTGCCTGATATTTATTTACAGTAGGTATTTTGCCAAAAAAACACATTTTGCATAGGGAAAGTAAAAAGTATAATTACATAAGTTAAAAAGTTAGATAACTTCTCAACTTGCATGCTTATTCTTGTACTATATTTGGCATAAACATAGTCATTCACATGCACACACTCATACAAATACAGTGCATCCGAAAAGTATTCCAAAATTGGTTAAATTCATTATTTTCCTCAAAATTCTACAAACAATACCCCATAATGACAACGTGAAAGAAGTTTGTTTGAAATCTTTGCAAAATTATTAAAAATAAAAAACAGGAAAAAAAAATCACATGTACACAAGTATACACAGCCTTTGCCATGACACTCATAATTGAGCTCAGGTGCATCCTGTTTCCACTGATCATCCTTGAGATGTTTCTACAACTTGATTGGAGTCCACCTGTGGTAAATTCAGTTGATTGGACATGATTTGGAAAGGCACACACCTGTCTATATAAGGTCCCACAGTTAACAGTGCATGTCAGAGCACAAACCAAGCCATGAAGTCCAAGGAATTGTCTGTAGACCTCCGAGACAGGATTGTATCGAGGCACAGATCTGGGGAAGGGTACAGAAAAATTTCTGCAGCATTGAAGGTCCCAATGAGCACAGTGGCCTCCATCATCCGTAAATGGAAGAAGTTTGGAACCACCAGGACTCTTCCTAGAGCTGGCCACCCGGCCAAACTGAGCGATCGAGGGAGAAGGGCCTTAGTCAGGGAGGTGACCAAGTGGAGAGAGGAGAACCTTCCAGAAGAACAACCATCTCTGCAGCACTCCACCAATCAGGCCTGTGGCCAGACGGAAGCCACTCCTCAGTATAAGGCACATGACAGCCCACCTGGAGTTTGCCAAAAGGTACCTGAAGGACTCCCAGACCATGAGAAACAAAATTCTCTGGTCTGATGAAACAAAGATTTTACTCTTTGGCCTGAATGGCAAGCGTCATGTATGGAGGAAACCAGGCACTGCTCATCACCTGGCCAATACCATCCCTACAGTGAAGCATGGTGGTGGCAGCATCATGCTGTAGGGATGTTTTTCAGCGGCAGGAACTGGGAGACTAGTCAGGATCGAGGGAAAGATGAATGCAGAAATGTACAGAGACATCCTTGATGAAAACCTGCTCCAGAGCGCTCTGGACCTCAGACTGGGGCAAAGGTTCATCTTCCAACAGGACAACGACCCTAAGCACACAGCCAAGATAACAAAGGAGTGGCTCCAGGACAGCTCTGTGAATGTCCTTGAGTGGCCCAGCCAGATCCCAGACTTTAACTCGATTGAACATCTCTGGAGAGATCTGAAAATGGCTGTGCACTGACGCTCCCCATCCAACCTGATGGAGCTTGAGAGGTCCTGCAAAGAAGAATTGGAGAAACTGCCCAAAAATAGGTGTGCCAAGCTTGCAGCATCATACTCAAATAGACTTAAGGCTGTAATTGGTGCCAAAGGTGCTTCAACAAAGTATTGAGCAAAGGCTGTGAATACTTATGTACATGTGTGTTTTTTTTTTTTTTTTTTTATAAATTTGCAAAGATTTCAAACAAACTTCTTTCACATTGTCATTATGGCGTATTGTTTGTAGAATTGAGGAAAATAATGAATTTAATCCATTTTGGAATAAGGCTGTAACATAACAAAATGTGGAAAAAGTGAAGCGCTGTGAATATTTTCCGGATGCACTGTATGTTTATGGTAACAATTTATTACCACAAGAATGCCAGCAGGGTAGTTAAAGTGTCTTCAGTAGGCAAGCTTCCTTTTTCTCATGGCATGATTAGCTTTCACAACAACAACAAGCCCTCAAACAGTTAGTTTGCGCAGTTCTGTAGATTACTGAAAATATTTAGAAAGCAATTATGCTTATCTGAGTTCTGACTACCTCAACAAAGTATTTCCTTAATGCCAAGGGGTATGAGGGCTAACATTCAAGTTTAAGACCCCTCAGGCTCAAAATGGCAAATTAGCACAAGAATTCAGAGATCCCACCCTCCCAGTTTTAAAGTTGGGAAATGTTTTGTTCAACAGGTTTATATTCTTTTGTAAAGCTACCAGTTTAACAGCTAATCCCATGCGGACTGTGCTACAGTCAACGGGAGCAATGAATGTTAGATTCGGTAACTCTAGGGCTCGACTGTCCATCTGATACAGCCATTTATGCCATTTTTTTTTCAAAACACGGTTACAAACGAAACTACATTTTCAATAGATTTTTAGATTTAAAGTGTGAGTGGTGCTTGCCCATAAAAAACTCGCTACCATGATGCTAGGGTGTTCAATTGCTAATATGTTCTAAATAGTTATAAGCGCATTGCTGTGCAGTTGCTAGGTGGTTGCTAGGGTGTTCTGGGTCATTGCTAGGTGAATGCTCACAAGACTGCTCAAAAGAGTCCACACCCAAATCTCCTAAGTAGTTCCTCTTTAGGTCAGAGATTTTGAAAAACCCCTACCATATGTGCAATAGTAATATAGCACAACACTCTGGTTCCGGAAGTAAAAATTCCATTCATTTTTTCAATAAGGTAATTGATTCAGTGGAGAGAGAGATGTAGTTAATAATGTGTGTGATTTTATATATATATATATATATATATATATATATATATATATATATATATGTGTGTGTGTGTGTGTGTGTGTGCATGCTAATGTGTGACCACAGGGGTGTTTGTTGAGGGTCGGGGTGGGGTTGGGGGTTGGGGATTGGGAGGGGTGGTAGTGGGGGTTAAATGTTGATTCTGTGTATATATGTTTTGCTTTTCTTTGTTTGATGTGTGAATCAATAAAAAAATGTTAATCACAAAAAATAAGGGAACTGATTATTAAAGCTGTACTATAGTACTTTGGGCTCTCTAGCTAAATCTATGGTAGAAAACCTAAAATTGCAAGCAACTTGCAGAGGAGTTGTTTCAGGCTCTCATGGTTTGATTCAAACTGATGTCCTGCCGCTTGTTGTTCTGCTCTGTGTCTGACCTTAACCACCATAGCTTCTCCAGCCGACACACAGCCAGTCCTTCTTTTTGAGCTTACGGACATGACATAAACATGCAAGGACGAATGACGTAAGCCTGCAATTTCGTGCCAAATCCGACCCGATAGCTCTAAATAAAAATCATTATTGAAGGCTTACCGTAAGACAAGTATCAAAAAACATAAAAAGCATGCACCTCCAAAAATTGTTTGAATCAATATGTATCAATAAAAACACACATAAAAACAAGTTGGCACACTGTTGCTCCTAAATTAATTTAATGAGATAAACAAACGTGATGTTTCGAGATACATGCACTTCGTCAGATTTACCGTGAGACAATTATGGGCTTTTGAACACAGATTTTTCATGTACTCACTCAATAATGAACATTTGTTAATTGTAACCAAAAAATGTTTTACGTAGTTTTAACAATAACTTTAAGCCTTTAAAGATATGAGCTCAGAAGTTGTTAATCCATGATATACTATGCTTCTGTTGAAATCATCAGTCTGAGTTATTTCAACCTCATTTCTTGAAATCCAAGTTTTATAGCAGAATTTCTGGTGAAGAACTACACAAACCATGATCCTCAGGGGGGAAATTCACCAATCAGAGAATCATGGCAAATAAACTACGGCAAAAGAGCCCAGCAATGACTGCCCACTCCCATAATGCACTGCGAATACCATGACCGAGTCAGTCTCTCTACACTCTCTAAATACAGATATCTTTGTATACATCTAAACATTTTCAAAATTATGAATCACTAGACTTTTCCGCTCTTTCTGTGTCTTGTGCACACTGCTCACACACATACATGCACACACGCACGCTGTTTCTCTTTTTCAATAAATCTGCATCCCTGTTGATTCCTGGAAAAGATCTGACAGACACAATGCACACTGGTTTGTCAGAAACATCAATACAGTAACAGTTAACAAAAGATAATATGATGCAATAATAATGATTAAAGAACATTCAGACACTACTGAAGAGCCTAGGTGGAGCAACTTGTTTTTCTGGTTAATTAATCTACTTCAACAGAAGAATACCCTTTGCCGAACAATATAAATCACTTAGGCCTAGATCAGAGTTTCCACTAAGAAATGTTGTGCCAGCCAATGTGTCCAGGAATTATAAAGTTTACTGGAAAAATTGGAAAAAAATCATATAATTTAGGTGTTTATGTTGCTCTGTAAAGCGATGGACTATGCATAATAACGTGATATAATAATGACACAACATGAACGAAAAACATCTGTTCTGTTTAGCTGCTATTCTATATATAAAAAAATAATAATAATGGCCATCATGGAATTAGTGTCTAATAAATAAATAATAATAATAAACATTCAAAAGGGGGCAAAGCAAAAAAACAATCTGCAATTTGCCTCATATATTTATGTTTACAAAGAAATATTAAAATAACAAAAATCATTAGGTTATATGTGTCTATTGGTTAGGCGATATGAATAATATGCTTCTCATCCGACACACGCATCTCTGTTTCATGTGAGTGTTATGCACGTGAAGTCCAACAGGCCTCCCGTTATTTACAGGAAAGCGCAGAGTGAGATAACTCACTCTACTTAACCCTATAATGCTGTGTGTATCAAATATGATACACAACGTTTGATGGCTCCTGTTTCACCCTCTGTTCAAACTGAAAAGCCAAAAAAAATTATGGTATGTAAGTTTCACATGTTTATGGCACCATCTAGTGGTTAATTGTGAAAAACGTGGTTTCAATGTTTATATCGATCTATTTAAAATGGCGTTGGACTTGCGCGAAAAGTGACTCTTATGTTAGGATAAATGACAGCTTATTTTAATAAAGTAAAAGTAACAGTAATGATTATATTGTTACTTATATGAGTGGTGGTGGCGTAGTGGGCTAAAGCACATAATTGATAATCAGAACGTTGCTGGTTCAATCCCCACAGCCACCACCATTGTGTCCTTGAGCAAGGCACTTAACTCCAGGTTGCTCCAGGGGGATTGTCCCTATAATAAGTGCACTGTAAGTCACTTTGGATAAAAGCGTCTGCCAAATGTAAATGTACTTATATTTTAAAATGAGTATTTGCTGAATATAAGCAACTTGTGCTTGGTTAAAATTTTGTATATTATTTTATTGAAAAAGCCAGTTGAATTTACATGTATCAGATATGATATAACAGGCTTTTGAGTTATATCTCTCAATCACCATTCCATTCCATTCATGCCTACCACAAAAAAAAAGAAGAAAAAAAAAAGAAAAATAATTTATAAGTGTGAACTAACATTTCTGTGTATTTTCATATATGCAGCCTGCTCTGTCATTATAAAGATCTCATTATTTTACATTACAAGCTATTATGAAGTCATCTTACCATAAGTTCCTGAGACTCAGCAAAAAAAGTTTTACAATTTCTCTTTTTTTAAATGTCAATATAGTGTTTGGTGCATAAAATACATATGATAATTGAAAAAAAATATATATTTTATTCATATAGTATTTGATGTGCTGAACTGAACTGTGATAAATTTCAATCCATATTTAGAGACCAAGTAGAGGAAGTTGTCATGGCCAAACTCTCAAACATTTTGTATCTCTGAAAAGCCCAGGGAGTCCTCTGATAATAGCCCAAAATTTACCACTGTAGCATGTATGAGCTAAGAGAAAGTTAAATAACAAATGTCCAACACAAAAATGAATTGCAGGCCTCAGGAGGATAATGACCTTTAAAGCCTTATGTATCAAATATGATACATAATAAATAAAATAAAAAACACATGCACATTATTATTTTATTTTTTTATGATTTCTTTTTAAAGTTTGTCTAGTGGTACTAAAAATAGTGTAATGTCAAAAAATTAGTATTTTCTGACAATTTTTTCATGTGGCTATACAGAGTTAATCATTTTTGACCCAGGGAAAACCCTGAGAGAAAAACATCTCCACAGAATGGGACCACTCCCAAACAAGTCAAGAAAATGAAGAGCGGCTTGTTAATAAAACAGGTGTGATATCTGGTGTGGGTTTAATCTGTTTTATCCCCTAAAAATTAAGCACGCAAAAGAATATTATGAAAGCCAAAATATGCACGCCGCATAATTTCGGTCATGTATTTTTTATTTATTTTTTCCTGCAAGAAGTGTAAGATCTTGTGTAAGTGATGTGTAAGGGAAGATCTTGAGCTTCTTGAGGAAACTGTATAATAATGATAATAATATTGGTCAACAAAATGTATCTGTCTATCTATCTATCTGTCTGTCTGTCTGTCCGTCCGTCAATCCATCCATCCATCCATCCATGTAGATATATATCTATATATTTAGGTATATATCTATATTTATACTTGTCGTGTACTGTACAAGAGATAGTCATTATGACTGACAATGACTTCACTTTCACTCAGAGACACGCACACTCTTTGTTTCTTTGAACAGACAAACACGCACGCCCTCACTACACTGACGCATTAAAATAGCAAGGCCAGGTATTCCACTTTAGAGAAGTGCTGTCTTTGAATGCATGTGACTGTAAATGTCTGCATGTAAATATGCACATAATCTTTACGAGGATGTTTACTAAGGTCAGTTATGTGTTCATTCATTGTATTTGTGTGCGCAGAGAAGTTAAAGACATTTTTGCATTACCGCCTCATTAGTTCTTTTCCAGAAAACAGCCAATACAAATATAGCAGTGACAGGAGGGGCTAGATAACTGGTCACCGACTGGATGTAAACGTAGAGCTGACCGCTGTTGGCACTCTGAAGAATCGGGATCCAGACCACACTTATCACCACCAGAATAACAGTCACTATTCTTAAAAAAAAATAAAATAAATGGACACACATTTTATCATCTTAGCTTTTAGTAACATTCTACCTTTAATTGGGTTTCACCAACAGGTCTTATACAGTTTATGGAATATAAAAGGGAAAGTTGTTGGTTAATCAGGTAATTAGCTAATGTGATTTCTCCAAGTCTCCAGTAGCCTACTATATATTATGAGACCTTAATCAGAAATATTTGCAGCTTACTGTAATTTGGGGACACTGCAAAAGCATTTCTTAAAAATAGATACATTTACAAGAGAAACACAATTGCATTAGATATTAAGATTGATTTTTATTATGAAGGATTTTGCTTACGCCCCCCATACGTATGCTTAGAAAAAGCCCTGATATGGCTGAGCATGTTTGAGTACATAAATCATTCTTATATTTGTACATGTGATTGCTTTTGCATAGAAAAACACCATGACATTATAGGTTGATGACATGTATTTTCAAGTCATAATGATTGATGGTTTTACAGTACATTGGAGACTCAATTCTACACATTAACTGCAAACACACACATACACACCTGCCAACCAGCAGCAGTTCCTTCTCAGTAGCACCTCTGCGATACTTCTTCCAGATGTCCATGGTGAAGAGTGTGCTACTGCTATTGAAAATGGAGGTTAGTGATGACATTAGAGCGGCCATCATTACAGCTATCATTAACCCTCGGAGGCCTGGAACACACAATTTCTGTGTCAATTCTTTTCATTTAACACTGTGGGTTTTTTTTTTTTTTTTTTATAGATAATTTTCTTAGACAATGTCAAGAGAATTTTCTAAAAAGCTACTTCAAAAGCCTGCCAGATTACCACATACATTAAATTCCTTTACAATATACACACATTCGCTCTTTGTCTTAAGCCTGATTAGCTGAAAACTGCTCCGTTAATGTTTTCACATTAACAGTTATGAACGACATACAAATCACGTACTGTAAATGACATACACTATATGGCCAAATGTTTGTGGACAACTCCTTCTAATTAACGAATTTGGTTACTCCATTAAATCCAGTAAACAAAAATCTTAATATTTCTTTATGTAATGCTTGGGCTTTGTGTGCTTCCAAATTTGTGGCAACTGTTTGGGGATAGCCCTTTTCTGTTCCAGCATGACAATGCCCCTGTGAACAAAGTGAGGTCCATAAAGAAATGGTTTACTGTGTCTGGCGTGGAAAAAATTGACTGGCCTGCACAAAGCCCAGACCTGAACCCCACTGATCACTTTTGGGGTGAACTGGAACAGCAACTGTAAGTCAGGCCCCATCGACCAACATCAGTTCCTGACCTCACTGATAGCCTTGTGTCTGAATGATAGCAAATCCCTGCAGCCATGTTACTACATACAGTATAGTGGAAAAAGCCTTCCCAAAAAAGTGGAAGCTGTTATTACAGCAAAGGGTGAAATTGATGCCTAAGGTTTTGAAATCAAATGTTCATCAAGCACATATGGTGTCCACAAACTTTTGGCCATATAGTGTATTTTCAATTTAAAATGGCGAATTTCACCAAACGGTGAATAGTTTGCATCCTTGGAAATTACTGTCTGCCGGTACAACATTTCAATCATAAAACAGTGGTCAAATATTGCATGTTTAGTTAGATACTTACATCTCACATGACACAAACAGTCTTAACCTGAACTGCTTGCTGATGTGCGGCGCTGGAATAATCCACAAAGTTCCCGCTCAGCTTCTTAAACTTGAGTCCCGCCTTCATTGATTTTGATCTCATGTGACATTGACGAGCGGTGTTAGACTACTGAGCACGGTAAAAATTATGCTTTTTTAAACCATTATGTTATTCCTGCCACAACTTAATGACAATTAGACAGTGGTGCATAATGGACTGCAGCAGAACAGCAACAAGGATATCAATTATTGGGGGGGACAATCTGGCCATATCTGATTATTGGGGGGGACTTGTCCCCCTCATAGTATATTGTGGTTATGGCCCTGCAGCTCTGCACACATTTTCTCAATCAACTTCATCAGGTGCCATCTGGGTTATTTAATGTATCCTGGGTGCTTGCTGGCTTCTTTACCTTCACTATCTGCTTCAACTCTTTCATCTCAAAAAAAACATTTAATTTAATTCAAATTTTCGTTTTGCAAAGAAATTATTTAACGGCACTATTTGTATTTTTCTACAAATGTAATTTCAAGCATTTAAGCATACCTTTTGATTAAAAGGTAAATTGTGTCAAATTGTTTACTAGTGTATCAGATATACTGTATTGAATATGTACCATTTGAAGGGGAAAAAACACACACAAAAACATTAAGAAATTCTGAATACCGCTCGGCATGAGCTCGATGACCAGTTTTGGGAAAGCGATGTTGGAACAGCCCACCTCTGCACCACACACCTTCACACACTCCTCAGGATCAACACAGGCCACTGTGTCTGAAAACAGAAAAATTATGTACAAGTATAGACATATAAGTGTACAAAGAATACTCAATTCACAGAATACTAGATACAGCCATAGAACACTTCCATAAAATGAAAATAAAATAAACCATGTATATTACAATTGTGTACCATTTCCATTTTGGAAACTAGTCCAAGCATTTAACTTTGAACAAACATGTGTGTGTTTGTTTGAACTTTGGACACATAAAAAAAAACAATAAAAAAAACAAATCCAACACGCATCTGAAAAATTGTCTATTGTAGATGTCTGCAGGCTCATGTACAACTATAATGTCTGTTCTTAATGCATACAGAGGCCCCAAAAACCCTTGGACACTTAAAACTTTATGGATGTCATTGTATAAGATTGCTAAGTATCAAATCAAGTGGCATCTGCAAACTTAAAGGAATATTCCAGGTTCAATACAAGTTCCCTATCTGTCACTCACTCGACGTTGTGTCGATGTAGTGACACTAGGGGTCACTCTTGGGAAAATTGGCGAGTGCTAATTGCATGCCACTCCCCCGGACATACGGGTATAAAAGGAGCTGGTGTGCAACCACTCATTCAGATTTTCTCTTCGGAGCCGAACGGTCGATGTTTACTGAGCTGACTGTTCATTCACCTCTGCTGGATCTGACGGCGCACATTCAGCTTCTCCCTCCTCTGCAGTGGTGCACTGCAGAGAACGCCCCTGGGCGCTTCGGCAGAAAAAAGAGAGTATATTTTTCTAAAAGAGTATATTTCTCTAAAAGAGCGGCACACGCGGAGCGTCTTTATAAAGACGCATCTTTTTAAAGATGCCTTTCCGTTTGTGTGTTATTCCTGGTTGCGGTCGTTACCTCTCAACTTCAGACGGTCACGATCGCTGTCTTTCGTGTCTAGGCACGACCCACGCAGAGACAGCGTTCGTGGATGGATAATGTACTCACTGCGAGAACATGACCATGGCAACGTTGCAGTCTTACGAAAGCAAGCCACCCCAGCATCTCCCCTCCTCAGTCCTTCTACCTACGGGTATGAGGCCAGCGCGGCTAGCACTGGGGGCGATTTGGGGACCCCAATGGGACCACCTCCGCCGGGTATTTCCCCATGGACCTCCCATTCCCCAGCACGCTTGTCTGCCGAGTCCGCCGGCTCGTCTCACGGCAAGTTCGACCTCTTGTTTGGAGCCTGAAGCTGATGAGCTCTCGAGTGCAGCATTGGAGAGCGGGCTCGTCCAGTCGGATGCAGAAGCCTCAGCTGAGCTTCCCCCCTCGGGGGCGGTCGCCCAGTCACAGGCTGATGCGGAAATGATGGACATGCTTTCCTGGACGGCCATGAGCGTCGGACTAGAGTGGAACCCTCCGCTCTCCCCTGAACCCTCGCGGCTCGATGATTTGTTCCTGGGCGCCGCTCAAACCACACCCCGCTCCAGTACCTTTCTTCCCGGAAGTGCATGATGAGCTGACAAAATCGTGGGAGGCACCTTTTACTGCCCGGTCCCAATCTCTCAGCTCCCCCGCCCTCACTACCCTCGATGGCAGGGCGGCCAGGGGCTATTCTGCGATTACCCCGTTGGATAAGGTGCTCACGGTGCACCTATGCCCGCAGAGTGCCGCCACCTGGCGCGGACGCCCAAAGCTCCCGTCCAAGGCCTGTAGGTTCACGTCGTCCCTGACGGCCATAGCCTACAGTGCTGCTGGACAAGCCACCTCTGCCCTGCACACCATTTCTCCCAGTGAGCCTACTTGCACAGACCCTATGCAAGGTCAGGGAGGATGAGGAGCAAGTCATCCTGGTAGCACCCTACTGGCCCACCCAGACGTGGTTCTCGGACCTCACGCTCCTCGAGCGGGAAGACCCCCAGAGATGTGCAGTCGGATCAGTGCTTTCCTTCCTGCAGGAGAGGTTGGAAGGGCGGCTGTCCCCTTCCACCTTTAAGGTGTACGTAGCCGCTATAGCAGCACACCGTGACACAGTGGATGGTAAGTCCTTAAGGAAGCACGACCTGATCATCAGGTTCCTGAGAGGTGCCAGGAGGCTGAACCCCTCCAGACTGTGCCTCATACCCTCATGGGACCTCTCTGTAGTTCTTCAGGGTCTACAGAGAGCCCACTTTGAGCCCTTTGCAGTCAGCTGAGCTTAAGGCTTCAAGCTCTCCTTGAAGTCTGCCCTCCTGACTGCACTCACTTCCATCAAGAGGGTAGGAGACCTGCAAGCATTCTTTGTCAGTGAAACGTGCCTGGAGTTCGGTCCGGGCTACTCTCACATGATCCTGAAACCCCGACCGGGCTATGTGCCCAAGGTTCCCACGACACCTTTTAGGGACCAGGTGGTGAACCTGCGAGCGCTGCCCCAGGAGGAGGCAGACCCAGCCCTGACGTTGCTGTGTCCGGTGCGCGCTTTACGCATCTATTTGGATCGCACGCAGAGCTTTAGAATCTCTGAGAAGTTCTTTGTCTGCTTTGGTGGACAGCAGAAAGGAAGCACTGTCTCCAAGCAGAGGATCGCCCACTGGCTCATTGACGCCATAACTATGGCATATCATGCCCAGGACATGCCACCCCCGGTAGGGCTACGAGCCCATTCTACCAGGGGTGTAGCTGCCTCCTGGGCCCTGGCCAGGGGTGCCTCTCTAACAGAAATTTGCAAAGCAGCGGGCTGGGCAACACCCAACACCTTTGCGAGGTTCTACAACCTCCGGGTGGAACCGGTTTCGTCCTATGTAGTAACACGCAATACAAGCAGGTAAGTCCGGGACAGCCGGCCGGGTGTATCGCTTGCACATAGTGCCTTTCACCTCCCCTGAGCTGAAGACATGCGCCATTAACTCCCAGTAGTGTTCACAAACTGTGTTCCCTGGTTGACTTCCTCCGAGCCCTGTGGCAGTCCAGTTTTCGGAGAGACTCGCTGCTGGCCCAGTACACATGCTAATTAAAGCCCTGTACTGGGGTAGGTGCTCCACATGTGGTGGTTCCCTGCAGGTAACCCCATGCGATGTATATCTTCTGCTAATTCCTTTCCCTGTTGGCAAACTGCATCTTCCTTGGGTGAGGTGTGGTCTCCGCAGTGTCCTCTGCACACCCTCCGACTAGACCAGGTTGGCCCAGTCGGATAATCCCCCTTTTTTTTAGGGAGTGGAAAAAAAGAAGGGGAAAAGAGGCCATGACTGGGCTAGCCTGTCTCTATCTTTTGGGTAGTCGACTTGTCCCAAAGGGCCGTTCGACACTCATAACAGTGTTGAGGGAGGTTACGTGTCAGCCTGGTGCGCTGGCTATGAGGCACACTGTGGTCTGCCCGTCACACACCGCCAGTTCACGTAACACAGTTCAGCCAGTTGCGGCATTTTGTATAGGGACCCCTACTGTCACTACATCAACACAACGTCGAGTGAGTGACAGATAGGGAACATCCTGGTTACTTGCGTAACCTCCGTTCCCTTATGGAGGGAACAAGACGTTGTGTCCCTCCTGCCACAACGCTGAAATACCCGCTGAAATGGCCGAACCTTGTCTCGGCTCCTCAGCATAAAACTTGAATGAGTGGTTGCACGCAGCTCCTTTTATACCCGTATGTCCAGGGGAGTGGCATGCAAATACCACTCGCCAATTTTCTTTGGTCTTTTATCAAAGACCAGAGGTAACTCGGGCTCCCAAGAGTGACCCCTAGTGTCACTACATCGACACAATGTCTCGTTCCCTCCATCATGGAACGGAGGTTACGCAAGAAATCAGGACGTTAAACTCAATCGTGCATATTGTTGATTACCACAAAAATTATTTTGACTCGTCCCTCCATTTCTTTAAAAAAATCAAAAATCTGGGTTACAGTGAGGCACTTACGATCAAAGTGAATCGGGTGATTGGGATTTTGAAAGTTAAAATACTCACAATTTTCAAAAGTATAGCCACAAAACATGCACAATATGCGTGTAAACATGATTTTAGTCTGATAAAATCACTTACTAATCTTTTCTGTGTAAAGTCATAGCCAATTTTACAACATCGTTGCCATGACAATGTTATGTCAACAAAACCTAAAACCCTAAAATTACTGTTAAAATTATAATTTAAACAACGTTACAGCTCAAATAATACACGAGTTTTAACAGAAGAATTAATGTACAGTAAGTGCTTTTATAAAATTATAGGCTTCAAATTTATGCCTTGAAACCCTCCAAAAATTGGCCCCATTCACTTCCATTTTGCCCAAGGACAGTTTAAGAACTGAGTGACCCATGGGCCTGTACACCATGGAGGCCCCCCATGACGTGACTATTTTCACCTTTATGCACAACAGGATGCTTGGCAGATTTGGTTGGATTTTTAAATTGATGGAAGAAAAGTTTGGAGCAATGTCTTACAAGGCCAATTAAATGTACTTTTTAATTATGAAGCGATCCAAAATCCTGCGTTATTAATAGGGATGTGCAGGGTATTCAAATACCAAAATCACTATTCGGTTATTCTGCACGTGTTTAGAGTCCAACGTTCCCTGACAAACCTACAGGTTTAGGGCCAGGTACATGGAAAGTGAACCTGCTCGGGCAGAATTACACATTTTCCATTGATTAAGAATAGGCATGTTGCAGGCAGTGACAGAGATTATTTTTGTTCGATGTATTGTGCTATTTAAGCTCATATTTTTTTTTTTTTTTTTTTTTTTGTACTATTTAAGCTCATAGCTCACTGTATACTTTATTCCCTGCTAATCTGAGATTGTGTTTGACGTATCCATGGCAATAAATGTTCTTTATTCCCAAGTCACGACAAATAACAGAATAATTGTTTGTGAACTCTCGCGGTTAACCAAATAATACAAAAGTTTACCCTGCACATATTTAGGGTATTAAGGCATCTTTCGCTTTATCATTAAACATTAAATGCATGCAGGACTTTTAAAGTCATCCACGCTGTTGCACGAATTCTGTCGCTTATATGAATTTAAACCATCAGCTTTGTGCACAGCCAGGGTAAACTGCACATTATCTTTGTGTTTAGAAGTGTTTTGTAAATCAGACGCTCTTCTCTGTAGTCCTTCAAATAAACACACTGCACCTGTGAGACGGAGATTCCCTGAGGGCGCACTCGAGTGTCTGTGCTCGCACTGTAGTGCAGCATGCATTGTATTTCACATAAGGCTGACATTTATATGGATTTATAATAGATATCTTAAAATAAATAAATAAATCAATAAATAATTGATTAAGAGGTCTGGGCCCTTTGGGTTTAGAGGCCCCTGGGCAATGGCCCAATTGGCCCGGTGGTTAATCCGTCCCTGATTGTGCCTCACTGTAACCTTGATTTATGCTTTATTTACAGAAAAGAGGGATGAGTCTAAATTCATTTTTGTTGTAATCAACATTATGCCACAGATGCTATCGATTGAGCTTAACTTGTATTGAACCTGGAATATTCCTTTAAATACTTAATCTTAATTTTGAACAGTAGGCCTATTTCTACTGTTTTATAATGTTAAACCATACATGTTATTTGTATTGCTTGAAAATGTGTGCTTGTGCTATTATTTTAAAAAAATTATAATAATGACACTTGGTTTTTATATTTTGTTAGCTAATGCAATAACAGTCCTAGATTTTTAAGTGAGGCTTAATTGTCCGATTACTTTTGGAGCCACTGAAATGCGCTACAATGTGAGCCAAATCTCCAGCCCTAAAGTCAGGGGTAAAAAAAATGGGAAGCTGTCTGTGTTTCACTTTCCTGCCCCTTCCCCCCTGTTCCCCCATGTTTCCCAAGTTAGTGTTCCCCGTATCGCCATTAAACATTCAACACAGCGGGAACAGACTTTGACAAAGGGGAAACAAAGGGGGAAAAGACTTCGACAAAGGGGAAACATCGGGGAACAGACTTCGATAAAGGGGAAACATAGGTGGAACAGACTTCAACACAACCCCCAATGTTTCTCGGGTTAGTGTTCCCTGTATTGAGGTTCAACATTATACATGGGGGGATAACAGACTTCGACACTGATCTAAGGGGAAACATAGGGGGAACAGACTTTGACAAATGGGAAACATGGGGGAACAGACTTCGACAAAGGGGAAACATAGGGGGAACAGACTTCGACACAACCCCCAATGTTTCCCCGGTTAGTGTTCCCCGCATTGAGGTTAAACATTAAACATAGGGGGATAACAGACTTCGACACTGATCTAAGGGAAAACATAGGGGGAACAGACTTCAACAAAGGGGAAACAAAGGGGGAACAGACTTCGACAAAGGGGAAACAAAGGGGGAACAGACTTCGACAAAGGGGAAACGTAAGGGGAACAGATTTCGACAAATGGGAAACATGGGGGAACAGACTTCGACAAAGGGGAAACATAGGTGGAATAGACTTCGACACAACCCCCAATGTTTCCCCGGTTAGTGTTCCCCGCATTGAGGTTAAACATTAAACACAGGAGGATAACAGACTTCGACACTGATCTAAGGGGAAACATAGGGGGAACAGACTTCAACAAAGGGGAAACAAAGGGGGAACAGACTTCGACACAACCCCCAATGTTTCCCCGGTTAGTGTTCCCTGTGTTGAGGTTAAACATTAAACATGGGGGGATAACAGACTTTGACACTGATCTAAGGGGAAACATAGGGGAAAAAGACTTCGACAGCGGTGTTAAAAATTAAACATAGTGGGATTGTTCCCCCATGTTTAATGTTTAAAGGCACTAAGGGGAACACTAACTGTTGAGACTGGCTTCGACACAACACCGGCACACACATAACTGTTGACTCAACAGTCTCGACCAGACTGACGCGTCATCGGCGCTTATGGAACCCGATGTCCGGTGTTACAATATATTCAGTTCCTGCGGGCGGAGCATACATGAATATTCATTAATTATCCTGACATGCGCGTTGAAGTGGAACTGAAAACTTTAGCACACCACCATCATGATTCAACTTGTATGAAGGATTTTTAGGTAATAAAAAGTGTTGACAAGGTTGAGTCTAAACTACAACTGTTTACATTTCCGTAACAATAGATGGTTTTGTTAAAAGTGCTTTTGATCAGTCAGTGAGCTTTGTGTGGTCTTGCATGAATGATTACTACATTGGGATACAGTTTGTTTAAGTATTTTTCCACAAAGAGGTGTTTTTTTTAACAGTTAAGGTTTCAAAATCTGCCAATGACACAGGACAAACTACACTCATTCAGTCTACAGTTTCTGAGTCTTAACACCTTATGGCAAATGTGCCATCCATATGGGTCACTTATCAATTTATGCAGTAATATGAAATTGCTACTTAAAATGCATGAAATGTTGATTAATACTTTGTTTTCATGATACAGTCTTATTTTGTATTGTGCAGATGCACAGTTCTAATGAGCAGTGATGCAAGTAGACAGGTCTGCAGCTACCACAAAGACATAACAGATTTTTGTTTTGGAGCGAATATCATTACACACAATACACTGTAAGTGGACATTTCATTGTGGTAATATTAAAACTAATTTGGAATTTCAGGTTGCTTTACAAACTTTAAATGTGTATTAACCTGACATGATCTTGCTAAAATAAATGCATACTCATGTGATGTCAATGTCATTGTCTCTTTCAGATTGAGCTGCAGTCGCTGGTACCACTGGCAAAGTGTGATCCAGGCAAAAATGGGGGCTGTTTAATTTTGTTCAGTGTGCCAAGGACTTAATAAACTGTTTTCTGGGTACTTGCTAATCTTGTGTTTTACTTCATATGTTTTTGAAGCTTTCCTTAACTTTCCAATAAGAATCACACTCATTTGTGACTGCTTCCTCAATTATTAGGCTATGGTAACGTTATTTCATGTGACTAATATTTATATAACATATAACGGAGAAGATCGGAATTGGTGCAACATGCCTTTGATGTGTGCATTGCATGATTTGTCATTGTACATACAGAATACAGTACTTGAAAATAAGAGATGGAAGTAACACCTGTGAGTGAGACTTGATTATTTGGGATCATATATTTAATCATTTATTTAATGCTAGTGGCTATCAATTCTATACTGATCAATTCTGTACTTTAGGGAACATTCAGGTATACAGTTATATTCAGTTAAACACATTGCTTATTACATCACACTTAAATTGTGATCACTAAGCATTTTAAGTTCTTCTGATATATATATATATATATATATATATATATATATATATATATATATATATATATATATATATATATATATATTAGTTTATTTAGCTATAAGTAATACAATTTTTAAACCCTTTAAAGAATGAAACAAACTCATAATAGAGCTGTGCTATTAGAGATTCAAATAGTTGCACATTTCATTCTTTTATTGCAGTTTCACTGCAAATATTCATTTTAGTGTTCAACAAAAGGAACATTTACCCACGAGCCTATTTTGGAAGGACTTTACCTATCTGTTTAACTGAGGAAAAGGACTCCAAAGTGATGATAGAAAGAGTTTGTTAAACATTAGTCAGATAAGAGTGTCACCTCATCACCATGGATCATTAAAAGTTGGATGCTATCACACAACATATTAATGGAGACATGCATAAATAAAATATTTAAATAGGTTGGGTAAAAAAAAAAAAAAAAAAAAGAATGTTACTTATCCACAGTACAACATGTGGTCAAATAACAGACAATATAGTTTATTTCATGTTCATGAGGGGAAATAAGCTATTAGTCCCATAGTCAGGGACTGTTTATTAAATGAAATAATCACACCAAGACAGGTTCTGACATTTTAATTAAATCACAGACACTTCTGCAGGTTTATTACAGTCACCAAATTATAACAACTTATAGCCATATGAAATTAGAGGTATAAAAGAAAAAAACGCGCTATGTGGATTACTTTTTTGTTTTTTGTTTTTTTGTTTGTTTTTTGCTAAAGTTTGCTCTGTTGTATTCTAACTTAGCCTAATACCTACTTCATTTAATGCTGTATTCAGTAACACAAAACTAATAAAAACTCATATTTTTCCAACTGTAAACCTTTACAAAAAACTGAATATTGTAGTTTATACAGTGCATCCAGAAAGTATTCACAGCGCTTCACTTTTCCACATTTTGTTATGTTACAGCCTTATTCCAAAATGGATTAAATTCATTATTTTCCTCAAAATTCTACAAACAATACCCCATAATGACAATGTGAAAGAAGTTTGTTTGAAATCTTTGCAAATTTATTAAAAATTAAAAACCGAAAAAAATCACATGTACATAAGTATTCACAGCCTTTGCCATGACACTCAAAATTTAGCTCAGGTGCATCCTGTTTCCACTGATCATCCTTGAGATGTTTCTACAACTTGATTGGAGTCCACCTGTGGTAAATTCAGTTGATTGGACATGATTTGGAAAGGCACACACCTGTCTATATAAGGTCCCACAGTTAACAGTGCATGTCAGAGCACAAACCAAGCCAAGAAGTCCAAGGAATTGTCTGTAGACCTCCGAGACAGGATTGTATCGAGGCACAGATCTGGGGAAGGGTACAGAATTTCTGCAGCATTGAAGGTCCCAATGAGCACAGTGGCCTCCATCATCAGTAAATGGAAGAAGTTTGGAACCACCAGGACTCTTCCTAGAGCTGGCCGCCCGGCCAAACTGAGCGAACGGGGGAGAAGGGCCTTAGTCAGGGAGGTGACCAAGAACCCGATGGTCACTCTGACAGAGCTCCAGCGTTTCTCTGTGGAGAAAGGAGAACCTTCCAGAAGAACAACCATCTCTGCAGCACTCCACCAATCAGGCCTGTATGGTAGAGTGGCCAGACGGAAGCCACTCCTCAGTAAAAGGCACATGACAGCCCGCCTGGAGTTTGCCAAAAGGCACCTGAAGGACTCTCAGACCATGAGAAACAAAGATTGAACTCTTTGGCCTGAATGGCAAGCATCATGTATGGAGGAAACCAGGCACCGCTCATCACCTGGCCAAAAACATCCCTACAGTGAAACATGGTGGTGGCAGCATCATGCTGTGGGGATGTTTTTCAGCGGCAGGAACTGGGAGACTAGTCAGGATCGAGGGAAAGATGAATGCAGCAATGTACAGAGACATCCTTGATGAAAACCTGCTCCAGAGTGCTCTGGACCTCAGACTAGGCCGAAGGTTCATCTTCCAACATGACAACGACCCTAAGCACACAGCCAAGATAACAAAGGAGTGGCTCCAGGACAACTCTGTGAATGTCCTTGTGTGGCCCAGTCAGAGCCCAAACTTGAACCCAATTGAACATCTCTGGAGAGATCTGAAAATGGCTGTGCACCAACGCTCTCCATCCAACCTGATGGAGCTTGAGAGGTTCTGCAAAGAAGAATGGGAGAAACTGCCCAAAAATAGGTGTGCCAAGCTTGCAGCATCATACTCAAAAAGACTTGAGGCTGTAATTGGTGCCAAAGGTGCTTCAACAAAGTATTGAGCAAAGGCTGTGAATACTTATGTACATGTGATTTTTATATATATACAGGTGCTGGTCATATAATTAGAATATCATCAAAAAGTTGATTTATTTCACTAATTCCATTCAAAAAGTGAAACTTGTATATTATATTCATTCATTACACACAGACTGATATATTTCAAATGTTTATTTCTTTTAATTTTGATGATTATAACTGACAACTAAGGAAAATCCCAAATTCAGTATCTCAGAAAATTAGAATATTGTGAAAAGGTTCAATATTGAAGACACCTGGTGCCACACTCTAATCAGCTAATTAACTCAAAACACCTGCAAAGGCCTTTAAATGGTCTCTCAGTCTAGTTCTGTACGCTACACAATCATGGGGAAGACTGCTGACTTGACAGTTGTCCAAAAGACGACCATTGACACGTTGCACAAGGAGGGCAAGACACAAAAGGTCATTGCAAAAGAGGCTGGCTGTTCACAGAGCTCTGTGTCCAAGCACATTAATAGAGAGGCGAAGGGAAGGAAAAGATGTGGTAGAAAAAAGTGTACAAGCAATAGGGATAACCGCACCCTGGAGAGGATTGTGAAACAAAACCCATTCAAAAATGTGGGGGAGAACCACTACGCACAGACGTATGCAAGACATGGGTTTCAGCTGTCGCATTCCTTGTGTCAAGCCACTCTTGAACAACAGACAGCGTCAGAAGCGTCTCGCCTGGGCTAAAGACAAAAAGGACTGGACTGCTGCTGAGTGGTCCAAAGTTATGTTCTCTGATGAAAGTAAATTTTGCATTTCCTTTGGAAATCAGGGTCCCAGAGTCTGGAGGAAGAGAGGAGAGGCACACAATCCACGTTGCTTGAGGTCCAGTGTAAAGTTTCCACAGTCAGTGATGGTTTGGGGTGCCATGTCATCTGCTGGTGTTGGTCCACTGTGTTTTCTGAGGTCCAAGGTCAACGCAGCCGTATACCAGGAAGTTTTAGAGCACTTCATGCTTCCTGCTGCTGACCAACTTTATGGAGATGCAGATTTCATTTTCCAACAGGACTTGGCACCTGCACACAGTGCCAAAGCAACCAGTATCTGGTTTAAGGACCATGGTATCCCTGTTCTTAATTGGCCAGCAAACTCGCCTGACCTTAACCCCATAGAAAATCTATGGGGTATTGTGAAGAGGAAGATGCGATATGCCAGACCCAACAATGCAGAAGAGCTGAAGGCCACTATCAGAGCAACCTGGGCTCTCATAACACCTGAGAAGTGCCACAGACTGATCGACTCCATGCCACGCCGCATTGCTGCAGTAATTCAGGCAAAAGGAGCCCCAACTAAGTATTGAGTGCTGTACAAGCTCATACTTTTCATGTTCATACTTTTCAGTTGGCCAAGATTTCTAAAAATCCTTTCTTTGTATTGGTCTTAAGTAATATTCTAATTTTTTGTGATACTGAATTTGGGATTTTCCTTAGTTGTCAGTTATAATCATCAAAATTAAAAGAAATAAACATTTGAAATATATCAGTCTGTGTGTAATGAATGAATATAATATACAAGTTTCACTTTTTGAATGGAATTAGTGAAATAAATCAACTTTTTGATGATATTCTAATTATATGACCAGCACCTGTGTGTGTATATATATATATTTGCAAAGTTTTCAAACGTACTTCTTTCACGTTGTCATTATGGGGTATTGTTTGTAGAATTTTGAGGAAAATAATGAATTTAATCCATTTTGGAATAAGACTGTAACATAACAAAATGTGGAAAAAGTGAAGCGCTGTGAATATTTTCCGGATGCACATACATACTTTATTCGACACTGAAACTTAAATAAAATAATCCTTCACAAAAGTTGAATCATGACGGTGGTGCGTTAACGTTTTCAGTTCCACCTCAACGCGCATGTCATGATAATGAATGAATATTCCTGTATGCTCCGCCCACTGGGACACACTTTCTCAGGAACTGAATATATTGTAACACCGGCCTCTTCCTCTTTCCTAAATGCTTTGTAGGTGTACAGAACTAGGGCAAGCAACACAAAAGCACCACAGGGCTTTATATTAGACAATAAAGTATGACTTTATGTACTGTAGACCAAGAGACAAAACATTAAAGAAACTGCGAAAGTTTCCAAATCGCAACACTGTGGACTTTTGGTGCATGCACAAGATCATATACAACGTGGACTTTATGTCAAGCTGATCGTTATTTTACGCCTCGGTGATATCCAAGACTTATTCTTTCGTAGAAGATCCTGAACTCCAGTTGGATTAGATGAAGTCTGTGACTGTGCTTTGTGTATGCATGTGTGTTTTGTGCCCCTCCTTGTCAGGTGACTGAGGTGTGCCTAATAATTTGAGTCTCTGGAGATGCTTTGTTCTATTCTACCTGCCGGTTTACTGTAAGCTGATCTCTGGCTCTGCGTATTGAACTGCGGTCTGTACTCAACTAGGACTCGGCTTCGGGGAAAACATGATCAAATGACACCGGAAGCCTTGGACCGATAGTTTTTATTTTTGGAAAAAATATCGCGTTTATTTCTATGCGTAAACGCGCTTTTGGTACTGGAGTTATAGCTGAGCCGCGCTATTTGGGGACAGAATAATTCACGATATCTTTTCACCATGGAAACGCTTTATCGCGGGCCGTTAGTGGATTTTTTTCTAGCCCTGTGAAGTGCGAAAAAAAACTTTATGGCTTGGGGGTTCGAGTTTTTGTGTGTGTGTGTGTGTGTGTTTAGATGCTTTTTGTAAAATAACATTTTAAGAAAAAATTAATTCACTTTTTTAAATCGAAGAATTCGGATAGTGTTGCCGCATTATGGCTCTCTCACAGGTTCAGTGTCTTGATGACAATAATGTGAACTGGCGTCTGAACGAATCCAAACCGGAGTTCTTTTACAGCGAGGAACAGCGGTTTGCGCTCGAAGCGCTCATCACCAAAGGACGCGACGCGTTTGACAGCTACGTGAAAGAGCACGAACTGCGTCCTTTCCTTTCGGAACCGGAGTTGGAGCAGATCCGCCGGACTACAGAAGATTACAAACCCGGTTCTGATCACCAAAAACTGAATGGCACGACAGAGGGTGAGGACAGTGCGGTATCTTTGCAGTACTGGCCGGACCGCTCTGATATCTCAATACCGAATTTGGACCTCGGATGGCCCGATTGTAATTCTTACCGCGGAGTGACGCGCGTCAACGTGTACACGCAGCCGCCTGTGGACGGACAAACGCATATAAAAGAGGTGGTGAGAAAGGCCATTGCTCAGGCACAGAAGGTAAGCCAAACTAGAGAAACTTGAAATGGCCGATTGTGTGGACAGTCTGTCCCATGAACACCCAACTTAAAACTAAAGATTCTTCAGTGGCTCTTTGCAGCACTTTAGGCTCAGGTTTCATTAAGACCCATTTTGGCTATAGAGTTCTTAAAGCTACATATATGGATCTATGGATGGTAGAAAGTTCATGATGTTTAATTATGTTCTTTAGGTCCTTCAAATCAGACTATTTCTTTCTAATTTTCTAAAGAACTGGAGAATAAAAGTTCTTTGTGGAACTTACTAAGGTTCTGAAATGGCATCGGTATGCCTAAACTCATTTTAGGTTTGTAAATAAACCTCCTATGTGCAGTAGACTGTACATGATTGGAAAATATATCCAACATTCTCTTTGAAAGAACCAACAGGTTTCAAACATGTTAGCTTTAACAGCTAGATATAAATAACAGTTTAAAGTCACTGAACTGGTTTAGACATCAGTTTAAATGCTGCTATAGGAATGCTCTTTGAGTCTATCAAAGGAATCAAGTTTTGCTTAATTGTCTTTAAGGAATAGTTCACCCCAAAATGACAATTCTTTCATCAGATGTGACTTACTTTCTTCTGCTGAACACAAACAAAGGTTTTTAGAAGAATATCTCAGCTCTGTACGTCTATACAACGCAAGTCAAAAGTCAAAACTTTGAAGCTCAAAAAGCATATAAAAGCAGCAGAGAAGTAATCCAAATGACTCCAGTGGTTAAATCCATGTCTTCAGAAGTGAAATTATTGGTATGGATGAGAAACAGATCAATATTTAAGTCCTTCACTATAAATCTCGACTTTCAAACAGTCCTCCTAAGCACTCAACTCTCCAAAGAGTTCTTGTTTTTGGCGATTTGCATTCTTCGTGCATATCACCACCTACTGGGCAGGGAGGAGAATTTATAGTAAAAAATGACTTAAATATTGATCCGTTTCTCATCCATACGTATCATATTGCTTCTGAAGACATGGATTTAACCGCTAGAGTCTGGATTACTTTAATGCTGCCATTATGTGCTTTTTTGAGCTTCAAAGTTTTGGACCCCATTGACTTGCATTGTATGGACCTACAGAGCTGAGATATTCTTCTAAAAATCTTTGTTTGTGTTCAGCAGAAGAAAGAAAGTCATACACATCTGGGATGGTATGAGGGTGAGTATATGATGAAAGAATTGTCATTTTTGGGTGAACTATTCCTTTAATATAGTAAAAAAACTAAACAAAAAAAAATATTTTATAAAATCAATATAATCTGTGTAATATAATTCTAATGCAAATAGGCCCATTCAATTAAAAAAGCAAGAATGTAACCCCACATTTAATATTTGGGAGGACCAAATTTAATAATTGAAGAATCAACTATTGAAAAGCCCATATTTTTCAATACTAATCGAATATTGAGCATAGACATTAAAGTCTAAATCGCAGACAAAGAAAAGGCAGCCTAAATAAATATACACTCCTATATTGGTGTATTTCAACATGACTTTTCACCTATGAGGGGTTTAATTGTTTAAAAAGCTAACATGGAAATGTCAAGTCTCCGAAATGAATTGAGAACCACTCAAAACAAACTAAAGATTTGGAATGTCCAAAGCTGCATCCAATCCATCCATTATCATCATTCATCACATTTCACAATCCCTGCTGGTTTCAAACTGACTCATTTGTCTTATCAGAACATGTTGAAGCTTAAACTCAGTTCTTCGGCCCATGATACATACCAGCACACTTTCTCTTCCTCCCCCGCTGTCTTAAACACCCACACACATTTACACACTCTCAAATACTCCGTCAATCAAAGAGATCCCTTTATACATAGACATTTTGCACAATCAGAGCTTATGATGATCTACGTGATGTAGGTCTCATTGGGTGCAGTATAAGAGGTTTAGGGTGTGTATGAGTTGTTTTGTGGCTACATCATCATGATGTCTACTGTACTGTACTAAAACCTATTCAATGATTACAATAGCACAGGAATTACGTTCGTGTGTATGTGTGGCCTATAGTAACTTGTACAGTGATTAAAATATTCAAAAGCATTTGCATATTGCCTTTAATGAATTCATTTAACATATACATTTACTTTGCATGTGTTCTTTTATTTGCAGATGATAGCGGTAGTTATGGATGTTTTCACGGATGTGGATATTTTTAAGGATCTAATAGAAGCTGGATTTAAGAAGAAAGTGGCTGTGTACATTATTATAGACAATGCATCTGTACAGGAATTCCTATTTATGTGTGAGAGAGCAAACATGCACAGAGGACACCTCAATGTGAGTTAAAGGCGCTTGCAGGCATTTATGCACAACTGTTTTCGTCTGAGACACGTGCATTGACACCTGTTGGCGTCTCACGCACATGCATAGACTAATGTATTATAGCATTTTCAGCACAGTTTTTGTAGTGATCATAATAATCTAAATTGCTAACACTTTACAATAAGGTTCGATACATTAACATTGACTAATATTATTAAATGCTGGAAAAAATTACTCTTCATTAGTTCATGATATCTACTGCATTTGTTAAAGGAATGTTCCGGGTTCCTTACTGAATGTTACCTCTAAATCTCATGAATCAGCCTGTTTTAGTAGGTGTGTTATGTTTTTTACAAGAAAAGATCAAAAGCTAAAAATGTAGATATTTGATCTAAAACATGTTATCAGTCAGGGATGTATCGTAGGTTTATGAGAGACAGATGGACAATGAATTTGTATAATATTTGAACATTTGTGTTTGTAGCATCTGCGGGTGCGATGCATCGGTGGTGTGGAATTCTACACTCGCTCAGCTCAGAAGGTGCATGGCTCGCTGGGTCAGAGATTCATGTTTGTGGATGGAGACCGTGCTGTGTCCGGTTCATACAGGTTTGTATGTGCGTGTAGTGTTTGTATATGTACATACACGAAGCTGTGTTTCTTAAACACAGCTTAATCACACCAGAAACCAGTTTGTGTCTATAGGCTGATGCTTGTCTAAGTGTATGTATTCACACAGTCCTGCTAGTAAATACTGTTTGCCTTACAATTGCAATGTTTTGTGAATATTTTTTGTTAGTGAATCTTTTTAATAATATATTTTCAATGATGAAGCAGCATTGTTTGCTTAGCAGTCATGAGGGTTTCATTGTTTTTTACTAACTAGTGTTGAGGAAGCCACTTTGAAAGCGAAGCTTGCCAGACTACAAGCTTCATTTTGATTTAATTTTCAATGGAAGCATCCGTCCAAATGTGGCTATGGCAGAAATTTCCTGAGCTGAAGTTGTCGGGTAATAACTGCACAGCCTTCTTCTGGCCTAATTTGATCACATAGTTCTTGCAATACAGTACAAACCTACTACAAATTCTTTTTTGCCATCATATCAAATATTTCTCTTAAAGTGCTTCAGTTAAATGGATAGCTCACCTAAACATGAAAATTCTGCTATTTACTCAAACATGTTGTTCTAAACTTCTATGAATGTCTTCTGTGAAACAGGAAAGGAAATGTCAGGTAGAATTACTAAATTAAATTTGTTTTGGAGGAACCATCCCTTTAAGTGTAACTTTCAAGCTTTATGTATGCATTTATTATATACAGTATATAAAAATTATTTTTTTTACTTTTTAATTAATTAATTTAGCCATAATGGACCTTATTTAAGTTAAACTAAATAAAAACGAGATTGTTGCATCAAGCTACTTGCAGGGTTGGGAGTGTTACTTTTGAAATGTATTCCACTACAGATTACAGAATACATACTGTAGAATGTAATTTGTAATGTATTCCGTTATATTACTCGAGGTCAGTAACATATTCGAAATACTTTGGATTACTTCTTCAGCACTGGTAGATTTATTTCACTTGTTTTGACTATAAAAACTCTGCCAGTACAGCAAGACAAAATACACATGTTAAAAATACATTCTCTGAAAAACATAAATATCTTATGCAGTGTTGTTTCTAAAACAAGATAAATTAAATTGATCTTGTTTTAATGATTTTTAGATATTGTTACAGGAAAACAATACAAAAATTATTATCAAGAATATGATTTTTGCCCTAATATCACAGGTCTTACTAGAAAAAAAGAAATTATGATCTAACGTGAATTTCTTGATAAAAAAAATATGATCGTATCATTTATATGTATAAATGTTTTCCATCTGAAAGGACTAAATATTAAATGAAACAAATGACAAAATGCAAAGTAAATACTTTTTGAATGTAACTGTATTCTAATGACCAGTTATTTAAATTGTAACTGTAGTGGAATACAGTTATTTATATTTTGTATTTTAAATACGTAATCCCATTACATGTATTCCGTTACTCCCCAACCCTGGCTACTTGCAATACAATATTTATACAGTGAAACTATCCATTTGAAAAAGTAGCTAGCTACACTACAAGCTTCTAACAAGTAGTAATTAACTACAATGAAGTTACTTTAGGAGGCAGTTTTTTTTATTTTTTGTTTTTTGATTATAATACTATCATTTTACATTCAACATAATCATGTACTGTATTTATCTGCCACAAAATCAATTAAACAATATTCCGGGTGCATTTTCTGTAAAAGGAAAAAAAGGCAAACATTACAAGGCACTTAATGGAAGTGTATGGTGCAAATCTGTAAACACTGAAATAATAACTTTTTCAAAGGTATAGCCACATGATGTCAACAATATGCACATTAACGTGGTATTAGTGTGATAAAATTGCTTACTAACATTTTCTGTGCAAATTTACATTTAATTTTACAATGTAATTGCCATGACAATGTACCATAAACCATAATACAACTGTATAATGTATACAACTTCGCAGCTCAAATACTTAACGTGTTTTAACAGAAGAATTCATGTAAATGCTATAACAAAATTATAAGTTTCATAATTCTGCCATTTACTTCCATTGTAAGTGCCTCACATTATACTCTATTTTTGCAAGAAAATGAGGGATGAATAAATTTTTTCTTTTTTTGTTGTTGTAATCAACATTATGCCACATCGGTCTATCAATGATGGATCAGGGTGCAGGGGCGGTTCTTGACCATTTTGACTGGGGGGGGCAGAGTGGGGCCGGGTGTGCTTGTAGGTGGGGAACTGTATTACATCTTAAATGTCCCTTGTACACATTATTAGCTGTTTTAATATTTGCGGAAATAATTTTTTTGAAGACGAGCAAACATTAACCAAATTTGAGTGAAAATTTAAAAATTGTAATTTTAAGACATATAAACAAACAGGTTCATGACAAATGTTTCAATTAGTCAATATGCCCTAACATTCTGGTTTTACCCATAAACATTAAGCCAAGTTACCATGTTGTTCTTTAGAGCAGTGTTTCCCAACCACTGTGCCGCGGCACACTAGTGTTTGTCAGGTGTGCTGTGGAAAATTATCAAATTCCACAAAATAAATAAATGCATGAAAAAAAAAAATTATAATAATGATTCCAGGGATCCAAACACCTCACCTTTCGGAGAAATTCGCCATTTTGAAACCATAATCGCTCACTTTTGTGATTGTGAAGAACAATGATTAATGTGCAAAAGTGAGTGATATTTATACGCGTTAAGGGTCTTTCACATGACGCGTCAGCACTGCAGAATACATTGAAGTCTATGAAGTGACGCCACTTTACACCAGAATGTTTTTCACACACAGGTTTTTGCTTCACCAATAATGTCTTTGAGAGTACTAAGCAACAAGAAATATTTCAAAACTGTCCAAATTTGTGAAGAGACATTGAATGTCTCATAATTTCTTTTAATTAAATATTACATTATCGTTTACGAATATCAGAGACCCCAGTTATTGAACTAATTTAAATTCACCAAGAAAACGCTTAGCCCTAAACATAAACGAGTCCTTTTATTAATTTCTGCTATCAAAGCAACTGCAAACTTTTTTCTCTCTTCCAAATGCTTATTTCACAGTTTATTGTGCACACCTCCCACTTTTTTACATGGCAAACTAGTAAAATCGCCCCTCTGTTATGCTTTCTGCAACTCTTGTCACATGGAGGGCAATGCGGTGCTTGACGCTGGCATTGAACGGAGCGTTGACGCTTCGACTCAACTTGTGAAATGGGCTTTACAATGACGAAAGAACATTATTGAAACTCAAAATTATTATTATTTGTCTATTATTGTGGTCTTTTCTGATAAAAGCCATGCTCAGCAGTTTAAATAGGCTACTGTAGGAAAATGATACCGTAGATCTGCTGTGTTTATAATTCTTATACTGAAGTCAGTAGATTTGTAGCCATGCAAGTTTTAATAAAGGAGAAGGTAAGGACGTTATTGAAACTCACTATTATTGGACTATTATTGTTGTCTTTTTGGATGAAAAATAATGCTCAGACTGAAGGAAGACTATAGATCTGCTTTGTTCTTTTAATGCTTAAACACTATAAAGTCTCTTGGTAGATTTCAGTCATGAATAACTCAAAATGATTCACTGACTCATTCATAGCACATAAGACGCTCATTTGTCGCCACCTAGTGACATTTCCAGAAGGGGTCACTGAACTAATCAGTTAAGAAAATTCAACAAATTTGTGAAACAGAAGCAAGCCTCACCAAAATACTCTTTATTTTGCAGCAAATTCTGCACAATTTTAAACTTGAATAAACTTGAATCACTAAAATAGCTGGAATTGGTGCTTTTAGCTTATTCTTAAAATAAAATATCCCCAGAAACATTTTTCGTGGACCAGTTACGTCTTACCTTTTTCACCCCTCATGAGTTTGCATCCCTGTAATTTGTTGTGGCATTGAAAGAACAAATCTACAAATTAGAAAAGAAGCAAATTTGTTGTTTTTTCATTACCCATTTAGCGCTCTTGCCACCTGTGACCTCACACAGCGTAGCCTACCTATGTGACTTGTTTTTTTTGCATAGCCGAATTTCAAACATTACAAGAAAACACGCTACTAAGACGGACAGAAAACATGGACAAGTTCTTGAAAAGGAAAAATATTGATGATGGTTAGCCTATGTGGGATAGTGGTGTGCCGTAGAATTTTTTAGTCGTTGGGAAACACTGCTTTAGAGTGACTAATGCAGTAAAATTCTTGGGTAAAATGAATGGTAGGCTACATAAAGATTTTAGGTTAGAATTTAATCAGTAGGCTAAAATCAGCATGTACAGGTCTTGTAAATTGTCACCATTTCCTTTAAGATTCCTCTAAGCATTTTTAGTGTAAAAAGTACATTTTTAAATGTATATATCTATCTCAGTTACTTAGAATTTAAAAAAGTTGAGACAAATGAACAAAACACAACATAAAACTGACACGCAAACACACAACTTCGTGCTTCTCTCTCACTGGCATCCCCGCCTCCTCTTTATCCCTCTCCCGCTGATTGGGCTGATTCAGCTCTGAGTGTCCATCGTTATGGCCCAGCCACGCTCTCCTCCTTGTCACATGACTTTAATGTGTTTTTTAATCATTATTATGTCTATCAGTGTCTATGCGCATTCCTTATTGAGCACACTTGGTCTGCGCCAGTTATTAGAGAATGTGGTTGCTAATATTAAGATCAATTCTCCATTATTGAGTACATGTGTGCCTCTCCCTTGTGATTGGTGCGCCGCGTGTTAAGTATTTGATTGATAAATGGTGTTCATAAAGAGGATGTTGTGTTTGTTATCTTCTCTGTAAACTATTTAGTGCTTCTCTTGAATTTCATTTGCAAAAGAAGTAGCAGGATCAACTCTGCAGCTTTGTTCTCTCTCTCCCGGTTAGTGGCGTGTTTGCTTTTTATTCTTGCACCTGTGCCCAACAGTACCAATATTAATCTGTATATATTATTAGGTTGAAGTGCGCCTTTCTCATTGAAGGTAAGGCATTTATTTGCACTTTAGTGTTTTTATATTTTTAAGAGTATTCATAATAAATTTAACATTGCAGGTGTGGTGTGGCCCTGTATAATGCTAGCTGCTGTTTCTTCATACCTGTTCCTGCGTGCTGTTTCATCATAGTCGCTTCATTGTTTGTTTTGCCAAACTTGTTGCACTACATTTGTCTTGTTTCTGCATTGTATGGTGAAAAATAACATAAATAACATAAGTGTGTACTGTGTGTTGTTCCAGAAAGGAAAACCCGACAGATACACATACAAAAAATATTTTAAAATGAATACTTGCCAGATAAGGGCAATCTCTAACGAGTTAGGCTTAGGTGCATTCAATAAGGCAGAAAATCAGATCCAGATCAGGTTTCTTGATAATAACATGGGGAATTGTGCTATAAAAGTAACTTAACTTACACTTACATTTACACCAGCATGTATAATCCACATTAAGTAGAACTGAAACTGGAGCTGCAGGTCCAAATATGCGAAACTAACGCTGAACTTCTACCTTATCTCCAGATGTTGTTGGCTTGTTATTTGTTTGACATTCGGTGTCTCCTACCCACACTCTCTGGAGCCGAAGATTTTACAACAATATCATTAGCGCAGTTAGGTTAAAGAATATATGACTATATCATACAGGCATAAAACATTGAACTCAAATGGTCAACAATTGCTATAGCTGAATAATTATGCCTAAAATGCTCCTATGGGCTTTCATTATCTAGCGCTTGTAAGGGACCGTCTGAACACAGCACAAAAACGTTGGAGGCGTCCAAGTATTCATTAATTAATTAATTCAATTAAAGTGTAAGTTGTGCATACAATTTACAGTCTTTAGCATGTGTAAAAAAAAAATTTAATAAGTGTTTAAGACCGAACATGCAAGGCAGATGCATTGAACACTTGGACACCAGTGACATTTTAGCAGTGTCTGGATTTTTCAGATGATCTCTTATAAACCATAAGCGAATATTTGATAAATATGTAACTTAAACTTTACTCCGCTAAATAATATTATGCAGTCATAATGCATTGATGTTTTGTTTATAATTAGTTTGGTCTATTTATTATGATGTGGGGTCACTGAACTCTCAGTGGGATGGAAAATGAGTATACCACTCTTACCATTCTACCACTCCAATTTATGGCACTTTAAGACAGTGTTTTAAAGAGTCCTCAGTTCTGCTTTTTTGTGTTTCAGTTTTACATGGACTGCTTCCCGTCTGGATCGTAACATCATCACAGTCATGACAGGTCAGGCTGTGGAGACATTTGACAAGCAGTTCCGTGAGCTATACCTGAACTCTCTTGGGGTCAACCTCTCCAAGATCCCAATGGCAGACCCACCAGAGCCTGAGCCTGCCCCAATCGCTGTTCCTCCCCCTGTTTCTGTAACTGTCGCAAGAAAACTCATTAACCCCAAATATGCATTGGTAAATGCTGATGCATCTAGCAAAGCCTCTAAGGACAAAGCTAGTGCCAAGAACAGTAACTCCCCGAATCCAGTGGTCCTGATTAAGAAGCCCCAACGTGAGTTACCGGAGAAACCACAAATGCATCCAGGACTTGTAGGCTTGCCAAAGGCGGATCTCATTCCTTACTTGCCCATCTGGCCTGAGCCAGACCCACCCAGAGATGTTATTGGGTTTATTAATATTCGTGACACAAGCAAGCCAGCACCGGTGCATTTAATGCGCTCGCAAATGTTTGAAACATCGAAAGCAATCCGCTTCAAAAACCCTTTCATTGCCCCACCTGAGGAACTACCAGAAAGGGCAAGTCCCCGACCTAAAGCAACACCTTCATCCAAGACAAATACTGTAGTTGCAAATGTTCAATCGAGTACCCAGCCTCCAAAAGATATTCAACCAGAGACTAATTCGAGCGACATCCTTCAAGAAGCACCAGCGAATATCTCCCATTCATCAACCACCCAATTGCATGAGCCCAGTCCCAACCCTTCTCCAGATGAGCAGCAGCCAAACCATAAACACATGCATTCCTCCTCAGAGAACCAAACTGCTTCAGGATCACCCGTTCCCAAGCCTCGTACCTTACAGTTGGTGATCAATACACCTGAGGGATCTGGAGATGCTGAGATCAGTTTAGTCAGAAGAGAGGACATCCAGACAATAAACCCAAAGGGTACAAATACGGACACTCATGAAAATCATGCTGACATCACCATTGTGACTTGTGCACATTCATTAAAGGACAAAGATGAGAATTCCTCAACGTCAGAAGAGGATTTTGAGTGCACAGACTACGATAGCGCAAGTCCTAGCGACAAGCTCCCTAACGGAATAACGGGTTACGGACGCACTGGAGACCACAGCCCTGACACGTTTAATGTGATGGCGAGGTTCTCTCAATCCATGCTGGACTTGCGATCAGATGACATCAAGCCGGAGTTACAAAGTACCGCAGAGAAGAATCTCCTTAACTTGCAGAACAGAGGCAAAGCAAAGGTAGGACTTTGATTTCTTGAGTCAGCATGTGCGTGTCTGAGTGTGAAAGTGTTTTTTATCAGATTTGGCACTAGCAGTCCATAAACGTGGGTGTGTTTCAAATATAGAAGGGCGTGTTGTGGAATGCACCAGGGCATGTCAACGGGACTCTTGTCAACATTTCCTGCACAACTGAACCCACTAGGAGAGTTAACACATGTACAGGGGTTGGCGGGGCAAAATATAAATAAAGTTACGTTCAAGACAAGAACAGGAAAATAGCATGTTATAAAGCTTTATCAGCTTCCTCATTTGGTGGTTTCCCCATGGAAGCAGCTGTCCAAATTTGGCTATGATAGAAATTTCCTGAGCTGAAGTTGACATTGGCAGGAAACTTTTGCACAGCCCTCTAATGTTCTACTATTATCGCATAGTTTGTGTAAAACACTGCCTAATGCAGTCAAATTCTTTTTAGTCTTATCCGGAATTCTTTCCATCATATCAAATGTTTCTTTTACAATGCTTCAGATAAGTATTACATAAATTACTTTTAAACCACCACTGTATGTGTGTCTATTGAATGGACTGCACTTCTATCCATCAGTCTTGTTTTCATTTATGTCAAATTGAAAATAGTGTCGATCTTGACTAATGCCCATACTACCCTGGTGGAAAATCCATCTAAACCAGCTTAATGTTGGAGCTGTTTTTTCAAGGATTCTAGCTGGTACAAACTGGGTGATTTTCATGAAACCTGTAAAGAAAATATCCTAATTTACTCAAATCAAAAAGAAACAAATAAGGAACTACAGTATATTTTGCATATAGAAAATTAGGCATATTAATATTTTTTTTTTACATTGTGACATTAGTTTCATGACAGTTATGCTCATTTTTAGAAGAATGTCTCAGCTATGTAGGTCCATACAATGCAACTGAATGGTGACGAAAACTTTGAAGCTCCAACAAGCACATAAAGGCTGCATAAATGTAATCCATACGACTCCAGTGGTTTAATCCCACAGTATTCAAACAGGGAGGCACGCCTCCCCAGGGAGGCACCAGAGCATGTCAGGGGAGGCATGGAGATTGATGATAAATTAACCAAGTAAAATAAAAAATACATAATTACAATAAAAATGTATTGTGAATTTAAATGAAAATTATTGGCTTAATGAGCCATAGTCCAGCTTAATAGACTGCAGTTATATGGTCTTATAATACTGTCATGAACGCATGCATATCATGCGAGAGCGCATTCATATACTGGTTGCGTGAAAGCACATCTTTCTGCTGTCCGTGTGCATGCTCAAAACATGTCCTATGCACTTGCAAATGTATTATAAAGCCATATAGCTCTGCTTCTGTTCATTTGTCACCATGTGTCCATTACAAGGTCAACATGATATCAGGTCATATATTTATATACATGATATGTATATAAAAAAATAAAAAAAAACATTTTTAAAAAGGGGTTAAGGGGGGCGCAGTCTTGAAAATTCTGTCAGAGTGGGGGCTTACTGTTTAAGACTTTTAAAACCCCTGGTTTAATCCATGTCTTCTGAAGTGATCTAATTGGATTTGGGTGAGAACAGACAAAAATGTAAACCCTTATTCACTGTCTATCTTGCCGTTGCAGTCTCTAGGCATGATCATGATGTCATGCTTGATTACACTTCCTGGTGATTGACGCATGCGCACAGCGCTAGTTGGCGCTAGGAAGTGTAATCAAGCTTGAAATCATGATCGCCAAGGAGACTGCTAATGTCAAGGTTTATAGTGAAAAAGGGGTTACATTTTGGTTTGTTGTCACTCAAATTCTATTTCAGAAGACTAAACCACTGGAGTATGGATTACTCTTATGCTGCCTTAATGTGCTTTTTGTAGCTTCAAAGTTTTTTTCCACCATTCACTTGGATTCTATGGACCTAGAGAGCTGAGATATTGTCTAAAAATCTTTGTTTGTGTTCTGCAGAAGAAAGAAAGTCATACACATCTGGGATGGCATGAGGATGAGTAAATGATGAGAGAATTTTCATTTTGGGTGAACTATCCCTTTAAGTGTCCTGAAAATAATGTCACAATGCAAATCTCCTAAATGGTCCTAAATGTAAGCTTTGTTTTCTTTAGGCAAAATATAATTTTATTTTATTTTTATTGTAGTGATTTGGGGTTAAATACTGTATGACCAGGATGTTTTCTTGACAGGTTTCGTGAGAATCACTCACTGATGGCTGACCAGCTGGACTACTGACTGAGTTGGTAGGCCATCTTGGTCAAGCTGGTTGAAGTATAGGTCTTTGTGGAACAATAATGTTCGTTTTCCAATCTGTGGGCGTTTTCAAACCGGGAAGGGCATTTTTCAACTATCTAATGAAAGTAGGGAATCTCAATGTAGTAAGCAAATTGTGTATAGCAGTTGAAAAATGCCCATCCTGGTTTTAAATCTCCTGTTGATTGGAAAACGCCCATTTATGTTCTGCAGAGACACAAGTCTCAGCTGGTTAGAGCTGCTTTGGTCCAAACACTGGCTTGAGTAACTCAAGTTGGTATGACCTGGTTTTTCTTTGGCTAGCCTTTTGGTTCCAGAACCTTAAGTCTTTAAAAGGGATAAAAGCTTGGACAAAAGATGACAAAGAACTGGACTTTTGCAGCACTAGAGGATACAGCAGCTGGAGTAAGTGTGTGTTTAGTACCTGGGTAGAGAGCCCTGCTGATCATGCCAGGTAGGATGATGAAGATCATGGGAAGCATCTTGAGATAGCTGGCAAATATGGACGCTCCTTTGGCGTGACTCAGATTCTTGGCCGACAAAGACCTCTGCACGATTACCTGCCAAGTGAAATGATCAAACAACATTGTTATTCAGTCAAATGTGACCCTTTCCTATTTAAACATGACAACTTAAATGTGCAAATAGACTAATTATAGGATGAATGATAAAAGGCCTAAGAAGACTCAAGGAATTATTTGTACTGAATTCACATTACATTTTAATGTGCTTAAAGGAAGAGTTCTCCCAAAAAAGAAAATTAATTCATAATTTACTTGCCCTCATGTCATTCCAAACCCATATGACTTTGTTTCTTATGCTTAAAGCTTTAAAAAGGTCCCAAAAGTGTCATAGAAGTGGTCCATGTGACTTGTGCATCATATTCCATGTGTTTTGAAGGTATGCAAAATGTAAGTAATTTTTCAGTGAAAATCTTGTCTATTGTGCTTTCACAGTGGCATGTGGGTTCACATGAGGACGCAAGCCACAGCAAGCTTCTCTCATAGTGCTTATTATTGCACAAAAGATGTCAAGATTTTCACTGAAAAATTAAACAAATTTGTGTCGTTTCTCACCAAAACCTATCATATGCCTCCAGAAGACTTGTAAAATGACTCAAATCACATAGACTATTATGATACTTTTAAGTCCTTTTTTAAGATCGAAAATGAGTTATGACAGAATTGTAATTTTTGGGTGAACTATTTCTTTAATTCATTACTACAGTGACTTGAAATTGTATCTGAAAACTATTTTCATATATTACGATGTACTTTCCTCCCCTTTAGCTTTATCAAATGGCCTCCAGGTCACCAGTTCGAGAAACTTATGGCCGGGCCAAAGTGGTGATTGCTAAACCTGGAGTGTTCCACAGACCACCAAAAAGCAGTGGTCATGTGATTGGGGGTCACAGATACTGGCAGGGGAAAATGTGCATCCCTGAACGTCCCCCAAGTGGATCAAGCCAACAAAACCCAAACCGCACCGGCCGGTCTCCTAAAAGGCACAGCCCTTCCTGTAAGATAGAAGGACTGTGAACCAGCCAATCACCTGTTCAATGGCTCATGCACTCAAACTCTCGCTCTCCCGCTCAGCGGGGCTCTCAAACAAAATCTCCATCGCCATGGAGACAAGTTGATATTCGCACACCAACAGGAGTCTCCTCATCCTCACTCTCCAACTTCAAACACATTCGGGGGAAGGTTCCAGTGAACACATCTGGATTTGGCTTGGAGGATATATTTGTGCCCCCCCCCCCCAAAGAAACACATCAACATTGTATTGATTACAAAAGGAATGAACGTGCAATGATGTAGCCACCAGTTTTCATTTGCATAGACTTGGAATCCTTTAAACTGGAGTTTAACTGGATTTTTAAACTGACAGCAGTGTTACAGAGGCAAAAATACATTAAAGTTTGAAAACCCAGCGCACAGAGCTGGACTGTGTATGTGTGTGGAAATTAAAGTCCCACACTTGTTTCTAACAGCCTGACTCTTTGTTGTCATGTGCTTATAAGCAATCTGGACTGCAAGACATTTGGTGGTGAACTTGTGACCATGGTGATGGCACTTTCACATTCACCGCTATTATTGACTAATAGTGTTTCAGATTAAGAAGAGTTTGGAAATGGTTAAGATACAAGCCTGACCAACACATTGAGCTATTTGGGAACACTTTACATGAAGGCTTAATTTGTTAAAATTAGTAAATGCTTTAGGTGTCATGAACTAACAATGATTTTTTTACAACATGTATTAATCTTGGTTAATGTTAATTTATCAAATACTGTTGGTCGTTGTTTTGTTCATGTTCATATTAGAGGTCGACCGATGGTGGATTTTGCTGATACCTATAACTAAGGTGGTGGAAAAGGCAGATAACCGGTTTATTGGCCGATAGTTTTTAAAATCGATTTATAAAATGTTAACAAAAATGTCTTGGTATTTCCTTCTTAAGACAGGCACAGACAAGAGTCCAAAATGAATAAAATCCCATATGCAGTTTATTGTTCAATCAAAATCCCAATAATAATCTGATTTGGTGCAGAATGTGGGACTTTTAACTGTAAACAAGCCCAAAAAAGAGGCTCTTATTTTGCAGATAACTGATAGTTCATGAAAAAAAAGAACTATCGGCACCAAATAATCGGTAAAACCGATATATGAGTCCACCTCCAGTTGATATTGCATTAACTAATGTATACAACTATAAAAAACATTTTTTTTATTATTTGCTGAAATTAACATTAATCAAGATGTGGATGTAATCTATTGCGTTAACTGATGTTAACAAATGCAACCTTATTGTAGTGTTACCAGTTCTTTTACAAATGCACACACATACGCACATTCTGATATTGTGTTTACAATTGTTCTCTTCAATTTAATTGGAGATCGTAGTTACAAACTAGTTTTTGTATTTACACATTTTATCATTTCCCTCCCTGTAATATTGCACATTTTCATTACCTGTCATTTTAATGTTTATCTTAATTACAGTTGACATCTGAAACATTTTGCTTTTAAGTTTACAGAAACCAATCAGATGCCAAGATTTGTATTTTTAAGAAGCTAGTCTGCACACACTGATTCCTACAGATTCTGTAAGGATATACTTGAATCAGAAACTTTTTAAATGGACACAAGATTCCATAAGCTTCCGTCAATATGGACCTTAGTCACTGTAGACACAATATTTAATGTAATGCAAATGGGAACAAAGCTGGGAGGGATAGATGTACTGTACTGTGTACTCAAACAGATGTACTGATCTGTATCTTGGTGAAAACGTACATTTTGTCTTTCCAAAATGCTTGTCGTCCAGAAAACACAAAAGGAGATGTTACTTTCATTGTGTGGAAAAAAAATGCAATGAAATTGAATGGTGACTGAGGTTTGAAACAATATGAGGGTAAATGATGACAGAATTTTCATTTTTGGGTGAACTTTGCCTTTAAGACTGCAGAACCTTTTGATCAGACAGTCTAGCATTCACAGCTGTGTTTTCCTTAATGTCAAATTAAATATGGAGTAAACTCTGACTAAAGTTCAGTAGTGGAATGAAATTCAGGCTCCGTAATTTTTTTAAATATTTATAACTGTGTGGGGAAAAAAAAATCCTTTTTTTTTTTTTTTTTTTTTTTTTTTACAACTTGTGATAACCAGGGTAGGCTGGTTATATTTGAGATATTTTGAGAGTAAAAGTGTGTGTATTTAAGCATACCTGATCAGTGCACCAGTACCAGGTTGCAAGAATAGTTAAGCCCAGTGTCATGCCTGGCCAGGGTAAGTCTCCATGCACTGGGTCTCTGAACAGGTGCATGGCATCAGCCCGGGGCAAGTGGCATGTGGTGTTTGGGATGATTTTAGATGGCACAGCTTTCAAGTACACACTCTCCAGGTTGCTGTAGCCTCCAATCTTATTGAATGCTGTAAAACATGTGCAGAGAGGAGAATCAGCCAAACCTACTTCTGATTTGGGTAAAATGTAGTGGTTTAGAATATATTTCTTTTAAAGTATTGTTGAAACAACATGTGGTTAACTTGAATTACAAACAGAATGTAAAAATTCTTAATAAAAAATACTATTTACATTTCTATCTTTTTTAAACAACATACTTTGTGTGTAACACATGGTCTATTGATATTTTACTCTATAGCAGTGGTCGGCAACCTTTTTGACATGGAGTGCCATTTTTTTATTTTCCTGGTCAATGGCTGTGCCGAAGATCCGTGCCCAGGTATGTGATTTTCCGAAGTTTGAGTCCACTTGTGACAATATTACCATTTTGTATATTTTTTATTTTAATCATTGATTTTTCATTAAAAATGATATTGTCAGCATAACAGTTTGAGTGAAAAATCTTGCATGTGAAATTTCACAGAGCATCTTAAGTGCTTTAATGAAAGAAAACCTGTCCTTTTGTACAAAATGAGTTAACATAGTTAATATTACAAATTTGCTTATTTGATTACTTTAAAATCTTCATTATATACTTTACTCTTGTCCTAAAGTATGCACTTGTTCAACCAACAGCTATAACAAAAATATGATGACACTGGAATTTTAATGTGGAGGATATAATTCACAGTATTCTGTGACATTTTATTTAAAGGGTCCACAATAGTGCACTGGTTAAGCATGAATAACACCAGTAATTAATAGTCAACTAAATGTAGAGTAGGGGTATCTTAGCCATAATGTACAACTTATGAACCATTTATTTTTGTGTAGAAAGTAATGTAATTTATGCTCAGTTTCAGAGATCCATCATAAATCAAGTTTACTATATGTTATTAAGGCTAATTAGTATTGGTTTACAAAGCTGTTAATAAATAAAATACTAAAATCTTCTATTAAAGACAATTTGACACCATGTTCTGTAGTGAAAAATTTACCTATTTTCTTGATTTACTTCTTGATTTGTTTTGCATTTATTAGGTGGTATTCAAGTGTATTCAAATATATTAAGACAGTAATTATGACTAATTCTTGTTGGTTTGACTAATAAATTGCTACAATTTTGTATTAAAAACAACTTGATCCCCTGTTCTAAAGTGAAAATTTTACCTTCTTAAGTTATTAGATTGTTTTTCACTTATTAGGTGGTGTTTTAAGTTTATTTAACTATATTAAGAGTAATTATTAGTATTTGTTTTACTAAATTGTTACTAATGAACTAGTATTAGTGAACTAATTTCATTCAATGAAATTAATCTTAAAATAAAGACAATTTGATTCATTTGTTAATAATTTGATATTAAATGTTTACAGTATTTGCATTAAACAAAAAAAATCAGTTTTATTATAATTGAAATGTGCAAAATAATAATAATAAGATTTGAAAGACCAACATTAATTAGCCTTAATTACTAACTGAAATTGTTTAGTAAAATTAAAATTTTATATCTGAACTTGAGCATTGATTGCATTACTTTCTACACAAAAATAAGACATTCAATAAGTTGTACATTTTGGCTAAGATACCCTTAATGTACTTTCAGTTAATTATTAATTACTGTCTTATTCTTGCTTAACAAGTGTACTATTATGGATACTTAAAATAATTATTACCAATTATTCAAATTTAAATTCAAAAACATGTAAAACACAAATTTGTGTGTTTGGACTTTTGGCTCAAAACTTTACAGTTACTGAGATATAGCCCTTGTGACAATTTCCCTGTGTGACAACCTGCACCGGTCTCCCCTATAACAAGCAGACCATCACAGCTAAAGTAAGACATGTTTTTCCTGCATGTAGAATTTGTTGAAAATATGAAATATCTGTCCATGCATTTTCAATTGCCATCTGCTGTCAACAGTCTCTCTTTCAAGATGTCCATCCCAGTGACAGTAGACATACCATCACTGCCAATGTGCTGTCAATCACATGCCAACGGAGAATAAGTGGAGGCAACTGAGAGTGACTCACCTGTAATGGTTAGGATGATCGCTCCAATGATCATGATGAAGGTCTGAAGAGTATCGGTGTAGATTACAGCTGCTAAGCCACCTGGAGAAAAAGAGTATTGCTCAATTCTCATGATTCTTTAATGTGATATGAGTCACCGATGTCAAGCCTGAATCAGCACTTGTAGACAAGAGTGAATTGAGTGGCATCAGAGCCAGGGATTAAAGTAATTATGTAGTTATACTGGAATCAGTAATGTTGTCTCTAATTACAACTGCAGAAAATGTTACTGATCCACTATGCTGCTACAGTAAGAATGTTTTCAGCAAGTAGTCATTTAGTAGAAGCTTTTATACAAGCCATTTACAGTACTGTTATTACAGGGACATACTGAATATTACAACTTTGTTGTCATGACAACGAAACCATGTAATCCCATTTTTGGATATAACTTTACACGGATCAGTACATTTTATCACACTAAAATCATGTCTTGTGGCTAAACTTTCAAAACAATGTGTATTTTAGGGTTTACGGACTGGCCCCACTGACTTCCATGTTAAGTGCCTTACTGTTTTACTGTATTTTACTGTATACCATTTTTAAATGTCTTTTTTGGAGTAATCAATATTATGCTGCAAATGCTGTTGATTGAACTTAAGTTGTATCAAACCCGGAACATTACTAAGTGGCTTGTTCAAGGGCACAACAGTGACAACAGAGTTTATGGCTTGCACCTTGCTGGGATCAAACCAGCAACATTCCTGTTACAAGCCTTGAGCTTTAACCACCATGTCACACCATCCCATCCAGTTTTTAAAAATTACAGTGTAAAAGAACACAAGACATTATGCACACAAATACAAACCTGCTATAGTGTAGAGGGCAGTGACTACTAGCATGAGAACAGTGGAGAGGTAGAGATTCCAGCCCAAACAAACCTGGACAAACAGTGCTCCAGAGTATAGATCCGTCTGCAAATGCACAGAAAGGAACATAATATACATCACAGAGGACAAATGTATTACTCTGTAATTGCACTGTCATTGTGCAGGACACTTAATGAAGTCAGTTATGTTGCATTGAAGTATCAGCTTTGTCTCGTATGTTTCTTCTAATGTACACTTCAGTTTTCTGTGTGCCGTTATGTGTCGCACACGGTTGAGCGCACTAGCCTTTCAAAGCGCTAGCCCGTATGGACGCGCTCGATACATGCACACTACAACTGTCTTTAAGTATATATTTACGCCTAGTACCTACAATCCCAATTCCAGTAAAGGTGGGACAGTATGGAAAATGCTAATAAAAACAAAAAAAAGAGTGATTTCTAAATTCTGTTCACCCTGTGCTCTTTTGAAAGAGCTACAACAAAATTTTTTTAAAATGTTTTACCTTTTTTAAATACGTATACACTCATTTCAAATCAGATGACTGCAACACGCTCCAAAAAAGTTGAGACAATCAAGTGTTTACCAATGTGCAACAACACCATTTCTTCTAATTATACTTATTAAGCATTTGGGCACTGAAGACACAATTTTGTTAAGTTTAGCAAGCAGAATTTCCCCCTATTCATCCATTATGCAAGTCTACAGCTGTGCAATTGTACGAGGCCTTTGTTGTCATTTTGTGCACTTCATAATGTGCCACACATTCTCAGTTGGAGACAGGTCAGGACTGCAGGCAGGCCAGTCTAGCACCTGCACTCTCTGCTTACACAGCCATGCAGTTGTAGTCCGGGCAGGCCCGCCCAAACTCCCGACTGGGCCAGTAGTTTTGATCTATCTCTATTGGGCCACCCTCAGTGGCTGGGCCCCTGAAAGCTGTTCCATTCCCCCAACCCCCTCCCTTATGGCCAGACCTGAATCCGGGCAGTATGTGGTTTGACGTTGTCCTGCTGGAAAACCACTTCTGAATGTACGTGATCTCCGATCCCTCAGTCGTCACTGTCTTAAAAACCGTCATCTGTAATGGACATCATAACATGGGCTCAGGAATAGAGTACAGGTGCTAGATTGGCTGTCTCTGACATGTCTCCAATTGAGAATGTGTGGCACATTTTGAAGTGCAAAATACGGCAACGAAGGCCGAACGTGCAATTGCACAGCTGAAGACCCGCATTATGGATGAATGGGGGGAAATTCTGCTTGCTAACTTAACACACTTGTGTCTTCAGTGCCCAAATGCTTAATACGTGTTATTAGAAGAAATGGTTATTTTATAGAGTGGTAAACATTCAATTGTCCCAACTATTTTGGAGCGTGTTGCAATCATGTGATTTGAAATGAGTGCATTTTTAAATAAATACATTTAAAAGGTAAAACATCAAATAATGTGTTGTTGTAGTGCTTTCAATATAGCATAGCGTGAATAGAATTTACAAATCACTCCTTTCTGTTTTTATAAGAATTTTGCATACTGTCCTAACTTTTTCGTAATTGGTGTTGTAGTTATGACTAGTGTTTGTTCTTTAATGTAAGCCTATAAGATTTTTTACATTTGTTTTATCAGCCAACAGGAGAAAATCATATGCTTTCAAAGCACGTGTTATGTGCCAAAATGTAATACAAGAGTAATATTTTTTTTTTTTAAATCCCTAACCCCAAGTATGAACAACAGTAATAGTGATGCCTGCCTTAGAAAAAAAACAGCAACAAGAGAGCATGACCTCTTGCATGTGTGTCTGTGTGTCTCCAGTGAAAAAACAGATGTCAAAAGAGCTAAACAAACTCTCTTTAACAACTTTAAATTTCATGGGAGCAGAAACATGCCAGCTATTTGAGAAGACTCGCTGAATTAAACATTTTCTTTTATTAGATTAAGGTTTTCTTTTGTTGTCTTTAGTGCCTCTTGATGGGAATATGTCTGAATGAGACAGCAAAAAACATCACTCTCTGTGTGTGAGTGTATTTGTGTGAGTTTTCATGCTTACTGAGATCTTGGTAAACACAGAGAGCATCAGACTGAGTGCTGACAAGTACATGCGAATTCTCTCTCCTCCAAACCGCCGACCCAGATACTCTGGCATTGTGACAATCTGAGAGAGAAAGAGAGAAAAGAAGTGCAGAGGGAATGCCATAATCTAAGCAAATTTAAAGGCAAATCAGAGAAAGTAGTGCGCGTGCGTGTATTTGTGTCTGGTACAAGGCAGGCAGGCAGCATTAAGCATAAGTTAACCATTTTTAATACACATAGGTTCATTTGACACATTGGTACGAATGGTAGTTTTGTGTGTTTTAAGACTCACCCCAGAGGACACGTAAACTGGGACAAAGATCCAGGCAAGAGCTAACAGGACATAAGTTGCCTAATGGAATAGAGAGAGAAGGGCGATAAAATCATGTTCTTAATTAATGTCTTTGTCTTGATTTCAAGATAAAAACTATTTAAACGTCCTTAAAACAAAATAAATTAAAATCACATTTAAGAAGCAAAACTGCTTAAGATATTATCACTTGTCAGAGAAATTTGTACGCCCCAAAATGTTTTTGAACACTAAAGCTAATACATACATACATACATATATATATATATATATATATATATATATATATATATATATATATATATATATATATATATATATATATATATATGAAGAACACTTTTTTTTATTATTATTATTTTATTTATTTATTTTGTGCCGCACAGTGACAGTTGTAAGGCAGAAATTGGTCCTCTTACTCCCCCTAGTGCTTGAGCATTTTCAATGAGGCATTGAAACAGTGGTGTAGTAGTGACTGAAGAGGTGGGCATACTGTGACCCATAACTTTTATTAAAAGTTATGGGTCAAAAGCCTCCTTGCTGTTCTGGCGGCATACGTATCATGACTCATTTTATGTGGGTATACATAAAATCCTTTAAAAGATAGGTGGACATATGGCATATGCCTGCGTATGCCCTAGACTACACTACTGCACTGAAAGAAAATGATGATACTCACATTCCATTCAAAGCCAGCAACAGCGATTCCCCCGGCTGCTCCTGTCCCAGCCAAACCAATGAACAATCCTGATCCCTCACTGCTGGCAAACAGAGAGGCCCCAATCTGCACCCATTCATAAAGTATATTAGTACCATTCTCAGCCTGGATTCAACATATAAGTGTACAACCGGGCTAAAGGTGCCCCGGGGTGAAAGGCACGTTTCATTTTATTTTCTCCCAAAACACTAAATAGCAACAAAATGTACCACATCACTTTTCTAAATACCTGTTTGACACTATGCACTGTAAAACTTTACTGATCCACGCGGTCATGATCAAATCATGAGTTTGATTTTGAGGTAATTTGATGTAACATTTAATAACTTTTAAAAAAAAATCAAATTTATGTAGCTAATCAGAATTCCTGAAATGATGACATTTATTTTGAAACAAAACACTTGTTTGTCATTTACAGTTTTGTTCAAGGTGATATAATCAAAAGTTTTTCAATAAATGTCCAATATGTGAAAGGATAGGATTTGGGGTAAAAAGCCAACCCAACCCCCCAATAAATTAATATTATTATTATTATTATTATTATTATTTTTATTATTATTATTATTATTATTTTCAATCTTGATACACTTTGCAATCAGAAAAAGTACATATTTTTAAGTAGTGCCTTGAACCCCATTGTATCCAATGCAGCATATACCTGTTAATATAATTTGGCACAATATTTACAACATGAAACAACTACTGTGTTACAACAATCAACATCTTATCACAAAACTTCATAAGTGGGTAATGTCACATGCTATACTTCATCTAAAACTAATTTAAACCATTTTAAACATTTAAACAATTATCATATTTTAAACATTACGTTTTTTATATAATTATCAAACATGCCTCATATTTATAATAAGTATATGTAGGCCTATATTTTAAGACCACATTACTTTTTATGACCTCAAAATGGAATAATGAGTTACACAACAAGACTATTTAATTGAACTGCAAAATTAACACACAAGTAACTATATATGATGATAAAAATAGCGAGAAACTTTAAAGACAGTGTGACCAGTCACATCACTTAAAATATACACCTTGCCGTAAACATATGCACACATTTTTCACATCAAATATTTATAATGAAAATAAAAGCTTTATGTCAATGTTATTTGTCTACCCACTAAAAAAGAAACTCCTTTTTCTGAATTATTAATAAAATGTCTGGATTTACAACCTGGAAATACAACCTTTTAGAAGTTTACATTACTCATAAAAACTTTATCATTCTTCATTGAATATGAATGTAAAATCTGTTCATAGTGAATATATTTTATCATATTGCTTTAACTAGGCCCCTTTTTCATTAATTATCATGAGTATTGTTCAAATGTTGTCTGTGGGTTTCACTTACTGGCCACCAAGCCATGTCCCTGCCAGCCAGGAAATATCCACTTAGTGTGTTTCGGCTCACTCTGCAAGATGACTTAAACACACACACACACACATACAGTACAACAACAGTTCATCCAAAATTCAAATAAAGTTGAATTTCCCACCTTTACTTTTTAGAAAGTGTTAGAATAGATAATTTTTCCTGATTACATGCAATTCCACAATTAATATTCACTAATCATTCTATTATTATCATGTATATTTAAATTATAATAATTACCATTTATACAATGTTAATCATTTAAATAATAATAATAATGTTAAAAATGCTCACACATAAGTGAGCACACACACATACACCTCACCCATATTCCAACTGCAACGTTCAACAAAAAGTATGCTCCGATTACGATGATATCAGACACGCTGAAAGACTGAGAAAGGGCGAAAAATTTAGTGGTAGAGTTAGACGCCATGTCCTACCTTCACACACACAACACACAGACTAAGACAACAAGATGGGGAGGGATAGAAAGACGCAGAGCATTCTGGTCAGCTCTGTGTGTGAATTGATCATTAAACACATCAGTTTAATGAAGCAAACCTGAACCTACATGAAAACAACAAGGCAGATGAGACACATCCCTGCAGATGCACAAAATCCTGTTGCTTGTTGTGGTTTCACAGGCTTACAAACACCTGCACATGCACCTAAATACCCATGACTAAACACATACATACATGCACACAGCTAAATTAGAGCATGGAGACGTATTATCTGACAAACCTAATGTGACTTGAGGAGTCCAAAAAACATCTCCAGACACACTTAACAAAGTGAATCATTTGCTTAAAAACCCACTGGTGCTACCCATTAACACACACAACACATGCACTAACCATTAGCATCAATCTTACACAGGACATAAGTATACTCACTACCTATACCTTTAGTGTGACAGGTCACAGTTCACATCAGTTGTACCTTATTTTACTGTATGCTTTAAGTATTTGCAACCTACTAGCTTTGGAATTATAAATACATATTAAGCCAACAAATCTATTAGTAAATTAGTTAATTAGTAAAGAAAGCTGTTACCAAATAATTTCATTTTACCACGTATTGTTATAAATACAAGAGATTCCAAAAAGTGCTACTGCTTATCCAGTAACTAGGGCTTAAAAGTCAGTATTGAGAAATACAGTCTGATGAATAAATAATCTTCAGGGCCAACTTGATCTCTGTCACACAGATTCTGTGCCATATTATAGAATTTTTTCTTTTTTTAAATATATTGTTTCATTTTGGTCTTGACAGTCTTACCATGTCTGACTCATCCATAAACTTAGAATAAATGCCAGAATAGATGTTTGTTGTCTATCCAGCTTAATACATGTGAAATTAACAGTTTATCTATACATTCAAAAAACAGCTGACACCTCTTCACTCAGAAACATATTTTATCCTATTTTTTAGATTGACTCATTTTAAGTTCATATCAAATTTCCATCAAATTTTAAGATTATTAAATTTGATGGAAATTTGTTATGAAATTGAAATGGGTAAATCCTATATATATATATATATATATATATATATATATATATATATATATATATATATATATATATATATATATATATATATACACACACACACACACACACACACACACACACACTGGCAGCCAAAAGTTTGGAATAATGTACAGATTTTGCTGTTTCAGAAGGAAATTGGTATTTTAATTCACCAAAGTGGCATTCAGCTGATCACAAATTATAGTCAGGACATTACTGATGTAAAAAACAGCACCATCACTATTTGAAAAAAGTCATTTTTGATCGAATCTAGACAGGCCCCATTTCCAGCAGCATTCTAGCTGTCAGTTTGTTCAGATACTCAGGTGACATTTCACCCCACGCTTCCTGTAGCACTTGCCATAGATGTGGCTGTCTTGTCGGGCACTTCTCACGCACCTTACAGTCTAGCTGATCCCACAAAAGCTCAACGGGGTTAAGATCCATAACACTCTTTTCCAATTATTATTGTTGTCCAATGTCGGTGTTTCTTTGCCCACTCTAACCTTTTCTTTTTGTTTTTCTGTTTCAAAATTGGCTTTATTTTTTGCAATTCTTCCCAATGCCTGCACCCCTGAGTCTTCTCTTTACTGTTGTACATGAAACTGGTGTTGAGTGGGTAGAATTCAATGAAGCTGTCAGCTGAGGACATGTGAGGTGTCTATTTCTCAAACTAGAGACTCTGATGTACTTATCCTCTTGTTTAGTTGTACAACTGGCCTTCCACATCTCTTTCTGTCCTTGTTAGAGCCAGTTGTCCTTTGTCTTTGAAGACTGTAGTGTACATCTTTGTATGAAATCTTAATATTTTTGGCAATTTCAAGTATTGTATAGCCTTCATTCCTCAAAACAAGGATTGACTGACGAGTTTCTAGAGAAAGCTGTTTCTTTTTTGCCATTTTTGACCTAATATTGACCTGAAGACATGCCAGTCTATTGCATACTGTGTCAACTCAAAAATAAACACAAATACAATGTTAAGCTTCATTTAATGAACCAAACAGCTTTCAACTTTGTTTGATATAATGGCAAGTGATTTTCTAGTAACAAATGAGCAATTTAGCATGATTACTCAAGGATAAGGTGTTGGAGTGATGGCTGCTGGAAATGGAGTCTCCCTAGATTTGATCAAAAATTACTTTTTTCAAATAGTGATGGTCCTGATTTTTACATCAGTAATGTCCTGACTATACTTTGTGATCAGTTGAATGCCACTTTGGTGAATTAAAGTATCAATTTTACAAAGTACATTATTACAAACTTTTGGCCGCCAGTGTGTGTGTGTGTGTGTGTGTGTGTGTGTGTGTGTGTGTGTGTGTGTGTGTGTGTGTATATATATATATATATATATTAGTGTTTTGTGAGTACTTTGTAATATATGGTGTTGAAATTTACATATTTCATTTTTTTTTATTTAATAAATGCAAATCACATAAACTGAAATATTCCATTTTTAGGATTTATATAAAATATTTTATAAACCTGCAGTTATTTATTCATTTAAAATTCTTATTTTATAGTATTTAGTATTTAGTAGTATTTCTTAATTCATCAAAATTCTTATATTCATTATTGAAATGCAGTAGTGCTAGACTTGTTTTTGTTCATTTGTATGTCACTTTGAATCAAATTAAACTTAAATGCAGTTATTTGTATCAGATTTAACAATACAAATCATTCTGAGGCAACTTAAAAAGGTGCCTTATATTAGAGATGAAAGAAAAAGATAAAAACAACAACCCTTACATATAACAATAAAAAAGTTCTGCTAAATGAATAAATGTACTGTAAATGTAGACAGTACAGTATATCTGTGATGAGAAATATCATATTCTTTAAAAATCCTTATAGCATTTTATTTTAATGTTGGAAAGATTTTTAAATTAAGATATCAAGCTGAAAAAATTGAGTAGAGAGCCCTTAAGCAGCCACGCTCATTCTTGTTAGAGATCTTTCCGAAGACTTGAATTCAAACCCTGCTCAAATACACCTGCCAGTGATGTCCAAGAGGACCCAAAAAAGACCTTGATTTGCTGATTCAGGTGCATTTGATTAAGTTGTAGGAAATGAAATCTGCAGAAAGAAAGATCTCTAATTTTACTGCATCTGGTGGTAAACTAATGGCTAAGATCTAGGTAAACAGATAGATAGGACCCAAGAACTGGCAGTGGGAAATTTCTCTCTTGTCAGTTTGAATGAAAAATGTCTGCCACCTCACAAGTAATTCGCCAGTATAAATTTTGCCACTGGAGCAGTCCTTTAAAATTGACAGTGCAAAATATGTAAAGAATGGCCAATTACTGATGTGGGTTAGAAAGGAGCCCAAATTAGACATCTGCTCTGGTTTTAATAACACCCTTAGGGAGTAATATATCGTATCACAGATTTTAATTGTAAGAACATCACCAAAATTATGCCTGAAATGGCAGATAAAGGGAGATAATGTGATAGAGTTAGAAACAAAATTATATGATAATAATCAGTGCAGTGCGCCTTTCAATGTCTGAGTGCCACCAATAGCATTTGAATGGATAATTCATCCAAAAATGAAAATTCTGTCTTGTGGTTCCAAACCCTGCGTGACAGGGGCTGTCAAGCTCCAAAAAGGACTACATCCCAAGTCATCTAAAGCCATACTTAGCTTTGTGTGAGAAACAGACTGAAACTGAAGTTGTTATTCACTGTCAAATTTCACACGCACTTGTGCATACTTGGCACCCCATAATCAAGACACAAGGCACCCAAGAAGTAGAAGTCTGCTACATGGCCTGATCACAACTGGACCTGACAAACCGTTGGGTTACGTTCTGGGTTTGATTCTGTTTTTAAGTGTAACTTCGGGATTGGATTAGTAATGAATGAAAAACGATGCATGAAAACAGACTATTTATGGGCTGTTCACATTGAATGTGTTTTTGCATGCGTCTGCGTTGTTTTTTTATTGTTTTTATCATTGAAAGGACACTTGTTGAAAGGACATCTTTGACCGGTGCACTGCATCTCGATTTTTTGTCAGCATCTCGCGCATGACCGCTGCATTTTTAGACAGTGTCAAGTTAAAAAAAAACGTACATTTTTCAAAACGCATCTCAAAACACCCAAGTTCTGTTTCATTCTCTTTTTAGCGCATATGCCACAAAGACGAGAAGAACATAAAGAAGTTCAGGTTGCAAACACGACTCTGTGTGACTGATACACTGTTACACATGATTCCAGATTGTTCTTCACTCAGTAAAGTCATCATAGGGATTGAAAAGACTTTGAATATAGTAAACAAGCAGTATAGAGTAATACTTTTAAGGTAGCCTACTCACTGAAAGCCCTAATAAGTTGACTTTACTCAGTTGACTGAGTAAACTCGTTCTCTCAACTGAATTGAGTAATGGCATCTCCAAAACTTGTGTAATTAAATTCACTTAACTTGGTGTTCATGTAGAATGAACTTAAAGGGTTAGTTCACCCCAAAACTAAACTTTTCTCATCATTTACTCACTCTTATGCCATCTCAGGTGTGGATGACTTTCTTTCTTCAGCTGAACACATTTGAAGAAAAATATAAAAATATCTCAGCACAGTGGGTCCTTAAAATGCAAGTGGATGGTAATCAGACCTTTGAAGCTCCAAAAATCACAGACAGTCAGCAACTACTTAAGATAAGGTAACTAGATGCAAGTACTGTATGTTCAAAATCAGATTTTCTATTTAAATGTTCTTGTTTCAAGTTAATAATTTGAATTGAATGGACTCAAAGTCAGGTCATACAGTAACACAGCTTAAATAATGAAGATTATAACTGATTCTAGGTCAATCATTAAACAAACTTATTTCTCCACAGAAATGCACATATGCCTACTTTGGTTGCAAATGTAAAAAGAGAACTGTAATTCAGTTAACAGGGTCCAACTTGACCAAAGAGGACATAGATCACCCTGATGGTGACATCACATAAAACAATTATTTGCAACAAAACTACATAAATAATAATACTACAAAAGAGCTAAAACATCTATGAATTCTTGATAACAACTACTTAATGCCCCCATAAGTTCCCTCTGACCATGGAAACATAATTAAATAATTCAAGGTATTGTGGGTATTCCCCAGCCTCAAATTTTGTACTCAATAGTATATCATGTAATAAATATAAATAGATATAAAATAGATATAGAATAGATATAAAATACAATGTATATGTATTTTTAATATAAGGAATTTATATATTTGAGTTATGAGCCCAAACCTTGACATTTCAAGTCATTTTTATTTAAGATATTAGGGTTTACAGTGCTGGTCATTTTATAATTGTGATGTATGGGAAAAGAGCAGTGCGAACATACGGCAAAATATCTCATTTTTGCATTCTATGAGAGGAAATCAAGGGTTTAGAACAAAATGAGAGAGGGTAGCCTAAATGATGGCAAAATGTCAATTTTGTGTGAACTGCTTCTTTAATAGTGTTATTTTTTTTCCTCTTAGAAGGCTGAGGTTGTATGAGTCTGGCTCAGTGAACACTGCGAGCAGCTCCTATCCCACTAAAATCTGTCCTGTGACATTTCTTTCTTCCATCTCATCCTCATAAACATACTCTCTCTCTCTCTCTCTCTCTCTCTCTCTCTCTCTCTCTCTCTCTCTCTCTCTCTCTCTCTCTCTCTCTCTCTCTCTCACACACACACACACACACACACACACACACACACACACAAACACAACACACATTGCTTTCCTCCCTTATAATCTGTCAATCCCATGGGAAAAGGGTCTGCTTAGTCAACGCCCCCTGATTGATGCGCGCTCTCTCTCTCTCTCTCTCTCTCTCTCTCTCTCGCTCTCTCTCTCACACACACACGCGCGCGCGCGCACATGGAAAAAGCGACAGCGGATTACAACCTCCAGCGACCGCGCGCACATCATAGCGCACATCTGCCTGGATGTTTACGTAATGCATGTCTCTCTTCCAGCTTCGGGTCAAAGAGACGACATCCGTTGGTATGTTCACAACATCTGCAATTTTTGTAGCATTTACTCAATGCTACCGTACGTAAATACGCACAGCGTTTCGGTGCTGTCCCTTTAACCCGAAAACTGGACTCTGTCACGCTCGATCGTCACATCAAGTACGAATTAAGACTGCGTGGACGCCGCTGGTCACTCTACTGGGCGCGCGTCTCTGTGCACTCGACCTTACACGATGAGCGGCGAGGGTGCGCTGGCGTTTACGGCACCGTTTCGGTCGCCTGGCCCCTTGAAGATGCGCTGGATGTAGAAGTAGAGCCATGAATGCATGCGTGAGAGAGTGTGTATGAGTGTAGTGAGAGTGTGTGATTGAACAGGATGGGGAAAGAACAGGAACTCTTACAAGCGGTGAAGACGGAGGACCTGGTTACCGTCCAGCGGCTCCTGCAGAGACAGAAACAGGGCAAAGCGAGTGAGTATCCTTCCCACCGATTTTTTAAAATGCCCCCTGTTACGCATCACACTGAGGTTGAACACACACACACACACACACACACACACACACACACACACACACACACACACGCCATGCCTGTATATTGGACTGGCCGTTCACCGGTGATGCCCCTTGTTGAACTCCATTGGTGCTTAGGTTTCTTAATAATATTTGGAAAAACAGTTATACAGTAGCTTAGGCTAAATAAATTAATATTTTCCAATTTCCTCTTTGAAGCATGCAGATAAATTACTCGAATGCCTTCTACGTGTTGTTTACGTCGTTATCAAAGTACGCGTTTATTATTATTATTTATTTATTTATTTATTTATTTTTACATTACTATCGATAGCTATTACAGTAAAATAACAGTAAAGCTGCCAGTTGCCCCTCCTTAGCACTACCGATAAATCTCTCATCCCAACAACTACACCACAAGTGCGCAACGCGAAAACGACGTAGATACGTTATAATCAACTTAGGGGTTGTTCACACCGAACTTGTTTTTGCGTCCATCCGCAATGTTTTTTTTAATCGTTTTCCCATGTAAACGCGCTCTAGACGGATTTAGACACCGTGCCAAGTTAAAAAGAATTTCAACTGTTTAAAACGCGTCTCGATACACTGCGTTCTGTTATATTCGTTGCGTTGCATCAAGCTTTTGACGCGTTCGGTGTGAACGGCCCCAAAGATGTGTAGCGCGAGCGAGCGATTTCGATTAAAACGCGGACAGCTTCGTTGATTAGCTATAACGGGAGCGTTCTAGTTTTGTCGCTTTGCTCAGTGTAGATGCGATGACAAAAATGAAGCTCGCTGTTGGTATGAAAGCCGCGGCCCGCGCCAAATCCGCTTTGATGTCCAGATGAGCGCGCGCCGATATGGCAGGTGGCTCAAGATCGCCAAAGATTAAAGAGATGTTGTTGATGGAAACATGCGGAAATGAACATTGCCCGTCCTTTTTGTGGTTAAAACCATTAATTTGTCACAGGTTTTAATTTCTAGTAACTGTTCTTCATGTTATAGACTACTAGAGACGTTTGATAGTGTACATAGATTTGTTTTTTTTTTTTGTTTTTTTGTCAATTTGGAAGTGAAAGCGCTTGGCTGAGGAAAGAGAAGAGGGATTATGTTAGTGAAATGCGTCAGATGTCATCGTAATAAAGTGTGTGAGTATGCGCGCGCGCGCGCGAGAGTGAGAGGCCTCTCAGCTGTTTGGTCGTGTGTCCATAATGACGTTTAAAGGGGCGTTCACACAGGGGAAATTGTTGCATGCACAGTGTCTAAAACGTACGCGTTCTGAGTACGTGTTAGAATTTACGTGACCCATAAATCAGTCTGTTTTTTGATGTCTCAACTCAGGATACGGATGCATACAGTGTGTGACTGTTTTGGTAGGTCAAAATGCATGCTGGGATGATCTGGTGATATTTGGATCAAAAATGTGTTTGTTTTTTCTCTCTCACAGTTACAACGAATCATCCAAATCATCAAAACTTACTGATATGGTTGCACAAGATTAAGTACACATGCACATGTCTATAATTGAAATGCAATTACCACTTCCAGTGCTGGGTAACATCCCAGGTGGTGAGAGAAGCATCTCTTGCTATAGGGCGGCCTGAAATGGAAGCAGGGCACTGTGTGTGTGTGTGTGTGTCTTACAATAATAGCTATACTATACTTAAAATGCCCTTCTTTTCTGTGTTGTTAAAAAACATTCACTTTTTCTGCGGTCAGCTAATGAGCGGAGCCTTGTTGTACCAACACAAAGAGGCTCCAGAACACTTGTACCACCTACCACGTTGGTGGAATGACCTTCCCAACTCCATCCGTTAAGCAGACTCACTCTCTGTATTCAAAAAATGGCCAAAAACACATCTTTTCCATGAGCACTTAACCATGCACTATATATATATATATATATTATACACCAATCAGCCACAATATTAAATCCACCTACCTAATATTGTGTAGGTCCCCCTGGTGCCGCCAAAACAGCACCAGCCCGAGATGCTATTCATATCAACACAGTTATACAGAGCGGTTATCTGAGTTACCATAGACTTTGTCAGTTCGAACCAGTCTGGTCATTCTCTGTTGACCTCTCTCATCAACAAGTCATTTCCGTCCACAGAACTGCCCCTCACTGGATGTTTTTTTGTTTTTGGCACCATTCAGAGTAAATTCTAGAGACTGTTGTGCGTGAAAATCCCAGGAGATCAGCAGTTACAGAAATACTCAAACCAGCCCATCAAATCACTAAGATAATTTTTTTCCCCCATTCTAATGATTCATGTGAACATTAACTAAAGCTTCTGACCCATATCTGCACGATTTTATGCACTGCACTAGTGCCACACTATTGGCTGATTAGATAATCGCATGGATGATTGTTGGTGGGCAGTGGTGGCTCAGTGGTTAAGGCTTTGGGTTACTGACCGGAAGGTCACCGCACCGCCACAGCACCGCCAAGATGCCACTGTTGGGCCCTTGAGCAGGGCCCTATCTGCTCCAGGGGCGCCGTATCATGGCTGACCCTGCGCTCTGACCCCAGCTTAGCTGGGCTATGCGAAAAAGAATTCCACTGTATATGATCAAAATGTATAATATGTGACAAAAATAAATAAATAAAGGCTTCTGGTGCCAGGTGGGCTGGTTTGAGTATTTCTGTAACTGCTGATCTCCTGGGATTTTCACGCACAACAGAATTTATTCCGAATGGTGCCAAAAACAAAAAACATCCAGTGAGCGGCAGCTCTGTGGACGGAAATGCCTTGTTGATGAGAGAGGTCAACAGAGAATGACCAGACTGGTCAAAGTCTACGGTAACTCAGATAACCACTCTGTACAATTGTGGTGAGAAGAATATCATCTCAATGCTATTCTGAGATGCGGGTTGCCTCTATTTTGGCGGCACGAGGGGGACCTACACAATATTAGGCAGGTGGTTTTAATGTTGTGGCTGATCGCTGTATATATTCTTGTTGCACTCTAATCTGTCTTGGATACAACTATTCTGATGCTAGTGAAACTTTGTAATGCAGCACTTTTCGTACCACTGTCTCCTTAAAATGAATTGCTTATGATGTTATTCCTATTTGTAAGTCGTTTTGGATAAAAGCATCCGCCAAATGAATAAATGTAAAGTAAATGTTTTCTGATGCAGCCCTGAGCACCTTCATCTTTAGAAAAAGAGTGTATTGATATTTTGATGGTTGAAAGTATGAGTTAATTTAGAATCATGTATTTGACATACTGTATACCTTAGTGTCCAGAAGTCTTAGAGCATGTTGAAAATCTGGGATTTTTTAATTATTTATTTAAAACTTGGAAATAAACGAAGATTCTGCGCTATTTCAAATCAAAGCAAATGTATGGCATGTTAACTCCTTTGTGCAAAATGTCAGATTTCTTTGTTTTTATTAATGCACACAATATGCGCTTTGGCTTTGGAACATTCTCAAATCATGCTGGGATGGACCATCAGGTTTTACACAAACTTGTGAAGTCATTGCCAGCTCGAGTGCATGCTGTTATTAAAAGAGGACATGTCAAAATTCATTCAATTTTTCTCAAATTGTTATGCTGATAGTATAATACAAAAACAAACAAACTCTGATTTAAATGAGAAAATAGTGCAAAATAGTGCATTTTCACTAATGGTCTCAAACGCTTTGGATCTCACTATGAATGTAACTACACTCTAATATTAGCCTATATTTAAGATGTATACATTTCAATTTCATAACAAAATTCCATCAAATTGAATTGCCTAATATTTAACAAAATTAAATTAATAAAGCTTATATTTATTCGTTTTATTAATGATTTTTTTCAAGATTACACAATTCAATTTGATGGAATTTTGTTGTGAAATTAACAGCTGTAACGATCGCTCATTATAACATAAAAAATGAACTCCAACACTGAATCGCCACTTATAACACATGGAGTTGTGGTGGCATAGTGGGCTAAAGCACAGAATTGGTAAGCAAAATGTTGCTGGTTCAATTCCCACAGTCACCACCATTGTGTCCTTGAGTAAGGCACTTAACTCCAGATTGCTCCAGGGGGATAGTGCCTGTAATAAGTGCAATGTAAGTTGCTTTGGATAAAAGCATATAAAACAAAATGTGAATAACACACAAACAAAATGGAAATTCCTGCTAAAGAACTGGAGATGTTTCTTCTGCATTAGACACTTACACGATTAAATTTATTTCAAAAAGTGCTGGGGATAAAATTGGCAAAGGCAAAAAGCAGTAGGGACATGTCCCACCCATCAATGAAGCCTATGTATTTTGCCATTTACAGTACAAATACAGTAACCACCTTTAACTTTAAAAGAGACTATTTACTTTATCTCTAAAGGTACTGTAAGAATGAGGATCAATAGAAATCAATACAATTCCTTATATCATCCCTCAAGAGACTTATAAATGTTTTCTAAAGGTTAGTATTACATTAACACCACAAACTTTGTCTCCCTTGATTTTCGTTTGATTACATCTGAAACTATTCTTTCCTGAATTACTTTTCTAATTTTCCACACCAATATCTGAACTAATTTAATTACCAGTAGTCTTGTAGCCTAATTAAATGTAATCATAATGCATTACATTTAATACCTATAAAGATAAAGGATTATAAGAGTCTTTAAATAGAGCTTAGCTGAAGCATGTGTATTTGGCAGTTGAGAAGATATTGCTTTTTCAATGAACTCCACTCTCTTGTTCTAGAGCAAGTAAACATTGTTCTTGCAAGGACAGTTAACCACTGATTGTTGACACCAGGGCATTTCAAACACCTGTTAATGGAATCAGCATAGAGAATGAGGAAGTAAATAGATGTCGGTCAGCCTTTTGAGAGTTTTAGAGACTTCTCCTGCTGTGTCAAAAATATTATTTGATATGAGTGAATCAAACTCAATACATGAGGTTACACGAATGAAAGTCATTTTTAAGGGTCAGATCAAGTTGAAATGGCTCATTTGGGTAACAACTTCACATGTGCATGCTGACTTGATGTTGAGAATGTGAAATAATTAATTGTGTAGCCCATCATAAGCTCAAATTTCATTTCTGCATACATGTTCCTCCAAAAGGTTTTTAGGAGGACAAAAACAAAACAAGAAAGGAAGAAAAAAAAAAAAACATCTAAGTGTGCCAGATGATTGAATTTTGAGCGATAACTATTGTAAGGATTTTGGCAAGCAATGGTGCAACTTGCCATATTAATAGAGAATTTAAGTTATGTGTGGTCATGTGTGTGTATATTTTAGCAATTTTACAACAACTTTGAATGTGGTTCATCCAAATCTTAGTCAAACCGTCCAGTTTATATTATTCATTTTACTATGTTTTTAACTCTGGTTTGCACTTATGCCCAAGCTATTATTTGTTATGAATAATCATATATTTTCTTTTGCATCCATCTGGAAATAAAACAAACAATATATTGACTTTCAAAGACACTTTTTGTATTGTCTAAATGCTTTACTTGTTTGTTGCCCAAATAAATGTATATGATGTAATGTAACTGAATGGACCCTTTTCACACTTTTGGGTTTTGTAATGCAGAAGTAAATGACTGCAGGGTAAACTTCGATAGCGGTGAATGGAAGTAAATGGGAGATCATGGCAAATATAATTTATACTTACCCATTTGCTCCAACAGCAAAAGAAAAATGCCACTATTACGTTTCCACAACTTTTCAAGTGAAGAAAAAAAATGAAGAGTGGTGGATTTTTATTTATTTATTTATTTATATATACCAGTTTTTTTTTTTTTTTTTTTACCAGGCTCTAGTTAGGATTTTGACAGTCAGAAGAGAGAAGATGGCAAGTTTACTGTCACTCTCTCAGGCAGCTATATTAGAAACCATATTGTATCTTTGGTAACCCGTTTTTTAAAAACTAATTCCAGGGTAATATAATACAAAGTATAATGTTATAAATTTACTATAAATCATTTTAAAATTGCTTGTATAAAAAAGTTTTCTAGATTTACGCTGCTAAGTAAGGTGGAAATGTGTCGTCACAGTCTGTGACAACGGTCCATTGCCTGAATTATTTATTATATATTATATTTAGAATTATTTCTAAATTACATTTATTTGGGGGCCTTTCACATTAAATACTGATATGCAAATAATTCATTTAATTTGAATAATCATGTAATTAATTTGATTAAATTTTTTTAATCGATTGACAGCCCTAAAAATAACTTGTGACATAAGATTTTGGACATACCGCCTTCCCCTGGTATATAGTATTGTATAACTTGCTTTCTTTGGCCGATTAGTTGTTTTGTACATTAGAATCTAATTACAAAGTACCATATTTTACAATATGTAAATTATGGTTGTGAGGGCAGAGATGATGGATTTTTATGTCTAAAGGTCTCTCTGGAAATGTTGGTTTGATGGGGTCAGGGTCAAGGACATCTTGTGACATGTATTAGTCTGCTAGTAAGTTGTTCCCTATCTGTCACTCACTTGACGTTGTGTCGATGTAGTGACACTAGGGGTCACCCTTGGGAGCCCCAAACACCTCTGATATTTGAGAAAAGGCCAATGAGAATTGGCGATTGGAATTCTCATGCCACTCCCGGGGACATACGGGTATAAAAGGAGCCGGCTTGCAACCACTCATTCAGATTTGTTCTTCGGAGCCGAGCGGTGTTGAAGAAACCCACCAGCGTTCCATTCACCTCTGAAAGCGAAAGTGTAAAAGTGGGTGTTGGATATACGGTGCATTACAGCGGGTTCTCCCTTTCTCGCACAGATAATGCAAAGAACGCCCCTGGGCGCTTCAGCAGCCACTCTTGAAGAGAAATAAAAGAGTGTATTTTCTCTAAAAGAGTGAGCACTGATGGAGAGCGTCTTTGTAAAGATGACTTTCCATTGATGTGCAGTTCCTAAAAAAGGGTGCGGTCCTTATCTCTCTCCCTCTGACGGCCACGATTGCTGTCTCACGTCCCCCTGCCGGAGGCGAACCCTGGTTCGTCCTTACTGAGTAAGGTCACACGGCATGCTGTGGGCGGCCGGTGCAGGTGAGGGGAGCGACCTCCGACGCGACCACGGCCGCACCGAATCATCTCTCCTCCGTGCACCCAGCCGCCAATGCGCGCCGCCCCCGTAGTCACGCTGAGACAGCGTTCATGGGTGTAGCACGGCCATGGCAACGTTTCGATCGCGGCTTTCTCTCTTCCATAGAAAGAAAGCCACTCAAGCCACTCCCCGTCCTGGTCCCTCTGCTTATATGCATAAGACCGCGGTGGTTAGCATTGGGGCCGATTTGGGGGCTTTAATGGGAGCGTTTCCGCCGGGTGAATCCCCACGGACCTCCCATTCCCCAGCACACTCATTTCCACTGGTCGAGTTCATGGATGGGTCAGGCGTTGATCCAGGGCAAGCATGTGTTGGTCCGGACGGAAAACACAGCGACAGTAACGAACATAAACAGCTAAGGCGGTTTACGCTCAAGTCGCATGTCGCAACTTGCCCACTGTCTCCTCCTTTGGAGTCAGCAGCCACTGACGTTATTGCGGGCCACTCACATCCCGGGTGATCTCAACTGCGCAGCGGACATGCTGTCGTGGCAAGTGATGCTCAGGGTAGAGTGGAGACTCCACCCCCAGGTGGTTCAGCTGATTTGGAGTTGATTTGTCGAAGCACAGGTAGACCTGTTTGCTTCCCAGGAGTCCTCCCACTTCCCGCTGTGGTACTCTCTGGCCGAGGCCCCCTTGGCACAGATGCGCTGGCACACAGCTGGCCCCGGTGTCTGTGCAAGTATGCGTTTCCCCCAGTGAGCCTGCTTGCACAAACTTTGTGCAAGGTCAGGGAGGACAAAGAACAGGTCATGTTGGTGGCCCACCCAGACTTGGTTCTCGGAGCTCACGCTCCTCGTGACAGCCTCTTCCTGCCGAGTTCCCCTGAGGAAGGACCTCCTTTCTCAGGGATGGGGCACGATTTGGCACCTGCGCCCAGACCTCTGGAATCTCCACGTCCGGCCCCTGGACAGGACGTGGAAGATCTAAGTGGGTTACCACCAGCGGTGGTAGACACTGTCACTCTACAAGGCAGCTGCATGCCTTGAAGTGGCATCTGTTCGTGAATTGGTGTCCTTCCCGAGGTGAAGAACCCCAGAGATGCACAGTTGGGTCGGTGCTTTCCTTCCTGCAGGAGAGGTTGGAGGGGCAGCTGTCCCCCTCCACCTTGAAGGTGTATGTGGCCGCTATAGCGGCACACCACGATGCAGTGGACAGTAAGTCCTTGGGGAAGCATGACCTAATCATCAGGTTCCTTAGAGGTGCTAGGACGTTGAATCCTCCTAGGCCATGCCTTGTTCCCTCGTGGGATCTCTCTATGGTGCTGCTGGGCCTACGGAGAGCCCCGTTTGAGCCTCTGGAGTCAGTTGAGCTAAAGGCCCTCTCATTGAAGATGACCCTCCTGACTGCGCTCACTTCCATCAAGAGGGTTGGGGACCTGCAGGTGTTCTCTGTCGGCGATACGTGCATAGAGTTCAGTCCGGCATACTCTCACTTGAGACCCCGGCCGGGCTATGTGCCCAAGGTTCCCACTACCCCTTTTAGGGAGCAGTTGGTGAGCCTGCAAGCGCTGCCCCGGGAGGAGGCAGACCCAGCCTTGTCGTTGCTGTGTTCGGTACACGCTTTGCATATCTACTTGGACTGCACGGAGAGCTTTAGAGGCTCCAAGCAGCTCTTTGTCTGTTTTGGGGGACAGCGGAAGGGGAAGGCTGTCTCCAAACAGAGGATGGCCCACTGGATCGTGGATGCCATCGCCTTGGCATACCAGGCCCAGGGCGTGCCATCCCCCTTGGGAGTACAAGCACACTCCACTAGGAGTGTGGCATCCTCCTGGGCCTTAGCGAATGGTGCCTCTCTAGCAGATATCTGTAGAGCAGTGGGCTGGGCGATACCCAATACTTTTGCGAGATTTTATAATCTCCAGGTTGAGCCAGTTTCGTCTTGTGTGTTGGCAGGTACGAACAGGTAAGTTTGCGGGCAGCTGGCCGGGTGTACCGCTTGCACACAGCGCTTTTCCCCTCCCCGAGGGGAAAAACATTCGCTTTTTTCCCCCATGTGAGTTCCCGAGACCGGTGAACCCTGGATGTCTTTCCTCCTCAGCCCTGCGGCAGGCGAATTCGATGGAGAAATTAGATGCCAGGCCCAGTACTTGCGTTAGTATGCCCTGCACTGGGATAGGTGCTCCACATGTGCTGTTTGCCTGTGGTAACCCCATGTGATGTATTTTCCACGGTACGGTTTCCCTGACAGCAAACCTGTGTCTTCCCTAGGGCAGAGCCTCCTCTGCCACCAGTCGCCGCATTTGTAGAGCTCCTCCCCTCCAGGTAGGACCTACAGCGGGGGCTTCTTTCCACATGTGTACTACCGGTTGGTAAGTCCATGTGACGTATTCTCTACATGTTAACCTCCCCTTCGGGCAGGATGTGGTCTCCGCGGTGTCTTTTCCCCTTAGGAAAAAGAACATCTTCTCCGACGTTGAATGAATGGCCCCAGCTGAATGATTTTGTTGTAGGAGAAAAAGAAGAGAAAAGGCCGAAGTGGCTGGTGCGGCCTGTTCCCATTGTAAGTATGTCCACAATACTGAACTACCCGCTGAAATGGCCAGGACTCTGTCTCGGCTCCTCAGCACAAACCTGAATGAGTGGTTGCAAGCTGGCTCCTTTTATACCCATATGTCCGGGGGAGTGGCATGCGAATTCCGCTTGCCAATTCTCATTGGCCTTTTCTCAAATTTCAGAGGTGTTTAGGGCTTCCAAGGGCAACGCCTAGTGTCACTATATTGACACAATGTCTCGTTCCCTCCATCAGGTAACGGAGGTTACAACAGTAACCAAGATGATACTCACTTAGCCAAGATAATGATATAACATATAAAGTTATAATAACAGTATAAAGGAATTAATAAAATCAGAAAAAACTGTGCTGAACGCAATTTGTACATGTAATTCCAGCCTGATCTGATAAAAAAATTACATTAATGTGGCTACAGTTTTGCAAAATGATATTACTTTGTTTAGGACATGCATCACAGTTAAGTGAAATGTCCACTGTGTGGCGCTAAAAGCGAGTTAAATGTTCGCCAAAACAGATAAGATTTTAAAGGTTAATGCTTTATCTAGTTTTAAATCAACTAAACCTACCTCCCAAATCTAAACCTAACCGATAGTGTCATAAAAGGGACCCTTTGCATCGCAAGCCTGTAAATGTAGTTAGTTATGTAATGCAAACGTTAAAATGTATGTACAAAATACACACATAAAGGTATTTAGTATTGTATAACTAATTTTCTTTGGCCGATTAGTTGTTCTGAAATGTGTATTTACTGGAAAGCTTTTACAATCAGCATTGTGTTCAAGATTTGTACAACAACACAAACTTGAGTGATATTTTTGGACTACTATTACTGTTCTTAACATTAACTTATTTCATTCGTGTGTATCCGTTTATCTCCCTGTGCATCCTCTTAGGGCCTTATCGCTCCAAAAAGTGTGTGTTTTGTAGCCACTGTGTTTGGTATAAGCTGGACATTCCTAAACCAGTGAAGAGAAAATGCCAGAACACATCAGTCTAGCAAGCCATGAACATCAATGCATTCACTGAAAAAGGAAGAGGGAGAAGGAGAGAAGGAAACACCACTTAGTACAACCCTGAAGGAGAATGAATGAGATCATGTTGGACTTTTTTTAGACCATGTCCGTGGGATATATTAAAAAATGCACTTAAGTTATTCATCCCAATTGAAACTATTTTACATTTTCAGAATAAACATGAGCAGTGTTTGCTCATTCCAAATTTGCCACCACGATGCCAGGTTGTTTTGGTTGGTTGCCAGGGTGTTGCTATGCGGTTGCTAAGGTGCTCTTAGTGTGTCAGTGCAGTGCTTTATGGTTGCTGGGTGGTTGCTGTGTGGTTGCATACTGGCCCTTGTCTTAAGAGCCCATCCCCAAGTCTCTGTGATATTCTGGTCCCTAAAAAGGTCTCCTTATTGTAAATTTAATGGATTTTTTTTGCATGGTTTATTGTCCACAAGTTAAAAAAAACTTCAGTCCAGTCAGTCCACTCTCAAGGTATTGGAGGTATATTTCATATCCATATCCAAAATGGTGCAGGATGAAATTTAAGATGTAGAGTTGTAATTTATCTCCTTTCATTATTGTTTTTATCTGTCAGGTCTTTAAAACCCGGTGCTATAGTGGGGCTTGTGATCGCTTCCTTGGCTGTGGTTTTGTCGTTGTCAGTGTCAGCACTTCACGTTGTAAACATGAACCGATTTTTCCCTAGTTGAAGTTGACACTGATTGGCTGGGCCGTAATTTTTCCAGACAAGGAGTTTTCATTGGACTTGAGGCCAAACGTGGAGCTGAGGAATGGAAATCGCAAGATTCATCTGTATATTCAAGGCCAAGTTTGTGTGTGGTTCAGTGGTTAGAACTACAGAATATGAACAGGGTGACACAGATTCCTTTGACCACAGCCCTTGTGTCCTTTAGAAAGGTGCTTAACCTCAATGAGTCCCTTGAACATTTCATCAGATTGGTTGTTCTTGTGCTCCGGCCCTTCTTTGTGTGTGTATGTGTTTAGTAAAGTCTGGGAATAAAAAAAAAAAAAAAAAAGAATTCCTATATATTATTGCACATAATATTGAAAAAAGGCTCAACTTAAAGCCAATACAAGAGTTTTACATCCTCCATACTCTCATCAAAGATTGCAGGCTTTTCATTTACAAGTGGTGGCTGGCCATTTTCATGGTTGAGAAACATATGGTGTAATATTTATCTATTCCCCCCCCCCCCCCCATGTGCCTAATATTAGTGTAGCCAGGTGGAGAGATTTCATGTGGTTTAACTCTGGTCATGAATTGGACGTGGCCCCTTTAAAAGTTTTGTGATGACCGCTTTCTGACACTCTCTCATGTTAGAGACATGGGAATATACATTGGGCAGGAGAGCTCCCTGTTTTGTTCGTCGGTTGAGGATTCTTTGGGTGGATATAGAATTCTGCACAAAATGTTGTTAAACTGCATTAAATATATGTTCACAGGAGTCATATTTTGGGATTGAGTGTTTGTTGTGGGTTATTTTTGGTGGATGGATATGATTGCGTGTGTGGAGTTTGACCACGTTTTTGCATACAAGTGAGGACTGGGTATGTGAATTTGGTGTTGATCATGTCTTGTTTGATGATTTGTAGCCCAGAGTGTTTTTTTAGTGAATAAGTGTGATGCATTTAATATGTTAAGATGTGTTTAATGAGAGTTTTATTGTTTGAGATGTTGTATAAGTTCTTGAAGCCTGGTTGGAGATGCATGAAGTGCTTTGAGTGATTTTTGGCATGTGTTGAATTCATAAAGTGCTGTAAGTGTTTGGGCATGTGTTGAATGCATAGAATTCTTTGAGTAATTAAAGCAAGTAATTGAATTTATAAAATGCTGTGCATGATATAAGCATGTATTAAGGTGACGAATGCTAAAGCATATGGGTAGGCTAATGCCCTGTTTGTATTTTCTTTTGACATTAGCCTCTACTGTATTTCGTTGAACCATATTTCATTTTTGTATTCATTTTTTTTAAAATATACTGTGCATTCAGAAAGTATAACTTTGCAAACTTATTAAAAATAAAAAACTGAAATATCATATTGACATAAGTATTCAGACCCTTTACTATGACACTTGGAATTTAACTCAGGTGCAGCCCATTTCTCTGGATTATCTTGAGATGTTTATACACTTTGATTGGAGTCCACCTGTGGCAAATTCAATTGATTGGACATGATTTGGAAAGGAACACACCTGTCTATATAAGGTCTCACAGCTGAAAATGCTTATCAGAGCAAAAATCAAGCCATGAGGCCAAAGGAGTTCAGAGACAGGATTGTGTCGAGGCACAGATCTGGGGAAGGCTACAACATATTTTAGGCTGCATTCCTTAAACATAAAAATTATGTTTAAGAACATAATTCTTAAATGGAAGAAGTTTGGAACAACCAGGACTCTTCCTAGAGCTGGCTGCCCTGCCAAACTGAGCAACTGGGGGAGAAGGACCTTGGTAAGAGAGGTGACCAAGAACCCAATGGTCACTCTGGTTGAGCTCAAGAGATCATGTGTGGAGATGGGAGAAACTTGCAGATGGACAACCATCACTGCAACACTCCACCAATCTGGGCTTTGTGGCCAGACAGAAAACCTCTCCTCATTGCAAGACACAAGCCTGCTTGGAATTTTCAAAAAAGCACCCAATGGACTCAGACTGTGAGAAACAAGATTCTCTGGTCTAATGAAATAAAGATTTAACTCTTTGGCCTCAATTCCAAGCATCATGTCTGGAGGAAACCAGGCACCGCTCATCACCTGCACAATACCATCCCAACGGTGAAGCATGGTGGTGGTAGCATCATGCTGTGGGGATTTTTCAGCGGCAGGGACTGGGGGACTGGTCAGGGTTGAAGGAAAGCTGAACGCAGCAAAATACAGAGATATCCTTAATGAAAACCTGGTCCAGAGCACTCAGGACCTCAGTCTGGGCCGAAAGTTCACCTTCCAACAGGACAATGACTCTAAGCACACAGCCAAGACAACACAAAAGTGGTTTAAGGACAACTTTGTGAATGTCCTTGAGTGGCCCAGCCAGAGCCCGGACTTGAACCTGATCGAACATATCTGGAGAGATCTGAAAATGGCTGTGCACCGACGGTCCCCATCCAACTTGACAGAGCTTGAGAGGAGAAGAATGGCAGAAAATCCCCAAATCCAGGTGTGCAAAGCTTGTCGCAGTTTTTTCTTTGTAATAAATTTGCAAAGTTATCAAAAATCTGGTTTTTGGTCATTATGGGGTATGGAGTGTAGATTGATGTGAAAAAAAATGTAAGGCTGCAACAAAACAAAATGTGAAAAATTATTTCTGAATAACTTTCTGAATGCACTGTATATAATGCCCCATCGGCCACAATTTTTTTCTTTTCTTTTTTTTACAGCCATCAGATAAAACCCCCCAAAAATAGTTTTGTGTCCTGTGGTCATTATTTTCAACCCACTGGCTACATTAGAATATTAGAATACATATTTTACAGTATGTGAGTGATGGTTGTGAGGGCAGAGATGATGGATTTAGATGTCTAAAGGTCTCTCTGGAAATGCTGGTTTGATGGGGTCAGGGTCAGGGCCATCTTGTGACATGTATTAGTCTGCTAGTACGTTGATACTCAGCCAAGAAAATGGTATAACATGTAAAGTTATAATAACAGTATAAAGGAATTAATAAAATCTGAAAAAATTGTGCTGAATGCAATTTGTACGTGTAATTCTGGCCTGATCTGATAAAAACATTACATTAATGTGGCTACATTTTTGCAAAATGATATTATTTGGTTCAGGACACGCATCACGGTTAGGTGAACTGTCCACTCTGTGGCGTTAAAGCAAGTTAAATGTTTGCCAGAACAGATGAGGTTTTAAAGGTTAATGCTCTACCGATTTTTAAATCAACTAATCCTACCTCACAAATCTAAACCTAACTGAGTGTCATAAAAAGGACCCTTTGCATCGCAAGCCTGTAAATGTAGTTAGTTATATAATGCGAATGTTAAAATGTATGCAAAAAATACACACATAAACCAATTTGTTTTACCTTAATTTTCACCTACTGAGAGTACAAAGAAAGGTAGCTAAGGATAAGTTAAAAAAATAGTGTCAATGGTATAATAATAGCATAGAAGTACTGCATAGTATAGGCTATGTTTATACAAAAAACACCACGCAGAGGCTGCATTTTGTGCACAACAGGCAGCAACAACAATACCTACATAGTTTGTGTGTCTAGTCTAGCACCTGAATCTGAAGCCAATTGCTTTTGATGTGTAGTAAGTTATTTCAAGGGTCATGGCAGATCAGCTGGAGTCTAAGGTTTTGCAGCACTGTGATTTGCTTGTCAGGTCTCATCTTGGAGATGAAGACAGATCAAGGCAAGCTTTCAGTATGATGACAGGTGCTGATTTTTCTCATGTCACTTTATAAAGCTGTTGAGGGTTTTGTATATGCAGTTAAGCACATTAAGAGTATTTACCTGTCCACTGATTTGAGATTTGGGATTTATTAGATCTAATATACTGTAGATCTATTGGGATCTTTTTTGCTTTAACTGGGAAAGAAAATCTGAAATTGTATGTTTTTATATTCTTAAATTAATTTGAGAATTTTACAGGATTTAGGAAATCATGAAAAATAAAAATTATTTTGCAAACTGTTAAATAATTTCCTGTGATATTTAAGTGCACCTGTAGTTGCGATGGGTTTGTTGCGGGTTTATGGAGATGTTTGGAGGTTTATTGCTTGGTCAGCAATTACTGTGGGCTTCACAGGGTCAGTTTTGTGAGATGATTATAGCACAAAGAAAAGCCAATGATATCACAGAATGAAAGTTTAATTTCTTAATTTATTAACAGCTAAAGAAATCAGTTCACATTCAAATTGATTCAGTTCAATTGAATTTAAAAGGAATAAACAGCCACTTCACTCTTGCAACAATTTAATTCCTAAGAAGTCGTTCAATTTAATTCATATATTGTGATATTGTTTGATATTTCTGAAATTATTTGGGATTTGAGGACTAATGCTAGGGGGAATAATATTCAGACTGTGTTTCACTTAACCGTTTATGTTGATTATCTCACCCATTAGTGGGTCAAGCTGATCTGATCTGTTGTTTGTGTCTGTGGAGATGATTTATGCTTAAATACTATTATGCACAGAAATTGTCACTCTAGGTACCATGGCAATGCAGAACATCTGTATCGGCTCTGGCAGTGCTGTATGTCTTTGTGGGTGCATCATCTTAAGACACCAAAGACTGTGTGTGTCATCTATGTGTCTGTGTGTATGTTTGATAGTGGGGAAATGACCAAAGGACCATGACAACACTGTTCCTGCTAAAATACTAGCGATGGGAAGCAGGTCACAAGCAGCTCTGAGTTCCCATATTTAAAATATGTTGTTTTAATAAATTTTAGGATAATGTGGAATTTATTATTTATATGCAAGACAAACACACCTTGACAATTCTTTCTCAACTCTGTAGTTTTCTGCACTTAAGCGATTTTAGCTTTCTAAAACTTTCATGTGACTGAGCTGTTGAATTAACCATGTCCCCTAATTCCAAAACGCCACCCTCCAAAGATAATTTTGAGACCAAAACAGAGCAAAAGAGCAGCATTATTTGTTCCTGTGGCTGTCAAATTCAGCAGTGGCACAATAGCACCCTCAACTGACAAACATTATGAATCATAGCCTCAGTGATCCGCTTCAAATACAACTCTATAAGAACGAGCAAAATGATTTACAGGTGAAAAGTGTCAATGTCTGCAGACACATTTTTGTTTGCTGTTTACAAAGTCTACAAAGTCTACAGCTGTCACAGAGGCCAGAGAGATATCCCAGGACACTTATTTCATTAATATCTTAAAGGGAGTAGGAATAATTTTTGCATACTTTTCCATGAAAAAAAATCGCTTACAGCACCTTTAATTCAATTACAAACACTTTCAAGATTACATGCAAACTTTGTATTGTAGATAATTTTAGCCCTATGAGTGCTATCAATTTTAAATTTGGACCCACTTAATATTAGGTGCTTTAACTACTATGCACTTAAGTGTCACAAGTGTGTGAGAGCAAAGCAAGACCCAAATGCAAGAGGCAATTTCAAAGGCTTTAATGTAAAATAAACCAAAGTACAAACAAAAATTCTCAAAAAACAAGCAAACCAGAAAACAAACTGAAGCAAGACTGGAACCGACCGTCTGGGAATTCACACAAATATTACTAAAATTACAAACAATTCGACAAAGAACTCAACGGGAGGGGAGCTTAAGAAGGTAGGGGTTGATAGGGAGCAGGTGCTGCCAATGATTGTTAACTGGAGACCGAGGTGAGAGAGAGACAAAACCAACACAGGAAAACACTCAGACAAGACAAACAGGCAGTCAGAGGAGGCACAGTCAGGCCAGACTGTGACACTTAAGCATTTGATACAATCTACTTATTATGTACATACATGTTAAATTGTACTTATATTTAAAATACCTGCATTTGATAACATTTGTAGTTACACTGTTAAGGCCCAGGTATACTCTGTATATATACTTGTTCCGGGTCAGCTCGTGCCTGTTCGACCGCGTTGCTTTTGTGAGTATATTCTTCTGACCGCGAGTGAATACAAACGCATTTGACGCATGCCCACTACAACTTCTTTGTGATACTGTTTTAGTAGAGTCAGTTGCCAACGATGCGCACAGACAATGACCGTATCCATGAGTCGAGAAAATCTGGCCAGCACGTGGTCAGGCCGCGTGGACTGGATTATGACTAAATTTATGTCACGCATATTGTGCGTGGAGCGATCCGCAACACCGACGCGCAAAGTATACTTTGGCCTTTAACCCTAAACCTAACCCTAACCCCTACCCCTGCCCCTACTCCTAAACCTACCCATACCTCAACCTAAGTAGCAGCAAATGCATGTGAATCTTGAGAGAATTTTGCAAAAAAAATAGTTACACCTTTGAAATGAGTTACACAATAAATCCACTGTATTGTATGTATTTTAATGTGTAACTATATACTTCAAACTAAAACTTCTTTTTCAGTGGCCGCCGAAGTGAAATTTCGGGCAGCCGAAGCAAATTTTATGACATACTGTAAAGCAAAATGAATAAGTGCTAAATATGCTTCTCATGTGGTACGCGGATGTGCGCGGGAGATTGAAGACTGGCATGTCGCATGACCTACTACTGTCCTACTACTGTATACTGGAGCACGTGCGCATGCGTCATCTGGGCATCGCTTGATATGCGAGCTCCAGTGACAGGGTAGCGCAGAGCGGATCACATGCATGATTAAACTGGGCTTCCCTCAATATCATGGCGCATAACAACCCTCATGTGACCCATCTGAATACTGCATGAGAATTTTCTATTTTAAAGTGCTGTGGAGCAATTCAACCATTTCAAACGGCTACAGCACTGACATTCTGAACAGCACTGATGAGGGAAAGAGAAAAAATTTGCACCAGCATTAATAACAAGACTTTTCACATCTACACACCCTTACTAACATTTATCACAGTACATTTTAATATATTTTTTCATTACAACTGTGGTAGTTTATTAAAGTTTTATTAAAGTTACGTTTTTAAATGTGTTTAGGCTATTTTTTTTTCATGACAAATAAACCGTTTTTTTTTTTTTTAAAGACTACCTACCTAACAACTTAGGAGCAATCCATGGTCTTAACTATGGTAAACACAAGGGCAAGTAGGCTACAATGTAGAATATAAACTATGAAGAGAGTCATGTGTAATATTGTAATATATTTCCTGTTCTAATGATGTTTGATATTAGGAAACAAACTGGCCTGGTTTGGATTCCTAAATTATTAAGAGTCTGATAAAAGAAAAACAACATCTGTTATGAAGTAGGAAACAAATCTGTTTACTATAGAAGCACAGTCCCAGTGTGGTTTACTCATGAATATTATAAATAGCCCTATAGAAATAAGGTGTTAAGTTAGTTCGATTTACCAGCGCACCTTGAAGTAGCCTATAAAAAATTCTATTGAGTTCAGAAATTTTTAGATGCTCAGATGAACAAAAATAAATAATATTCATTACAAACTTGAAATGCAACAACTTATCTTAAATATTAATTGCAATTATGAAAAAAACAACAACCCTGTATCGTGATGAACATGTACTTCGGCCACCACCAAAGACCATTTTTGACCCAAGAAAAATCCTGATATAAGATTTCTAATTAAAAAACTATAGCGCTATTGTCCACTATAGTGGTCATTGTGTTTAACATCGTGGCATTTCGCAATAAATCACCTAAAAAATTATCAGTTGAAACTAGCGAATCTTTTGGCACAAACAGGTTTCAATGTAAAAAATGTCTTCGTTTTCTTACCAGATGTAGTTTTGTTGGCGTTTCTCCCAAAGAGAAACTCTGCTGTGATCTGCGCTATGTTGTTTTATCTCACAAGGATAAAATGAAAATGGATAGCATAGCTCAGATCATTTGGCCTTGGAAGAATTTGACAAGAAGTGTTTCAGAGTTCAAAACTCTGACTTTTGATGGCAAACTAAGGTATTTTTTCAATTCTGAGCACAGTTTGATTCATTGTTGAGATCTCTTCTGGAACTCTAGTGGAGACATGAAAGATTACTGGAGTGTTTTGCTCAGGAAAAAATAAAAAAATCTGTGAACCAGGAGAAAGTCCCAGTTTTCTCTCCATTTAAATTCATTGCATTCTAGTAGAAACAATTGAGATATAAAAGAGATCTCATTTGTGATTATTCTTTCCTATGGGTTCCGTCACACATAGTTTCTAGAGTATAGTGTGCAACAGACAGTCACGTGTAATGCATGTGAGGCTAAACTACTGGAAAAAATTATTGTTCTCCACTAGTCTCTCTTTCTTTCTCCCTCTCTCTCATTTTCTTTTCACATTCAGCTTGTTCAAGCTTAAGGCCATTGCTGCTTTAAACTGTACAAAGTTAGATGATGGTAAGGGATGGTGAGGGTTTGTGTGTGTAAAGCGGAAGTGTGTGTGTTAATACGGAGTGCACACTGGTTCTTTTTTGGTGGTATTGAAGAGACTGTGGTACATTTATTTTGACACAAAGAACACAAATATAACTCAGAATTCATAGAGAGCATAGCGTGTGGCTGTATGTCTTTAGCGCTTTACAATTTGAACAATTTACAGCGTGTCGCTTTCGGGTCATCTTAAACTATATTGAATATCTATAATAATAGCTGTGGGTTAGGGACTGAGAATGGGGGAGGGAGATGATGAATATTTGTGTATGTGTGTGTTGTTCAGATTACTGTGCTCGTCCTAGATTATGCTCCTGAGCAGAGGGATTAAAATAGTTGTTAAAAAAGCATGGCAGAATTCTATCAGTACTGTATATGTTCTTCCTGAATTATTTGTATGGATACTCATTAATTTACACTTAAAGCTGAAGAGTGTAATTTCTGCGCCACTAGTGTCACCAAATGGAATTGCTAAAATAAACATTGCTTTCAAAAACATTTCTCAAAAACTCCCTCCATCTGCCATTGAAATGGAAAGTCCCAAACCTGCCTGCCCCAAACTCATGCCATTGGTGTGTTGAGCTGGTTGGGACACTTAAACAAACTGGGGTATATTTCCCATACAACGACGTAACTCACTACTTAACCACCATAGTACGATGCAGCGTACGCAAAAACCCAAAAATGAAAATTATCTTATTATTTACTCACCCTCATGGTATCCCAGATGTGTACTGACTATCTTCACCTGAACACATTTTAAGAAAAATAGAAAAATATCTTAGCTCAGTAGGTCCTTAAATGCAAGTGAATGGAGATTTCTCTTTTGAAGCTCCAAAAATCACAGACAGTCAGCATAAATGTCATCCATATGACACCAGCTGTTAAATTAATGTCTTCTAAAGTGACACGACCACTTTTGGTGAGAAAAAGATAAATATTTAAGTACTTTTTTAAACTCTAAATCATGCTTTTGTTCTGCAGCGGTAAGCGCGTGTGACGTAATCGCATTGGCATTTGAAACACGCCAGATGAGCAGTGCTGTTTAAAAGTGAGGAGGAACGCTGTACAGTAGCTTGGTTGGTTTTGGTTTAGATCTGTATTTATCCGTTTCTTTACTCACAGTGGTGCATTTATGTGCTCATCCTTGATGTCTCAACCGAGTGGAGAACGTGAGATTACGTCTGTATCATGGCAACGCAAATACGTCACACGAGAGACTCTACCCTCTTGTGAAGGCGAACGAAAGCGATGGTTTATAGTTAAAAAGTACTTAAATATTGATCTTTTTTGCACCAAAAGCAATCGTGTTGCTTTACAAGACATTAATTAAACCGCTGGAGTTATATAGATGATGTTTATGCTGACTGTCTGTGATTTTGGGAGCTTCAAAAGAGAAATCTCCATTCACTTGCATTTTAAGGACCTACTGACCAAAGATATTTTTCTTTCCTTATCTGTCACTCACTCGACATTGTGTCGATGTAGTGACACTAGTGGTCACCCTTGGGAGCCCCAAACACCAATGGGAATTGGCGAGTGGAATTTGCATGCCACTCCCCCGGGCATACGGGTATAAAAGGAGCTGGTATGCAACCACTCATTCAGATTTTCTCTTCAGAGCCGAGCGGTTGTGTTCAGTGAGCTGGATTACTCTGCTGATCCATTCACCTCGAAAAGCTGTTGGATTTACGGCACATTACAGCGGTTTCTCCCCCTCTTGCACTGGTGAAGTGCAGAGAACGCCCCTGGGCGTTTAGCAGCTAAAAGAGTATATTCTTCCAACTAAAAGAGTATATTTTACCTTCTTAAAAGAGTGGCATTAACGGAGAGCGTCTTTTTAAAGATGTCTCTCCGTTTGTGTGTATTTCCTGGTTGCGGTCGTTACCTCTCTGCTTCTGATGGCCATGATCGTGGTCTTACGTGTTTGGGCGCTACCCACCTGGAGACAGTGTTCGTGGACGGGTCATGTTCTCACTGCGAGAGCATGACCATGGCAACGTTGCGGTTGCAGTTTTTCCTTCGTTAGAGGGAAAGACCACCCCAGCGGCTCCCCGCCTCGGTCCTTCTATCTATGGGTTAGCACTGGGGGCGATTTGGGGACCCCAATGGGAGCCATTCCGCTGGGTAACTCCCCACGGACCTCCCATTCCCCAGTACGCTCGTTTGCCCCGCTGGGATGAGACCGCTGGCTCGTCTCAGGGCGAGTTCGCGATCTCGTTTCGGCGCTCGCAAAGTGGATGAGCTCTCGATTGCAGCATCGGAGAGCGGGCTGTCCAGTCTGACGCTGAGGACTCGACTGGGCGACCACACCCGAAGGTGGGACGTGCAGCTGGCAGCCATGCTTGCACGGGCAGCTGCATGTGTCGGGCTGGCGTGGAACCCTCCACCCCCCCGAACCCTCGCAGCCTGACAATTGGTTCCTGGGCCCGGAGTGCCGCTCACGGCCGCGCCCCGCCCCAGTCCCTTTCTTCCCGGAGGTGCATGAGGAGCTCACGAGATCGTGGTGGGCACCTTTCACTGCCTGGTCCCGGTCTCTGAGCTCCTCCACTCTCACTACCCTCGATGGTGGGGCTGCCAGGGGGTACTTGGTGATTCCCCAGGTGGATAAGGCGGTTGCGGTGCACCTGTGCCCGCAAAGCGATGCCACCTGGCGGGGCCGCCTGAGACCCCTGTCCAGCGCCTGTAGGGTTATGTCGTCTCTGGTGACTGAGGCCTGCGGTGCCACTGGACAGGTCACCTCCGCCCTTCATGCCATGGCTGTCCTGCAAGTGGACCAAGCCAAGGCACTAAGAGAACTGCACAAGTGTAGTTCTGACCCAGGATTGATACAGGAGCTGTGCTCGGTGACCGACCTCGCTCTCCGGGGCGACGAAGGTCACAGCGCAGTCTTTCAGGCAGGTGATGTTCACCCTGGTGGTCCAGGAGCACCACCTATGGCTCAACCTGGTCGAGATGAGAAAGGCTGACAAGGCATGGTTCCTTGAAGCCCCCATTTCCCAGGTCAGCCTGTGCGGCGACACCATCGAGGACTTCGCCCAGCAGTTCTCGGCGGTGAAGAAGCAGATGGAGGCTATACAGCACATCCTGCCCCGGCATGGCTCAAGACCCCACACCCCATCTGCTCATCGCCAAGGGCATCCTCCTGCAGCAATCGGATTGGTGCTTTCCTTCCTGCAGGAGTGGCTGGAGGGGCGGCTGTCCCCCTCCACCTTGAAGGTGTATGTGGCCGCCATTTCAGCACATCACGATGCAGTGGATGGTAAGTATTTGGGGAAAAACGACTTGATCATCAGGTTCCTGAGAGGCGCTAGGAGGTTGAATCCCTCCAGACCGCACCTCATCCCCTCGTGGGACCTATCTGTAGTCCTTCGGGGTCTACATGGAACTCCCTTTGAGCCCCTGGAGTCAGTTGAGCTTAAGGCACTCTCTTTGAAGACTGCCCTCCTGACTGCACTCACTTCCATCAAGAGGGTAGGGGACCTGCGGGTGTTCTCTGTCAGCGAATCGTGCCTGGAGTTCGGTCCGTGTTACTCTCATGTGATCCTGAGACCCCGACTGGGCTATGTGCCCAAGGTTCCCACGACCCCTTTTAGGGATCAGGTGGTGAACCTGCAAGCGCTGCCCCAGGAGGAGGCAGACCCAGCCTTGGCATTGCTGTGTCCGGTGCGTGCTTAACGCATCTATTTGGATCGCACGCAGAGCTTTAGAAGCTCCGAGCAGCTCTTTGTCTGCTTTGGTGGACAGCAGAAAGGAAGCGCTGTCTCCAAACAGAGGATCGCCCACTGAGTCATTGACACCATCGTAATGGTATATCATGCTCAGGACGTGCCACCCCCCATGGGGTTACGAACCCTGACCAGTGGCACCTCTTTGGCAGACATCTGCAGAGCAGCGGGCTGGGCAACACCCAACACCTTTGCGAGGTTCTACAATCTCTGGGTTGAGCCGGCTTCGTCCCGTGTATTGTCAGGTACAAAGCAGGTAAGTTCCGGTACAGCTGGCCGGGTGTACCGCTTGTGCATAGCGCCTTTCCCCTCCCTTGAGGTGAAGACGTGCACTTTTGACTCCCAGTTGTGTTCACAAGCTGTGAACCCTGGATGACTTTCCTCCTTATCCCTGTGGCAGACGAGTTTGCGGAGAAACTCACTGCCGGCCCAGTACGTGTGCTAATTAGGCCCTGTACTGGCGTAGGTGCTCCACATGTGCTGGTTCCCCGTAGGTGACTCCATGTGATATCTTCCGCTAAATCATTTCCCTGTCAGTAAACTGCATCTTCCTTGGGCAGAGGCCCCTCTGCTCCCGGTCACCATGTTTGTAGAAACTCCTCCCCCCTCGGGTAGGACCTACCATGCGACTTCTCCACATGACATACTTCTGACAAGACTCGGTAAGACCATGTGACATATTTCTACTCAAAATACCCCCCCCTTCTCTGGGTGGGGTGTGGTCTCCACGGTGTCTTCCCCTTGGGAGTGACACCCCCCCTGACATAGACATTTATGGCCCCCAGTCAGTTAACAAATTCCACTCTTTTTGGGGAGAAAAAAAGAGGAAAAGAGGCCATGGCTGGGCTAGCCTGTCCCTATTTGTTGGGCAGTCGACTTATTCCCAAAGGATCGTTCGACGCTCATAAGAGCGTTGGGGGAGGTTACTTGACGACCTGGTGCGCTGACTACGAGGCACACAGTGGTCTGCCCGTCTCGCACCGCCAGTCCACATAACACAGTTCAGCTAGTTGTCGCGTTTTGTATAGGGACCCCTAGTGTCACTACATCGACACAATGTCGAGTGAGTGACAGATAGGGAACGTCCTGGTTACTTTCGTAACCTCCGTTCCATGATGGAGGGAACGAGACGTTGTGTCCCTCTTGCCACAACACTGAACTACCCGCTGAAATGGCCAGGACCTTGTCTCGGCTCCTCAGCACAAAACCTGAATGAGTGGTTGCATACCAGCTCCTTTTATAACCGTATGTCCGGTGGAGTGGCATGCAAATTCCACTCGCCAATTCCCATTGGCCTTTTTTCATAAAGCAGAGGTGTTTGGGGCTCCCAAGAGTGACCCCTAGTGTCACTACATCGACACAACGTCTCGTTCCCTCCATCAGGGAACGGAGGTTACGAAAGTAACCAGGACGATTTCTCTTCAAATGTGTTCTGGTGAATATAGAAAGTCATACACACCTGGGATATCATGAGGGTGAGTAAATAATTAGATATTTTTCATTTTTGGGTGAACTATCCCTTTAACTAGCTTGTCACTACTGTTTCCCAAATCGGTAGTAACTATGTCGCACATCCGTCGTTTGAACCATATTGGTTCAACAATATAGAGCTGTTGTTAATGACATTATGCAGAGGGTGGAGTAATAATTTGTGTGGATATCAAATTATAATAGCTCATTTACACGTACACCAGAAATCTGTTTCATTGTACATTGCGCTGCAATAGTGAGTTTCCCCTCAAAAACCTATAAGAATGTCAAAAAGTCTTGACAGAATGAAAGATATATATGGAATGAAAAATATATATGCCTCAGCAAAGTGAAATGATGTCCACATAGCAAACTAACAAGGAATTATGCTTTTACCACAGGTAAAGAGCTGTTGTTCCAACCACATAACTTTGCAATGCTGTTTGCGAATGTTCCTTGGTTATACAGTATGGTTTCGGGGAACACCAAATCTAACAATTGTTTTAGGAAACGCACCCCTAAACAATGTTCCAATAGTGCCACAGAGCCATGGTGTTACACTTTTAGGTGAAATCAACCTACAAATGACCTCCTTATAGTTGACTCTGCATGTTACTGTAAGCTGAGATACAAGAAATAATTTAACCATCGTAAAACACACATTCCACACAGCTTAATTATGGAGTATATGCCTTTCGAATACAGATTTTGTTGTTGACTGTATAGCTGAGGTTGTGTATTTTACACAGACTTGAACATGCTCGATTTGTAACCTTTTTTAACTTACTTTAGAACCAAAACAAACAGCATCCGCTTTCCATTTGCCGTTCATAATGTTTATAACATATCAGGTCTCAACAGATAACTTTATCTTCTGTATACATTTCAACACCCTTTCCATTTCCCTCTGGGGGATTATACTTGAGTAACCTTAATCTGATTCCTGCATTGGGAGTGTTAACTTCAATGTCACATCCATGAGTGGCTTGCAGCTCCATGGTTCATCAGAGATGTGAAGAATAGCTTTTAGATATAGCTTGTGTTGTATCCTTCACTACTTTTATAAGCAATGATAAGGCTGGATAAATCTTAGCCAGTCCCTGCAGGGTATTTAACGCTCAGTAAGTCATGTATGTGCTCGTCCCATACCATAGTACTGCATCAGTATCAGTAAGGTTGACATATTTGAGATTTGAACCAAGAAGATAATTGAGCTCCTAATAAAGCAAAAAGCAATTAGAAAACCCCCTTAACCAAAGTAAAGTCATCGTAAAATCCAGACTGATCTCACAGTGAAATCTAGTAAGTTGATGTTTCTTTAGCTAAAATCGAAAAATGAAGCCTCTGAATCACACTTGACACTGATAATGCAAACATTATTACTTCCTGGTTTCAGTGGCTGGTCTGAACTTGGGTCTCCCACGCTGTTGATGCAGCATGCTTCTGACTGCGCTACAAGAGAAGGTATAAACACTTGAGCAAAAATGTCTGACAGGAGATGGCGCTTGTCAGTGAGTCGGTATAATGTGGCCGATCCTAGGGTACTGGAACTCTCGGATACAACATGCCAACTTTGGTAATATCATTGTAATATGCAGCTTTTATAAAATGGTGGCAACAGTAATATAATTAAAGACACCCATGTTTAACAAATTCATATTAATAGTATTCAATATTCATATTAATAGTGGTTATAAACAATTCTTCCCCTAAGTAACATTTAGCCTAACTGTAGGCTAATGTTTTAGTTAATTATCAACGATATTGAGTGTGTTCACATGCACACTAATATTCAGATAATTACCAAAAAGCAGTTTATTCAAAAAATCGACAGTGCATGACTTTTAAAATCATCGGGTTATTCTCTGCTTTTGACATAAAAGCATCAACAGTGATGCGCACAAACACTTGCGGACATTGGATTAGCTAGCATGCAGAGCAAAATCTATGTAATCTCTTTCTGCTTAAACCATTTTGGACCTTACCCCAATAGAGGAACGCTGATTTACATGACTTCATGCATCGTCAGTGTATTAAGCATAATCGGCATTCAGAGAAATGAAAAAGTGCAGAGATTAGATTATTGATATTTGTGAGGATTGCATTTTGCTTGAAATATGTACAATTGTAAGATAGTAATGTAAGTAATTATATGGTTTATTTTAAAATAGCTCAAAATTGAAGACCCTTGAAATCACTTGACGAGCGTATACTAGATAGGTCTCATGGTATTAACGGAAAGGGGACATTTTTATTCTACAGACCATTTGATTGCACAAAAATCTGTGTAGTACAAGAGGAGTCTTCAACTTTTCTGTAAATTTTTCCTGTTATATGATCCTATTGTAAACCTTAGCGGGTGAATTATAGTGAAGTATTGATAAACCGATATATTATTGTCATATGGATCGAGTTAGAGCCTGTGGTGCTCTTTATTTGCTTTAGTATTGATCTATGATTGTGGAGCTGATGACAGTCACGAGCTTGGCTAGGCGTCTCTGTCATAGGCTGTCAATGAATTGCTTACTAAGAGAATGAAGTACAATATAGGGGAATTAAATGTTCACTCATTAACTTTTTGTTCGTGTTACACTGACACCTAGTGGTGTGAATGCAGCTTCATTCAAAATCTATAGTTTTCAGTTACAGATGCCATTGTAGAAATTCACTATTCACAATCAGCCATGATTGATTTAATCCAAGAGTGAAGGTGTCCAATAAAAAGACACCTGAGTTACTGAGATTAAACGAGTATTATTCAGCTGGTCATGTGATTCTAAAATGGCAGCCCCCATGAGGGTGCCCCTACCCCATGTTTAATAAAACAGCTTTTATAAGGTTACTGATATGACTAGAGTCCTCATCTTATGTGAGTGCTCATGATTTTATACATATGCTGCCTGTAATGTAATGATTATCCACTTCTTAAGGCCTGTAGATCAAATACTGTGACATACAAAACACAAAGGATCCTAAATGTGAACATGGGGTTTGTGTCTTGACAGTGAACCTCTAGGCTATTGGGCTGGACTGGATTTGGTGGATCCAAGTGCAGAGCAGGATAGATACAAAAACATGATGTTTTAACAAGCTTCAATGAAGTACTTGGAGGACTACGGGATTGTTGAGCAAAGTATTAAAACTCAGTTGGAACTTAGAAGACAGTAGCATGCTCATTTACAGTTTGCAAGTAAACTTTGTGATACAATAAACTTCAGAATGCAGTGTAAGCACCTGTTCAGATTTTGACAGCTCTCACTATGAATTCGGCAATAGTAGGTCAAAAGGTCTTCAGTTGAAATCAGTCTGTGCTTACTGAAATTAATCTCACTGCTGTTAGACTGACTCATTTTTCCATAGCATGAATGTTATTTATTAACTGCTGCTGAGATTTTCATTTATATTTTGTTTTCTTTCTATTCGTCTACACACTTTCTCTTCTTCAGTTTAATGTTTGTGGCTGTGTCTTTGACGGTCACTGAAGTATTTTGTGGTGTGGTCACTGTGACCGTCATGTCATGTGTGCACGTTTGCTGCTTGGGGTCCTGGTGTTTGTCTGCATCATGGTGCTTTTTGTTTCAACTCTCCACAAGGGACTGCTTGTGAATTTTATATTACCACTCATTCTGTTAGAAGTAGTGGATTGTGCACATTCTGATCCATTCCATCACTCTAGACTATGCTATTGACTCAGGCTCCATTGAAATGTTGTCTTTTAAATGTTTATTATGTTTGTTGTTATGACTGGAGTCTTTATCTCATTGTAAGCACATTTGTCAGAAGTAGGCCTACAAATGAATGAGTGCACCTTTAAATGTAGGCCTTTACTTAAGTGAACCACACTCACTGAGGTGATGCCAAGTCATGACAGTGCAAAATACACAAACAGGGTGGAAGTTAAATAAGGCTGAATACAGGTGCAAACAGTAACTCAAGACTGCTGATCCACAGAAGAAACCACAATGGAACTTTAAAGTGAAACCGCACCAACTGACAGTACTCCTATGCCAACACACTATTGCACATTTTAACAGTAAAGCACCCTTAGAAGAAATAGTAAAGAAGCAGGTAATAATTTTGGAGAAATTAAGAGAAACAGAGGACTGAAAGAGTCTAAAAATCTTAAAGGCCAATTTACACTGATCAGGCACAACATTTAAACCACCTGCCTAATATTGTGTAGGTCCCCCTCGTGCCACCAAAACAACACCAACCCACATCTCAGAATAGCATTCTGAGATGATATTCTTCTCACCACAATTGTACAGAGCGGTTATCTGAGTTACCGAAGACTTTGTAAGTTCGAACCAGTCTGGCCATTCTCTGTTGACCTCTCTCATCAACAAGGCATTTCCGTCCACAGAACTGCCACTCACTGGATGTTTTTTTGTTTTAGGCACCATTCGGAGTAAATTCTAGAGACAAATTTGTGTATAGCATTTTTTCAACATTAACGAGAACACATATGCGGTAGATTACCTTAAAGCTAATAGACATGAACTAAGAGCCACAAAACTCTCAATTAGATTTCATATCCATAAACCATTTGCCAATGTAATGTCAAACATGTCTTTTTGAAGTCTTATGTTAGACTGTACTTAAAGGAATTTTCAGGGTTCAATACAAGTTAAGCTCAGTTGACAGCATTTGTGGCATAATGTTTATTACCACAAAAAATTATTTAGACTCTTCCATCCTTTTCTTTAAAAAAAAGCACAAATCAAGGTTACAGTAAGGCACTAACAATGGAGGTTTTAAAGGCATTAATTTAAGCTTATAACTTTATTAAAGAACTGTTAAAACTTGTGTATTAATTGAGCTGTAAAGTTTTTAATGGTTGTTTTAGGGGTTTACACTGTTATGTCATCATGGCAACGAAGTTTTAAAATTGGATATAAATTTACACAGTCAAGGTTTGTAAGCAATTTCACAAAAATCATGTTAACATGCATATTGTTCACTTGGCTATACTTATTGTTTATGCCTATACTTTTAAAACAGTGAATAGTTTACAGATTGGGCCCTTTCATTTCCATTGTAAAGTTTCCATAGCAACAGGCACCATTGAGACTGCAGTGATAATAGTATGAATAATTTATCAAATGGAAGGATTATGACTTGAGTTCCAAAACACCTCATGGTGTGCGACTGTTTGTGCACCTGTTTGTGAATGTATACACAATGTATAAACTTCCTTATTTATCATGATACCATCACCAGAGTTACCAGAGAGACATTCCATTGCAACTGCAGGTGAGACATTGCCATGGTATTTTTGTCAGGCTCTCTAATTAGCATCACTGGCATTGAGTTGTCATGGAAATGCTCATTTGCGATTTTTTATGTCTTTTCATAGTGTGTTTGATGGTGACTATGATTGAATGTCTGGGAGTGTGCCTTGGTATTATGTCTATATTGTTGTGAGCAGGGTAGAAAATGAGATGCATAATTCATTGTATATTAAACATGTATTAATTACATATCTGTTAATTTACCGTTTTCAATAGATAAGGATGATTAGGCAAGTTAATTAAGTAATTAATCATCACCAAGGCATAAACATAATTGATTAGACTGTGATTACGAGTCTGAATAATAACATAATTTACACATATTGAATAGCTTCTAAAGCATGTTTACTAAAATGAGACCGTTATTAAGGTCAAATGAACTGCACACACACAAACACATTGTTCATTTCACCATTTAGTGTAATTTTCTAAATGTCTCTCTCTCGCTCTCTGTCTCTTTCTCTCTTTTCCCCTGTCTCCAATTCTTTCTATCTGTCTGTCTCACCCTCGGAGAAGGCTGCCATCTGGACCACTTTTATTTAATGCACACACACACACACACACACACACACACACACACAGCTTAAACATCTGTTGATTAATATATCAAGGTATAGACATTTGATGTTAGTATAACCACAATATAATGTTCTAAATGAACTATGATGTTTTTGATTAGGATTTTGATATATTATTGTGTGTATGGGTGGCTTATAATCAGCTGTGATTAAACACTTTTTCTGGGGGTTAATGAATGAAAACTCTACCTGCTGGCTTTGGTTGAGAGGAATCCCCTCTATGACTGATCCAGTTCCTGCTTTGACCTTAGTGCTGGATATAAACATGATGGGGAAATAATATATTTTATACCTGCTAATTAAAATTCTGCTTTAAAGTATGCAATTTATGTTGGGAGAAAATTCAACAAAGACAGATGGAATCAGGTTTTTGCACTATTCAGAACTGAATTGAGAATGCCTTTTAAATTCAAAAATAAATTATTTAATTTGTACCGAATTTTGGTAGCAAACACATTGCAGAATTGTACTTGTAATTTGAATTTAAAGGAATATTCCGGATTTAAAACAAGTTAAGCTCAGTCGACAACTTTTGTGGCTTAATGTAGATTTACACACACACACACACACACACACGTTGGTACGGCTATCCGGGATTCTCCATAGACATAATTAATTTTATACTGTACGAACTATAGATTCTATCCCCTAAACCTAACCCTCACAAAAAACTTTCTGCATTTTTACATTTAAAAAAAAAAAAAAAAAAACATAGTTTAGTACGTTTTTGTTTAAGCGATTTGAATTATGGGGACACTAGAAATGTCCTCACAAACCACATTTATAGCATAATTACCCTTACCCGTAATTACCAGTTTGTAACCTAAAACAATTTCCTCGTAAACCACACACAAATCGATTTTCAGGAAAATTGAAGTTTTAACAGAAGAATTGATGTAACTGCTTTTAATAAAATTAAATAAAATTAATAAAAATAAACATTTCTGCCTTTAAACCCTCCAAAAATCGGCCACATTCACTTTCATTATAAGTGCCTCACTGTTATCTTGAAAAGGAGGGACAAATCAAAATTTTGTGGTAATCAACATTATGCCACAAATGCTGTCAACTGAGCTTAACTTGTATTTATCCCAATATTCCTTCAAGGTAGTAGAGTGAACATATGAATAATAATAAAAAAAATCATATACAGTAAAGTGTAAGTGTCATTTAATTTAATATTTTGTTTTTTAGTTTGACCCATAAAAATGTTATCATACGCACAGCATATGGTGTATTTTCTAGATAATAATCAATGCTTTAAATGTCATTATATTTAAACATATTTAAACGTATATTTAAAATGTAAATATTTCTTTATATTTCATAAATTAACTTTAATTTTGTTGCCTTGGGCAGAATTTCTTTTAAATTTAAATTCAGTAAATTCCTTTTCCTGTTATTCCCATTCAAGTTCCATTTCAACATCAACTTGGGGTGTGGCCATTTTAACTCAAATTCCAGTTAAATGGGAGTTCATTCATAAATTCTGAATTTTGCCCAACCCTGAATTGAATAAGGAGGTGTATGTTGGGAAAAAAAAAATAATAATAATAAAAATAATAATAATAATAATAATAATTATATATATATATATAGGGACAAGTGAATTGTAATGTCTGCTGGCCCAGATCAGTCTAGTGGCCCAGGTCAGTAGAGCCCACACGCAAGACTCTGTGATATTCTGGTCGCAGGGATCTTGAGACGTGTTGTTCTGTGTTTCAAACTTCATTTAATTCAAAAGAGTGACCTAAACGTTGTGTTTATGACATGACGCAACCAAGTGAAACACTCCAAAAGTGTCCGTCTGACACAGGAGTACATTGACACGTCCTTAGAAAAGCCCTTATAATAACTTGATCATGGACAAATTGAAGAATTTAATTGCAAAATGGATTGCTGTGGACTGTAGACCAATGATACAGTAGACTTATGTAAAAAAAATAAAAAATGGAAATGAAGAATATATTGCCTTCTAAAGCCACTTTTTAATCTACTTTTTGTATTGTCTTATCAATAATTTAAACATCTACCACAATAATTTAATGCATTTGAATGATCTGAATTATCATTTTTATAATATATACTGTATATTTTTTAATTACTGTATATTAATTTTATATATTATATATTGAATTATTTTTATTTGAGATGCTTTCTCAGGAAATATTTATATATGCGATTAATTGTGATTCATTAGATTAATTCAGCGACTTTATTCGATTTATTAATTCGATAAAATTTTTTTATCGGTTTACACCCCTATTTATTACTCATTGTTGAGTTACAAACTTTTCTTTTCCCTTGCAGAGCTTCTGGGGGCTGCTAAGAAGGTGAATGTTAACTTCCAGGACACAGACGGGTGAGTTTCATCTATAATACACCGATACCACATACTCACTTATGATGTGAATCAATCCAGTTACACTATATTGCCAAAAGTATTCGCTCATCTGCCTTTAGACACATATGAACTTAAGTGACATCCCATTCTTAATCCATAGGGTTTAATATGACGTCGGCCCACCCTTTGCAGCTATAACAGCTTCAACTGTTCTGGGAAGGCTTTCCACAAGGTTTAGGAGTGTGTTTATGGGAATTTTTGACCATTCTTCCAGAAGCGCATTTGTGAGGTCAGACACTGATGTTGGACGAGAAGGCCTGGCTCGCAGTCTTCGCTCTAATTCATCCCAAAGGTGCTCTATCGGGTTGAGGTCAGGACTCTGTGCAGGCCAGTCAAGTTCTTCCACACCAAACTCGCTCATCCATGTCTTTATGGACCTTGCTTTGTGCACTGGTGCGCAGTCATGTTGGAACAGGAAGGGGCCATCCCCAAACTGTTCCCACAAAGTTGGGAGCATGGAATTGTCCAAAATCTCTTGGTATGCTGAAGCATTCAGAGTTCCTTTCACTGGAACTAAGGGGCCAAGCCCAGCTCCTGAAAAACAACCCCACACCATAATCCCCCCTCCACCAAACTTCACAGTTGGCACAATGCAGTCAGACAAGTACCGTTCTCCTGGCAACCGTCAAACCCAGACTCATCCATCAGATTGCCAGATGGAGAAGCGTGATTCGTCACTCCAGAGAACGCGTCTCCACTGCTCTAGAGTCCAGTGGCGGCGTGCTTTACACCACTGCATTCAACGCTTTGCATTGCACTTGGTGATGTATGGCTTGGATGCAGCTGCTCGGCCATGGAAACCCATTCCATGAAGCTCTCTACGCACTGTTCTTGAGCTAATCTGAAGGCCACATGAACTCTGGAGGTCTGTAGCGATTGACTCTGCAGAACGTTGGCGACCTCTGCGCACTATGCGCCTCAGCATCCGCTGACCCCGCTCTGTCATTTTACGTGGCCTACCACTTCGTGGCTGAGTTGCTGTCATTCCCAATCGCTTCCACTTTGTTATAATACCACTGACAGTTGACTGTGGAATATTTAGTAGCGAGGAAATTTCAGGACTGGACTTGTTGCACAGGTGGCATCCTATCACAGTACCACGCTGGAATTCACTGAGCACTTGAGAGCGGCCCATTCTTTCACAAATGTTTGTAGAAGCAGTCTGCATGCCTAGGTGCTTCATTTTATACACCTGTGGCCATGGAAGTGATTGGAATACCTGAATTCAATTATTTGGATGGGTGAGCAAATACTTTTGGCAATATAGTGTATCATTATTTTAAGTAGTGGTCAAGTGTTATGGGTTTTTCAATGGACTAGAAAAACATAAATATCTAGAGAGCAGGGTGGGTGATCTGATATGATGCTGATATTTACATGATGTAATTAACAGTTAATTTAGACAATATTTACAGAAACTAACTCAAAAATATGTGAAAATGTCTGAGAAATTTTTTTATTTTATATTTTAACATATAGGAATATGATAAAAGAACATACAAATATTTGTTATGCTAAATGAATATGTTTCTTACACATTTTTGTGCAATAGTTAATAAATTAGAATACATTTACAGTATTGCCACCTCTTCAGTCAACACTGCTAAGAAATAGAAAAATGTTACTGATGCTTTCATGTCTAAACAGTACATGTATACAGTATATAGATTAAGCAATAGAATTTATAAGCACATACACCCAGAATTAAAAGATATACTGGCCAGTCAGTTATGATGTTGATTTCAAGATAAGAATATAATATGTTTTGATGTAGTGTCACCATATATACTACTAAAGCATATGTGTGTAGTTGTTAGAATGCTGCAGTGTACCAGAGAATGAGAGAGAGAGAGAGAGAGAGAGAGAGAGAGAGAGTGAGAGAGAGTGTGTGTTTGTGTGTGTGCACGTGGTTTAGGGCTCTGACAGAGAAAAAGCTCTTACTCATGGAAGTAGGTCATAGCCTCCTGCTCATTTAGACAGTTAGGGATCGGAACGCAGAGTTGAGTTGAAATGAAGTCCAAATAGGGACTCTCTAAAAAGATACACATGAGGCTTTAAGCACTGGGGCTAGAAATAAGCAACAATATATTATTATTAGGGTATTGCGAAGAAATACAACCCCAATTCCGAAAAGATGGGACAGTATGGAAAATGGTAATAGAAACAAAAATGAGTGATATGTAAATTTGATTAACCTTGTGCTATATTAAACGCATCATAACAACACATTATTTGATGTTTTACCATGTGAATTTAATAGATTTTTTTTTTTTTTTTTTTTTAAACAGACACTCATTTCAAATCAGATGATTGCAACACGCTCCAAAAATGTTGGGACAGTCTACCACTATGTAAAATCACCAATTCTTCTAATAACACTTATGAAGCATTTGGTCACTGAAGACACAAGATTGTTAAGTTTAGCAAGCAGAATTTTCCCCCATTCATCCACAATGCAGGTCTTCAACTGTGCAATTGTACGGTGCCTTCATTGCCGTATTCAAAATGTGCCACACATTCTCAATTGGAGACAGATCGGGACTGCAGGCAGGCCAATCTAGCAACCGCACTCTCTGCTTATGCGGCCATGCACTTGTACCCAGGGCAGTATGTGGTTTGGCGTTGTCCTGCTTGGAAAACCTCTTCTGAATTAGCATAATCTTCGATCCCTCAGATGTCACAGTCTTAAAAAACGTCATTTGTCTGCAATGGATTTCATGATATGGGCTCTGTAAAACTTTGTTACATTTTTGTCGGTCAACACCATTTGCCGCAACAGATGCAATTTAAGGCTTTTCTATGCAAATCAGAAGCCAAACACCAACACTGTCCAGAAGCGATGCCGTCTTCTCTGGGCTCGGTCTCATCTGAGATGGAAAGTAGAACAGTGGCATCGAGTTTTTGTGGTCTGACGAGTCCACATTTTAAATCTTTTTTGAAAAAAACAAACAAACAGCTATCGTGTTTTCCGAGCCAAAGAAGAAAAGGACCTTTCAAGCTGTTATCCGCATCAGGTCCAAAAGCCAGTGTCTGTCATGGTATGGAGGTGTGTCAGTGCCCATGGCATAGGTAACTTGCACATCTGTGAGGGCACCATAAATGCAGAAATATATGTACAAACTTTAGAGCAACATACGCTGCCATCTAGCACCATCTTTTCCAGGGATATCTCTGGATTTTATAGCAGTACAACCACATACTGCCCCGATTTCAAGTGCATGGCTCCGTAAGCAGAGAGTGTGGGTGCTAGATTTGCCTGTCTACAGTCCTCACCTGTCTCCAATTGAGAATGTGTGGCACATTTTGAAGCACACAATATGGCAATGAAGGCCCCATACAATTGCGCAGATGAAGACCTGCAGAATGGATGAATGGGGGAAAATTCTGCTTGCTAAATTTAACAAACTAGTGTCTTCAGTGCCCAAATATATATATATATATAAATATTGAATTCAAAGGGTAAAACATTAAATAATGTGTTGTTGTAGTGCTTTCAATAAAGCACAGGGCGAATAGAATCACTCATTTTTTGTTTTTATTAGTGTTTTCCATACTATCCCACCTTTTCTGAATTGGGGTTGTATATCAGGCTATTATGAATAAGATATTTAGAAATTAATAGCCTGAGAATTTCGGCAGAATTATAATACCTGTCACTCACAAATTTCTACACATCCCTGCCCCTTGTGTGATAGTTTATTTTTGTATTATTATTATTAAATATAGTGAACATTGAAATTGTCATTTAAAGTTAAAATGTTAATAATTTTCTTTAAATTGATAACACTTTCAGCCACCAATAACAGTGTAGTTCTTTCAGATACGTTTGACACATCTTACTGTATTCAAAATGTTTTAAGCAGAATTCTGTAGATTTCACCCTACAATCAGTGCAGAAAATATGAAGAAAAAAAAAGAGCACAGATTCCAAATGGCCTTAGAAATGAATAATGAATTGTTTGTTTGTGTGGGGTTGTGTTTTATAGGTTATCTGCCCTGCATCATGCTGCTCTTAATGGTAACGTTGAGCTCATCGCACTGTTGCTGGAGTCACAAGCTGTTATTGACCTCAAAGACCTGAAAGGTGCAAGCACATGCAGTCCCATTTACTCATGCATATGCACAAACAGATCCTGTTCCTCCACCATGGAGATTTTGAAGTTTTCATGAAGTTTCCCGCTAGCCCCCTTGTCGTAACACTGAGAATGCAATGCATAAACATTGCATTGCGTAATAAATTACGTTTTGAAACTAAATGCAACATCCGTGAAATTGCATCTCCTCTCCTCTACACCTTGCACTGTATTTCTCAAACTCTTCTTTTTTCTTTTTTGTTTTTTCCACCTGTCTTCTCTAGGGATGCGGCCATTACACTATGCTGCTTGGCAGGGCAAGTGTGAGCCAATGAAAATGCTGCTCAAGTCGGGATCATCAGTCAACAGCCAGTCAGATGAGGGACAAATCCCTTTACACCTCTCGTCACAACACGGCCATTATGAAGGAGTGAGTACACAAAATAATCAGACTTAGATGTATGTGCATCCATACTGTACACACACATAGACTCACTGTACTGTACTGTACTGTATGTCTGTTTGTAGAGTGAGATGCTGCTCCAACATCAGTCAAACCCATGCCTCAGAGACAATGCTTGGAAAACCCCTCTAGACTTGGCCTGTGAATTTGGACGAGTCACGGTCAGTTATGCTGTGTTTGTGTTTGTCTGTCTGTGTGTATGGGGGTGTTTAAGATAGATGGATGCGAGGTGATGCTCTCTTGTGGGTTTGTGGGAACTACACCTCTTCACACTTCCTCAGACAAATACTGGAAGTTCCCACATGCACTCACACTCTGGTTTCCTCTGCTTCCAAATTAGCTTGAAGTAATGTTCCAGGTTCAAAACAAGTTAAGCTAAATCATCAACATTTGTAGCATGATTACCACCAAAAAATAAATAAATAAATATATATATATATATATATATATATATATATATATATATATATATATATATATATATATATATATATATATATATATATATAAAAAATTTTTACAAAAATCACGGTTACTGTGAGTCGCTTACAATTGAAATGAATAGAGCCAGTCAATTACCGTTGAAATACGCACTGTTACAAAAGTATAGCCACAAGACGTAAATATTATACATGTTAACATGATTTTTTTTTTTTAGGGGGTGCGGGGATAAAATCTCTGTTATACATGATTTTATTGTGATAAAATCACTTATGGGGTGTTTCGACAGGGACTTAACAAAAAAGGCACACTCAATTTTTGTAAATTAATTCAAGGATTTATTAATCAAAAGTTTATTGATTTGTCACATTCACTTACATTGTAAGCAACATGGTGTAACTGCTATTTTTGCCCTTTGTTTTGTGGTAATCAACATTATGCCACAAATGCTGTCAATTGATCTTAACTTGTATTGAACCTGGAATATTCCTTTAAGATATTTTTGAAAACACAATTTATTCTATTCAATTTATTCTTAACACAGAGAACAAAATAAAATGTGAAATGGATTGCTGTGAACTGGAGGCCAGTGATAGGCCAACAGTGCATCTGGAAAGTATTCACAGCGCTTCACTTTTTCCACATTTTGTTATGTTACAGCCTTATTAAATTCATTATTTTCCTCAAAATTCTACAAACAATACCCCATAATGACAACGTGAAAGAAGTTTGTTTGAAATCTTTGCAAATTTATTAAAAATAAAAAATGAAACAAATCACATGTACATAAGTATTCACAGCCTTTGCCATGACACTCAAAATTGAGCTCAGGTGCATCCTGTTTCCACTGATCATCCTTGAGATGTTTCTACAACTTGATTGGATTCCACCTGTGGTAAATTCAGTTGACTGGACATGATTTGGAAAGGCACACACCTGTCTATATAAGGTCCCACAGTTAACAGTGCATGTCAGATCACAAACCAAGCCATGAAGTCCAAGGAATTGTCTGTAGACCTCTGAGACAGGATTGTATCGAGGCACAGATCTGGGGAAGGGTACAGAAAAATTTCTGCAGCATTGAAGGTCCCAATGAGCACAGTGGCCTCCATCATCCGTAAATGGAAGAAGTTTGGAACCACCAGGACTCTTCCTAGAGCTGGCCGCCCGGCCAAACTGAGTGATCGGGGGAGAAGGGCCTTAGTCAGGGAGGTGACTAAGAACCCGATGGTCACTCTGACAGAGCTCCAGCATTTCTCTGTGGAGAGAGGAGAACCTTCTAGAAGAACAACCATCTCTGCAGCACTCCACCAATCAGGCCTGTATGGTAGAGTGGCCAGACGGAAGCCACTCCTCAGTAAAAGGCAAATGACAGCCCACCTGGAGTTTGATTAAAGGCACCTGAAGGACTCTCAGACCACGAGAAACAAAGATTGAACTCTTTGGCCTGAATGGCAAGCGTCATGCCTGGAGAAACCAGGCACCGCTCATCACCTGGCCAATACCATTCCTATAGTGAAGCATGGTGGTGGCAGCATCATGCTGTGGGGATGTTTTTCAGCGGCAGGAACTGGGAGACTAGTCAGGATCAAGGGAAAGATGAATGCAGCAATGTAAAGAGACATCCTTGATGAAAACCTGCTCCAGAGCACTCTGGACCTCAGACTGGGGTGAAGGTTCATCTTCCAACAGGACAACGACCCTAAGCACACAGCCAAGATAACAAAGGAGTGGCTCCGGGACAACTCTGTGAATGTCCTTGAGCGGCCCAGCCAGATCCCAGACTTGAACGCGATTGAACATCTCTGGAGAGATCTGAAAATGGCTGTGCACCGACGCTCCCCATCCAACTTGATGGAGCTTGAGAGGTCCTTCAAAGAAGAATGGGAGAAACTGCCCAAAAATAGGTGTGCCAAGCTTGTAGCATCATACTCAAAAAGACTTGAGGCTGTAATTGGTGCCAAAGGTGCTTCAACAAATTATTGAGCAAAGGCTGTGAATACTTATGTACAGTACATGTGATTTTTTTTTTTTTTTCGTTTTTTATTTTTTTATAAATTTGCAAAGATTTCAAACAAACTTCTTTCATGTTGTCATTATGGGGTATTGTTTGTAGAATCAAGGAAAATAATGAATTTAATCCATTTTGGAATAAGGCTGTAACATAACAAAATGTGGAAAAAGTGAAGCGATGTGAATACTTTCCGGATGCACTGTATGTTTAATAGTTTGGAAATATATTATAACAAATAAATGCAGTATATAACAAATAGTATTTTGACTTCTAAAGCCAGTTTTGTCTATTCAGTCCTATTGTCTGCCATAATAAGGTAAAGTCTCTGAATTATCTTAATTTCTCAGCAAATATTAATATATCATTAGTTGCGATTTCTTTTATTAATACATTTTGAGATGCACTGTACATAGAATTAATTTGAATATTTTTTATTAATTGACATACACTGTACAGTATACATACAGTATATACACACACACACGTGCACACACACACACACACACACACACACACACACACACATACATATATATATATATATATATATATATATATATATATATATATATATATATATATGTATATATATATATGTAGGCTTAAAATTAATTGATTACTTTTGTGTGTTAATTTTAGGATACTACATATGTTTAGAATCTTAATCTATACCATTGTAATTATATAAGGTAACTCTAAACCTTTGGTTCTGCAGAACTTTATTACTAAGTTGCATTCTTAGTGATTTACAGGTTTGGTTTTGTGGGCACCTGGCCAGAACTGCAGTGCCAACATTTAATCAAATCCTACCTTTTCCTACACAGTAGTTTAAGTCAAAAGCTTTATCATTTCCTTTAATTAGACACAGTCTTGGACATAATATCATGGTAATACCATGTTTTTTTTTATTTTATTTTTTTTATATCATATACCATAATATTCTTTGAAGTACCTCAGAGTACCATGTAAATACCATGATATGTGAATGTGGTTATCATTCATATACAAATATAATAAAAATGCATATACAGTATAAAGATATCAATCCAACACCATAACTGTACCATGGTACAGCCACAATTACTTTGTAAGGAAAACTAATGGTTAAAACTACTACATTCCTTCTTTTTCATTAATTTGCCTTTTGTTCTTGGACAATAATTTCAAATAGCTGAAATTACGACCCTACTCACCTGTGTAAGTGTGTATGAATGACTATCTTTGCGTGTGTATTCCACAGGTGGTGCAGTTGCTCCTCAGCAGTAACATGTGTGCTGCTATGTTAGAACCGAAACCCTCTGATCCCAATGGCATCAGCCCGCTCCACTTAGCTGCCAAGAATGGACATATCGAGATCATCAAGTAAGTGCTCACAGGCTTTCTTGGCAACGCAACCATGATGACTTGTATCTTGTGAATTTATTTCAAAATATGACAAAAAATAAGTAAAAAAAACTCAATACTTCTCTTACAGACAGAGGTGGGTAAAGTAGCCAAAAACTGTACTCAAGTAAAAGTACAATTACTTTAAAAAAGCAATTACTCAAGTAGAAGTAAAAGTACTAACAGAAATAATTACTTGAGTAAGAAACTATCCAATTAAACGAGTACTCAAGTAGTAACTCGTTACTTTCACATAATGGATGTTAACTCCCCTATATTCCATTGCATAATACACATTTAACATGTATTACAGAATTATTATTATTATTAATAATAATGGAAATTCTGTCATCATTAACCATCATGTTGTTCTAAACCCATATGACTTTCTTTCTTCCACGCAACACAATAAGGAGATTTTAGACATAATGTTAGCCTGAGTCACCATTTACTTTCAGTCAATGTTTATTTTTTTTCCATATTTTGAAAGTGAATGGTGACCGAGACTGTCAGTCCCTAACATTCTGTCTAACATCTTTTGTGTTCCATAGAATATTGAAGGTCACACGGGTTTGGAGCAACATGAGGGTTGGGAAATGATGACAGAATATTAAATTATGGCTGAGCTATCACTTTAAAGGAATAGTTCACCCAAAAATGAAAATTCTCTCATGATTTACTCACCCTCATGCCATTCCATATGAGTATGACTTCCTTTCTTCTGCAGAATGCAAATTATGAATTTTAGAGGAATATTTCATCTCTGTAGGTCAGTACAATGCAAGTGAATGGGTGCCAAAATTTTGATGCTCCAAAAAGGAAATAAAGGAATCATAACTAGTAGTTCAATCCATATCTTCAGAAGTGATATGATAGGTGTGGGTGAGAAACAGATCAATATTTAAGTCATTTTTTGCTAGAAATTCTTCTCCCTGCCCAGCAAGGGGCGATATGCAGAGAAGAATGTGAATCACCAAAAACATAAGAAGAAGAATGTGAAAGTAATCTGTTTCTCATTCACACCTATCACATCGCTTCTGAAGATATTGATTTAACCACTGGAGTCTTATGGATTACTTTTATGCTGCCTTATGTGATTTTTTTTAGCTTTTAAATGTTGGCACCCATTCACTTGCATTGTATGGACCAAAAGAGCTGAGAAATTCTTCTAAAAATCTTAATTTGTGTTCAACAGATGAAAGAAAGTCTATACATCTGGCATGAAGCTGAGTAAATAATGAGAGAATTAAATTTTTGGGTGAACTATTCCTTTAAGGGCTCCTGTCAGGTCTGGATGAATTTGTCAATAAGAAGAGAGGTTTCGAAACTTTTCTAGTAATTATTACGATAAAAATGTGAACAATGTCCCACAGGGACATTATATATAATGCTGAAATATAAACCAAAGCAAGATCATGCTTTATTAATGCCTACTTTCGCTATTTCATAGATTTTAAAGTCCTGCGTGGATAGTTCAGTGTAGTTACAGTTTTCAGTGGTGAAAGAATTTAGATCATTAGTTCTGTACAGCAGTACCGCTGCTCCCTAAACGCAGAGTACGCAGCCTGCGTAGGGCACCAAGCCCGATCATGGAACACTCTCTTCACCAAACGATCACCTCGTGCCCGCACATCTCTCACACACGCGCCTCACGCCCACACATCTCTCACACACACGCCTCGCTGTGCATGTGCAGAAATGCTGTCTGTAACTTGGATGTTTACATGTATTTATACAGTAGGCAGTTTAATCCACCTGTTAAGGAATTTTCCCCGCCTTAATCAGCCCAAAGTAGCTGCGATAGTTTCCAGTACCCCCGCGAGGGCACAGGGAAAATGTGGAAATACTGCTCATGACATGCGGGAGAAAGCACACTGATATATTGCTGCGCTGATTTAAAAATGTACACTTTAAAACTGATGTCACAAGAGCCCATATTTACAGAATCACCCTGAAAATGACCATCACCATGTCACAGAAAAGCCTGCGTTATAATTAAAGCTACAACTTATCTCAACGTGCTGCCTTAAGTTGGAGCTTCAGTTTTAATCTTGAAATATACGCTTGTCTTGGTGTTTTTTGTTATTAAAAATTGTATTGATTCCATATAACAAATAAAAAAAAACATAACAGAATCAAATTATATACATTTACAACCCTTCCCCCTGAACATTAACCCCCCACCCGACACAAACAGGCACCCCAGTGGTCAAATGCCAATTGACAATTACACACAAACAGACAATAAAACAGCAGAACATATTTAGAAACATAAAAAAACATAAAAAGTATTCATTCAAAAACAAAAAGGTTGCAACACACACATTTAAAACAAGTCTTCCTCTGCTGCCCCTCCCCAAGAGCCTTCTACAAAGGCTAAATAGCTGCCCCATTTCTTGATGAACAAATCTATGTTGCGTAGCCTTCTATATGACAACTCCTCAAATGCCGCTACCCTGCCCATCTCCGCGTACCACTCAAGAAACGAGGGCACTCCAGCCTACTTCCATACCCTAAGGATGACCTGTCTGCCTATCATAACACTGGCCAGGACCCAATTCTTCATGCATTTATCCCCTACATCAATGACCACCCCATCACCTAAAATACAGTGTCTGGTGCAAAATTTAATTTGTGTACCCAATACGTCACACATAAAACTCTGAACCCTCAACCAAAATTCTTGGATCTTAACACACCACCAAAAAACATGGTTTGTGTCCACATCTTCTGATTGGCATCACCAGCAGGTGGGTGTGTATTTAAGACCCAGCCTATACAGTCTAGAGGGGGTCCAATAGAATCGATGTAAAATCTTAAATTACATAAGGCACACACTTGCATCTTTAGATGTAGACTTGATGTTTTTTAGAATCCTAGCCCACACTCCCTCATCTAGTACCAAGTTTAAATCTTTCTCCCATAATTTCTTGAGAGAAGTTGAAGCTTCATCCCCCAGACTCTGAATTAGCAGGGAGTAATACACTGATGCCTCATGGCCTTTTCCAAAAGCAGTAATCACCACCTGCAGAGGATCTGCCACTTTAGGGGGGTGTATGCTAGTCCCAAAAATAGTACAAAGCAGGTGGCGCAGTTGTAAATACCAAAAGAATTGAGACCTGGAAATCCCAAAATGTTTAACCATTTTTCCAAAGGATCTCAACACTCCACTCTCATATAGGCCAACAAGCGTATAAACCTCCCTAACAATCCACTCTGTCCAGCAGAAAGAGGACTTATTAATACATAACTTTGGGTTCAGCCATATGCTCGAAGTAACATTTAAATAAATGTCAGAATTTAACACTCTGGACACTTTTGTCCATACCACGTGCAAATGCGAGATAATGGGGTGTAACTTAACTTCTCTGATTAGTTTGATAGAAAGACTTCGCAATGGCGAAATAGGGGCAAGAACTTCCTGTTCAATACAAAAACATGGAGGGGCTCTATCAGGTGGAAGTGACCAATGAGCCAAATGTCTGAAACCGAATGCATAATAATAAAACAAATTCTTGGGTTGGCCTAACCCACCTTTGTCAATCAGCCTGTGCAATTTTCTGAAAAGTAATCTGGGACATTTACCATTCCAAATGAAGGACTTCTCTATGCTATCAAATAGCTTGAAATAAGAGAGGGGGACATCTATAGGGAGAGCTTGTAGCATGAATTTTGTAATACAAAATATTCATTTTAATAACATTAACCTTCCCGATCATAGATAAATGTAATGAAGCCCACCTGCCCACATCACTCGAAAACCTTTTTTATTAAAGGGTCAAAATTAACTAATTAACACAAATTTGCTGGGAATAAAATACCCAAATACTTAATGCCCTGTTTGGGCCACAGGAAGGCGCCCGGCTGAAAAGCCGTTACCCGGCAGTACGCTGTCAGAGTCAAAGCTTCAGATTTAGACCAGTTAACTCCATATCCTGAGAACTTAGAAAAGGAGTTAATAATTCTGTGGAGGCAAGGCATAGATCTAGTAGGGTCGGAGATGAATAATAAAATATCATCTGCGTAAAGCAAAAGGTTATGTGCCACACCTCCCGCCATGACCCCTGGAAAATCATTCTCCTTTCTTATCGCAGCTGCTAATGGTTCCAGGGCAAGACAGAACAATAATGGGGAAACCCTGCCGGATGCCACTATCCAGAGCAAAATAATTTGAAATTAATCCATTTGTTTGTACTACCGCTATCGGGTGTCTATAAAGTAACTTAATCCACCCAATAAAAGTATTCCCGGATCTGTATAAAAAGATAATCCCATTCTGCCATATCAAATGCTTTTTCGGCGTCAAGCGAGATGGCAGCGACCAGAGTCTGATTGTTCACCACTGCCCACATGATATTAATGAAACGCCTAATGTTACCAGAAGAATTACGGCCCCGAATAAACCCCACCTGATCTATATGAATAAGAGGTGTCATAAATGTACTCAATCAGTTAGCCAATATTTTTGACAATATTTTAACCTCTAGCTGGATCAGGGAAATTGGATGGTAACTCTTACACTTGCTTGGATCTTTGTCCTTTTTAAGTATCAGACTGATCCGGGCTTGTGTCATGGTTGGCGGAAGCTTTCCATTCTTTAATGATTCCGTATAAACTTCTAGCAAAAGTGGAGCCAGTTCTGTAGCATAAGATCTAAATAATACAGCGGCAAAGACGTCTGGCCCCGAAGCCTTGCCTATAATTCACTTAATTACCTCGCCAAGCTCCTCCAAGGTTATCTGAGAATCAAGAGAATTGTTTTGCTCAGCCGACAGTTTAGAAAGTTCTAATGGTTCCACAAAGTTTCTAATATCCTCTACAGTAGACAAATATGTGGAACCATAAAGATCAAGATGGAATTCTTTAAAAGCATTATTAATATCAGTGGCCGAGGTAAATATTTCACCACCAGCAGATTTCACAGAGGGATTGGTAGAAAAAGACTCTCTCTGTTTTATACATCTAGCCAGAAGCTTCCCTGCTTTGTCCCCCAACTCAAAGTGTGATTGTCAAAACTCCACCTGTATTTCAATTGTGTCAATTTGCTGAGGCCATTAGACGACATTTGGTGTTTCAGCTCTGCTGAAATTCCACGAGTTCTTGTGCTTTGGATTTTTTAGTGAATGCGGTATACTCTATGATCCGGCCCCTAAGAACCACCTTAAGTGCCTCCCAAGCCACGCTCACAGAGTATACTAAGGACCAGTTGGTCTCCATATAGACACTGATTTCAGCCTTTAGCATTTGTTGGAATTCAGGATTTAGCAAAAGGGATACATTAAAGCACCATCTACGTGTATATGATTTCCTTTTTTTCATATATGGCAACACCTCTAAACACACCAAGACGTGATCTGAGACTAAAATGTTTCCAATTGAGCGATCAACATCAGATGGAATGAGGGACTTAGATATAAAAAAAAAACTCTATTCTGGAGTAAATCTTATGGACTGTTAAAAACAATTTATAGTCCCTCCCAGATGGGTTCAAAAGTCTCCAAATATCTGTAAGACCAAGATTTTTACACATCCTGTGAATCGTCAATGTTGCTCTAGGGGGCTTGCACACTTTTGCTTCACTGTGATCAAGGACTGAATCCATCAAAAGATTAAAGTCTCCTCCCAGGGTCCTGGGTAGCTCAGCAAGTATTGACGCTGACTACCACCCCTGGAGTCACAAGTTCAAATCCAGGGCATGCCAAGTGACTCCAGCCAGGTCTCCTAAGCAACCAAATTGTCCCGGTTGCTAGGGAGGGTAGCGTCACATGGGGTAACCTCCTCGTGGTCTCTATAATGTGTGGTTCTCGCTCTCGGTGGGGCGCATGGTGAGTTGTGCGTGGATGCTGCAGTGAATTGTGTGGGCCTCCACATGCATTACGTCTCTGCGGTAATGCGCTCAACAAGCTACGTCATAAGATGTGTGGATTGACGGTCTCAGATGCGGAGGCAACTGAGATTCATCCTCAGCCACCTGGATTGAGGCGCGTCACTGCGCCACCACTTGGACTTAAAGCACATTGGGAATTGGGCATTCCAAATTGGGGAGAAAAGGGGAGGAAAAACAAAAAGTCTCCTCCCAATATTATATCATGAGGGGTGCCAGCGGCATGCAGCATCCCTTCAAGATCTATAAAAAAGCCCTGATCATCAACATTAGGTGCATACATATTAGCCAAAATAAGACTTTGCCCCTGAATTTCAGCTATAACAATAATGCCTCTCCCTAATTTATCTTTAATCTGTTTGAGGCATTTGAATTGTAGATGTTTACTTATCAGCATAATAACTCCCCAGCTCTTACTCGAGCCAGCACTAAAGAAACCATGCCCACCCCATATCCTCCCAAATTTTTCAGCTTCCTGCGGAGAAAGATGCGTTACTTGAAGAAGCACTATATCATATTTCTTAAGCTTAAAAAGAGAAATAACCTTCCATCTTTTAATGGGGTGCCCCAACCTATTCACATTCCATGTGGAGAGAGACAATCCACTCGTATTAACATTTGACATTTTGACATATAAGAAAAAATTGATTGTGTGTCAAAAACAAGACCATAAAGACCACATTTCAACATTAGTGCATCCATCAAACCCCGAACATCCCCCAAAACAAAACAAAACAAACAGAAAAAAGAAAAACATGCACATTAACCCCGTGCATGACAGCGCCAACTGGCATCCATCCCTTCAAACTCAAACAGTCTATGCATGCCTACGAGAACCCCCGTGACAAATTTGCAGTCAGATTACTCAAGTCTGGTGTTTCTATACACATTTTGTGAGAAAGAATTACACAGCAAAAGATAATCTATAAAACAAACTCCAGCCAATAGGCGGAAAAACACAAAGAGCGTGTAGATTCATCCATAAAGCTGCCTGAAGGTGTGTTTCTCTACAAAATAAACTCCAGCCACTAGGCGTAACCAGCACAAGAAGAGTGCGCCGATTCCCCAAACAGTCAAGCGAATGTTCAGTGAGTTGGTCCATTCGGCTGCAACTTGAGTGCAACAAAACTCCAGCCGTTAGGCGGAACCAGCAAAAAAAAAAAAAAAAAAAAAACGCTCAGTTTCCTCAAAGAGTCAAGTGAATATTCAGTGAGCCGTTCCACTTGGCTACAATGTGAGTACCAACTTACTCCATTGACTTTATGAAGGACATCGCTTGCTGTGGGCATGTGAATGTTTTACGGCCATCCTTAGCATCTATTCTCAATTTGGCCAGTAATATCAGTGCAACAGCAACCTTCCATTGATGTAAATGTTTCTTGCATTCCTTGAATCGATCACGTTTCTCTCTTGTCGAATTCACAAAGTCTGGGAAAAAGAAAATGCTGTGGTTCTTCCAAGAAAGCCTTCCTTTACTCCTCGCCTAAAAGATTAGGTTAGGGTTAGTTCTTTATTGTATGATCTCAGAAATTTGGCCAGAATTGATCGGGGCCTGTCACCCTCTCGGGGGTGTCAGCTTGAGCACATAAGTGTTTTTAATGTCTCCAGAGCCTGAGGATTTTGAATTCTTTGACATATTATGAGTGTATCGAATCTCACTGGTTTATATCATTAAAAGTGTTAAAACTAACAAAGTGCGCAGAGCTCGCCATTCACATGTCCGATCCTTGCATGGCGTCATGTGACTCATCCGTTGTCTTGGTGTTAAATGAAGGCATCGCATGACGAAACTATTATTTTTTCACTGTGCAGGGCGAAGAAAGTTTTTAACATTTTTTGAAGAGCATAATGCTGCAGCAGTGATGGACTTGGTTTGAGTGACAGCACTCGCAGCTGTGTGAACTTCCGCTGTCGCAATAGTCCCATTCAATAATCTCTCAATAAACTAAACCCAGTAATGTAACGACAGGAACGCTGCCCATTGTAACGAAGTAAAAGTACATTTTTTTCATTATAAATTTACTTGTGTGAGAGTAAAAAGTACCCACTTTTAAACCTACTCTAAAAGTAACATTTTTCCCAAAAAGTTACTCAAGTAAATGTAATGGAGTAAATGTATCACGTTACTACCCACCTCTGCTTACAGCTTGGTGTAAAACATAACAGGAAAGTCTTTAGTGACCAGATGCACCATCATTTAGTTTAAAATCAGCCCATCTTTACTCAACTGCTTGGACTTCAGATAGTAACAGCTTTGACTTGATTAACAATCTCAGACTATCTGTTAAGTTAATTTTTGTTCCATTAAGTTTTTGTTGCATTGTAATTTTGCATTACTAGCCCCCCACCCCCACCTCAATCTGGGTGGCAGAGGACAAGTCTCAGTTGCCTCTGCTTCTGAGACCATCAGTCCGTGCACCTTAACACTTGGCTCATTGTGCATGACACCTTGGAGACTCCCAGCATGTGGAGGCTCATGCTACTCTCCGCGATCCACGCACAACTTACCACATGCCCCACTGAGAGCATGAGCCCCTAATTGTGACCACGAGGAGGTTACCCAATGTGACTCTACCCTGCCTAGCAACTGGGCCAATTTAGTTGGTTAGGAGACGAGTCACTCAGCATGCCCTGGATTCGAGCTCGCGACTCCAGGGGTGGTAGTCAGCGTCAATACTCACTGAGCTACCCAGGCCCCCTCAGATGGATTACTTTAAAAAAAAAAATGTAATTGTAATTATTCTCATTGATGCATCTCATTAGATTATTACAATATAATAATTTGTATTAAAATCACCATAAATTAAAGGCAGTAAAACAAATACTGTCATAATGTACTTAATTATTATAATAATTTTAATACTTCATTTAAATAAGCTAACATTATTTTTTCTCATTACAGCAATGAAAATAATGGTCATAAAAAGAAAAATAATGTCACAATGCATGAAAATCTTAGCAATATAAAAAATTCTTCATTGACCCTATTTTAAGAGCACTAGCGCTAAGCTCAGCACTATGTCATAAGTCATAAGCATAAAGTCAATGAGCATGGCCATGAAGTTTTGGTATTTTCGTGCAAACATGTGCTAAGTCTAGGCAAATGTGGGTATGGCGAACTTGCCAGCGCAACACGCTGATGGGCTGGGTCAAGTGCAATTTAATTCAGAGGTCTTTCTCCGGTTAAAAGTCCTATTGCATCCTATTGTAGAGTCCATTCCCTGTCAATCACCAGCGATATAAATAAAGAACATTTATAAGAAGTTGGTAGAGGAAACGGACTCTATACAATTAATTAGAAGAATAAAAACATGGACACGCTCCTTTTATGTGCGTAGAAAATGTTATTCTTTCAGGATTTCAGGAGCTCAGTTAAATTCTAGGGAATGTAAGTATTATTAATAATTTTCATCTACAGACACACAAATCATGGCTAGTATTAATAGTGATTGTATCAGCACGCATTTCACTTTTACCGGTCAATTTATTAAATTCATTTATTGAAACACAAAAAAATCATATACCAAATCCAAACATTTTATCCTCTCCAACTTCTTTCACCGGCACCTTTTGCAGTGACTTAAAAAAATCACTCTACAGCAACAGGTGGAGAAATACCAATACAATAATAATAATAACATAATAATAATAATTGAAAATAAACCATGACCTATAGATAGTTTAACTTAAATCTAATACATTTTAGTTTCATAAGCTTCACAGCTATACAACTTTGATCATCAGGGACATAATTTGATGTTCCACTGTATTTTAAAAGTTTGGATATAAACTTTATTACCACCTACTGGTGGAATCTCCAAACTGCAAATGTAGGAACTGAGTTTAAACTTTGCGCTGAGATAAGATGTGGTTTTCAAACGTCTTATCATTGATCACCATGACCTATTTCTCAGGAAAATATGAAATTGCGCTTTTGCGCCACTTCTTTATCACACAATACACTCACAGTTTGCACGTATACACACAATAGCGCAAACACTCCCACTCATGCCTTCTTGCGCTTTGCGCTGGCATGAAAATTGCACTTAGAATTATCGCGCTCATGAAAATCGGATAAGACGTTGCGCGTAGCGCTGCACCATGCGCACTCACGAAAACAGAGACCAGTTTCTCTTTTTCCCCTTTCTATTTTGGGGTGATATATTGACAGGTTTTGTGAGATTCATCCATTTACAATTTTAAATCACTTGACTTGCTAAATAAAATATTTTTGAGGAATAGAGAATTTGAAATGATCTAGCTCTAGCAAAGAGGTTATGTTAGAATGTAATAAAGTTGTTTACAAGGCATTTTACTAGTTTTATTATTGCTTTCATTTAGCTGCGATAAATTCTTTACAAGTAGGCAGACATTGACAGCACAAAATCCTGAAACAGCATTTAGCTCACTGACATAAAACTGTCTCCGTCGCATGACTGATGTGATGAGACAGGTCTGGAGCACAGGGATCAGGCATGATGGGAGAAATGGTCCCATGGAAACCGAAAGGCACTATGTGGGCAATCTGATCAGTCCCTGGAGGCTCCTTTCATTAGATTCACATGTACACATTCGAACTCACTGCTCTCATTTCTACCCTTTGAATCAGCGCCGTCTATGTGCTGATTCGGTAGCGTTCAGGACCTCTGGACAATAATTTGCACCTGATTAATGATACTGATAAACTTTAATAAAAACGGACCTTTCCACCATCATTTACTCACCCTCGTCGTTCAAAATCAGTATTACATTTTTCATCTGTGAAACACAAGATTGAGGGATGAGAGGATTGTGTTTGTAGCTGTCCAAGCTCTGAAATCACACATAAAAGCACCATTAAAGTAATCCATAACACTCTTGCCTTAGATTTCAATTCTCCTGAAGACATATGATAGTGTTGTGTGAGGAACAGACCGAATTTTAAGTGTTAATTCACCTCGTCACTCATTTGATACTAGAGTGCATGCAAGAATGACCTTGTTAACATGAGCGCACCTGACATCAACGCTTTGGGCTGTTAAGAGCTGTGCACGCAGGATGCGCTGCGGTGCCAGGCGAAAGTTTAAACAAGTCAGGAGAAAAGGCACAGGAAAAGAAATTGCACACAATGGTTCTCACTGTTTTTGTTGAATGTGTGAAAGTGAACGAGATTTGAGGACAGCTCAGTCTTCCGCGCCCCCCTTGCAATACCTCCGCACCCACCCTACGGGGCACACCCCACACTTTGAGAACCACTGTGTTAATTAGTGATTTCATCACACTTACTTAGTGAGTATGAATGTGTGTTTTTGGGTGGACGGTTGTGAAGGACACCTTCTCAAATGCCCCACATTGATATCAATTCACCTGGACTTAAAGCTAAAGCTTTGGGCTGGTAACCAAAAGGTTTTAGGGTCAAATCCCACATGGATCGATCCTGGAACTATCACCCACTGTACTCTTGAGTGTGACATTTAACCATGGGGTGCTTCAAGGGGATTGTCGATGCAATAAGTGTAACTGTAATTGCAAGCTGTTTTGGATAAAAGTATCTGCAAAAGGACTACTTGGGTGAATCTCATTTCAACCTAGATTTTAATTACTGTACCAAGAACGGTACTCTTATAGTATCTATTAAATCCAACTCCCAAGCACAAATCCTACGATTTCATATGACCTCATCAAAACAAGACGAGTCACCCTGTGCCAATAATATAGTGTTATGAAATGACTCGCATTACGTTGGAAAACAGACTACAAAGCTCCAGTCTCCAGATGCTTAAGTTAATAAACATCAGACAACGGTATTCACCTGGGCACTCAGTTTCAGGTGCCTTCTAATTTCACGACAAATCAACTTTAAATGATGTCGTTCGTATACACACGCAAGCATGTTTCCTGACATCATTTCACATATGTTCCCGACATTTAACCTAGTAAACTATTATGTTTAGGTGTCCGCAGACACTACGTTTACCACGTTACCATGTTTCCTATTGGCTCAACACATCCCTAAGCAGCACAAATGTGCTGTCCAAGCACCGCAACTGCAATTTCTTTCAGGCTGTGCGACCAAACCTCCCACTGCACTGCAAACAGTGCAAATACACTGTTCAAACGCCACAACCGTGGCATCTTTAGGGCCATACAACAAACTCTCACTACACGGCAAACAGCGCAAACGTGCCGTCCATGCGCCGCAACCGTTCACGTGCCACAACCGCGGCACGTCTTTCAGACCATGCGTCTCAGCCTCCATGGCTCTGTAACCCATATTATGCCACCCTTACCAAATTAACCATCACCCACCTAGCAACTGACAACAATCGGGCTGTTTCAGGTCTTCCCTAAACAGTTCATCATAAGCCTGCTTCTCCGCATCAATCAATTCCATTCGAACATGCTCAACAAGCCCTCATTAGCTAACCACAATTAATTCATGATGAGGGTCAGGGGGACACATGCCTTACCCTTGTCAGACCGCCAGCCCCACCATTCTGATGCAGCAGGGGTCCACCCCGGCCAGTTTGGAAGCCCCCTGTACCACAACGCAGGACGGGCCTGCCTAAAGTACTCAAGGCTCTCCCATTTGAACTGCTGTGGGGGTTCTCCCGCTCGAATGCCGTGCAAGCTAACTCACGTTTATTTGTTTTGTGGGTTCCCCCGTTCGAAGCGCAGCGAGGACTTCCCCATTCGAATGCCGTGAGGGCCCCCCATTGCCAGGAGGTGAGGCTGAGGATGTCCCAAGCACCTAAGATCCACTCCTATACTCGGGGTGACCTGCCCTAGCGGCTAGGATTCACGCCTCCGCTTGGGCGGGTCTGACTCCCCCAGTGCTTCTCTTAAGGGGCTCTCACCGTGGGAGAATTAAGGTCAATTTGGGTTGTTTTTTACATTCTTTTGGGGGGCACAAGAGACTTCACATATTTCATCTCATCTCAAACACAAGGATCTGTAGACAACAGCTTGCTGTCCCGTTTAGCTGGCACCTTTTGGGGGGTATTCGAGCTCAGGTCAAGTCTCCAGCCTTGAGCCCTTCGCCTACGGTACACTATCTTCTAAGCAGGATTACATTAATTTGCAAACTACTGAAATTGAGTTTTATAAACTAGGTTCGGGAGGAGCAAGGTCATTTAATCGGACCAGTCACATCACCGGAGTAAGCGTATATAAACAGCCACATACCTCTACATGGCGTTGAGTCTTCCGGCATCCCTCCACCTCCCCTTTCTACTCCTATCTATTTACTAATAACTAATCTAAGGGAGGGGGGGGCCCTTAGCCCAGGACAGCATGCCACACATGTTTACGCTATCCTCTAAGCAGGATTACATTAACTTGCGAACTACTGAATGCAAAATTAATACAAGTCAAAAAATGTCAAGCTTGAAAAAGTACATAAACAGAATTTTCAGTTTGGGGTGAACTATTCCTTTAACTTTGCTAAGTATACAATTTGTTTAATTATTGCTAAAGTAGTTGCTTTGCCATTTACCAAACTCTATTGTTACATTTATACTCCTAAAGAATTTGAATGAAATACTTCCCATTCATTTTGAACTTATATTATGTACACTATTTAAAGATTACTCAATATATGCCATTGATATCGCTTTTGAGCAGTAACTGTCATGAAAAATATGATTCAATGTAAAAACTCTTATGGTATTGAAAATGCTTACATTTACTGTAGCTAACATATAATTTATTTTCATTTTGGGGTTAAATATGGCCATTCTTGACAGTTTTTGTGAATAAAAACTTTTGCAATATATAAATAAATAAATAGCTGTTTACATTCAAACTAGTATACCTTTTGTGACATGAACCTTGCTTGTTAACTGTATGTTTTCAGACTGATACTTCAGACTTTGTTCATTCAGTATAGGATTGTGAAATATAGTGTTTTACCATGTTTATAAAGTTTTCTTTGAGTTTGTAAAAAAAGTATTTGTTATGTGTGTATTCAGGTTGCTGATCCAGGCTGGTATAGATATAAACAGACAGACTAAATCGGGCACAGCGCTGCATGAAGCTGCTCTCTGTGGGAAAACAGAGGCAGTGCGACTGCTGCTGGATGTGAGTATTTTGTTTTTACCATCAACTGAACTTGTGTGTATGAAGCTGCCTTATGTTGACAGGTATACAGTGTAATACACACTGTAAATCTCACAAAACATGTCCGGGGCATATTTCACGCAAAGATTAAAAGAAAATACAAATATTCATATGATTATTTCGATTGTTTCGCATTGTGACATTATTTTAATGACAATCAAGCACATTTTCTCCCTGTAATGCAAGAAAATAATTTAACATTTAAATAAAATTAATTACTGTGTTATAAAAAAAAATAATTTAAATAGTAATAATAATAATTTTTTACTGTAATTATGGTATTTTTTATTGCTTAATTGTCATGAGAATAATGTCACAATGGAAAGAAAAATCCTAATGGTTTTAAGATAAGCTTAGTTTTCTTTATGCATTTAATTTGTGGTATTTTCTGTTGATTTTGGGGTTAAATGTGACCCAAACATTGTTTAATCTGTGTACCAGTCAAGTATATATAAAAAAAAACATTGCACTCTAATCTCTGTCTTAACTAGTACTTTTCTAATGCAACTGAAAAATGTGTAATGCAGCACTTTTCGTGTTACAGTCTCCTTAATATGAATTGCTTATGTTGTATCCTTCACAAGTCACTTTGGATAAAAGCATCTGCTAAATTAATAAATATTAATATACAGTAAATGTTTGGTTTCTCTCTTCAGAGTGGTATCAGTGCAGGGGTGAGGAACACATACTGTCAGACAGCACTGGACATTGTGAATCAGTTCACCACGACCCAAGCCAGCAAGGAAATAAAACAGATGCTGAGAGGTACAATGGGAGAGAGAGTATTTGAAAACACAACAATTTTAACTCAAATTCACATCAGTCAAAGGCTTCCTGAACTCTTTTGTTTTTTGGTTTCTCTGTGTGTTGGTCTGCATACAGATGCATCGGCTGCCATGCAAGTGAGGGCTCTTAAGGATTATTGCAACAATTATGACCTTACAAGCCTCAACATTAAAGCAGGCGATATCATCATGGTAAATAAAAAAATATTTCTGTTACAATATTTCCAACAACATAGCAATGTGTGGAAAGAAGAAGCTCAATTTAATTCTGAAGCTCAATTTGATTTATATTGTGCGTGGCAGCGGCCTCCTCATTGGTGCAACCAAACCCCCCTCCCCCCAGCTTTGCACCCCTGTCAGGGCGGGGAGGGGGGGCGGGGGGGTTGTGGGCATCCTAGTTGGTGGTGCCCTGAACACAACTTTGTTTCCCAGAGAACTGATTGAAACATATAAACCCTGTCTTGCAATATCTGAGGAAAGCCAGCCAATCAGATGGGAACTTTCCATTTTTTTAAAAAAGAGCTTGCCATTTTTGCACAGCATTTCCTAGGGTGCAAAATTACTTGACACTGAAGTCCTGTCAGGTTGTGCCTAGTTAGGACACGTGTTACATTACAGACTTCATAACTTGTCACCAGAAGCTTTTAAAAACAACCTTAAAATAGCATTTTTTAAGGCTGAGTGTCTGTGTTTGACACATTTTTTTTTTGTATTTTTTTTGTTGTTGTCAGGATTACAAACTACACAGAACAATTACAACATTTCTGTTTGGTCCTCAGGTCTTGGAGCAGCATTCTGATGGCCGATGGAAGGGCTGTATCCATGACAACCGTACAGGAAATGACCGTGTGGGGTATTTTCCGTCTAACATGGTAGAAGTCATCAAAAGGGCAGGTGTGCCATTGCATCAACACAAGAGCCTTCTAGTGTGTCATGTGACCCATTTTCTGTATATTTGAACACATTGTATTTCAAGGTCAATCTTAAAGCCATCTACAGTAATGCATAGTGTTTGTATGTGTGTTAGGAATAGTCATTTTGGTAATTTTGTGTGCTCTAGTACAGATACAAATAAACCAAATACTCAGAAGGATATACATATGCACTATTTTAAATTGTTGGTCTATCTACATGTGTATCAGATGGACTTGTTTGGCCACTGATTCTCGTCTAGCTGTTTTTCAGTGTCTCATGTTATGAGTGTCGCCTTTTAAGACGACTGTATGTGTCAAGTTAAATATAATTTGACTTTTACAAACCCATTTCAAAACTCCTGTTTTCTGAGTTCTGACTTATGAACCATCCAAAACGATTCGCTAAAATGAATCGGATGTCTTAAATGCTTCACATGAGAGAGAGAAAGTGTTTCTGGAAAAGCTATTTTGTTTTGCCAGTAGCTGAACTGTTAACTAGCACACTACTGAAACAATGAGTTTAGTAGCATCACTTCTTTTAGTTAGTTACTCCACAACATTGTCAATCATAACATTAAAAATAAGGCCACTTTATGGCTTGTTTGTTGTTGCTGGAATTTGAATGGAATTCGATTGGTTGTGAAGTTGACAAAATAGTCAAATAACTCAGTTATTATATTTTTTCAGCCTGATCTCATAAAAATTGTGATGACATTTTTGCAAAATGATATTACGTGGTTCTTTACACGAATCGCTTCAGTTCCTGTGTGTGTGTGTGTGTGTGTAAGCATGGGTGGTTGTTCATTCGCTCTATATCCAACTGTCCTGCCCTTTATCACCAGTCAAGTGATTTTAGTTAGAGCTGTCAGCTTAAAGGGAAGAAAGAGAGGGAGTGAAAGATGAACAGAGCAAAAAACAGAATGGATGAGAGTGGTGCATCTATCTGTCACTGTTCGGTCATCTCTCCTTCCACCTGTGCGTTTGTTTCCATGCACTTTTTATTTTCACATCAGTGAATTCTCACTTCTAGTGAGAATTGCTTACACACACATCTACAGTACATGCAAATCGGTGGCGACTGGTGCTTCTCTAGAATGGTGAAGCACAGATGTCACTTTTTAATTGCAAAAAAGGATAATATATAGATTCTTTATATACATACACTACCGGTCAAAAGTTTTGATCTTAAAAATCTTTTGATCTGAAGGCTTATGCTTAAATGTTTTTAATTAGTGTTGTAGACAAAAATATAATGGTGCCACCATATTAATTTATTTCATTATAAAACTAAAATGTTATAAAAAAAATAAAATAAAAAAAACGTTTTTGAAATTTAAGAAAAGCAGCCAATAAGTGCCCAACATAGATGGGAACTCCTTCAATACTGTTTAAAAAGCATCCCAGGGTGATACCTCAAGAAGTTGGTTGAGAAAATGTCAAGCGTACATTTCTGCAAATTCTAGGTAAAGGGTGAATACTTTGAAGATGCTAAAATATAACACAGTTTTGATTTATTTTGGATTTTATTTAGTCACAATATAATTCCCATAGTTCCATTTATGTTATTACATAGTTTTGATGATTTTACTATTATTCGAAAATGTAAAAAAAAAAAAAAAAAAAAAAATTATAATAAAGAATGAGTGTTTCAAAACTTTTGACCGGTAGTGTAGATAACACTCCAACACACTGCACAACCCCTTAATCTCCCTTTTCATGCAAGAATATATAGTCTGCATGCATAGCACATAGATTAGTTATACATTTGGTGTTTTTGGCAATGCATTGCAAGTATATGTTTGTGAAACAGCATGCATGACGATAACTTTTTAATTTTAATTTAGTTGTCCTAAATTCAAATGTACATATGTTAATTTTCACCCTGCATGTTAACTTACAGCGTTCTGTAAAGTAAAGCTCTAAGATAGTGTTAGATATTTTTGCTTGAACATGTTTTGTTTTGTGTTTCCTTTCCTGTTTTTTGTTTTTTTTTCGTTGTTGTTGTTGTTGTTTGTGTTTTGGGTGTTGCCGTTCTATTGTGCCCAGGTCCCTCAACCCAACAGTATCTTAAGATACAGATCCGTCCGCCAGCAATTGGTTCAGTTGTCATGGTGAACGGTGACTCCTCCCACATTTTTTCTCTCCCCCTCACCCCACCTCCCCCTCCTACCCAGCCCCTTTCCCATCAGCCCCTCTTCACCTCATTTGGCTATAATATGCCCACCTGCAGCACATTTGGGTATGAACCAGCCTCCTCCCGCACAGAGGAGCCTCAAAAAGAGACAGGTATAAACACACATATACACAGTCAGAATCACACACATATTCACCCATCATAACCGTATCATATCATATGTATAATTGCCTTTTTTAACTTCATGACCACAGTTAAAGGTATAGCTCACCCAAAAATGAAATTTCTTTCATAACTTACCCTCATGTTTTTCCAATCCTGTTTGACTTTCTTTCTTTTGGAGAACACAGAAAGTGATATTTTAAAGAATGTTGTGAATGTTGCGATTCCCTGATTTCCACTTAAAAAAGGACCCAAAAAGTATCTTAAAAGTAGTCTATGCGACTTGTGTGTCATATTACGTCTTATCAAGGCATACGGTGGGTTTGGTGAGAAAAAACTTGAATTTAAGTAATGTTTGTCAGTGAAAATGTTGAAGCTTGTTCACAGTGGCACGCATGTTTATGCGAGAATTTGCGTTGTTTAGCGCTAAAAACAAATATACTGCGAGTTCTCACTTGAACATGTGAATGGCAACATGAGAATTAGTAAATTATGACTGAATTTTAATTTTTGGGTGAACTATTACTTTAAGATGTAAAAACGGGGAAAAATTCATAGTTCACTTTGAAAAATCAAAAGAAACAAGAAATTATATTATGTTTTAAAAATATTAAGCCTATTTAATTAAATTATGACATTATTTTCATGATGATTAAGAGCCCACCCCAATTCTTATAACCAAAAATGCATATTTGATATATTGTACTGTATTTAAAAAGAACGTAACAAACATTATATTACAATATTTTTTATGAAAAGTAATTGTCATGAAAATGTCACAATGCAATAATAGTAATAATAATAGGCTTTCATACATTTTCAAACATACAGTACGTTTTCATCAGCAAGGCTCCCAGATGACTGCCAAATTTGCTACAGTCCATTTGAACTGCCCCAAATAACTCCTTTGCTACCTGCTCCCTTTGGTGTGCATCTATGGTTGCCAATTAGGAGTTTACAAAGTAATTTGTTTTTTTCTCCCTTTTTTTGTGCACATGTACTATATGATATCTTTCAGGCTCAAGAGGATCTGTTTCCAGCCCTCTTGATTCTCCGACCTTCAGCGGCCAGCAGAGCGGTGCTAACGAAGAGATTTGGGTGCTGAGGAAACCTTTAGCAGGTACAGTACATACACATCTCAGAAGACAAACATTTGAACTAAAAATCTTGATTTTCAAAAAAAAACATGTTTTTTGTCAACAACCCAAGTACACTTATGGAACCACTCAAAATGTATTTTGAATCTCTTATGTAAGTTCGGTTTTTCCTTTTATCTGATCAGTTAATCAAATGATGCACACAAACTGACTCAACAGGATCTTATTTTTCTATTCAATGTTATTTATTTCTTTATTCTTTTTGTTCATCAGCAGGGGGCAGTGTCGGCAGCATGGGCAGCACAGGCAGTTTAAACAGTGGACGTTCTTCTACTAGCATTCAAAGCAGTAATGCCAATGCTCACCTCGCCAACTCACCTGTGCCTGTGCCGACCACCCCGACACACTCACCTGGGATTAACACACATAGCCACAATGTACCGGGACTGCACGCTCAGGCCGAGGGCGTGAAGGTGGGACATAAACCATTCACACTCATACATAAGGACAAATAAATTCTGTCTTATTTCCTTTGTCTGTCTTTCTCACATTTTCTCATATTGATTGTATGTGTTTTTTAGCTGTTGGCCACGGTGCTGTCCCAATCAGCCAAAGCAAAAGAACATCTTATGGACCAATCACAATCTTTAGATCCTATTTCAGGTACTTCAGTATATACCCGTTATTTAATTGGTATTTTTCACTCTTAAAAGATACTAAATAAAACATTATTCTAACTGAACATGCGCTATACCCTCCCAGGACAGTCTCTGCAGTGAAATTTACTTTTTGTTGCTTGAAATTAAAAGTATATACATTTTCACACATTGTGATGCATCAAAGCCCTTATTCTTACACTGATGTTAGAAAACAACCAAATAGCTTTACAAAAATGGTAAATTAATTGGTTTGTCTCATATGTCTCATTTGTATGTCTCATATGTCAATGTTGCTATGCCTCCAGATGTTATAAAGGGGTCATTTCATATTATATTTTTTTCCCTCCCTGAGGTAAATAAAGCCAAAACCAACCTGGTCTTATAGAATCACATTACAATATATCATTATTTTTACATGGCTCGTTGTACATATCGTGACAGTTTCCTAGTGAAATGAACACTAGAGGCGCTACAACAACAATGACATTTATTCACTTTCACACAAATCATGAGTAAAACGGCATATTATCAGTTCATAAACGTACTTTTCGCCCTGTTCCTCCTTACACAATGCTGTCTTATGACATCTAAACACTTTTACTATAATGCATCTCTTGTAAGGTGATACATTAAAGTTTGCATTATATAACCAACTACATATACAGGCTTGTTCGAATGCCATCAAAATGCGCAGTAGCTCATCTGAGTCGAAAGTGTCATAGAAGCATCAAAATATTTTTTTGTGTGTTACATTTGCTTTTTATGACACTATCAGTTAGGTTTAGGGTAGGGAGGTCGGTTTTGTTGATTTAAAACTCGATGAAACAGTAACCTTAAAAATTGCATCTTTATTGGAGAACATTTTATTCACTTTTAGCACCACACAGTGGACATTTTACCTCGAAGCTCGTAGTGTAATTTCGCAAAAATGTTGCCACAAGTAATTTTCAGGAGATTAGGCATACCGAAACAGTCACAGTTGAATTTGAAATGACAATTTTTCACCTTCTCTAAACCAGTTTAATTCAATTGGCTGTTTTGTGCTTGTGTGGAAAATCCCTCTTTGCACATGAAATGAATAAGAAATATATGCAGATTGGCTGGTGTTACACCGCACAGCCAGGAACAGCACACAAGTTTAGTTAACTTTCTGCACTTTTAACTCCTGTTAGTTCTTCTGGTGTTTGGGAATAATAGAATATATCCTACTTTATCTTCATTGTTTCACCATCAATGAGCGAGCCAAGTTTGTGAATACGGAATGAGCGTTGTTTACATGAAAATGTAGGCGGTTCGTTTTTAGAGCTCTGAAAAATACAGTTTGTTTTATCTCAAAAGATCAAGAAAAAAATTATTCCTTATGATATGACCCACTTTAATAGCTTATACCTGCACTATAAGTCCTCATGTGTAAAAATAGTAAAGTTTTGTTCAGTTTGAAATTTTATTGTTTTTTGCCTTAGGCTCTGCTCAGCACACTCAGAATGCATCTGTTGTCCCACATCAGCAGAGGAAAAAGCCCTTTGTGGATCCTTTGCTACAGAGGAAAGATGAAGCTTCAGCTGAAACCAAGGCAAGTGTGTGTGTGTGTGTGTGTGTGTGTGTGTGTGTGTCTGGTGGCCCAGATTTGTGTATGCGAATCATAATGCGTCCATGTGTCTATATTTGTTGCTTGAATGGCCTTAAGGTTGGTCAGCACGTCTATTTTCAGAATGAGAATGAATATTGTAAAACAAAAACAAAGCCTATGATTTATTGCATGTTTATAAGTTTATTTTACATGTAACATGCAATAAAAATATATACATATAAAACATAGTATAAAATACATAGTATATATATAGTCTATTAGTGTTTGTCGAGAAAAAAACAACAAAACACTGGTGCAACCATAGTAACCATAGTATCAGCTGGTTATACCATGGTACTTTGATATATATCATGGTAAAAAAATTATTACTATATTAAGTTATCATGGTGTTTACATGGTACTCCAAAGTATCTATAGCATGGCATAACCACTGCTACAGTATATGTCCAAAACACATGGTAATGGTACATTTCTGTTAGTGAAGTATGTTTAGTTTGTGTATTTTTAAGCAAGAATGTTATTTGCTGCCACACAGTGGCTGTAATGTATACTGACTGACACACTTTCATATCATACCAGGACAGGGAATCATGACTATGTCAAAGGAAGTTCTGAATTACATATGTATTCCTCTCTTTCTCTGTCATACTGTATGTGTGGTGTGTGTTGTAGACCACAGAGGCTGTTGTTGAATGGCTCACTAGTGCTCAGCTGCAGTTCTACTCAACAAACTTTCTCACTGCTGGTTATGACCCGCAAACCATAAGCAGAATAACACCAGAGGTAACATACACAAATACAAAAAAAGTAAACATTGTGAAACATCATTGTCAAAAATCATGCTGAGTGTCCATGTGAAATAAAGAAAAGTGAAGTTAGTTCTGAGAAAAGGTCTAGCATAATTTGTTTGCAGATGCTATTTGGTTTAAAAGGTTTAAATGTCATTGCATTAGATAACAAAATATCGAAGTGTGGATTAAGTGTCCTGATTGGTTTTGGGGCAACTGTACAATGTGGTGATAGTCAAAACAGTCTAAAATTCTTTTGGTCAGCTTATTCTAACATTCTAATTACTCTTATTTGACCAACTTGTTATATCAGCTAGAGAACTCGAGCTATTTGTGTGTAATCTACAGGACCTTACTGCAATTGGAGTGATAAAGCCAGGGCACCGGAAGAAAATGTTATCAGAAATCAGCAAAATGAACATCCCAGAATGGATACCTCAAGAGAAGCCTGTAGGAGAAAGATGTGCATACACAATAACATTATAACACCCACAATACCATTGCAATCACATTACTCAATTCAGTTACTTAATATCTTTGTAACCTGATAGGCCAGTTTGGCAGAATGGCTGTCAGCGATTGGTCTGAATCAATACTACCAGACTCTGGTTCAGAACGGCTACGATAATATGGACTTTATTAGTGATATTACCTTGGAGGACCTAAAGGAGATTGGCATCACTAAACTAGGCATGTATATTACACTTACACACAGAATATTTAAAAACATGTTTTTTCATGATAAATAAAGACCACTATGTCAGTACATATTCTGGCTGCTGGTGTCACCACCAAGCTTAACAAGACTTCCCTAGTCAACTAGCTTCTCCAAAAAGACCATGCGAGTCCATTTTTGCTGATGAACAACATTGCTGTCCTGTGCTGTCCAGTAACTATAATCTGATTGTTTTAAATGTAATGCCTCACACTACTTTGACTAAAAAGTAATTATACTACAGTACTTAATTACTTTTTAATAAGATTACACCCAAAACTGAATACAGTATATATTGCATAATTACAAAGATATTATTTTTTTTGTCACTGAAAACTATATACTGTATTAACATACATATTATATTTGAGTTTTACAAATATGGCCATACTGTACATAAGATTTCTGTTTGGTAAAGCCTCAAAAACAAAAATAAGTAACTGTCCACCTCATTTTTCAGGACACCAGAAGAAGTTAATGTTAGCTGTCGGACGACTGAGTGAACCTCCTCCAGAAGCAGACATTCTAAGCAAGGAGAGCCAATTTGAAGAGAGCACAGACTCAAAACAATCATTAGCAACTAGTGTGACCTGCACAGAACCAGATACAAACTCTGTCCCCTCTGTTCAAATACGCAAAAGATTGGAGGGGCGTGGCTCACCCCAGCACAGTGCCCAAGGGGGTGGCATACAAAGAGCCAATGCCCCTCCCCCTCTGAAAAAGCCAAGCTCAATTGACAGCCCCACCCAAACACCTCCTCATACCCCTACAAAAGGCAGAATCTCCTCTTCTGCCTCAAGTTCTCCTTCACACACCCCTTCCTCCCCACTGAAAATGCAGAGCAGGGCCAGAGGGCCATGCAACTCACACACTTACACCCATTCCGTCCCATTACTTTGCCTACCGCCTGAAGGAGAAACCGAAAACGGCAACAGTCGAATTCTGACACAGCCAAGGCATGGACAACCCATCAATGCTGATCACGAGTTACCCTTGCCAGATTCCTCGGTGAAATATGCCACACTAGGTGGACATAGAGTTACTCCCAGTAGCTCTGCAAAAACCACTGGAGAAAACCTTGACATCAACAGTGTCAATCACAGTCAGACCTTTGCTACAGCTCGGCCTCGTAGGAGGACTCGTCCACCAACTCCGCCCAAACGTTCCTGCTCTTCCATATCCACGGGTAATCTGGCTGACGAGGCTGCAGCGGATGATTTAGGGTCAAGTGAAAACAGGGCTAACAGATTGCTACTCAATGTGACATACAGGGAGCGAAGGCGAAGCGACTGTGGCATTGCCGCTGAAAAAACCTCATCGGGGGGCAGCGTTAGAGACATTGCAGCCATGCTTGAAATGTCCAATCTTGGGAGCAGTGGTAAAGGAAGTGGCAGTGGTTATTTGCAGGTAATTCAACAGTTACATGGTACAAAAATGCACTCAAAAAATATTTTATTCTATTTTTATATTTACGTATTTTAATTGTGTAGCACTACAAAACTGAATCTTTAACTAATCTACATTATTATACATTACACATAAATGTGAATTTAAGTTTATTAAAAACTTCACATTATGCTTAATTCATAATTTGTACATTTTGCTAAATACACTGCCTGGCCCAAAAAAAAGTCACATACTCTAATATTTTGTTGGACTGCCTTTAGCTTTGATTATGGCACACATTCGTCATGGCATTTGTTTCAACAACCTTATACAACGTCACAACATTTATTTCTGTCCAGAGTTGCATTAAGTTTTGGCCGAGAACTTGTATTGACGACGGGAGAGCACTCCATAAAGTCTTCTCCAACACATCCCAAAGACCTTCAATGGGGTTAAGGTCAGGACTCTGTGGTGGCCAATTCATGTGTGAAAATGATTCCTCATGCATCCTGAACAACTCTTTCACAATTTGAGCCCAATGAATCTTGGCATTGTCGTCCTGGAATATGCCCGTGCCGTCGGGGAAGAAATTAATTGATGGTATAACCTGGTCACTCAGTACATTCAGGTAGTCAGCTGACTTCATTTTATTGCCGCATAATGTTGCTGAGCCTAGACCTGACCAACTGAAGCTACCCCAGATCATAACACTGCCTCCAGAGGCTTGTTCAGTGGGCACTATGCATGATGGGTTCATCGCTTCATGTGCTTCCCTTCTTACCCTGACGCGCCCATCACTTTGGTATAGGGTAAATCTGGACTCATCAGACCACATGACATTTTTCCATTGCTCCACAGTTCAATCTTTATGTTCCTTAGCAATTTGAAGTTGTTTTTTCCGATTAGCCTCACTAACAAGTGGCTTTCTTGTGGTCAAACAGTTGTTTAGTCCCAATCCTGTAAGTTCTCGTTGCATTGAGCGTGTGGAAATGCTCTTACTTTCACTATTAAACATAGCCATGAGTTCTGCTGTCGATTTTTTACGATGTGACTTCAAGCGTTTTAGTGATCTCTGATCACGATCATTCAAGATTTTTTTTTCCGACCACATATCTTCTGCGAAGCTGATGGTTCACCACTATCCTTCCAGGTTTTAATAATGCGTTGGACAGTTCTTAACCCAATTCCTATGATTTCAGCAATCTCTATAGTTGTTTTCTTTGATTGATGCTGGCCAATAATTTGCCCCTTCTGAAACACAGTAACATCTTTTCCATAACCACGGGATACATCTTCCGACATGGTCGTTTAAGAAATGAGAAGCTACACACTGCATCATATAGGGTTAAAAGAATTGTTGCCAGCTGAATCATATTAATCACGGCAATAATGATCCAATCATTGGCTCTTAAGTATCTGCTTATTTAAATCCAAACCTCAACTTTTTTTTTGACCAGGCAGTGTATTACTCAATTAATTTTGTGGAAATTTGTGCTACAAATTAAATGCTTAAATAAAATAAAAAATAGACTGATATATTTTTTTGAATGACAACATCCCAATATAAAACAGACATGAAAAAGGTCCTGTAGTCATAACCATGTATTAGCACCAATAATTGCACAGAATTGTATTTTAAAAGTATATTATAATAGGCACACTTAACAATTTATCCAGCTCAAACAATAACACAATGGAGCTAAAAAAAAAACTACATGTATTACACTGGCGGGCAAAAGTTTGGAATAATGTACAGATTTAGCTTTTTCTGAAGGAAATTGGAACTTTAATTCTCCAAAGTTGCATTCAACTGATCACAAAGTATAGTCAGGACATTACTGATGTAAAAAAACAGCACCATCACTATTTGAAAAGTCATTTTTGATCAAATCTAGACAGGCCCCATTTCCAGCAGCCATCACTCCAACACCTTATCCATGAGTAATCATGCTAAATTGCTAATTTGGTTCTAGAAAATCACTTGCCATTATATCAAACACAGTTGAAAGCTATTTGGTTCGTTAAATGAAGCTTAACATTGTCTTTGTGTTTGTTTTTGAGTTGCCACAGTATGCAATAGACTGGCATGTCTTCAGGTCAATATTAGGTCAAAAATGGCAAAAAAAGAAACTGCTTTCTCTAGAAACTCGTTAGTCAATCATTGTTTTGAGGAATGAAGGCTATACAGTGCTTGAAATTGCCAAAAATATTAAGATTTCATACAAAGGTGTACACTACAGTCTTCAAAGACAAAGGACAACTGCTCTAACAAGGACAGAAAGAGATGTGGAAGGCCAGATTTACAACTAAACAAGAGGATAAGAACATCTCCATAAGAGTCTCTAGTTAGAGAAATAGATGCCTCACATGTCCTTAGCTGACAGCTTCATTGAATTCTACCCACTCAACACCAGTTTCGTGTACAACAGTACAGAGAAGACTCAGCGGTGCAGGCCTTATGGGAAGAATTGCAAAGAAAAAGCCACTTTTGAAATAGAAAATCAACAGATAATTGGAAAAGAGTGTCATGGATCTTAACCCCATTGAGCATTTGTGGGATCAGCTAGACTGTAAGGTGCGTGAGAAGTGCCCGACAAGACAGCCACATCTATGGCAAGTGCTACAGGAAGCGTGGGGTGAAATGTCACCTGAGTATCTGGACAAACTGACAGCTAGAATGCCAAGGATCTGCAAAGCTGTCATCGCTGCACATGGAGGACTTTTAGATGAGAACTCTTCGAAGTGGTTAAAGAAGTTCTGAAAAAAAAAACAAATCTAATTTTAATAGTAATTTTTCATGTTATTAATGTCCTGACTATACATTGTGATCAGTTGAATGCCACTTTGGTGAATAAAAGTACCAATTTCTTTCCATAGGAGCAAAATCTGTACATTATTCCAAACTTTTGGCCGCCAGTGTACATATTGCATATTCACGTTTCAAAACTTGCAAAACATATACTGACTTAAGTGTAATTTAAAAACAACAAAGGCTTCCATATTTTTTTCAGATGCCTGAATGATGAATATTGTACTGCCCTGCAAATGCAAAATACTGTAAACACATATATTTATAACCAAAAAAGGGGTCTCAGACTTTGAATATGAGCATATATGAGCTCTCTGTCAAAGGACAGATCTGAGAAAACATGGGAATGTTTTATAATCCACATTTGGCTGGACAATCAAAAACTTTAAAGCCATTTTCCTTGGTTTCAGTGTTGGCGATAGATATTGCATTTTTACTTTGTAGTACACTAAAGTCTGTCTTGTGTTTTGGGTGGCCAATTAGTGCATTTTGATGTTCTACAGGCGAACAAAATCCTCTTGCAGCAGAACCGTGACGTTTTGAGTTCACACTGCACAATCAGCGGACCAGTATCAGGATTTTCTGCAGACGCTGAGATTCCACCGCATCATGGGACAGCACCTCGTGAAACACCCTCAATTAAACAGGCCCCCGAGCCACGGCCACGTTCCATGGTCAGTCATCTCGATGGGGGCATTGCTTCTCTGCCACAGGTGGAGTGGTCCCGGATGGATGCCACAGCAACTTTGAGAAGACCACGCCCACCACATCACTCTGACGGTGAAAATTTTAACCTGACAGAAAGCGGTACGATAAAGCGAAGGCCCAAAGCATTAGCTCCACCGCAGAGTAATGGAACAGATGGAGGTGCGCCAGAGAATGCTTGGAGAAGGCCTGTCTCAGAAGCTTGTGTTGGTGACGGTGGTAGAGAACAACCTGATGGTTTTGGCTCTTTTCCCAGACAAATGCTGAAACCTCCAGTTTCACCCAAACCAGCAATGGCCCTTCGAAAACCAGACCCCCCAACTCCTACAAGAAGGGTTCCCTTACCAGGACCAGAAGGTCAACATAGCCCAGGTAACATCTTTTCCTTGCAATTCAAAGAGCAATTCAATGAAAACACTAGCATGTTGTTGGATTTTAAATGCTGATGTCCCCAACAGGTTTCTTAACTAGCCAGAAATCCTTGGTCAAACAGAAAGACCATGCTGGTCAACAAGTTGTACAAGTAAAGTTTTGCATGGCCATACTGGTCCATCTGCTAGAACAGCACCAGACTAGCCTGGACAAGCGTGGAAATTCATGCTAGTCTTAGTTGGCCTTTTCAGCTGGGTAAATGATTATGTACTGTATTTACAGTAAAAAGTACTGTCTAAAAGGTTGTTTTAGACTATTACTCAAAGAAGCCATTAAAAATATAGTAAGGCCGGAAACATACTTTACGCAACTACACGTATGCAGATTTAAATGCGTGGCCAACGCGTGGTACGGTTTAACATGCTTAATGTGCATTCTCGCAATACTGCTGTGGCAACAAACCTCAGTTCTCAAGGGGGCAATAGACTTGCCCTCAAAAGTCAGTGCCATTAAACTTGATGTGTTATTTAAAATGTAATAACATTACCTTTCTTGTTCAGCAGAATCTCTTCAAACTGTTGCTCCGTGACAATAGTTACCATAGAAGTGTTCACCCAGTAAAGTATTTTTTTGGCCTAATGTCCACTATAGCGCCCCTTGCGGCAGCGTTGAGAATGCAATGCATACTTGCTTTGTGTTATGGATTATGGTTTGATAATTTGAAATGCAACAATGCACAAAATCTAGCTTGTGTAGCTAGATGCGTATGCACTCACATACGTGTGTAGTGTATGTTTCAGCCTTAAAGCTTAAGTAATAATTAAATAAATACGTTCAATATGTTTCTGAAGGATTGCAGCTTCACTGTTAGGGCTGGGTAAAGATATAGATTTTCTTTTGAATGATCCCAATAACGATTCTTAAAATCCCCAAATCGATCATTCACTTTATGCAATGCTCTACAATGTGAGTAAATCACTCACAAATGCACACAGTCAATTTAATGCGTTAATTTAGTGCGATTAATTATTATTTAAAAAATAATGCATTAAAAAAACAACGCAGGTAATCTTGCCTTCTAACTCGTACAGTACATTCTTTCCATAAAAATTACGGAAGTACGCATTTTTCTACCATTGGATCATTTCAAGCTTGAAGTACATATAACTTTGCGTTTATACAAGTCACGTCAGCAGGGGGCAGTCTGCATGTGTCACAAGCAGTGCGGCCATGGAATAAGGGCCGTTCACTCAGGACACATTCTTGACAGCTCGGTTAAGCAAAACAGAATGCAGGGATCACGAGACACAATTTTCACAGTTTCAACTTCTTTTAACTTCACTTAGCGTCTTAAAAACATGATGTTTATGATGCTGAAAACCAGTGAGATTCTCAAAAAAGTGTCTAACTTATGCTTATGTACATACACGAAAATTAAAGTGCAGACAGAACACAAGCCCGGCTCCTGTGAGAACAAGGCAGATTGACAAACTATACTACAAAATGGATTGCTGTGGACTGTAAGACAATGATAGGCCTAAGCTCTATGAAATGGGAATAAAACCAAATGTATTGACTTCTAAAGCCACTTTTTGTATTATCAAATCAATGCTTTTGTCTTCTGTCACAATGCAATGTATTTTAATCTGAATATCTGAATTATTATATAGATTTTAATTATTTAAATTATTATGTAAAATTATTTTGTGAATATTATTAAATTATGTTAAACTGCATTTAAATAATTTAAATAATTTATTTTATTATACATTTTTATTCTCATTTCTTGTTCTTAATTGGTTTTAAAATTGATTTTCATGTATCTTGTATTTTCTTAATGTAAAGCACTTTGACCATTATGGATGAAATGTGCTATATAAATAAACTTGCCATGCCTTGCTTTGTATATTTTGACAATGGTAATTCACTGTAAGATATACAGTAATATGTCTTATTATCATATTTTTATAATTCTCCAATATGACTTGGTAGTATTTCCTGGTTGATGAATTGAGATTTTCAGCAAGTCGTACATTACATGGCTTTCTTTTTCTTTCAATAGTGGAGGATAAAAAAATACCTCCTCCAGTATCTCCCAAGCCAAGTCCGCCTCCCACACTGCCTAAACCAGTAAAAATCAAGCCGATCCTTACCATCGGAACTCCCAGCTCCCCTGAAGCAGATGCTCTCAGCCCATCCAGTGTCTCCTTCAGCCCTGCTCGAACTGAACTCCAAGTGGAGTATCCACCACAGACTTTGAGTCCAGTTACCCCAAAACCACAAGAAGGGAACACACTTTCCCTACGAGCAGCAACTTCTCCAGCCCAGAGCCCTCAGACGCCCCAGACCCCACAAACACCCTCTACACCAGGGTCAGGCTCAGCTCCAGTGAAGCCCCCAAGATCATCCATGGCTAGTCTCTCAGTGGACATCCCAGGTCCTCTTGAAGTTGAGCTTCCTGGAGTGGAGGTTGTACAAAAGAGACTGAGAGAAGTAGAGAAGCAGAGAGAGGAAGAGGAAATTAGGAATCAAGACAAGATGGACAAGACGGGTCTGATCCAGGTGGATCCAGCGTTTGAAGGAGAACAAGATGTGATTTCAGGGTTCTCACGAGGAAGTCATGTCACAGAGATAGGGGAGGGGGTGGGGCCCATGGTTATGAGGAGGAGGAAGGTAGGTGTGGCCAGGCAAACACAAGTAGAGGGTGAACCACAAGATGGAGATGGAAAGACAGAGTTGGAAAGCCAAGGGTTATTGAAGATTGCTGAAACATGGGGCAGTGCTTCAGTGGACGTGGCACAGCTCAGACTGGAGGAGACCAGTGCCTCCCTGGCTGCTGCTCTGGAAGTAGTGGAAGAGAAGATTAAAAAGGAGGACAGGTATATGAGTAGATGTTTAAAGACAAATACCATTCTTCCTCCTTAGTACTAAGTGAGCCTGATCTCAAAAAAATTACATGACAAAGGCATTATTTTTGCAAATTTATATTATGTGGTTTCTTACATGCATTACAACAGTTCAGATGTGAAGTTTTAAATCAACAAAACCAACCTACACTAAACCATCTACCTAAACCTGACCGATAGTGTCATAGAGAGCAAACATGGGAGGAAAAATGCAATTGCTGAAATAACCACATCATTTTGTGGTACTTCTATGTCACTTTAAGCTTACATGTCAACTTGTGTGCTCTTCAGGACTCATACCCTGGTCCTTCGCATCAAATGTGCAACACAAGTGAATTTATTCTGGAGAAAGAACCAGACAGATATTCGCGCATTCCCACTCAGCATGAGTGATGCTTGGGCTGCATTTCCTGAAGCTCTAAGTTGAACATTAGTAGCACTTAAATTGTACTTACTACAGCACGTTTCCCAAAAGCATCGTTATCGAAGTAGCACGTAAAAACGCTAACTAGAGCTATGAACTGCTCTTAAACCCATTAAGTGCAACTACATGTATTGTTCTCGCATCTTATACAGTTTATCAGATACAAAGGGACATTTAATAAATTATATTAATATATTTTGATCATTCTGCACATGGTTTCAGAGGATAAAAATGTGTTGAAAAAAATCGCATTGAAATCAATAGGCAGTCTCCGCAGTCTGTGCGTGCTACGTGATAGGTGTAAATTAGGTCTAAACACAGATCTAAATTTACACGACACATAACACAGTATAACGTTTTATTGGGCTTCTTTGAGAAGCATAACTTTAATGGCAACAGAAAGATGTGTTCTTATTGAACAGATTTGCTTAGAAGACATATGTGAGTAATGTGACTATTTAAAACTTAAATAGGCCAAAAATAAATAATTAACATATGGTTAACAAAGGAGGGTGAGAGTGTGTAATGAGTGATTATTTCTCCCTTTTCCTCCTCCTCCTCTTCTTCCTCCCTCCAATGGATGATTTAAATAGTCCTAGTCTGTTTACTTGGCAGTCACAAATTGCATGCTGCATAATGGCAGTCAGGCTACAATTGCACAGTAGGGCTGGGCGATATGAAAAATATATTCATGATATTTTTCGAAAAAAATATCGCCAACGATCAAAATATATTAATATAATTTATTGAATGTCCCTTTGTATCTGATAAACTGTGAAAGATGCGAGAACAATACGTGTAGTTGCACTTAATGGGTTTAAGAGCGGTTCATATCTCTAGTTAATTTACGAGCATTTTTACGTGCTACTAAGATAATGATGCTTTTGGGAAACGTGCTGTAGTAAGTACAATTTATGTGCCACTAAAGTTCAACTTAGAGCTTTGGGAAACTCAGCCCAAGCATCACCCACGCCGAGCGGGACTGCACGAGTGTCTGTCTGGTTCTTTCTCCAGAATAAATTTAATTAATAACCGCTGCAGTGTCCAGATCCCAATAATAACTTTGTGCTGATTTGCCAAAAGATGACAAAGGATTTATTTGTTGCTAAATCCTAAACTAAAGTATGATTTAACTAAATCATCTACATTACTTTCTTGCATTGATGAAGCTGCTGGCTCGGCGTTCTATCATTGTGATAATGACATGCTGTTTCTCGTAATTTTGACTTTATTCTCAAAATATTACAACTTTAATCTCATAATGCTATGACTTTATTCTCAAAATAATATGACTTTATTCTCGAAATTTTGACTTTATTCTCAAAATATTATGACTTTCTTCTTGAAATCTTAGGATTTTTTTTAATTTTTTTTTTTTTTTTTTTTATGTGGCACTAAAACACCATTGTAATCATTTTGTGTGGTTAACGAATTGGAAATTTAAGACACTATTCCCTCTCAAATCAAAATATGATGAACTGAGTATGTAATGCACAATTAAAATATTCATTTTTGTTTTTTTCATCACACCAAGTGATCATTCAGGCTTCAGAAAACTTGAAATATATATATACTTAAATCCTTTGAATTAAGAAAGTAGTGTACTACGTTAATTATTTTAATGTGGTTTTATGGTGTTTGTTGTCCTTTTTGGAGTTTGATTGTCAAGAATCACTATTCCCTTTCATTATATGGCCAAAAAAAAAAAAAAATAATAAAAAAAAAATACAAATAAAATTCAATTAAGACTTTTGAAAAAAAAGAATGGTTTGGATGGATATTAGGGTAATAAAATAATGACAGGATTTTCATTATTTTAATAATGAAATAATTCATTAAAGTAATTATTCCTTTAACCTCTCCCTTTATGTCTACTCTATTTTCTCTCTCTTTAGCTCTACTGTGGACAAAAAGAGCACAGTCAGTATCCTGGATGACATTGGCAGCATGTTCGATGATCTAGCTGACCAGTTAGAGGCCATGTTAGATTAAAAATCACATGATAAATCAGAGATTCCATGGGGATTGGAAAGAATTAAAGCTTCAAGTTTCTCAGCGAGGATCAGCAAAAACTACTTAACTGGATGATTACTCCACCTCGGCAAGAACTAAAGTGTGGTTTGAATGCTGGCAACGGAACATAAAAAATGTCAAATTAAAGCATGGATATCTAAATGCGGATGTTTTAAAGCCAGAGATCTAAATTTTAATGAAAATCTCTCATAGTACTGGAACCCCCTTCATTCTCCACCAGCCTTCCATTTTACTCTAGTGGCCAGAATAGGTACTGCTGGTATATATTGCTGGTAAATATCCAAACCTGCAGATATGGACTGCTACCATGCTGCTTCCGGAAATAAGCACAATTTTAAGGGAGACTGTATGACAAGCTTTCTAAATGTAATTTAAGAAGATAAATGCTAATATGTGTGAATGTGCGTATATGTATGTACCAAATGTGGTGTGGGAGTTGAATATTGATTAACATGATAAATATTACTTTTGATGGTTCTGCTAAAAGCACTGAAATCATGTGTTCGTTTATGATGTTAGGAAGCTTAAAGATGTTTTTATTATTTTTGGAGCTGGAGTCTAAATGTAAAGGGGAACTTTACATTTTATCTTATGGTCTTCAGCTGGACAAGTTACTGAAAAACATGTTATTTTGGACTGAATAAATATAAAGAGCAAAACCCCATTTACAGTATGACCCTGAAAATATTCTGACCTTTTTGGACCCTTGAAATATAATGAAGAAAAGCTTTGAACTTAAGGAGGTATATTGTAATCTTTATGTACGTTATTACTGTTGTTGTGGTCAGTGTGTGTGTGTGTGTGTGTGTGTGAGAGAGAGAGAGCGAGAGAGAGAGAGAGAGAGAGAGAGAGAGAGAGAATGTTTGACTGTGTAGTGTAGTTTTATGATGCTGGAAAGATTAGTGTTTATGACATATACAGTAGGTTATAGTTATCATTGATAGAGTAGAGTATGGAATGCTACAGACACCTGCTCATTACCAAACAATGTGTTCTAATAGTCATGGTGTGTGCATGTGTGTGTGATCTGTTCTGGAGACAGTATGTTTGTCTTCTCTTACAAAAATGTACCATGTTATTACCATGTTTTTATGAACATGGTACTGTGGTAATACCATGGTTTTTATAGCGTAGAGTACCATGTAAATTCCATGGTAATCAAACAGTACCATGTTTTATATCAAAGATACCATGGTACCACCACAATACTTTTTGTAAGGGCTGAGTGTGTGTTGACCTATTGGACAGAGCAATTATTCCAGTAATTGCAAACTAAAAAAAGACTACTTACAGAAGTTGCATATTCTATAAGTGGCTATAATTTGATCATTTAAGATTGTCATAGCAAGATGTGTAAGACTACAAAGCAATATTTTTTATCCATGCACCATGTTATTTATTTAGCTTAATAAGTGATACTTTAAAACCAGCCATCTGGAATACAGCAGAAGAGAAAATTTCTGACAATCATGACTATGTTGTCTTTGATTCTGACCCTGCAAAGTCAATGGAATACGTTTTGGAGTATAAACTCTTTTACAGTGTAAAAAAAAAAAAAAAAAAAAAAAAAAAAAACTGTAATAATCCAGTTGTTATTTTGTGTGAACCATCAGCTGGCTAATGTCTGACCCTGCTGAAATAATCAAAGACCTCTTCCATGTAAAGAGCATTGAGAATATGTGGAATTAATATAAATAAATTGTTATGAATACAATCTCAGTGGCAGTTGAGAGTTTGTTCAAGCACTTTATTTTTTTATTGTAGATTGATTTGAAGGAATTGTTTAAGAAATAATCTTTATTGGTCTGCTTTATTTGGATTTATACATTGTGTTTTTTTTGTTTTTTTTTTTTTTTTTCCATCCATTTAGTGTTTGTTTTTTCTTAAGTTGTGTCATTTGCACTCACTCCCCAGGTGTTCAGATTACCTATTTTTGGGCCTATTGGTAGTTGTCACAACAACACATAAATGCATTGTATGCATATATGCCTACAATAAATGTATCTGAATATGTACAAAAAGTCTGCTGTCACACTAGAGACATTGTTTTCTTATTTGCTCTGATTCATTAACACATTTTTTTTATATGTTATACAGGTATATTTTAAAATACAAAGGTTAATAAAATTACCAGAATTCAGTAAGAGAAGAAAATCACTTAGGGAGAAATGTCTTAACCTATTGGTCAAGAAAAAAAAAGTTAAAGACACTAAACCAGGCAATTTTTTTCAATGACATATGGAAACTCATAATTGTTTTGTTTTTTAAGATAGTATGGTTGTTGTTGTTGTTGTTTTAATAGCTTAATAAAAAGTCATGCTCAGAAGAAGTTGCACAATATGATAGATATGCTTTGTTGTCATTTGTGGGGAAACCCTTATGATGCTTAAGCATTCTGCAGTGCTGAAGTCTCTTGGTAGAATTGTTGACACGCACATTTTAATAAAAGATAATTAGTCTTGTTCCAATCGTGAATAGCTGTGCAATTTACTCAAAGTATATATATATATATATATATATATATATATATATAATAAAAATAAAAAAACGGTCATTTGGCACCATCTACTGGCGCAAAAGTGTAATTTGCATAAATGGTCAATGAAATAATCTTTTTGGTAAACAGATTCAAAAGACTGGAGTCACTGAGATGAATCAAAATCACCACCACTACTGGATAGAGTACATACTGTATAACAAGTTATTTGAGCCAATGGATGGTTCCACTGATGTAAGATGCAGTAGTTTAAAATGTTTAGAGGCAGGATGAAAATAAGGTGCTTTTCTAAAAGTTTTTTTTCTCTCATTAGCATACAACAGAAAACCATATAATGAAAGTTCTGTTGAAATAACTGTAAAAACATGTAAATTCATATTTAGACATGCTACTTGTACAAACCCATGTGTTCAACATTTAAAATCACAATTTTACATTTTATTTTTCATATTTATACTACTATTTCTACAAACATGTTCAACATGAAAAATCACTATTTTTACATTTTATTTTTTAGATTTAGACTACTACCTCTACAAACCCATACCCATTTAAACAATTTAACTGACACATTCCTGTATAAAAACTCTGGGTACATACAGTATACTATTCATCTATATATTTATCTATACAATACAGAAATACAGCAGCTAGACACAGAATTACAGGATATATCATCAGAGGCTAAATTTCGTGTGCGAGTGTGTGTGTGTGTGTGTGTGTGTGTGAGAGAGAGAGAGAGAGAGAGAGCACATCTGGGCAATAACAATGTGATTTCTGATGGTATCAGATGGTAATACCATGGTAATTTGATATACAATTACCATATTTATTTACCATTCTGTATATGCATGGTGCTTCAAAGTACTTCAAAGAATATTTGAAGTATTCTGAATAAATTGATATATGATTACCATATTCATATACTATTGTATTCAGGGGCGCAACTACACATTTCCAAGTGGGTAAGCAAAACGAAATTTTGTTGCGGGGGTGGGGGAACAGGGAAAAGCACATGGATTTAGATGCACATAAATTGTTGTGAAAAAGATGCCAACTTTGTATGGTAGAGGTGTTGACAAAATTATTAGTTGAAGTGTTGAGTGGGTGTTGAAGGATGATAACACCTCAAAGACCGCAGAGCTGGTGAAGATGATGAAGACAAGCAAGAGCCCAAAACTGCAGAAGATTACGGACAAGGTCCTTAAGAAAAACTGCAGAAGAAGACAACAGACAAGGTCCTTAAGGAGACAGAAGTTGCAAAACTCTGAAAAAATGAAGAGACCAAACGTTCTTCTGTGAGAATTTGGGCCAGGGTTATGGAGCTGCATGCCAGCATGAGGTATCAAATGGTCTGTTAATGAGGTCTAAATTTGGGCAGAACATTACCATTATAAAGCAGAGTGCTACAACTTGGCCCTACAGTGAATAAATACAAAGCATTGTAACAAGAGAGAAAAAATTGTTGCCAAAAAGACAACCATAGATTGAAGGATATACAAATGTAACCAAAAACATTAAATTTAGCAGTAATGGAGAGCTGTACAGAGCTGATTAAATATTATCATTGTAATGTTAGAGGAGAGATGAGGCAAGAGAGCAGGATGTAAACACAGCTACTTTTAATGAAAAAGTAAAACAAGAACTAAGACACGAAAACACACACACACACGAAAACAGACGAGGTTAACAAGACTAAAGGCCGAAACATACTTCACGCAAATACACAAGATGCGAGCGCTTGGCCAAAGCATGGCCAACGTGTGGTCCTGTTGTACATGCATTACTTACATTCTTGCATTGCTCTGGTGGTTACAAACCTCAGACCACAAGAGGGCAATAGATTATTTAGGCGTGACCACGAAACCGGTGCTGCATCTGAAACCAGGAAAATGCTGCCTTCGGAGACTGTATACAGAGGCAGGATGAAAATAAGGTGCTTTTCAAACTGTTCGGAGACCAGTTTCCTTAAGAGTTCCATTCATTCAAAACAGCTGTCAGATAAGCCATTAACTGATTAGGCAGCAAGTCAGCTGCCTACATTTTCGGTTGCAGCCCAGATGTGGTAGATGAGTCGATAGTTGAGGAGTGGGGAAAGACACGGAGAAAAAACAAGTTCGTTTGAATGGACTGGGGACAAAAAGTCGTATATATTTTTAGAAAAGATTCAACTCAAATTGCTGCCCGAGTTCGCCATGACAGTTAGCGCCCCTTGCGGCAACACTGAGAATGCAGCGCGTACTTGAGTTGGGTTATGAATTGAGCGCAAACACATTTCACAACGTAACGACGCATGAAACCGAGCTTGCGTAGCAAGGTGCGTCTGCGTTCACATACTTGCATAGAGTATGTTTGGACCTTTATTAACAAGAAACACCTGGGAACGATCACAGAGACAAGACAAGAAACTAAAACAATACTTCAAAATAAAAGTCCAAACAAAACTAAAGTCCCATGTTACAAACATGACATGAAAAATACTTTTATATGCCATTATCCTGTTTTATATGTCATTATCCTGTTTAAATTTACAGCTAAGCATTGAAAATGTAAGATTTGCAATATATAGCTTCTAAGCATGTATTAGACTAGGTGACTTGGATGTATTAGAGCAGGATGCTTGACATAATGACGTTATGCAGTACAGAGACAAATATAAGAGTTGTGGGTTAGGTGTATAATGTGTGAGATAGCAGAGGTGTTAAAAAGTGTTTAGGTGTATGCTTGAAAGTAATGTAACCTGTGTAAGAGATTTAGAGAGTGGACGTTGTGGTTGTATGAGTAATGAAATAATATCATACAGCAAGTGGACCGGAAAACCAGGATACGAAGGTTGCAGAAGAAGCGCAGGATGCAGAGGATGAAACAGAAAACTCTTATAAGGCTACAATAACAGAATATTGGGGAACTAACCAAGAACATAAGTCATTTGGGACTTTTTGACCAAGACAACCCAACAGGAAGTGAAGAAGTATAAAAGGAGCTGAGGAGGGATGTTCCTCGATTGCTTCCTGCTAAGCATGCTTAAAGGGTTAGTTCACCCAAAAATGAAAATTCTCTCATCATTTACTCACCTTCATGCCATCCCAGATATGTAGGACTTACTTTCATCGGCTGAACACAAACAAAGATTTTTAGAAGAATTTCTCAGCGCTGTTGGTCCATACAATGTAAGTGGTGCCAAAATTTAGAAGCTCCAAAGTCCACATAAGGGAAACATAAAAGTACACCAGATGACTCTGGTGGTTAAACAATGTCTTCAGAAGCAATATGATCAGTGTGGGTGAGAAACAGGTAAAAAAAAAGGTTTTTGTTTTTTACTATAAATTCTCCTCCCTGCTCAGTCAGTCTAAACTTCACTTTCCCATTCTTCTTCTTCTGTTTTTGGTGATTCACATTCAATGGGCCTCATTCATGAAAATGTTGTAAATATACGAAAAAATTGGGAGTAATTTACACGTAAAATGGAGCTTCCCAAAAACTTTCCGCCAGATTCACAAATGCTTGGTATTCCCCAGATTTATTAAAACGTGTGTATGTTAGTGAATTCCAAACCTCCATGAATAAAGCGCGTGTGCATGTTCATTCACAATTATTATAATCCATGCCCATGAAAACGCCATATAAAGAAGGCTTCAGACTCTCTAGTAAATGAGAATGGGAAGCTTTTAACATCTATGTGAACAGAAATAAACTTTTTTTAATGGAGGGCATTCACATCGTAAAATATTGATTTAGAAAACACTCGCATGCTCTTTCTAAAAAGAAAGTGAGGAACTTACAGTCACCGCATGCTTTTGCTGTCATCGGAGGATCTTTTGTGAATGAAACAGTCTGTGAGGTCAATTAAAGTGGTTTGACATGAAAGCTTTAGTGTAACAAATGTTCAGTTCACGCCAGCAGGAGCAGGTCCACTTCTCTGGTTCAGCTGATCAAATCACCACCATCACTGGAGACACTTCTCGAGTAAATCCAAGACTTGCAACAGGAAAAATCTCCCAAGAAATTGATAGACTGCCTGAAGAAGGTCTTTGACCGAAATGCTGTAAGATAGTACAGATTTGCAAGCTATACAACAGTGAGCATGGCAAAGATCCAAGCATCATTGACACTTACTGATCAATGTTCTGTGAAATTATGGATGCAATCACCTGTCAGATGTCAGAGAGATTTAATGACATGAAATGTCTAGATTTTTTTCGACTCCTTGACTCTGCAGCATTTGCTGATATTGCCCCCCAGCATTTTCCCGGTAGGCTGGTCGAGCGTCGGGCCGGTCAGTTGCTCCACTCTTATTTATTAAGCACTGCCATTTACTGCTGCTGTGCATGGAAAACACCAAATACTCAAAAAGTATAACGAAATGCCGCTACCCATTTAAACTGTACAGCTCTGAGCCCCTCTAACCCCAGTGAGAGAGATAAAAAAAGGGGGGGGGGGCTACATTCTTTCAATCAGATTTGAACTTTTAAGAAACTGTAATAGTATATTACTTCCTATTGTTGGATTCAAAAGGTTCTTTAATGTTATTTGTTGCTCTCCTTTCTTCTGTAATTCTTCTACTAATTTGTTTCTTTCTTCTGCATATTCTTTGCACTGTATTATTACACGTTTTACTGACTCCTTAACCCCACACCAGCTGCATAGCCCTGTTGGATGTTTTCCTATTAAATGCATTGTTGCATTTAACCCTGTATGCCCCAATCTGAGTCTTGATATAATACATTCTTCGTTCCTTCTTCCCCCTGATATCCTTCCCCTACCGACCAATGGTTGTACTGAATATAATGATCTTTCTGACCTTTTAAATTGGCCCAGTATGACATTATTAATTGCTGTCTTCTTAAGTACATTGGCATCTCATCCAACTCCACCTGCAAAGCCGGAATTTGAGAAGACGTATACGCTCCATAACATATTCTTAATTCTTGAGATTGTATTCTTTCTAATTTACCTGATTTTTAGATGCTGATCCATATGTTATACAACCATAGTCAAATACTGTTCTTATTGTAGTATAAATGGTTTTTAAAGCCATTCTATCAGCCCCCCATTCACTTCCTGAAACACATCTCATTACATTTAACATCTTCTTGCATTTCTCTACCATTTTATCTGTGTATTTTCCATGTTGCTTTACTGTCAAACCATATTTCTAGAAATCATACTTTTGAAACTCTTTCTAATTCCTTATTATGTAACTTTATTTTTAAAACATTATTTATCTTTTTATTTGTAAAGAAGATGGATTTAGTTTTTAAAGCCCCACTTATGGGACAATTTTTCAACATTATTTAAGGCTGATTGCATTTTTTTAACTATATATTCTTAATTTCTTCCTCTGAACCAAAGGGCTCCATCATCTGCAAACAGAGATTTAGCCAAATTAATATCAGCTGTAGCAAAAACATCATTAATCATAATAATAAATAGTAATGGACTTATGACACTTCCTTGGGGTGTCCCATTTTCTATCAAGCCCCTATTGGATATAACTTCTCCAATCTTCACTTTAATGTTTCTTTCAATTAGGAAATCTTTAATCCAATTATATATTCTTCCTCCTATTCCAATCTGATCTAATTTTATTAGCAGTTCTTCCTTCTATAACATGTCGTAAGCATTTTCCACATAAAAAAATACTGCTATTACTGTTTCTTTACTTATTAAGGCTTTCCTTAAATCTTCCTCCAAATTTATGATAGGGTCCATACTTCCTCTTCTAAATCCACTTTGGTATGGGGAGAAGAAATTTCTTTCCTCCAGATAGTACATTAATTGATCAGTAATAATTTTTTCCATTAATTTACATAAATGTGTAGTTAAAGCTGTAGGCCTGTAATTTAATGGTTTGCTTGGGTCTTTCCCTGATTTCCTTATAGGTATTATTAATGCTTCTTTCCAATTCTGTGGTAAAACTCCTTGCCTGCAGCGTGTCACTGCTCTCTATCTCCTCATTTTCCATACCCAAACCTGAAGGTCTTGTTACACTCCCATATTCTGTTATAAAACTTTAACATAATTTCTAACGAGTCTTCGCTAAGTTGCTTTAACATACTATAGCTTATTTCATCTTGTCTTGGTGCTGATGCCTTCATTTTTTTATAATAACATACCATTCGATGTTTCCCTCTTTTCCAATTAATGTGGATATTCTTTTGACAGTTTCTCTCTCATTTCCTTACTCTCCAGTGTCAAATTGTCTGAACTGTTTATTTTTTAAATGCACTCCTGAACATTTCAGCTTTCTCCTTATCTTCTATAGCATTCTCATTTTCCATATGTAACACTGTATAATCATATTCTCTTCGAATTCCACTCATCTTTTTAATCGTGTTCCATATTTTTTGTATAGGTGTGTTTCTTCACAAAATGATCTCCAGTATTCTTTCTTTGCTTCTCTTTTTGTTCTTCTTGTTTCTGCCTGAGATTTCTTATATATTATCATATTTTCCCAGTTGTGGGGTTTCTTCAATATTTTAAATGCTTTCCTTTTCTTCTTTACTGCTTTTATACATTTCACATTCCACCATAGTACTATCCTCTCCATCCTCTTTCCTTTACTTTTGGAATACACATTCTTTATGGCTGCAACTATTTCTGTATTTATCCAATCTATACTTCTTTCTTCATTAATCTTCTTCTTCTTTCCAATCCTTTCTCACTCATTATCTTAATTTTTTCCCAGTTGGCTTTCTCATACTTCCATTTTCCTACATTTCCTTGTTTTCCTTCCTTATCTCACTAGTATTCATGATTGTACTTATTACTGAGTAATGATCACTTACAATTGTACATTTCTTTAACTTCCCAGTTCATTATTCCTCCTAATGTATTTGATACAATTGTTAGATCCAGTGTTGACTCTAATCCTGATTTCACATCCACCCGTGTACAATTCCCATCATTTAAGCATACCAAGTTTTTCGCTTCCATTAATTCTTCAATCATTCCATTTATATTTGTTCTTTCTCCACCCCATAACGTGTTATGCACATTAAAATCCCCACACCATATAATAATAATAATTAATAATAATTCCTTACATTTATATAGCACTTTTCTAGGCACTCAAAGCGCTTTACATTGTATAGGGGAACTCTCCTCAACCACCACCAGTGTGCAGCATCCACCTGGATGATGCAACGGTAGCCATAGTGCACCAGAATGCCCACCACACACTAGCTATTGATGGAGAGGAGAGCAGAGTGATGTAGCAAATTCAGGGATGGGATTATTAGGAGGCCATGATATATAAGGGCCAATGGGGGGAATTTGGCCAAGACACAGGGGTACACCCCTACTCTTTACGAGAAGTGCCATGGGATTTTTAATGACCACAGTGAGTCAGGACCTCGGTTTAACATCTCATCTGAAAGATGGTGCTTTTTTACAGTATAGTGTCCCCGTCACTATACTGGGGCATTAGGACCCACACAAACCACAGGGTGAGTACCCCCTGCTTGCCTCCCTAATACCACTTCCAGCAACAACCTTAATTTTCCCAGGAGGTCTCCCATCCAGGTACTTTAGTGGGCAATCAGGCAACAGCTGCAGGGTGGTATGGCTCCATATCATCCTTTCACCACTTTGACCTTTTATATTTTCTATATTCTCCATTGTTAATTTTTGGCATAGGTTATAGAAGTTTATTATTACATATTTCTTCTTTTCTATCCATATTTCCACTACTATATATTCCATTATTTCTCCTTTTTCCAATATTCTATAAAGTATTCCATCTTTTAAGAATGTGACACACCCACCACCTTTATCTTCTTCCCTGTCTCTTCTCACACTTGTATATCCTTTTAAAACAAAATCTATCCTAGGATTCAACCATGTTTCCTGGATACATATTACGTCTGGTTTATTTACTGTATGATATATATACCCTTTAAATTCTTGACCATTAGCACATAGACTTCTTGCATTCCATTGTAGGATTAATAACATAATCAATGTTATCCAACACATGACTCCTGACATTGTTATCTGTCAGTTATAAGTCCTTTCCTTACTGTCTCCCTTGTCAATCCTCTTATATCTAGAAATCTCTCAGCTGCTTTTATTATGGTCTGAATCTTTTCAGTTCTTCTTTCTGTCTGGGCTGTGCAATTAATTACTTCTTCTACAAAGAGCACAAAGTTTTTCTTGCTTACTATCATTGTATCTTCTGCTATCACAATTTAATGTCCTCTCTTCATTCCCTTTCTCATTTCCCATTCTTTCCTTTCCACTTTGCTTATTCCTTGAATCTACTGCTTTAACTGCTTCCGCATATGTTATATTATGCTTGACTTTTTCTTGTTGTATCTCCACTGCTCTTTTCCTGACCACACATCCTCCATATGCCATGCTGTGATTTCATCCACAATTACAGCATTTCACTTCTGTTCCTACTTCACACTTCCCATACTCATGTTCTCCTCCGCAGCGTGCACACCTTGTCTTTGCTTTACATACTGTCACATATGCCCATATCCAGTGGCGGATTTAGGCATGGGCGACATGGGCAGTTGCCCAGGGTGGCATCTTGTTCCCCCCACGGTCAACAACTTTACCGCACCCCAGCCCCCAAGCCCCCGGTAAACAACTTCAGGGGCGTTCTCATTTACAATCACTACCCCACCCCCACCCTCCCAGTCAAGAACTCTGCAGCATCCCCCCCTCTCTGGTCAACAACTAGCTAGAACCGCTACTACCCATATCTTTGGCAATTATAACATCTCAGAGGGGGAGCTACATACATCCTTACCGGGTAACTAAAGAAACCTAGTTTTACACGATCTGGCATATCTTTACCTTACAACTTTAGTCACACAGACAAACTATCGACTCTGCTTGCTTCTCTGTTCATTTGCAATCGGCTTGCTTCTATGATTTTCCTTCCTTCAAGATTCTTCTTTAGTTCCTCCATTGTAACTCCCAATGGGACCCCAGATATCACACCACCCAGATAGCATCCGGATGTGGGCCACTTCAGGCAATGATGCGGCACTGCTGGCCTTCTGGCCCAGACAAAATGGATTTGAGCCTGAAGTGGCCCACATGAAAAATGGTAAATATGTCCCAGATATCCCAAATTGCATGTGGGCCTTTTTAGGCAAAGATGCGGTGCTCACGGCAATGTGTAATCTGTATGTGACCCTAAAGTGGCTAATGTTGTAAATAGTGAATATCAAAACAAATGTGGGCCACCTTTGGCAAAAATGTGGCACAGTCGACAAAGGCTAACCTGGGTGTAAACCAAAAGTGGCCCACATACAGGTGCTGGTCATATAATTAGAATATCATCAAAAAGTTGATTTATTTCACTAATTCCATTCAAAAAGTGAAACTTGTATATTATATTCATTCATTACACACAGACTGATATATTTCAAATGTTTATTTCTTTTAATTTTGATGATTATAACTGACAACTAAGGAAAATCCCAAATTCAGTATCTCAGAAAATTAGAATATTACTTAAGACCAATACAAAGAAAGGATTTTTAGAAATCTTGGCCAACTGAAAAGTATGAACATGAAAAGTATGAGCATGTACAGCACTCAATACTTAGTTGGGGCTCCTTTTGCCTGAATTACTGCAGCAATGCGGCGTGGCATGGAGTCGATCAGTCTGTGGCACTGCTCAGGTGTTATGAGAGCCCAGGTTGCCCTGATAGTGGCCTTCAGCTCTTCTGCATTGTTGGGTCTGGCATATCGCATCTTCCTCTTCACAATACCCCATAGATTTTCTATGGGGTTAAGGTCAGGCGAGTTTGCTGGCCAATTAAGAACAGGGATACCATGGTCCTTAAACCAGATACTGGTTGCTTTGGCACTGTGTGCAGGTGCCAAGTCCTGTTGGAAAATGAAATCTGCATCTCCATAAAGTTGGTCAGCAGCAGGAAGCATGAAGTGCTCTAAAACTTCCTGGTATATGGCTGCGTTGACCTTGGACCTCAGAAAACACAGTGGACCAACACCAGCAGATGACATGGCACCCCAAACCATCACTGACTGTGGAAACTTTACACTGGACCTCAAGCAACGTGGATTGTGTGCCTCTCCTCTCTTCCTCCAGACTCTGGGACCCTGATTTCCAAAGGAAATGCAAAATTTACTTTCATCAGAGAACATAACTTTGGACCACTCAGCAGCAGTCCAGTCCTTTTTGTCTTTAGCTCAGGCGAGACGCTGAAACCCATGTCTTGCATACGTCTGTGCATAGTGGTTCTTGAAGCACTGACTCCAGCTGCAGTCCACTCTGTGAATCTCCCCCACATTTTTGAATGGGTTTTGTTTCACAATCCTCTCCAGGGTGCGGTTATCCCTATTGCTTGTACGCTTTTTTCTACCACATCTTTTCCTTCCCTTCGCCTCTCTATTAATGTGCTTGGACACAGAGCTCTGTGAACAGCCAGACTCTTTTGCAATGACCTTTTGTGTCTTGCCCTCCTTGTGCAACGTGTCAATGGTCGTCTTTTGGACAACTGTCAAGTCAGCAGTCTTCCCCATGATTGTGTAGCGTACAGAACTAGACTGAGAGACCATTTAAAGGCCTTTGCAGGTGTTTTGAGTTAATTAGCTGATTAGAGTGTGGCATCAGGTGTCTTCAATATTGAACCTTTTCACAATATTCTAATTTTCTGAGATACTGAATTTGGGATTTTCCTTAGTTGTCAGTTATAATCATCAAAATTAAAAGAAATAAACATTTGAAATATATCAGTCTGTGTGTAATGAATGAATATAATATACAAGTTTCACTTTTTGAATGGAATTAGTGAAATAAATCAACTTTTTGATGATATTCTAATTATATGACCAGCACCTGTATGTTGCAGCAAATGTGGCCCAGTTATCTTAAAACATATCTGGGCCAGTTTTGGCAAAGATATGGGACAGTAATCACTGGCGAATCTGGATGTGAACCTAAAGCTGCCCACATATGACATAGTAAATATGGCCCGAATACATTACACCAAATTTGGACCACTTTTGGCAAATGTATAGCACAGTCAATACTGGCTAACCAGGGTGTGAGCCTAATGTGACCCACATTTGTCATGGTAAATATGACCCAAATATTGTTGAACTGTATTAGGCCACTTTAGGTAAAGATGCGGCACAACTGGTACTGGCTAATATGGGTGTGAGCCTACATTGGCCCACATATAATGCAGCAAATTTGGCCCAAATATTTAATAAAAATGTAGGGCCACTTTTGGCAAATATACGGCACAGTCAGCATTAGCTAATCAGGGTGTAAGCCTAACATGGCCCACATTTGACATGGCAAATATGCCCCAAATATCATAAAACAGTGGGCCACTTCTGGCTTAGATGCAGCACTTTTGACACTGGCTAATTTAGATGTCAAATATGTCCTTGGACTCAAGATGAAATATATTCTTGGACTCAAGATGGCGCTGAGTATGGCTGCTGCGTTGTGAGCTCCGAAACAACATTGTAGTTTTTTTTTTTTTTTTTTTTTTTTACAATTCTTATGTTTTTTTATCTTGGATGTTGTCTGCCTTATTGTCTACGGCAGACAAACACTTTTGGACATTGGTTCTGCAATTACACACCGTAAACCGGACTTCAAATTCCTCAATGCCGACCCACTGTTTACAAACACGCCAGCGGAGCCCTTTGTCTGGGCTACCCGGCCGTGAAAACGCAGAAGGAAAAGGGGAAACAGAGCCGGCGTTCTCATCAGAGTGAGACGTCGCGCAAATCGACCCCCGCTACCCAGTATTCTACTGGCAAATGTTCAGTCTCTGGACAACAAGCACTGCGAGCTGAGAGCGCAGATCTCTTTCCAACGAGAGACGAGGGACGGCTGCATTATCTGCCTTACAGAAACCTGGATGTCTGCGGAGATTCCAGACTCAGCCATCGCACCCGTGGGGTTCTCCGTGCACCAAGCGGACAGAGCGAAAGACCTCTCAGGTAAAAGCAGAGGTGGTGGTGTATGTTTTATGGTCAACAAATCCTGGTGTGATCAGAGGAATGTACATTCTATCAAGTCTTTCTGCTCTCCTGATCTGGAATTTCTCATGCTTCTGTGTCGACCATTCTGGCTACCGAGGGAATTCACAGTGGTCATTATCACTGCTGTGTACATCCCCCACAAGCTGACACAGACCAGGCACTCAAGGAACTGTACGGGATTATAAGCAAGCAGGAAACCGCGCACCCTGAGGCTGCGTTCATTGTGACCGGGGACTTTAACAAAGCCAATTTTAAATCAATTGCACCAAAATACCACCAACACATCAGTTTTAACACATGAGGGGACCGGGTTTTGGACAACTGCTACTCTCCCCTCCGGGATGGTTACAAATCCCTCCCCCGCCCACCATTTGGAAAATCGGACCACTCTTCCATTCCGCTTCTGCCCGTTTACAGACAGAAACTGAAACAGGAAGCACCCACCCTCAGAACAATCCAGTGTTGGTCAGACCAATCAGACTCTATGCTACAAGACTGTTTTGATCACGTGGACTGGGAGATGTTCCGGTCCGCCTCTGATGACGACATCGATGTTTACACTGATAGCGTAACGTGTTTCATCAGAAAGCGCGTAGAGGATGTTGTCCCATCCAAAACAATATGGATCTACCTGAACCAGAAACCTTGGATTAATAGCGATGTTCGCGTGGCACTTAATGCGCGGACCTCCGCTTTTAATTCTGGGAACGCGGAGGAGCATAAACAAGCCAGTTATGCCCTCCAAAAAACAGAGCAGCAAAACACCAGTACAGGAACAAGATTGAAGGACAGTTTAACACCACTAACTCTAGAAGCAGGTGGCAGGAAATTAATATCATCACAAACTTCAAAAGGGAATAAAAACTCTGCCGTGAACACCGCTGCCTCTCTCCCGGATGAGCTAAATACTTTTTATGCTCGTTTCGAGGGAAATAACACCACCCTCGCAGAGAGAGCTCTCGCGGCCGAAGCTACAGAGGTTAGTTCACTCTCCGTCTCTGTAGTGGATGTAACCCGATCCTTCTGACGGGTGAATGACTGGCGTCTTGTTGCTCTGACCCCCAGTGGGACCTTATATTGACAGGTGTGTGCCTTTCCAAATCATGTCCACTCAACTGAATTTACCACAGGTGGACTCCAATCAAGTTGTAGAAACATCTCAAGGATGATCAGTGGAAACAGGATGCACCTGAGCTCAATTTTGAGTGTCATGGCAAAGGCTGTGAATACTTATGTACATGTGATATTTTTTTTTTTTTTTTCGTTTTTTTTTTTTAATAAATTTGCAAAGATTTCAAACAAACTTCTTTCACATTGTCATTATGGGGTATTGTTTGTAGAATTTTGAGGAAAATAATTAATTTAATCCATTTTGGAATAAGGCTGTAACATAACAAAATGTTGAAAAAGTGAAGTGCTGTGAATACTTTCCGGATGCACTGTAAGTGACATGGTGATACACACTCTTGTACAGTAGGTGACAAATAAAGTCGAGACATGCCAACCAGCTGAGGGCATACATAAGTTTTAGACACCTTTTTACACTGGTGGATGTCCCAACGAATGCTTATAAATGCTGTGGCATAACACCATTCTCCTTGTTCAGCAGTGATCCCATAAAACATGTCCTCTTCAGAAAGATGGATTCTGATTTCAAACATGTCATTATAGTCTCCATTAATTTGAATATGGCCCTACTGATCTTAACATTTATGCTGTTTGTATAATCGTCAGAAATTGTCGAAAGAACCTACACAATTGATTCATTGAATTAAGTTGGTGACTCAAAGTGCAGGACTGCTAGGACTACAAAAATGTAGACTTAAAGGTGGCATAAGCAATTCCTGAGAAAGACTGTTGATATTTGAACTCAGCAGCCAAACGAACACACCACCTCCCTTCAGAGCTCTGCCCCCCAGATTCATGCATGCGTAATAGTGCTGTGTGGATGGGTCCGATCCACTTTGTTTATTTTCCCATTTATAGAACCAGGGCTGTGTATAAACACCAGTTGATTTATTTTATTTTATTTATTTTTTTTCTCAGCGTCCACAGAACACACAGCTAGGGGACCGTGAAGAGATTTACGGAATTGTATTTGATTAAAATGACTTGCTCCACCTTAAATCATGTAAACTTACACTCATATGGTTTTAAATTTTCCAGATGACTACATGATGCGAGCAGAGAAACATATGCTTGTAGATGCATATCGATGCATTGATATAACGTGATGAAAGCGGCAAAGAGATGGTGGTAAGTGTGTGTGTGCGTGTGTGTGTGTATGTATATATATACAGTATTCAGCAAAAAAGAAAACGTCCCTTTTTCAGGACACTGTATTTAAAGATAATTTTGTAAAAATCCAAATAACTTTACAGATCTTTATTGTAAAGGGTTTAAACAATGTTTTCCATGCTTGTTCAATGAACCATAAACAATTAATGAACATGCACCTGTGGAACGGTCATTAAGACACTAACAGCTTACTGACAGTAGGCAATTAAGGTCACAGTTATAAAAACTTAGGACACTAAAGAGACCTTTCTACTGACTCTGGAAAACACCAAAAGAAAGATGCCTAGGGTCCCTGCTCATCTGCATGAATGTGCCTTAGGCATGCTGCATGGAGGCATGAGGACTGCAGATGTGGCCAGGGCAATAAATTGTAACGTCCGTACTGCGAGATGCCTAAGACAGTGCTACAGGGAGACATGAAGGACAGCTGATCATTCTTGCAGTGGCAGACCATTTGTAACAACACCTGCACAGGATCGGTACATCCGAATATCACACCTGTGGGACAGGAACAGAATGGCAACAACAACTGCCCGAGTTATACCAGGAATGCACAATCCCTCCATCAGTGCTCAGACTGTCCACAATAGGCTGAGAGAGGCTGGACTGAGGGCTTGTAGGCCTGTTGTAAGGCAGGTCCTTACCATACATCACCGGCAACAACGTCGCCTATGGGCACAAACCCACCTTCGCTAGACCAGACAGGACTGGCAAAAAGTGCTCTTAACTGACGAGTTGTGGTTTTGTCTCGCCAGAGGTGATGGTCTGACTTGTTTATCATCGAAGGAATGAGTGTTACATGTACTCTGGTGCGGGATCGATTTGGAGGTGGAGAGTCCGTCATGGTCTGGGGCGGTGTGTCATGGCATCTTCGGACTGAGCTTGTTGTCATTGCAGGCATTCTCAACGCTGTGCGTAACAGGGAAGACATCCCCTCCCTCATGTGGTACCCTTCCTGCAGGCTCATCCTGACATGACCCTCCAGCATGACAATGCCACCAGCCATACTGCTCGTTCTGTGCATGATTTCCTGCAAGACAGGAATGTCAGTGTTCTGCTATGGCCAGCGAAGAGCCCAGGTCTCAATTCCATTGAGCATGTCCGGGACCTGTTGGATTGGAGGGTGAGGGCTAGGGCCATTCCCCCAGAAATGTCCGGGAACTTGCAAGTGCCTTGGTGGAAGAGTGGGGTAACATCTCACAGCAAGAACTGGCAAATCTGGTGCAGTCCATGAGGAGGAGATGCACTGCAGTACTTAATGTAGCTGGTGGCCACACCAGATACTGACTGTTACTTTGTTCAGGGACACATTATTCCATTTCTGTTAGTCACGTGTCTGTGAAACTTGTTCAGTTTATGTCTTGGTTGTTGAATCTTTATGTTCATACAAATATTTACATGTTAATTTGCTGAAAATAAAAGCAGCTGAAAGTGAGAGGACATTTCTTTTTTTGCTGAGTTTATATGTATATAGGTGTGTGTGAATTAATGCAAGAACTTATCTGTGCATTTGAAAGACACTGATTCTGTTGAGCTGCTGATGATTTCCAATAAATACTTTTCTGACATCTCCAATGAATGCTGCCTTGCAGCAGCTGAATATAAAATTAAGTCTGAGGCTCATTTTTGTTTTGTAGTGTGTTTATTTATTTATTTATTTATTTGTATTTTTTTGTGTGTGTAGTCAAGGTTCCAAGTTGACCCCTTTTGTTCTCCCTAATCAGCTTTAACTGGCAGTAACACTGAGGGTCTCCACTGCAAAGATGCAGTGGTAGTGCAGAGAGGTGAGACCCTTTTTTCACTGTTAAATCCTATTCCACCAACACAAAGACCCCACATGCTCCATAGTTTGAGTCTGCACATTCCTTTTGATGTTTTTTTTTTTTTTTTTTCAGAGGAACTGTCATTGGCCTGGTCTTTGTGGGTTGATGTGCTGCTCTAGTATGCTGCAATTTAATGCAACCATGACTGCTGTTACCAAATTATGTATACACTTCTAATGAAAATGGTATATTTGAATGTCTTGTGCTGTTCCAATAAAATGTGTATATATCCTGTTTTCTGTGTCATTTATTGCCCTGTGGATTTGAAGTGATGCAGTCATCTCATAACAATGGACCCATGTTTCTGAAAATTATTGTCAGGTCATTGAGCTAGTGACAATGCAGTAAAGGGTTCTAGCATAAATGGTATTTGTTTGCAGGAGAAGCTTGCTTAAAATGTCTTCAATGAAACCTGCACCTAGCTCTTTTAAACCAATCGGACTGTACCATCAATATATCATGTTCTAAAGCTATCTATTTACAAACCTTGCTGGCACAAAACCAAAGCATAAATGTACTTTTGTGTGACTAACATTTGAGTGTGGGCTGCCTAGTCAAGAACTGACCATGCAATTGCGCGTGCATCGTTCGTTCTCTTCAAATGATCCGCTCTGGACGCGTCTAACGCAGGAAGACCGGGTTCCTCTGAGATGTTACACGCTCTACTTTCGGATTATTGCTCGTCTTGAGTGAAGCGTGCTATATGTCCCCTCTCAATTTTTTTGTTTTGTTCAGAGGGTGTGTTTTTATTGATGCTTGTATCGGGGAAGGCGAGCTGTACGTACGCTTTGATTTGAATACAACATTTCTTACGTAACGTGCGCTATTGTTGGATTTGACGCTTTTTAAATGAAACTTGTAAGGTGAGTAAATGTGCCACATTTGGACAGTCAAAAGAATAGAGAACTAAAGTCGCTATCCATAGTTGTGTGTATATTATAGCATGCGCAAAATGTCAAAACTCGTTTATTCTGTTCGTCTAAAATCTAGCTTTTTTGCGTGGGTGTCACACCACAAAAGAAAAGCCGAACGTTGTAGTGTTTTTTTTTTTCTTTTCTTTTTTTTTTTTTTACGTGGATGTAATAATATCGACTAATGAAAGGCACGTTTCAAATTAAGACCGTTGCTACAAACGCGTGCTTTAAATTAAAATAATAAAAACTCCATTTGCACTGAACAGGTTTGCGTTCGCATTGACTGATGCGCATGGGAGTGGTGGTAGAAATGGACGGTGTTTTTGGCGTTTATTGTCGGAGAATAGCGACGACAGTGTTTGTATTCAGTTGTAAACGTAAACCCAGAACATTTAAAACCAATCTGAGGGTTTAAAACTCAGGGGTTGCAGTGAACGAGTATGGCGAGCCGTTTTATGGTGCAAGTTAACATCTGGATCACGTCCGTCTATAATCTTGCATCGTGAGGATGTGCATGGTGGATTCAACTAGGCAGAGTACACATCTGAGTGATGATGTACCGACCTTTTTTTTTTTTTTTTTACTATTTTATAGACAATGTGATTTTAATTTTATAATTAATGTGAAACTATTTGGCAAACGTCCGAATTATTTTTAGTTCATGATTATGACGTTATACTTGTAAAGTATTTGTGGAACATCAAAGTAAACAGGATTATTAATTTGTTTCTGGTTGTGTGAGTATTAGTTATTGTGTGTTGATTGTGTCAGTAATCATTTTGATCAGTACTACATCAAATATAGGCCACTTCATTTGGGTTACTAACAATAGAAATTAGGACAAATGCAGGTTATAACTGGATGTGATCAATAAAATGCACATCTAAAAGTAAAATCGGTTTTGTTTGACCTAGATGCTGTTTTTCCTAAACACTGATAAAATGTTGAATGTTGCTAACACTGTCATGCTTTTAAATTTGACATTAACATTATGCATAATTATTTGGACACTTTTCTTATTTATAGTTAACCGTTGGAAACTTATTCACTAAAATAGTTTTTTATAACATCATTTTCTGTATCACTAGGTGGTTTATTCTTAAGTTCCAATATTGCAAAGCTACAACTTACAACTACTTAATTGTTGTACATTTTTAGAGTAGACTAGATTTCAATGTATGCCACTTCTGTAGTAAAAGGGAAGAAAAAAGAGCATGAGGTGAAAACACACAACCTAATCCCTTTTGCGTCACAGTCTCATATGTTTCCATGCCAACAGTGACATCAGCACAGTGGAGGGATGTGTGTAAAGAATGGCAGACTCCTCTGCTGTGGTTTTCCATGGTTACTGTCTGCAGCCAGCAAACTGTAAAAGTTATCAGCCACATGACTTACATTTGACTTACACAGTGATAATTAACTGATCAACGAATATAATACAAATATATTTTGTAAATAATGCACTTATTTGATCAATATCTGACATATATAGTGCTTCAGAACTGTACAGAGAATGCACTGAAATGGTGTTGAAATGATATACAATGTATGTTGTGGGCTGGTGACTTGGCTACTGTCAATGTTGGTGAATTCCTTACATTATGTGCTGTAAAATCTATGGCTGTGTGACACTGGCTGTTATGAATGCCATATTGAAGCTATAGAGCTGATGGTGTGACATTAATTTGTAGGCGAACCCGGAAGGTTAATTCGCCATGGGTTCCATTGAGAATTTCCTATAGTTTTTAATATGCTTTTTCAATTTATGAGTATAAGAAGATCTGTGATAAACATTACTTGAAGATACTTGAACGTTTTGTTTTACAACTTAAATTAGACAGTCATAACTCAAACATGAATTTTGAAGCTGCTGTGTTTAATAAAAAATGCATGATGCTAAATAAGGACTACAACTACAACAAGCATGTGAGTGTACTGTACATGTCTGATAAAAAGAAAAAACGTTGTAGTCCTTATCTAGCAACTTGTATGCAACATACTTTTTTTATTTATTTTTTTAAACATGGCGTCTTCAAAATTCACATTTGAAGTATGACTGTGGGTAATTTATGTTGTAGAACAAAACATCTAAGTATCTTCAAGTAATGTTTACCACATACCTTATTTTACTCATAAATCCAAAACTTCCATTATAAAAATCCAGAGGGAACCTATGGCTCAAATTAATATTATGTCTGGGTTTTTGGGCTACAACCTGAACACCTCTATTGACCTTACATTTCTACACCTCTTCTACCACCAACACAACTTTGCCTAATGTACAACCAAGCAATGCAAGTCAAGAGATGATGATAACCATGTTGAACTTGATCTTGCCAGTGGGATTGATTCATCTCTTTTTAAGATAGCGATGTCTGATTTGCAGTGAATCATTCCTTTTTGTAAACTGAACTGAAGTTGAGCTGTAACCTGTTTGTTTGATTACAGAGTTAATCACTTACTGAATAGACTTTATTCACAGCAGTGCCATGTTTAATTTTTGATGTTTATGAAAACGAGGCTATGAGGGATACTGTCTCTTTAATGATGTCCACTGTATAAAGCTCCTAGATCACATCCATTTTCCACAACTCGTGTTTTCTGAAGGATTTTGTCCACTGAAATATCTTGTAAAGATGTTTGTTTCTTGTTTATGTATTTTGTAAAGATGTTTAGTTCATGTATCCATCCAAGGTTTTTTTTTTTTTTGCAACAAAAGGTGTAGCGCATCAAAAAGTTTACAGATAGCCAATAGCTTTAGCTATAGCTAAAATGTCACAAGTGTAGACATAATATTTTTCTGTTTAACTCTAGCGCATAAATTCAATATGTCGATACTTCAAATGTCGCGAAAAACTGTTTTGGAAACACTTTTTGTCTAGAAAATTGTCATTACTGCAAAAATATAGTGTCACATGACAGAATTTACCCAAATCCTAAGCCTGTGTTAATCATGATGACAAGATATACATCCTTGAAAGCCAATTTATTGTACATGAAGCATTACTCGCACTGTTATGTATTGGTCTTAAAAGCATACCTGCACAGATCTGATGCTGCAAACACATCTGCTTCATGACACTTCCAGGAGTGCCAACACAAATATCTCATATCATGCACCTTTCATCGAAAAGTGCATGGAGAGAAAATTAATGGCCACTCTTTGCAATTCATTTAATTGCGGTAGCCATCCATTTATTTATTAAAGTTGCTTTTCCACACCATTCAAAATACAATGCATCCGGAAAGTATTCACAGCGCTTCACTTTTTCCACATTTTGTTATGTTACAGCCTTATTCCAAAATGGATTCAATTCATTATTTTCCTCAAAATTCTACAAACAATACCCCATAATGATAACATGAAAGAAGTTTGAAATCTTTGCAAATTTATTAAACATAAAAAGCGAAAAAAATCACATGTACATAAGTATTCACAGCCTTTGCTCAATACTTTGTTGAAGCACCTTTGGCACCAATTACAGCCTCAAGTCTTTTTGAGTATGATGCTACAAGCTTGGCACACCTATTTTTGGGCAGTTTCTCCCATTCTTCTTTGAAGGACCTCTCAAGCTCCATCAGGTTGGATGGGGAACGTCGGTGCACAGCCATTTTCAGATCTCTCCAGAGATGTTCAATCGGGTTCAAGTCTGGGCTCTGGCTGGGCCACTCAAGGACATTCACAGAGTTGTCCCGGAGCCACTCCTTTGTTATCTTGGCTGTGTGCTTAGGGTTGTTGTCCTGTTGGAAGATGAACCTTTGCCCCAGTCTGAGGTCCAGAGCGCTCTGGAGCAGGTTTTCATCAAGGATGTCTCTGTACATTGCTGCATTCATCTTTCCCTCGATCCTGACTAGTCTCCCAGTTCCTGCCGCTGAAAAACATCCCCACAGCATGATGCTGCCACCACCATGCTTCACTGTAGGGATGGTATTGGCCAGGTGATGAGCGGTGCCTGGTTTCCGCCAGACATGACACTTGCCATTCAGGCCAAAGAGTTCAATCTTTGTTTCTCATGGTCTGAGAGTCCTTCAGGTGCCTTTTGGCAAACTCCAGGCAGGCTGTCATGTGCCTTTTACTGAGGAGTGGCTTCCGTCTGGCCGCTCTACCATACAGGCCTGATTGGTGGAGTGCTGCAGAGATGGTTGTTCTTCTGGAAGGTTCTCCTCTCTCCACAGAGAAATGCTGGAGCTCTGTCAGAGTGACCATTGGGTTCTTGGTCACCTCCCTGACTAAGGCCCTTCTCCCCCGATCGCTCAGTTTGGCCAGGCGGCCAGCTCTAGGAAGACTCCTGGTGGTTCCAAACTTCTTCCATTTACGGATGATGGAGGCCACTGTGCTCATTGGGACCTTCAATGCTGCAGAAATTTTTCTGTACCCTTCCCTAGATCTGTGCCTCGATACAATCCTGTCTTGGAGGTCTACAGACAATTCCTTGGACTTCATGGCTTGGTTTGTGCTCTGACATGCACTGTTAACTGGACCTTATACAGACAGATGTGTGCCTTTCCAAATCATGTCCAATCAACTGAATTTACCACAGGTGGACTCCAATCAATTTGTAGAAACATCTCAAGGATGATCAGTGGAAACAGGATGCACCTGAGCTCAATTTTGAGTGTCATGGCAAAGGCTGTGAATACTTATGTACATGTGATTTTTTTCGCTTTTTATTTTTAATAAATTTGCAAAGATTTCAAACAAACTTCTTTCATGTTGTCATTATGGGGTATTGTTTGTAGAATTTTGAGGAAAATAATGAATTTAATCCATTTTGGAATAAGGCTGTAACATAACAAAATGTGGAAAAAGTGAAGCGCTGTGAATACTTTCCAGATGCACTGTAATAGACAGCAGTCATGAAATTAGCCCACAATACAAAAAAAAAAAAAAGCATAATTTCTATGCACAAAGAAGTTTTAAATTAAAAATAAATACACAATACTAGGAGAAAAGTTTCAGTGTGCTTTTTTGGAACACTAACATATAGCCCCGCCCAATTCTATAAAATTATTGTTAAGCTCACTTTTGAATAAATGCCGACAAAATTCCCCTGTATTACATTAAATAAATTACCAAATGGAAAAAGCATTAAATAAAATATAAAAACAAATTACTAAACGAAAAAAATTATATTGTTAGGCCTAAATAATTGCCTTTTCTTTACACAAACTTAAATTAGCCTTACCCTGTTCTGTAGATGAAAAAAGTCAGCTGAATGACATTCTCAGAATGTTCTACACTTCAAGACTATAAACTATCAGAACTATTTGTCCAATGTCGAGTTCATGTTCAGAAAATGAGCTTTTGAACATTTTTAAAACTTTTAAATATTTTAAATCTAACCCTCTACCTCAGATCGCATTTGCTGAGCTTCTTCAGAAAATGTAAATTGCATTATGATGCTAAAATAAAGTTTAGATGACAATCAAGCTCATTTGGTCGTTAAAAGTTGCACTAGACTCCTTTATTAACACAGTAGATGAATGACGTGAGCTCCACCTGAACACCATCTTCACTCCTATTGGTTGTGGCTGCCAAAAGTCGCTCCTCTTTTGCAAAAATTTTTATTTTCTCAACTTTCTGAAGTCGCTGGACACCCCCACATCTAGTCACCAGAGGTCGTTGTTGCTCATGTTGCTGGAAGTCGCTGCAGGTCTCCTGTCGCATCCAGTGACAAAATCGCTGACAACGTGAACGGGGCTTGAGGCACTTACAATGGAAGTGAATGGGGCCACTTTTTTGAAGGTTTACAGGCAGAAATATTAATCTCACAATTTTATAATCGCGCTACAAATTAATTAATTAATTTATTAATTATTTTGTTAAAAGTTGATTAAATTGTCCTTTACCAGGATTAGAGAGTTTACGGCGTTATGCCGTCTTAACAATTAGGTTGTAAAACTGGATATGAATTTACACAGAAAAGGTTAGCAAGCGATTTTATCACACTAAAATCATGTTAATGCATACTGTTTACATCTTTTTGGTGTAGCTACTTTTGAAACACTGCGTATTTTAGCGTTTACTGTTTGGCCCCATTTTCTTCCATTGTAAGTGAGGATAATGTTTATTACTTAAATTCAGAGTGCGAATTATACCTCGACAGTCGGGGGTATATCTTTTTTTCTTCTTTCGTTTGTGTGAGATTAGTGTCTCCGCTTTTGTCCGTTGATGGCGGGGGTTGTGAGGGGGGATTGTTAGGCGGGTTTGCAAGGGCTTGAAGCGCGTGCCGAGGCGGAGTTTCAGCGTACAGGAGCTGCTCAGATCTGCATGGGCTAAGACTCCAGTCAGGTTATTCGTAAAATAGCTTTCCAGGGGTCACCGGTTCTTTCCAGGGGGTCTCCAGTTCCTTCTGGGGGGGTCTGAGACCCCCGTAATTCGCACCGTGCTTAAATGTATTATTTTCATCCAAAAATAAGCTAATATCTTCAAGTACCGAGACTTAAAAAGTCATTTGAATACTGGTTGTTTGTAAATTATAGTTTAGTTGGCACATTTACAAAATAGTTTAGTTTTTATATATCCAGGGTTGGGAGGGTTACTTCTGAAATGTATTCCACTACAGATTACAGAATACATGCTGTAAAATGTAATTTGTAACGTATTCCGTTAGATTACTCAAGGTCAGTAACGTTTCAGTTTATAGTGAAATGTTTGACATTTAAATTTTTATTGACCAAAAACAGTATATGGTAAATTATTGAAAGACATAATTTATTTAAATAAAAATTTCAACAAATTCACTTGGTGAAACAAATTAATCCAAAATTAATGTCAAGAGCAACACCATGAAATTCTAGTGCTATAGGCACACATGCATATCTCATGCACTTAGGCCTACTAAATAAATTCCTACATTACCTTTTTCAGTTTATAAATTGCTTTATCCTTTATTTTCTAACTTTTTTATTTCTAGATTTATGAACAATCGCGTACCATCTAATAAGAGATACCAGCCAACAGAATATGAACATGCTGCTAACTGCGCCACACATGCAGTGAGTTATGCATAGCTAGTTTTTATAATGAACATGTACATTAAATATACAGTGTGCAATGTCTTTCTTTTGCCACATACAGTAAATGTTTGCCTGTAATACCAATACAACAGATAATACATGTATTTGATGTGTGACTATTTTTTTCTATTCTTTCTCAGCTCTGGATCATTCCCAGTATTGTGGGTGGGGTCTTGTTGTACTTTTTATCTGATGACCACTGGGAGGAGATTTCAGCATGGCTTTATGGGGCAGGGCTATCAAGCCTATTCATCATATCCACAGTGTTCCACACAGTCTCCTGGAAAAAGAGTCATCTCCGGTAATGCCTTACATATGAGCCATACTGCATTTGATCATAATTGTTTAAAGGAGTAGAGTCCACACAAAAATGAAATTTTCCATCATAATTTTCCACTCCCATGATATTCCAAACCCATATGACTTTCATTTTTCCTTGGAACATAAAAAGAGATATTAGGCAGAATGTCAACCTAAGTCATCATTCACATATACAATGTGAATGGTGACTGAAACTAAAATTCTGCATCTCTCCTTTTGTTTTCCACAAAAGAAAAGGGGCCAAATAGGTTTGGAAGAACACAAGGGTGGGTAAATGATAACAGAATTTTATTTTTGGGAAAACTATTGGCTTATCACTTACATGTGTACTTGAGAAGTGTGATCTAAGCAAGTCATACTTTTTAGATCGGTTGAACACTGCTTCCACATGTGCGACAGAATGGTGATCTATTTCTTCATCGCTGCATCCTACACACCTTGGTGAGCTTATCTATTGAGTAAATGTTCCTAGCAATGAATTTAGGAAATTAATTTTCACTTAGCTTAATGGATTTAATGGATTTGTGTTTAGAGTGCCAGGAAAAAGATACAGTTAAGAGTTGTGAGTGTGGTGGACATGGTGATAATCTAAAGACCAAGGGTTCAAATGGGCCAATTTCTTACAGTTTGTTAGCACAAAGATATGTGAAACTGGGGAGTTGATATTCTGTTGCCACAGAGTTAAAATATATAGATTTGTTGCTTTAACTTACAAAAGTTTGTTACTCACTTGCATACACTTGATTTAAAATGTTATGTCAAGGAAATAAACAGTATTTGGTTTTAAGAGATTGAGATGACATTAAAATGTTTTGCCCTTTACACAGAACTTTACACTCTTTGCCTACCTGACATATTTAAATAAATACTATTTTAACTTTTAGATAAAATTTTATTGTATTTTTTTACAAATTACAAAGTACATTTTAACTTTCCCTCTTTGTTACTTCTTGAGATAAGAATTCCAGTTGAACAGTAGACACTTAATTGATTTGGCACACACTTTGATCCAAAGTGAATTGAGGGGATTTCAGCATTTACATTTATTAGTATTAGTGTTACCTAAGAATTAAACCCATGATGGTGGGACTTTCGTAGTTTGATATTCATTATTGTTAATTAAAAATCCAATTGATTTATGGCAGGCTTACACTGCGGGAGCTTGGTCCATGGGCTTCCCACATGCGTTGGGTTGTCTGGGTGATGGCCTCTGGAGGAACTTCCTACGTATTCTTCTTTCATGAGAGGTATTGATAAATACATTTTAACATTAAAATTGTATATGTTAGGGTGTTTCTTCAACTTCGGGCACTATGGTAAGTGTCCTTTTTTCACACTCTCACAAAATGTTTTTTATTTTTTTTATTGTCTGCTAACAATTTCCAACAGTCTATGTACATACATTCCAAGAGATTTATGACATTTTTGAAGTCATGAAAATTCCCACCACATAGTCATTTCCAGTACATCTCAAATTCTGTATTGTGTTTAATAGAATTCAGTAGTGGAAATGACATTACTTAATGTTTTTGAAATAAAATGGTTGACTTTTTTGTCTGGCTAAGGCTAATGTTATATTGTAGCTAACATTTTGTGTATCATAAACACACTCAATTAAATAATATATTTTTTCCCACTTTTTGTGTAATTTGGCAAAATTACAGTTTGATTGGAAATTATACCCAATAAAAATATTCCACTCACAACTGACATTTACCTTAAATTTTCCCACGCCTGCCACGGCCAACGAGCCAGCGTCCACGCCTGCCACGGCCAACGAGCTAGAAGCCTCGTCCATCCCAGAGCCTGCATTGCCAGCCTCGTCCATCCCAGAGCCTGTGTTGCCAGCCTCGTCTATCCCAGAGCCAGCGTTGTCAACTTCGGCCATCCGGAGGAGGAGAAGGAGAAAAAAAGTTTCTGTTCCCGAGTCTCCGCCCATGCCCATGACCACAGAGGTTGTTCCCGAGTCTCCGCCCATGCCCATGACCACAGAGGTCATTCCTGAGTCTCTGCCCATGCCCACGACCACAGAGGTCGTTCCCAAGTCTCTTCCCATGTACACGACCATGGAGGTCGTTCCCGAGTCTCATCCCATGAACACGACCATGTAGATCGTTTCCGAGTCTCTGCCCATGCCCACGACCATGGAGGTCGTTCCCAAGTCCCTTCCCATGTTCGTGACCACAGAGGTCATTTCCCATTCATCCAGGACTCTTTGTCTCGAGCCTGCCACGGCTCCGCCTTCCACGGCTTCGCCCCTCGAGCCTGCCATGGCTCCGCCCTCCACGGCTTTGCCCCTCGAGCCTGCCATGGTTCTGCCTTCCACAGCTTCGCCCCTCGAGCATGCCATGGCTCCGCCTGCCACGGCTCCGCCCCTAGAGCCTATTCCTCCAGCGGCTCCGCCCCCAGAGTCTTCCACGGCTCCGCCCGCTCCCCCAGAGACTATTCCACCTGTGGCTCCGCCCGCTCCCCCAGAGACTATTCCACCTGCGGCTCCGCCCTCTCCCCAGGCCTCCTGACCCTGTCTCAGCCCTACGGCTGCCTCCCAGGTTTCCTGACCCTGTCTCGGCCCTGTGGCTGCCTCCCAGGATTCCTGACCCAGTCCCCACCTTGAGGTCATCTCCTTGGTCTCCTGGCCATCTGCCTGATCTGCTCTGGTCTCCTTGGTCTCCTGGCCATCCGCCTGATCTTCTCTGGTCTCCCTGGTCTCCTGGATGTCCGCCTGATCTGCTCTGGTGTCCTTGGTCTCCTGGCCGTCCGCTTGATCTGCTCAGGTCTCCCTGGTTGCCTGGCCATCCGCCTGATCTGCTCTGGTCTCCTTGGTCTCCTGGCCATCCGCCTGATCTGCTCTGGTCTGCCTGGTCTCCTGGCCGTCCGCCTGATCTGCTCTGGTCTCCCTGGTCTCCTGGCCGTCCACCTGATCTGGTCTCCTTGGTGTCCTGGCTGTCCGCCTGACCTGCTCTGGTCTCCCTGGTCTCCTGTCCATTCGCTTGATCTGCTCTGGTTTCCTTGATCTCCTGGCCATCCGCCTGATCTGCTCTAGTTTCCTTGGTCTCCTGGCTGTCCACCTGATCTGCTCTGGTCTCCCTGGTCTCCTGGCCACCCAGCTGATCTGCTCTGGTCTACTTGGTCCTCCAAGCCTGCAGCATCACCCTGGCTCTCCATCCCTCCGGCTCCACCTTGGTTCCAAGCCTCCCTGACTTTGCCTTGTTCCTCTGCTCCCCTTGCCCCTTGTGCCCCCCTGAACTACCTATTTTCCCCCACACCCCACACCCCATGGACAATTTGGTTTTTTGTTTGGTTTTTGTAGCGTCTGGAATCCACTCCTTAAAAGGGGGGCTCTGTCACTTATTCCCTGTGTTTTTGCTTAGACTTTTATGTTGAAATTCTTGTTTAGTTCCTGTTTCCTTTGGTTTTGTAGTCCTTTGTAGTTTTTTTCATGATTGGTTCTCTCTGATTGTTTCCCTATGTGTTCCTCGTTCTCTGATTGTTTCCCCAGGTGTTCCTTGTCTTCCCTTGTGTATTTAAGCCCTTGTTTCCTCTGGTTAGTTTTTCAGTCTTTACATGTGTTGTCATGTTCTGTGCTTGGTTTCCTGTGTTTGTTTTCTATATTCTGAGATTCTTTGTTTATCCTTTTGTTAATAAAGCTGCGTTTAGATCCTCATTCCTCGCCTGCCTCGTCACAATCTGTACTGTACATAATAGCATTTGAATTTACCAAAAATAAACAATGAAGTCTCCAAGTCAGTTTTAATGTGACCTTCTTACAACAAAAAGGAAAAAGCTGAAATCTTTTTTTTTTAATAAAAATCAACCCCTTGAATGTGAAATTGCCCAAAGTTGAAGAAATACCCGTTACTATTATTTAATGCTTTTCGAAATAACATGAACTAACAGCTAACAGTAGTATATTTAAAATAAATTTAAGAAATATATATAATTCATTGTTAGTTCATAATGCCTAATGCATTAACTAATGTTAAAATTTAGAACCTTTTTGTAAAGCTTGTTTGGTCAAGATCAATATGCTTCATGTTTTCTATGTTTTAGGTTTAAAGTTATAGAGCTGATTTGTTACCTAGCAATGGGCATTTTTCCAGCCCTTGTCATCCTCTCTATGGTAAGAAAATGTACCCATATATAAATCGGAAACAAAATTACAAACAAGTAGAAACTAATTTCTCTCTTCTATCACTCTGTTTCCTTTATAGACAGACAGATCAGGTCTGTGTGAGCTGGTAGCTGGTGGTGGATGTTACATATTAGGCATGGTGTTCTTTAAAAGCGATGGAATAGTTCCCTTTGCTCACGCTATATGGCACATCTTTGTTGCCATGGGAGCAGGCATCCATTACTACGCCATCTGGAAGTACCTGTACACACCTGTCAATCAACCAACTAGTATGGCCCGGTGACACACACATGCATACAACCACAAAATCATTGTAGATTTTCCAGTAGAAACTAAATTGCTAAAAAAAATTACTACTGCAGAAACAATATGATTTAATTTATAATGACAGATAATTTTTTTTTTTTTTTCTGTTCTTTTTGCTAGCCAACAGTTTGACCAATATTTTTAAGACTCATTAATAGGTCTGTAACTAGCACATACAACAAAAATTGCAACTTTGTGAGACTACATACAGCAGGGGTCATTTTTGACCAGATGCCATGTGTAATCCAGACAGATCCAGAGCACGAGTGTTTCTGGAAAATTCTTTGGACGTATTGAAGTTTACAGTTTTTTATAGGTACTACTGAGAAAATGTAAAATCACTGCCAGATATTTGTAAAAGTACTGTAGAGACTACAGTTAAAGGGTATTTCTGTAGTATTTTTAAACTTGGGATTATTCCGCTTATTTTCTGCCACTGCCAATGGGGGGGATATTCTTGCTTCTGTCCATAACAGAAAAGGAATAAGTTTTTTATTACTGTAAACCCCGAACACTAACAAAACTCTAGGCTTTAACTGGCTATGGTTATAGTGTATAGAGTGAAATACTGTCACATTTCTGGATGTGTTATATCTTTGGGAAGTGCCACAAGTGCTTGATGACAATGTCCAGGCAAATCTTTGCCCAGACAGCTTGTCTGATTTCATGGCTTAAATAATAGGATCATCGTTTTTCAACCCATACCATATTAAACTGGTCTTGATTGAGTATAAGGAGACTTGCATTGGAATTTCAACAAATGCCCATTTTACTGTGTTTAAAAAGTGTTTTTCTCTATCCTACAGCAATGCGTTATGGGTGATTATATAATTTATCTAATACAGTACTGTGCAAAATTTTTAGGCACTTGTGAAAAATGTTGTATAGTGAAAATATTTTCAAAGGTAATGCCATAAATAGTTTTGATTGATCAGTTAACATCGTACAAAGTGCAGTAAACATAAAAAAGCTAAATTAATATTTTGTGTGACCACCCTTGTCATCAAAACAACACCAATTCTCCTGGGTACACCTGGACACAGTTTTTTAAGGTTCTTGGCAGATAGGATGTTTCAAGCATCTTGGATAATTCGCCACTGATCTTCTGTGTGTTTAGGCTGTCTCAATTACTTCTTTGGGTTATGGGTTAAAAAAAAAAACAAAGATCCACTAAAAATTGTCAGCTGTTTGCCTTCATCATTTAAAGGTTTTGCAAACAGGAGTAGAAATTAAATTTTGACAGAATACTGATCACGTCTGCACTTATGATAAACCTCCAAAAGTCATTAAAGGACAAGTTCACTCAAAAATAAAAATTATGTTATCATTAAATCACCCATATGTCATTCCAGACCCATGTTTATGTCCAGCCTGATCTCATGAACTTTACCACTACCATGGCAACATTTTTGCAAAGTGAAATTATGTGCTTCAGTACATGGTTTGCTGCAGTTTCCCAGTTAAATGTCCAGTGGGGGCGCCAAAAGCGAGTGAAATGGTGTCGTAATTGGAGGTTTTAATGAGTAAAATTTACCTCCATAACCTAAAACTTTTAGCTAAACATAACCAATAGTGTTCTTAAAGCAACTGAGTGGTAAACAAAACAGACATCCTTACTCTAAATCAACACCTGGACCCAAGCGATAGTGTTCTATAAAAGCAAATGCAACATGAAAAGGACATTTTCTGAAGCAACCACACCATTTCGTGTTGCCTCTATGAGACTTCCATCTCACGTGTCAGCTTGCATGTTTGTCTGGTCTCGATCTGCGGACTTCCGAGTCCAACTCTATCAGGGGAGCTACCGCGGAAGCTAATCACATTGGAATATGTGTGTAAATGTTGCTGGGTCTGTAATACAAGCATTAAAATGTATCATTTTTTAAATGATGCGTTATAATAAGTAGTTTGATATCATAACATAGCATTGTGTGAGTAATAGTGTGAAAAATAAGAGTTTATAAAGTCATAATCAGCTGTTGCACTCATGATTTGTGTGAAATTGAATAAAACACAGTTGTTGTAAAGCCTCTAGTTTTAATTTCACCAGGAAACTGTGATAAAACATGGAATGAGGCATGTAAAAGTCAGTTTTCAAAAATGTAGTTATAGTAACATTCATTCTATGAGACTAGATTTTTTTTTTCTCTGTGTAACACAAAATTGGATGTTTAGCAGAATGTCCAGTCTGTTCTTTTACACTGAATAAAAGTGGATGGGCACTGGGGCTGTTGAGCTTCAAAAATAACCAAAAAAGCCAAATAAAAGAAACATAAATTAATATATCTCCATTTGTGTTCCAAAGAAAATGGGTTTGGAATGACAAAAGCGTGAGTATATTATACTTTCATTTTAATTCTTGTGCGAACTGTCACTTAATGTTGGATGGGGGCGGAAACCTACTCCGGGAGAGATATAATATGCATTAGTTTTAGTATCATTTCAGCTTCGTTGTTTAACGCTGTTCAAGACTGAAAGTTTGTCCATTAGCCATCTGTTATTGGACCGATCAGCCAAAGCTTTTGCTCTCAGGGTTACCTCACTTGCTGGTTCCATTAACATTTCTTAAACATTCCATTTTTGTTGTGCTCTCTCAGGCCATACATATTTCAATAAATGTTTAACCATTAAATACATTTGAAAAATGTAGTTAACTTGTATTTTATTTAAATAACAAAAAATCTGTCATCAGGGCAAAGAGTTGATCAGGTCAAGGCTATTGTCTGCAGTTTCTAAACTAAAGTACATTAAACAAGTATTTAAATTTGTATGGCCTTCATATAAGAATGACAAACTCTTAATGGTAACTGGACCTCATGTATCAACATTTTCTTAATGTGTATTTATTATTGCTTTACATCTAAAATGAACTAATATTTAATGTATTATGAATAGAGAATGTGTCTGATCAATAGCGGTTTCAAGTATCATGTAATCTATGTGTACACACAAACATATACAGTATGTACAGTACATAGTCACAAATGTGTAATAATGTTGATATTTTGTTGATATTTAGGATAATTTCACTTGGCATATGGATATGACGAACACTTTGTAGATTTTTTTTTATATTTAATTACTTTTTAATATGAATTATTTACACCAGATTATAATTGGTATACAGCTTTCTGATATTATAACGTTAAATATAGAACAAGAAGCATACAGTATTTGATTTTAATTTTGATTTTAAAATTGATTTAGTGTATCATACAATTGTTAAAGGAATATTCTGGGTTCAATACAAGTTAAGCTCAGTCAACAGCATTTGTCGCATTGTGTTGATTACCACAAAAATTCATTTCGACTCGTCCCTGCTTTTTTTTTAAAAAAAAAAAGCAAAAATGGATGTTACAGTGAAGTAATTAAAACGGAAGTGAATGGAGCCAATTTGTGGAGGGTTTAAAAGCAGAAATGTGAACCTTGTAATTTAATAAAAGCACTTACAATCATAAAACAAATTAATAAAAAAAATATTTTGAGTGCATTAAGTATTGAGATTTGTTTGAATAAGTATTGTGTATTTATTTGTAGACTGCTTTTTCTCTCTTTATTTATCTTTGTTTGGTGCATTCTTGTTCTTGACAAATTTGTTTACTTGTTACTGTCTTTAACCCAGTTGCTGCATTATGAATGGGCAGTTCCTACTGGTAAAGTTTACACTCCATTATACAGCTTTTACTGTCACTCAGCCTGAAGTTAATGTAAATTTAGATTTTTCTATTGACCTTGAATTTAGTATAACCACAGAATATATTGAAACTCATATGATGCTTAAGGAGTTGTTGGTTTTTCAGTGGCATGGATGCAAACTGAATAACTGTGAATGTACTGTAAATACACTGATCAGCCACAACATTAAAACCACCTGCCTAATATTGTGTAGGTCCCCCTCGTGCCGCCAAAACAGTGCCAACCCGCTTCTCAGAATAGCATTCTGAGATGCTATTCTTCTCACCACAATTGTACAGAGCAGTTATCTGAGTTATCGTAGATTTTGTCAGTTCGAACCAGTCTGGCCATTCTCTGTTGATCTCTTTCATCAACAAGGCATTTCCGTCCATAGAACTGCCACTCACTGGATATTTTTGGCACCATTCTGAGTAAATTCTAGAGATTGTTGTGTGTGAAAATCCCAGGAGATCAGCAGTTACAGAAATACTCAAACCAGCCCGTCTGGCACCAACAATCATCCATGCGATCATGGTCAGGAGCTTCAGTTAATGTTCACATCAACCATCAGAATGGGGAAGAAATTTGATCTCAGTGATTTGAAGTGTGGCATGATTGTTGGTGCCAGACAGGCTGGTTTGAGTATTTCTGTAACTGCTGTTCTCCTGGGATTTTCACACACAACAGTCTCTAGAATTCACTCAGAATAGTGCCAAAAACAAAAAACATCTCTGTACAATTCTGGTGAGAAGAATATCATCTCAATGCTATTCTGAGATGCGGGTTGGCGCTGTTTTGGTGGCACGAGGGGGACCTACACAATATTAGGCAGGTGGTTTTAATGTTGTGGCTGATTGGTGTATGTTTGTTCCCTCTTGCTTTTGAGTCAGTGCTGGATGGCTGACATTTGACATGTGCAGTGACTGACAATGGCGTCTTAAAAATGTTTTAATCATCAATTAGTAATCAAAAGAAGTTAAAAAGGTAGAAAGGTAAACTCAATTATAAACAGTTTGAAATACCCATTTGTTTAAAAAACTTAAGTGCAAGTTGTGGCACTATTTAATACTAAATGTTGCCAAATCTTATTTAAATAATCTATAATGTAGAATTAGGTTTACTCTGTCCATGATTCTTGATGCCAGACTGTACTGTCCACAGCCCTTGATGTTGGACGATTTTATGAGAGAATCTTACATTTTATTAAAAACCAAATTTAACTCATTCTGATTTAAAAGCATTTTCTCCAGATCTAAATTCAATATGAAACTGGTTGAAACTGAATCCACTTGAAATGTAACCCTGACCTCATTGTAAATATCATTTGTGCCTTTTCTTGTTTGGGTGTGTTTCAGAACAGTTCAAAGCTTTGCAATAGTTAGTTGTTTTGCTGATTTACTCTGCATAAAAATGTGTCTTTTGTACCTTTCATGTGAAGGTATTTGTGATTGTGATTTTGCTACAATGTTTGTATCGCCCAGATTTTTGTATTCTATAAGACTATTGTAAGTTATTTAATACCAGTGCTTGTCATTCAGGAAACTTCCTTCTAAATCAGTATTTGTATCCTGCATTCTATACATTTTGTATGTTTGTGGGTTGACCAATAAATATTCAATCATGTAAAGGTTATACACGATTAACAACCTGATTATTTATTCATTTATTTCCTGCAGGACAATTTCTACATTTAATATTGCTAAAAAAATATATTAAAACTATTTGAATAGATAAGTTTATATATAAACTTAAATATCAAACTTTGCTGTCCATCCAAATGATGTCAATCTACACCAAAAATATAATAATAATAATAATTTTAAGATTTTTGCATTTTAATTTCATAACAAATCATAAAATTGAACTGAGTAATATTTAACCAAATAAAATATTTAAAATAAAATAATATATGAAATATTAAGTCGTATTAATTAAAATTAATTAAAGATTACACAATTCAAGTTCATGGAAATTTCTTATGAAATTCAAATGTATAAATCTTAAAAATAGGCTACAATATATATTTTTTGGTGTAAGAGAAAATCTTTGGTTACAGTTAAATGTCATATCATCAAAGGAATGATAACATAAACATGACTATTCATCTGTATTAAATTTGTAATAATAGAGACTGCAGCTCCACCTCCAAACCACCAGATGCCGCCCACAGTTGAATTCTTGAATTCTAGTTTGGTTTTACTTCATTATTGCCACTTGCTGATTATTTATAATATATAGTAATAAAATAGTAATAACATAGTTATTTGGTAATATAAAATAATTTAGCTTTGCTCTAGTTACAAGCTCAATAGACTCAAACTTTAACATCTAAGTACACACACATATATAAACTAAGCAAAAAAAGAAACGTCCTCTCACTTTCAACTGTTTTTATTTTCAGCAAACTTAACATGTGTAGTAAATATTTGTATGAACATAAAAAGATTCAACAACTAAGACATAAACTGAACAAGTTTCACAGACATGTGACTAACAGAAATGGAATAATGTGTCCCTGAATAAAGGGGGGGTCAAAATCAAAAGTAACAGTCAGTATCTGGTGTGGCCATCAGCTGCATTAAGTATTGCAGTGCATCTCCTCCTCATGGACTGCATCAGATTTGCCAGTTCTTGCTGTGAGATGTTACCCCACACTTCCACCAAGGCACTTGCAAGTTCCTGGACATTTCTGGGGGAATGGCCCTAGCCCTCACCCTCTGATCCAACAGGTCCCAGACGTGCTCAGTGGAATTAAGATCCGGGCTCTTCGCTGGCTATGGCAGAACACTGACATTCCTGTCTTGCAGGAAATCATGCACAGAATGAGCAGTATGGCTGGTGGCATTGTCATGCTGGAGGGTCATGTCAGGATGAGCCTGCAGGAAGGGTACCACATGAGGGAGGAGGATGTAACGCACAGCATTGAGATTGCCTGCAAAGACAACAAGCTCAGTCCGATGATGCTGTGACACACCACCCCAGACCATAACGGACCCTCCACCTCCAAACTGATCCCGCTCCAGAGTACAGGCCTCAGTGTAACACTCATTTCTTCTAAGATATACATGAGTCTGACCATCACCCCTGGTGAGACAAAACCACGACTCGTCAGTGAAGAGCACTTTTTGCCAGTCCTTTCTGGTCCAGCGAAGGTGGGTTTGTGCCCATAGGCGACATTGTTACCGGTGATGTCTGGTAAGGACCTGCCTTACAACAAGCCTACAAGCCCTCAGTCCAACCTCTCTCAGCCTATTGCAGACAGTCTGATCACTGATGGAGGGATTGTGCGTTCCTGGTGTAACTCAGGCAGTTGTTGTTCCCATCCTGTACCTGTCCCGCAGGTGTGATATTCAGATGTACCGATCCTGTGCAGGTGTTGTTACACATGGTCTGCCACTGCGAGGACGATCAGCTGTCCATCCTGTCTCCCTGTAGTGCTGTCTTAGGCGTCTCACAGTACGGACATTGCAATTTATTGGCCTGGCCACATCTGCAGTCCTCATGCCTCCATGCAGCATGCCTAAGGCACATTCATGCAGATGAGCAGGGACCCTAGGCATCTTTCTTTTGGTGTTTTCCAGAGTCAGTAGAAAGGTCTCTTTAGTGTCCTAAGTTTTTATAACTGTGACCCTAATTGCCTACCGTCTGTAAGCTGTTAGTGTCTTAACGACCGTTCCACAGGTGCATGTTCATTAATTGTTTATGGTTCATTGAACAAGCATGGAAAACACTGTTTAAACCCTTTACAATAAAGATCTGTAAAGTTATTTGTATTTTTTACAAAATTATCTTTAAAATACAGTGTCCTGCAAAAGGGACGTTTCTTTTTTTTGCTGAGTTTATATATTTATGTTAATATACAGCGATCAGCCACAACATTAAAACAACCTGTCTAATATTGTGTAGGTCCCCCTCGTGCCGCCCAAACAGCTCAAGACCTCTGAAGATATCCTGTGGTATCTGGCACCAAGACGTTAGCAGCTGATCCTTTAAGTCCTGTAAATTGCGAGGTGGGGCCTCCATGGATTGGACTTGTTGGTCCAGCACATTCCATAGATGCTCAGTCGGATTGAGATCTGGGGAATATGGAGTCCAAGTCAACACCTTGAACACTTTGTCATGTTCCTCAAACCATTCCTGAACAATTTTAGCATTGTGGCAGGATGCATTATGCTGAAAGAGGCCACTGCAATCAGGAAATACCGTTGCAACGAAGGGGTGTACGTGGTCTGCAACAATCTTTAGGTAGGTGGTACGTGTCAAAGTAACATCCACATGAATGCCAGAACCTAAGGTTTCCCAGCAGAAGCATTACACTGCCTCCGCTGGCCTGCCTTCTTTCCATGGTGTATCCTGCTGCCGTCTCTTACCCAGGTAAATGATGCACACACACCCAGCTGTCCACATGATCTAAAAGAAAACATGATTCATCAGACCAGGCCACCATCTTCCATTGCTCAGTGGTCCAGTTCTGACTCTCACGTGCCCATTGTAGGTGCTTTCGGTGATGGATGGGGTCAACATGGGCACTCTGACCGGTCTGCGGCTACACAGCCCCATACGCAGTCAGCTGCGATACACTGTGTGTTCTGATACCATTCTATCATGGCCAGCATTAAGTTTTTCAGCAATTTGTGCTACAGTAGCTCTTCTGTGGGATTGGAGCAGACAGGCTAGCCTTCGCTTCCCACACACATCAATGAGCCTTGGGCACCTATTACCCTGTTGCCGGTTCACCGGTTGTACTTGCTTGGACCACTTTTGACCACTGTATATGGGAACACCCCACAAGACTTGCCGTTTTGGAGATGCTCTGACCCAGTCGTCTAGCCATCACATTTTGACCCTTGTCAAAGTCGCTCAGGTCCTTACGCTTGCCCATTTTTTCTGCTTCCAAGACATGGAATTCAAGAACTGACTGTTCACTTACTGCCTAATATATCCCACCCCTTGACAGGTACCATTGTAATGAGATAAAAATAAATAAAAAAATATTCACTTCACCTGTTAGTGGTTTTAATTTAGTGGCTGATCAGTGTAGTGTGTGTATATATATATATATATATATATATATATATATACAGTTGCAATCGAAATTATTCAACCCCTCATTTGAGTGACACATTCAAAGTCATAGTGTGAATATATAACCTAATATTTGTAAATAGCAGGATTTTTTTTTAAAATACAGCCATGTCATAATTATTCAACACCTATTGCATGTAGCTGTTTCTTAAATATGAAAGGTCATGGCTAAAAGTACATTTCCAAGGCACTTCAATTTCCAATAGACAAAGTTGGCAGAACCATTCATACATTTTTAAAATATGGTACAACAGCAACTTTCTTGGAGTGTGGAAGAAAGCAAAACTTCACCAAGGGAAATGTTGACCTGTGGAGTCCTGGAAGAAGGTTTTATAGATGTATGACACTAAACTGAAAATGAATTTTAGACCCATGGGTCAGCAGTACGTCTGGAGTAAGATGACAAGGTGATGACAAGAACAACACCATCCCCACAGTCAAGCATGGAGGTGGGTCAGTCCTGTTATGGGGGTGTTTTGCGGCTGCAGGAAACGGCTATCCTGACTATGTGACTGACACCGTGGATTCTTTCAGGGATCAGGCCATTTTGGCATGAAAAATGTGATGCCTTCAGTGTGTAAATTGAAGCTCGGTGATCACTGGACTTTCCAGCAAGACAATAATACCAAGGATACATCCAAGTTGTCCAAAATCTGGTTCAGGGATAGGTTGTGGAATGTCCTTAAATGGCCCTTTCAGTCCATCATTAAAATCCCATTGCAAACCTTTGTTGGGATTTCAAGGAAGCAGTGGCAGCACAGAAACCAAAGAATGTCAATGAGCTGGAAGCTTTTGCTCATGAGAAATTTGTAAAAATTCAAATAGAGAGGTGTCCGAAGCCTGAGAACACTTACCTGAAACATTTATTTGCTGTTATTAAGGATAAAGGATGCTCCACAAATGATTGACTTTGGGGGTTGAATATTTTTGACATGACATTTGTGGAGAGAATTTTAAAATTTGGGTAAACTGAACTCTTTGTTCTCAAAATCACTCAAATGTGTATTAAAAACTTACTTTGACTGTTTACTGAGGTTTTAGTTGATGTGTTTTAATTCACATCACCAGAATGTATTGAATGGGGTTGAATAATTTTGATTGCAACTGTATATATATATATATATATATATATATATATATATATATATATATATATATATATATTATTATTATTATTATTATTATTATTATTATTATTATTATTATTTTAAGAAAACATGCATATTTTTTTCCGAAAAGATGCAACTAAGAATGTAATTTTAATCCATCGAATGATTCCTTCCTAGTGCAGAAATACGAGAGGGCTATTAGTTCCCGGGTCGTCTTTCTCCGGGAGCAGTCGGCTCAGGGAATGCAGAAGCCGAAGCATGCAGACTACAGTGTAGCCAGTAGAGACGGGCAAATAAAAGAAGGGAAAATGGATAAGCAGCTCTGACGACTGCCCAAGAGTAGCGGTAAAAAAAATTAAAACAAAACAGCACTGTGAACATAATAACAACATTTTTCGACAGTTTATGGATTTGACACAATGGGGAATACAGCTGGAAATAACTGGCAGAGCATACCGGAATGAGCCCCGTTACTGCATTAAGCGTGAGTATAAACGTATAAACACAAAGATGCGAGCGAGTGCAATTAATTTCGGGGAAAAGCACTTGTATAGCTGACTACTGTAAATACGAGGAGGAGCCTCAGTAATAATATGTCTGACACCTCACTATTTCTGTACAGGTTTACATTAATGTCGCATTCCATGACAGTGACTAGGCGGACCTAAAACTGTATCCCACCGGCCCACAGAGCTAATATGCACAATATGCACAAGCAGAAATACTGGCAAATGTCAATGATAAGGGTCAAGTGAACGGCTTGTGAGGGATCAGCGCTCTGAGACTGGCTGGCGGAGCCCCGTTAAGGCGCACAAGCGGATTAAGGCTCGTGAGCAGGTGCCTTTGTTGGCTCGCGCCGTTGCTAGTGGAAACCCGCAGTAGCCCGACGCGCGCGAGGAGACGCTTGTAATGCCACCAGATGAGCACTACTTCATCACAGGGGGGAATAAAACGCGTCTGACAGGTAAGAACTATTTTGCAACCTTGTGTCTGGCGTTTTTGTATGTATTTTCTAAAGTAAAAATACGAAACTTTGTCTAAACACGGTCATAGTGTGCATTAGTTTATTAGTCGTCATTAAAGTGCTGTGACCCGCTGTTGTATGAAAATTAACCTGAACGTTAAATAATTTAATTCACTGTACCTTTACTTTGCACATAACGGTTTATTTAAATAATTTAGCGCTCAATACAACGATGTAAGGGAGCCAATTGCAATTTCAGATGAAGACTACACTGTACCTGTAGGGTTAAGCTATAGATAATGTAAATAAATCGCAGCATGTAGTTTGTGAATAAGCTTCACGAGTTTACGGTGAAGATTTTTTACGCTCGAGCAGATGGTCTCCGTTCAGACTGCCGAATAGTGGGTATTTTAGCTGATGCAGTCTCTCTCTCTCTCTCTCTCTCTCTCTCTCTCTCTCTCTCTCTCTCTCTCTCTCTCTCTCACACACACACACACACACACACACACACACACACACTTAGTTGATGTCTGCAGCAATAGAAACACTCACTGCAGTGCCTCTGGCGTGTGTCTGTCTGTCAATCTATCTATCTTTCTATCTATATATCGGATCGATCGAGCAACGAGCAACTGAATCCTGAATTTTCTGAATCCTCCGTTGGTTATATTATTAAAAAATTCATGTAACCAAGTGAAGTTAAATGAACTGAGCTGTTACTTAATTTATTTGTGTTGGGACAACATAATTTATTTTTATTTTTATTTTTATTTTTATTTTATTTATTTATTTATTTTTTTTGGTGTGGCTAACTGAAACTGGGCAGGGGATTTCTAATTCCCAGCATGCTTTGTATGTAGGGTGGCCAGACCTCCCTTTTTTCCCGGGACAGTCCCGTATGTCAGCACTTTTTGTAGTGTTCCAACTTTTTCTGAAAAAATCATGTTTTGTCCTGTATTTCCCCTCTCCTAAAACTTCTCTATCGCCTTTGCGGCTTTCTCAGTCACGTGATTATTCTAATCAAAGGTAGCCAAGGATATGGTTTGTAAAACCAATAAAATCACACCGTGTTATTTTACATATTTTGATTAAACTATCCCATCACAATCCCCTAGCAATAGACGTCCAGTTAGTGAATTGATTGAAGAGTCAGTTTGAAAGAGCACACAGATGAAATTGCGGCTAGAAAATGTCAAGGAAGTGTGCATGTACATTTAATGAGGATCTTCAAAAAGAGTTTACATTTCTAAAAAAGGAGTCACAGACAGAGCCTAGTAAAGTGAGTTGTGAGATTTGTGGAGCTTGCTTTTCCAACACCTATGGAGGCCACACAGACAAAAATGCATGTGGCTAAAAGTAAGTGTGCTACACCAATTATTAGCGATTTTTTTGTGAAGGAAAGTTTCAAATCTGACAAGGTGCACGCACCTTTTGCTTATCAATCTGCACGGACATAGTTTTCGGTCGGCTGACTGCACTGCGGAAATTATCAAGAAATTATATGATCCGAAATTTTCTTCTGCCGGCAAAAAATCTGAAGCTGTCACATGCAACATACTCACTTTTGAGTGAGACTATCAGAAATTACTGCAGCATGGCAACACACGTTTCCTCTCTCTTGGTCCAGCTCTTGAAAGAATACTACACATTTTCAATGGTCAGTGTGCATAATGTCTTTCTCAAGAAAAATGCCCAAAGTTTCTAAGAGACATTTTCAGTGATCCTTGCACTAAATTTTGGATTGGCTTCGTACTCAAGCAAACAGCCACTTTCAACCAGGCACTGGAGATAGAAGAGCTAGACCACATATCAACCACAGAAGTGGCTTTGCACATTCATGACCTGAGAAAAGTCTTGCAGGCTAGGCTGGAGGAATCATTCATATCCTCTAACATTAAAAAGCAGTTGGATGCCCTGGTTGAAGCTGGTGACATGCGAGCGGATGATTTCTTTTGTGCAGTGAGAAACTTTTATTCAGCATCAGTGAATTACCTCCAAAAAAAGAAGAAACCTCAGAAAAACTTGAGGGGGCCCTACTGAGAGACATCCCAGAGTGGAAAGACATTCAGAGCAGCCTCAAACACTTCTACTCCAGAATCCTCGCTCTCAATTTGACTGACGAAACCACACTCTTTTATGAGTGGGTTTGCGCAAAAAACATTGTCACTCATCGCATCACTGAGTGGAACATGAACAAGACGGTCGTGTCTGAGAGATGGACAGACATTTTTTGTGTGCTGGAGAGCAAGACCATCAACTTCGGAGTCTTAGCCAAGGTCGTGGAGTTTGTTTTATGCCTGCCTGGGACATCTGCATCTGTGGAGCGTGTGTTCTCATTAATATACGCAGCATGGACCCTGGATAAATCTCGATTCAGTGTAACAGTCATGAAGGCAATGCTTTTTGTACATCTTAATTTTGGACTGGACTGCTCTGCATTTTACGATAAACTCTTGAAAGACAAGCGCACACTGAGAAAATTGCTGCCAGCTAAATGTGCAAGGTAACAACAGTTACAGATGCGGATGCACCCTCTACTTCACATTGATCTGCGCCTAGGTAAGGATACGTCAGTTTCATTTTTGCTGGAAGGGAGCTGTCCTGTTTTCCACAATCAGGAATCTGGTCACCCTGTTTGTATGGCACTCCATAGTGAGAGAAAATATTAAAAATAAGTTTTATATAATGTGTCTTTGTGCAAGATGACTGTAAAAGGGGAGACTTGTAAAGTTAAATGTTTTATTGTGTTGAGATGTTGAAGAGTTTCGGTTATGTTGGAGTTTTGGAGTTACCACCAAGGTGAAAATTGAGGCTTGAGTTTAGGTTGAGGACATGTGAACATTGTGAATGAGATATATTGCTTATAATAGCATAGTGTTTCCCATTAGCATACATTTAGCATGCTAGCATTCACTGTAGCTAGGTAATAATGGAAAGAGATTCATTTGAGTTCATTTAACATGTCTTATTTAGTTGGGTTTGCTCAATTTAATTAGGTTCCCTGTACTTGACTTGGTTAAATTGAGATTAGACTAATTTTAATAAAAAATACATAAAAAAAACGAAATTTAAGTTCGTGAAACCACTGTCCATGATTGAATCAAATTAATACAAAGAGTAAATTTTTTGATTGAATATTGAAATAGCAATGTGAATGCTGTTGTTTTTCAGTGGGCTATTGAATATTGTGTATTTATTATAGTTGCCCAGAACAGTTTTTTACTTAGTTTCCATCAAGCCGTATTTTCCACCAGATACTTGGCAACATCCCTGTTTGCGTTACATAACAATTCAGCCTTGCCCATCCTGTCTATTTCTGTCTGTCTGTCTCTCTCTCTGTGCCATTATTCTCTGATTCTGTGTGTGTGTGTGTGTGTGTGTCTGGTTGTATATTACTGACATATGTCCTTTATTGCAACCAATTTTAGATTACAAAATATCTAAGAACTTAAATTAGATGGCAGTCTTACTGTATCTATATTATTGCATGCCATATTATCTTTCCTATATAGTTTCCTTTTTTCTCATTTGTACAGTTGGGAACAGAATTCAAAAGATGTGTACATTCTTTGTGTTGGCATTTGGTACAATTCACTGTTTTCCCAGTTTTAGGAGTATTTCGGCCAATGCAAGTTCCAGCACCATGTTCTACGGTTCCTCATCTGCCAGCATGTCTCTGCCATCCAAGAACCGCTTAAAGCGTCAGAGTCGCACCTTTACACAGGTTCTGTACCGGACACTGAGTTATCGTGACCGTCGATCTGTGACTGACCTACCTGAGCAGGTACGGGACGATCCGGCTGAGCTTTCCACCCAGTCATCAGCGCCAGGTGTGCTGAAGGTATTTGGTGATGAAATTAGTGCTGGTGCAAACTACAAAAGCGTTCTTGCCACACCTCGTTCCAGTGCGCAAGAGCTGATCAAAGAGGCACTCGAGCGCTATTCTCTAAACAAGGCTTCGGCCTGTAGCTATGTGTTATGTGATGTCATTGGTCGGTTTGAGGGACCAGAGCGACGGTGGAGGACTGAGTGCCTTCGGGCACTAGGGAACAATGAAAAACCTCTTCTTCTGCAGGACTTGTGGAAGCCTAAGGAGGGGTACTCTCGCCGCTTTGAGCTGAGGCGGAGAGCCGAGGTGGAGGAACTGGCATCAAAAGAGAAGGACACAGTGACTGCAGGTAATGCACAAATGAATTAATTGACAATTAATTGTCATGTGATCGTATTACTGTACCTAATCAGTTGAAATAGGAAAAGACCATGCATAAAATGTCCCTACTGCCTGACAGATATCACAGAATTCAGTGTCCTGAAGAATCATACCTCTCTGCGAAAAAGACAGAGGTGCAGCCCATGGTTTTTAAACAATCAAAAAAATTGGCTAATATCACACACGTGTTTGGGTTTGATGACCTGTTTTTTAATAGCATGTCGATGAATGGATGGGGTTGGTTTAGATCAGAGACATGGGCTGGGGAATATCAGATTTTTTCTCAAAACGATTTTTTACACTGTCTGTTCAAACTGCATGTTATACGTGTCCAGATCTGATTCTTGCAGTTGCTTTTGCTAGCATGTCCACATTAGTTGCCATAGTAATGACGCAAACTTGCATAGGTTTAGCATGCATTAGAGTTTAGAAATGGATGTTTTGCCATTTATTATATTTTTTATAAATATGAGGGCAGTATCCATGAACACATTCATCACTGACAGTGTAAAAAATGGGAAAGATGGCATATGCAATGTTTGTTGCTGTTGTTAAGCAAGAGACATTCAGTACCTTATTGCATTGTGGGGGCTCGCAACCAGTGTGGGTTACCATACTTTAGCACATCTCTTTGGGTGGGTAAAGCCAATATCTGTATTCTTGTAAGTTATTTTGAACTCACTTTTTGAGTTATTTTTATTGGAAAATTCTGTTTGGACTCATCATACAGCATGGCTATCATTATTGTTTTCCCTTAGATGTCCCCTGCGAAGACATCTTTTATGCCGCTTGGAATGCAGTATGTGTATGGTTCTCGTAACACCTGACGAAAAAAACATATGAAATCCGATCTGACCATTAAGTCTGAGACACATTAACAAAAAACTGATTTGAATCAGATCTCAAACCACCTTTTCATGCGTTTTTGTCCTGATCGGACTACAAAAACCTAAATGGATTTGAGTCGGCCAGTTGAACATAACCGTCTTAAATGGCTGAAATCACATATGAATATATATGATCATTTGCATATCTAGCACAGTTCACTTTTATTGGGTATTTGGTATGCCTGTCATGATCACAACTAGGGATGTACAAAACTACTAATTTCCATAATCTACTAGTCGGTCAGTTGTTCGAATGACTAGTCAACAAGTTGGTATTAAGGATAATAATGTATAATTAGGCTTCGTTATGTTCACGTGACCCCGATCAGACAAGTTTCAGAAGGATAAGTGCAGCACTTCAACATGGTAACTAACGGAGATTCAACAAATATTAAGGCTAAATGACTGTAACATCTTATTCCTATCAAAGTAAGAGAAGAAATAAGAAAGCTCCAACACAGCATGACTTATGCTCATCCTGAAAGCAGACTGGCATGCTTTAATATAATCAGACCACTTCAGAGTCTCAGGCTGATCCTCATTGTGCATTATTCAAAAGTGCAGAACTGCAAGATAATGATGAAGGTATATATCTAGTTCACGACTTCAAGCAGTTTAAACCTTTTTACTGCAACTATTTATTTAAGCAGTGTCAGACAGAATCAGAAAAAGATTTTAATCTCTCCACAACACCTCACAAAAACAGGAACATTACTTACAGCAGAGGATTTAATGTCCGGCAGTGATCGCCTTGATACATGTTGTTGATGCTGTGCTTTGCTGTAACAACAGTGCATAAAAAGACAAAACATCTTGCAGAGGGGTTTACTGTCCTGACTGTTATTCCCTGGAAATCACAGCAAGCTATCATCACGCAAAAACACTTTCTAAGAAGTTATGTCTCTCAATTAATTTGAGAATTGCATCTACCATTAAAACCACCACCAATAGGGGGGCCTGGGTAGCTCAGCAAGTATTGATGCTGACTACCACCCCTGGTACCATCCCTAGTTGCTAGGGAGGGTAGAGTCACATGGGGTAACCTCCTCGTGGTCGTGATTAAGTGGTTCTCGCTCTCAATGGGGCGTGTGGTAAGTTGTGCATGGATCACGGAGAATAGCATGAGCCTCCACATGCTGTGAGAATTGAGATTGAATTGAGATCTCAGTTTCACTATTTCATTTGTGCTACTGTACTGCAGAGCAGTCATAACACTGGTATGCAATTGTCCCTCTCTTTCTTTCACTCTCATTCTATTTGTGCCTGGATGCTGTTGTACTAAATTACAAATTCAGAAAGGTGGCCATTGAGGTGGCCATTGAGCCAAAACACTGAACAGAAGTTAAATCAAAATCAGCATGCACATTACTCAGGATAATTTATCCTCAGGTTGAACTGCTGTTCTTCCTGGTGTGGTGTGTGAGTGTTTGTGTGCACCAAGGGCAATGTGCAGCCTCACCGCTAAGCTCTACACTCTAGCAGAACTCAGTCAGACAAAAAGCTTTCCTGGCTTTGTGTAACTAGACAGTCTAGCTAGTCTGACTTATAAACTCATCAACTCAAGTAATGCATATTGGAATCTTGGGAATATTTCCTTGGGCTTGGTACAGTGCAATGTGGCGCATCATTTCTCAAGGGGTGCATGTTGTACAGTATATGCTTATTTTTGGAGCTCTTATCTATTTTTTTAGCCAATCAGAAATATTTTCTGCCTGTGAATCATTTTGTGCGTTCAGTTTTGCTGGCAACCACCACAGGGTTTTAGAGAGAAGTAGATGATTGCGAACTGGTGTATGTTAGTGAAACAGGTTAAATTGCTAACAGCACATTTAATTAAAGGCAATTTTATAAGCTTATCAAAGAATCTTAGTCCCTTAGCTTGTTCAAGGTGTTCGTCTTCAACTTGGCTTTGTGTCTTCCTGCTGTCTCATAATGGGAAGAGATGCTGCTGCTCTCCGCGTTAGGGTTATTCTCAAAATTGAATGTGTACAATACTTGTGCACAGTCAATCAAAAGGGCATATATGGTTAAGAAGGTGAAGGGACATAGATCATTGTATAAGAAGGTTGCAGATGAACTAAGTTGGAGAAGGGTGGGGATTACACTTGCAAGTGAAGTCACCGCTGCTAATCTGTGCTCACACACACATTGTTACTCAGTGACAGATGCTACGTGGGGGGTTCATGGATAGTGTCGAGGTATTTACCAATACAAACACATTTTATGACAGGTTTGGAATTGCCAGTGTATGACTTTGCTTTAGCATGCCAGAATATTGTTTAACTTCAGGTCTTCAAGTTAAGTTCATATACTTTTGAAACAATGTGTTTTTTAATGTTTATGCACAGCCTAATCTCATGAAAATTACGTGACTGTGGTTCATTGCAAATATCGCAGCAGTTCTGAGGTGATATGTTCACTAAAAGTGAGGTTTCAAGGTTTTTAAGGTTAATTCTCATTCGAGTTGTAAATCAGCAAAACCTACCTTCCAACCCAAAATCTTAAACCTAAACCGTATCGTAAAATGCAAATGTGAGATAAAAAACGCTATTGCTGGTGCAACCACATCATTTTGTGGTGCTTCTATGACACGTTGACTTGCATACTCTTAGAACTCGTACCCCGTTCCTTTGCATCACAAGTGTAAAGCTCTATCCATTGAACTACCACCCAATTTGATCATGCTCGGACAAGCTTGTAAATGTAGTTGGTTATGTAATGCAAATGGTAAAATTGGTCACCTTACAAGGCATACACAATAGTAAAAGTGCTCAGATGATTTGTGTGAGCAACAGGCTGAAAAATAAGTGTTTATGAACTTAATATCTAATTTAACTTAAGATTTGTGTGAAAGGGAATAAAATTAATTGTTGTTGTATGTTCATTTCACCCAGAAACTGCTGCAATACATACTAGATAACGAGTCATATGAAAATAATTTAGCAAAAATGTAGGTAATGTGATTCTATGAGACCAAGTATATGCATTATTCAGTTCCCTTTACACTTCCATTGTAAGTGCATTACTGCACAGAAGACATTTGTTTATTTGTATAAACTGAGGAAAAATAAAACTTCAACCTGGAACATTCCTTTAAGCAATCGGTACTTAAAAAATTGTGCAGATTTATAAAATAGCAAAATATTTTCACTATTGTCGGATAATGACATGTACATTTTTAATTGTAATGAAAAAACACACACTAGAAAATGAAAACCATTTTCTGCAATGACTCACAGGAAAGTCAAGGAAATGGTGGATAATAGCATAATTTGCTTTAAAAAAGCTCACTCAGTTGAATGAACATAAATGTATGTGTATTTACATGGTTTTGTTGGTGATTTATATATGTTGTGCTGTGGTGTTTACCCATGCCCAGGGAACCACACAAACTCCCCTGTGCTATCTTCAACCCTGAGTAGAGGCGGGCATGGTAGATGCAATCGGAGCTCCCCTCGGGGCTGGCGTATGTTACAGCCCAGTCCAACTATTTTAAAAGGTGGGGACTGTCGTCAGGTATGGTGTCAACCACCAACCCCACCTCCATTATTTTATAGACCCATAATTTACTGTATTACTTCTTGTACCTGTCAACTGTTGCCCTTCTACTGTTTGTCCAGCATTATACCACCATATACCACCCCTATACAATTATTGTTCATTGTCCCTCATTTCATGACCCTCTACAGCAGTACTCTTCCCCTTCCAAGTACAGTATATCAGCCAATGCTTACTTTACCATGCCCCTATGCAATTCTTAAGTGATCACTGCTATACTTATAAAACTAGAAGGTAAGTACTTCCATGATCTCCGAATGTTTATATAAAATCACTCCAACATTTCCAAATGTCACCAATTTACATTAAGTCCATCTTACTCTTAACTGTAAGATCAACAAAGCACATAAGCACTTGAATTGAAATGTAAGCAAAATGGACATTATAACCTAAATACTGTACAGTAAACTCAAATGAATTGGATCTGAATTGGAATCGAATCTAGAGGAAATCTGTATCAATACCCAGCCCTACTTTTGAGTAAATTTCTTTAGGTAAACTCACTTGATAATTTAAGCCCTGCAGGTTAGTTATTGGCTGAAGACAATGAGATACATCTATTTGTAAATATTCATAAGTGGTTTTCTCTTTGCGACAGATATTAATGCTCAAGCAAGGAAGCTGCAGAGAAACCGCGCTAAAGGAACAATGACACTCCAGCATGGCACCTCATTTTGCCGCAGTCTCAGTGAAACCAGCCTTAACTTGATGGGCCTGCCTGGTGAGGATCCTAAACGGTACTACTCCACCCTCCCTGGGCCAATCAGAACACACTCTGCACGAGACACTGAGATCCGTAAAGAACGTGATGGGGGTGGAGTTAAACACTCTCTTTACCAATCACCACACTTGTTGCTCCTTCAAGGGTACAACCAACATGTGAGTAATAATCTCTTAATTAAAAAAGGAGAATGATCAAAACATTTAAATCAAAATTGAATTACTCTCCTCTCTTGCAATATTCATTGAGCTATAGTTTTCAGCTTTTTTATTGCTTTGATTTATTTTTGGTTGTCAGGATTGCCTGGTTTACCTGTTGAACAGGGAACAACACACAGTTGGTCAAGAAACAGCATCAGCACGGCCAAATATCTGCCTGTCCTCTCCAGATGTGCTTCCACTTCACTGCCGAATACGTCGGGCTCCACAACGGCGCTCTTCCTCAGACCAGCGATTACTTCTAGAACCTGTTGCCCATGGCAACGTTATGGTTAACTTTATGCGCATTGAGCGGCCCACTCCACTACGTCATGGCGATTTACTGTCCTTTGGTGCTCATTACTTCTTCCTATACAAAGACCCACTGAGTGCAAAACCTCTTCCTGCCCAAACTCTAACGCGACTTCGAGCGCTGGCACGACTTTGTGATGGTGATACGGGGGGTGTGCCTGAGAAGGGAGAGGCGTGTCGTATGTGTGGGGCAGTATTACATGAACCGGTGGCATCTCGGCGCAGCTCAAAGGCTCCAACTCGAAGTGCACAGAAACGAAAGCTTGCGCTGGAATTTGAACGGGCTCATGAGGATGCACTGGTGAACCGGGTGCTGACACTTATTGAGCCAAGTGGGGACGACCACAAGCTGACTCCAGCATATCTGCTTTGTCTATGTATCAAGCACTCAGCTAATGCATTTACACCTGGCAGCTTCTGTAAACTATTGCTGAAAATTGCCAAGAGGATTCAAACCATAGCATGGGTTAGTACTCTAGTCAATTCTCCAGTCTGTGTTTAGATGTGTTTAAAAACCCCATGAAATCAATTATTTGAATCACGGTTTTCTTTCCTGAGTTGACATATTTCCTATTTGAAGGTGGGACTTAACAAAAGACTCGCCCTTTTGTTAAAATAGCCAATAGGCTTTATTTACTTTACAGCTATGAACCATAATTTGCTACTTTCTAGTTGGTTACAGGTGTTATTAGGGGGAGAGACATTCTTATTCTAGAGCATTTGATTGGACAAAAATCTGTTGTGCAAGAGGATTCATCAATATATGGCTTTTATGCTATGTTTCATATTTTTCTTTGAGCAGATAACCTGACTTGCACCGTTTTACCCCACTCGATGTAACCTAACAAACTACATTTCCTTCAACACCTCTGGTTCCTCTTATTGTTATGCTGCCTTCAAGTCCTTGTTGAAACTGCCTAATTACACATTCAGAATTAAAATTTAAATTTGTTCATTCAAGTGATTTCGGTTGGAAAAAAATTGGTCATGTTGGGCAATTTCATATTGACCTTTTAACTGCTCGAAAAAAAGACTGGGAGGATTTTAAGTGCTAAGGCATCAAAATAAAGAGCAAATGATGAACATTATGTGTGTAAATAAAGTTTGTGTAAATAAAATAAAGTGTGTAAATTTGTCATTCTTGTGCAGCCACAGAGAATGCTTGTCACACAAGCCTGTCAGCTTATAAAAAGAGCTAAATACCTAGTATTTCCTGGCAAGCTTTATTTATATTCTTCATCAACAATATACAAAATGTGTACAAACTATTTGTTAAGTCATCATTTATAATTAAATCTTAATGATTTGATCGACTCCATAATTTTTTAATCGACTTGCCCTTAACTCAGAAATTGATAATCTCAGGTTTCCCACTAATTACAACATCGTGGTGGCATTCGAGTGCATTCATCTTCTAAACACAATCATTCCGACATGACTTGAAGGCAGCCTTAGTTTTTAGTAGATCCCATGTAACTAAGAATGATTGTGTTTTGGAAAGGGAGAAGACAATGATGGAATGGCCAACGCTGCAAATTGTGTCTCCAACATAAACAATGACTTAGATATCTATTGTGTACTGCAGCAATGAAAATTTTCTTGGAAGCAGCATATTTTAGATGAAGAATCATTGCTTCAAAAAAATGCAAGTGTGTTTTTGACATTTACATAATTCACAGTAAAAGCATTTGCACTAAGAGGATCAACAAAGACCCAAAGTGATGTGATGGTCAGAATGGCCTGTTGTATTTGTGTAAAAATACATTTGCTTTTGTTTATTGGAACACAAACAAATGAGATTAAATGGTACTTTTGGAATGTCGTGTTAATCCAGCACCACTGAAACCATGCTGAAGCATTTAATGACTATCTCTAAAATCATTAATTTTTAAAATCCAGTTATAGATGGTCAACCATCAGCCCAAATATTAACCAAGGAGCGAAAAAAGAAAGCAACAGAGGAAAGATGGGGGGAAAAAATGGGGGTGGGGGTGGATTGAAAGGGTAGAGATGTATTATACCTCCCCCATTAGGCTATTCAAAATTTGATGATGCTAATTGCCGCTCATATGTGTGTCTCATAGGAAAAGACAAAGGAATTGGCACAGAAGCAAGCTCAGCAGTAAGTATTATTTTCCACATTGTAATGCGCACATTCGTGCACTTGTGTGTCTTCGCATGTGTGACACTTAAAGGTCATTTATTGCTGAATAGGCCACTGCCAATTCTGAATGCATTACCACTGAGTCAAGCAATTGAATCGAATGGAAATGTGTGTGTTTCTTTGTGGCTATACAGCCAGGATCCTGCCTCCCTGTCTCTGCTCAGCATCTCAGACCTAGTTCCTGATCTTCAGTTAATTTTCTTCTGGATGTCAAATGCCATCGAAATACTGTATTTTATCCAGCAGAAATCACCCGCATACATGCGGACTATTGAGCTCATGGATGACAAAGGTATGACATATCGAAAGATACACTCAAAACATTTAAGTTCTAAAAGATTTAAAAAAAAAACCAAAATCTATTAATTTAAATGATTTTGTAATTATTTTTACACCCCTGTGTCACTACAACCCCATATTATCTTCTTTCTTCTGTGAAACACAAAAAAGAAATGTAAGGTAGACTGGCCAAACTGATGTTTTCCATTAAAAAAACTAAGCCCCAAAAAGGACAAAAAAAGCACTATAGAAGTTGTCCATTCAATTAGTGCTCTGTATTTCAAGTCCTCTAAAGACATGTCCATCATTTTAATGGCAAAAGAATGTAAAAATTCTACAGTAAATAAACATTCATTGGTTAACGGGCAGTTACCTTAACATATATGGTCAGAAATTATATTGTATTTAACAAGACAATACATGTAATTTTACGGTAAATATTGTACAATTTTTGTTTTTTAGATGTAAAAATAATGATTTTACCATATAATTTATGGTAAAAATGTATGTTATGTTTAACAAAAGAATACATGTACTTCTTACAATAAACTATTGTTAAAATTATGGTGAAAAACAATATTTGGGTGTTCCCAGAAGTCCATGTGTGATTTATCACAATTTATTATATTTTATGGGAATAGTTGTTCTTCTTATTTTGAAAATCACTTATGTCAGGCTTCCTAAGCAACCAATTGTCCCGGTTGCTAGGGTGGGTAGAGTCACGTTGGGTTAACCTCCTCATGGTCACTATAATGTGGTTCTCGCTCTTGGTGGGGCGCATGGTGAGTTGTGCGTGGATGCCACGGAGTAGCGTAAGCCTCCACACGTACTAGGTCTCCGCGGTAACGCGCTCAACAAGCTGCGTGATAAGATGCGTGGATTAACTGTCTCAGACGCAGAGGCAACTGAGATTCGTCCTCCGCCACCTGGATTGAGGTGAGTCACTACGCCACCACGAGGACGAGGCATTGGGAATTGGGCACGCCAAATTGGGGAGAAAAGGGGAGAAAATCCCCCCCTTCCCCCCCAAAAAAGAGAAGAAAATAATAAAAGAAAGTCACTTATGTACATTGGGTTGTGTCGTGTTATATTTCATGTAGTTGAGTTAATGTTTATTGTATTATGTTAGTGTCATATTTGTTACCTTGATGGTGTTTTGCGTTTGGGTAAGTGACACTGTGCACTGACTCTACATGTGTATTAATTATTGCTATTGGAAAAGTCACTGTTGATTCATTTTAAGTCATCATATGGCCTTTTGTAGTTACTACAATGATTAACAGTATATTTAAAAGTGAAAAGCAGATTTTTATAGTTACAGAACGTTAGTATAGCAAGTATATATCATTTAATAATATAAAAGTTAGCAAACCGTTAAACATACAGACATTAAAATTACATCCTGTAAAACCTGAAACATGGTCACCATATTTTTTATGGTAAATTTCTGCCAATCACAGCTGCCATACTTGCGTTTATTGCAAAACGTTCAAAATGCATCTCATGGAATATTTTTTTTCCATTACCCTAACCAGACTCAAATTTAAAATAACCAAAATTTATACATGAAAATAACCCTGATCGTATGGAACAGATCTCTATAAAATACCACGTGTTTTCAAATAAATATATATTTTATCTGGCTTGGTGCTCGTTTCTTATAATTTGATTATTTTTCCTTGATATTAATTGTAGTGGGGTCTAAGGAATCACTACTCTCAGCAACAATATCAGCAAACGAAGAAGCCATGACCATACTAGAGGAAGTGATCATGTACACCTTTCAGCAGTGTGTCTACTACATCACCAAGGTAAAGGGTAGGATTAAGTTATATGTGTGGCGCCACCCAAGTAAGATGTTACCAGGGCTATTGGGAATGAATTATTCAGTGTGAGTGTGGCTGCTTCCTTGTATGTTACAACACCAGATGTTTTCTTGGTCTTCTCCTTTCACCTGGTCACCTTCTTTATATTGTTGTCTTCTTTTTCTTTCCTTCCACCACCATCATTTACTTCTTCCTCTTTATTTTGTATCTTAGAAGTTTGTATAAAATTTTTTCATGTCTTAAAAGAATAGTTCTCCCAAAAATGAAAATTCTGTCATAATTTAATCACCCTCATCTTGCTCTAAACCTATATGACTCTCTTTCTCATACAGAACACAAAAGGAGATGTGTAAATTAATACATCAGTCCAGCTTTGCAATGGCGGTGGTTCATTTTAAAGCTTACAAAAATTACCCAAAAGTATCATAAAATTAGTCCATGAACTTGTATGTCATATTCCAAGTCTTCTAAAGGTATAGGTTAGGTTTTGGTGAGAAACAACCCACAGTGTAAGTCAATTTGCATTGAAAAGATAACCTGCATTGTTTAGCGCTAACAGTGCAAGTTCCCGCATAAACATTACATCACTTTTCAGTGAAATCTTGTTGTCCATTGTGCATTCATTAGTGCATGAAAGAGGCTTGTGCACAGAGGCACGTGTGCTTTTGCGCTGTTTCAAAAGCGGGAAAAAAAAAAATGTCTCGCATAAAAATGCAATTGTATCGAAAAGATGGACCACAATATTCATAAAAAACATTTCCCTTTGTGTTATGCACAAGAAATCAAGTCATACAGGTTTGGAACTATATGAGGGGGACTAAATGACAAAATGAAAAAAAATTGGGTTGAACTATTCCTTTAAAAACTGACTTTTGTTTACTTTTCAGACCTTGTACGTTGTGTTGCCCGGCCTGTTAGACTGTAACCCGTTTGGGGCAGAGTCTTCATCGGAACAGTGTCGACGAGCGGTGGGAGTATGTGTGTGTGCTGTGTGTGTTATGCCGGAGGCTGTGCGGAGGGTGGTGAGTGTGTTTCAGACTACATCAGACCTGCTGCAGCAGTACCAGGTTCACTCAGAGATTCAGAGTCAAATGTTCGCCTACCTCTTCTTCTTTACCAACGTCTCTCTCTTCAATCAACTCATCGATAAAGGTGCGATCAAGCTCACTTCATGTTTGTCTGCGTATACTGTGCAGTGGCCCCAAAAAGTATTTGGATATTTGAGCCACACTTAAAAATGCATAAATGTCATTGCATTAGATAACTATATATATATATATATATATATATATATATATATATATATATATATATATATATATATATATACACTATATTGCCAAAAGTATTCGCTCACCCATCCAAATAATTGAATTCAGGTGTTCCAATAACTTCCATGGCCACAGGTGTATAAAATGAAGCACCTAGGCATGCAGACTGCTTCTACAAACTTTTGTGAAAGAATGGGCCGCTCTCAGGAGCTCAGTGAATTCCAGCGTGGTACTGTGATAGGATGCCACCTGTGCAACAAGTCCAGTCGTGAAGTTTCCTCGCTACTAAATATTCCAAAGTCAACTGTCAATGGTATTATAACAAAGTGGAAGTGATTGGGAATGACAGCAACTCAGCCACGAAGTGGTAGGCCACGTAAAATGACAGAGCGGGGTCAGCGGATGCTGAGGCGCATAGTGCGCAGAGGTCGCCAACTTTCTGCAGAGTCAATCGCTACAGACCTCCAAAGTTCATGTGGCCTTCAGATTAGCTCAAGAACAGTGCGTAGAGAGCTTCATGGAATGGGTTTCCATGGCCGAGCAGCTGCATCCAAGCCATACATCACCAAGTGCAATGCAAAGCGTCGGATGCAGTGGTGTAAGGCACGCCGCCACTGGACTCTAGAGCAGTGGAGACGTGTTCTCTGGAGTGACGAATCACGCTTCTCCATCTGGCAATCTAATGGACGAGTCTGGGTTTGGCAGTTGCCAAGAGAACGGTACTTGTCTGACTGCATTGTGCCAACTGTGAAGTTTGGTGGAGGGGGGATTATGGTGTGGGGTTGTTTTTCAGGAGCTGGGCTTGGCCCCTTAGTTCCAGTGAAAGGAACTCTGAATGCTTCAGCATACCAATAGATTTTGGACAATTCCATGCTCCCAACTTTGTGGGAACAGTTTGGGGATGGCCCCTTCCTGTTCCAACATGACTGCGCACCAGTGCACAAAGCAAAGTCCATAAAGACATGGATGAGCAAGTTTGGTGTGGAAGAACTTGACTGGCCTGCACAGAGTCCTGACCTCAACCCGATAGAGCACCTTTGGGATGAATTAGAGCGAAGACTGCGAGCCAGGCCTTCTCGTCCAACATCAGTGTCTGACCTCACAAATGCACTTCTGGAAGAATGGTCAAAAATTCCCATAAACACACTCCTAAACCTTGTGGAAAGCCTTCCCAGAAGAGTTGAAGCTGTTATAGCTGCAAAGGGTGGGCCGACGTCATATTAAACCCTATGGATTAAGAATGGGATGTCACTTAAGTTCATATGCGTCTAAAGGCAGATGAGCGAATACTTTTGGCAATATAGTGTATATATATATATACACTGTAGATAGACAGACAGAGAGACAGACAGACAGAGATACAGACAGGCAGACAGATAGATTATCAGATTATTTTTTGAAAATATTCTAGAAAATAAAAGTCATTTACACTTTTGCAATCATTTATTTTTACACATAAAGACTGATTTTCCGCAGTCAATCCATTTAGCTGTTCATACCACCCTTTCTTTTTCTTGCATATCGCTGATTGCAGGCTTGCATTGTTTTTGGTCATGTTTAGGCGTAAAAAAAAAAAAAAACAGTAACAAAAGTCAGGAAGTCAGAAGAATACAGATCAAATTTACTTTGTGTTAATATGAAGTTACAGATTCAAAACACATGTATTACACTTATGCAAAGCATTAAATTATTGTTAATATTTTTCTTACGCTTGCAACTTGATTTACTCCTTTACAAAACGTTCTGTGTGCATGCATTTTATTTTAGCGCTTGACATTTAATTTACGCTTTCACAAATCTTACTCTGCGCATGCAAATCTTTTAGGCACTAATTTACCTTCATAAACATTTCCATAGTTAATGTGATGAACTACATCTGTGGTTACTCTGCAAGGAGACCTGTGTGAACCACTAAGAATCATGCATATCTAGAATGTCTAAAACAAGTGATGTTTTGAAGATCTAGCATCATTTGTTTGCAGATGCCACTTGGTTTGATATAACAGAATAACAATTATGCATTTTTAAGAGGTAGTCCACTCAGAAATAAAACTTTGTCATCATTTACTTGCCCTCTTGTCTTGTTGTTCCAAACCTATATGAGTTTCTTCAGTGGAACACAGAAAAGATGTTTGGAAGAATGTTAGTCTCAGTCACCACTTACTTTTATTGCATCTTTTTTCCGGGGTGAGTAAATATACTATACCTATTACTATATTATTATTATAGTAGATATACTATTACCTTTATACCTTTGTGGCTTAATTGTCCAGGTAATTATTATTTGCCACAGTACACTATTTTTGTCTTCATGCTTTGTATAGCATTTTTACACTCTCTGTCTAACTGGTGCTTCTGAAGTCTTTTTACCTCTATTGTTTGTAATTTTTAGCCCACAGTAAACACTCGGAGTCACACTGACATACCATGTCCTATAATTTCATTAAGCATGTAACCAGGCACTGCTGCTATAGCAACCATAGGGCACAGGCAGTGTGTCAGGAATCGGTATAGAAAGAAGACAGGCGAGAGAAACCGAGGTGAAGAAGATGTATTAAGAATGAATTAAAAGATCAGGATGTAGACTGAAATGGAGCATATTTTTATTCTTCCCTCTGGTGTTTAGTGTTTTAACTGAATATCCTCAAACCTCTGAGGATTGGTTCTTAAAGGGATGGTTCTCATTCAAAAATTAAAATTCTGTCATCATCTATTCACCCTCATGTTGCTTCTTATATTGCATGTTTTTATGTGGAACAGAAAAAAGTTATTTAGCAGAGTGTCCAAGTTGCAAAAGAGGTTGACAATTGTCAGCCTCCAAAAGTAGATGATGAGAAAATTTAGATTTTTGGGTGAACTATCCCTTTAAATGTTCAGTCTTCAGAATCTTCAGTTTTGTTTTTACAGTGTCATTTATGTGATCCAAGGTGGATCAATGCAGATGCAAAAGGTGACAGTAGATGTAAGACACACTCTTAATATGTTAAAAAGAATTAAAAGCTGATGTTGAGATAGGTTCGATATTTCCTTCCACAATTCAAGTTAAGTATCTAAGTAGACGTACAGCCTCACTTTTGTTGCTGTACATCTTTGCGTTTTATACAAACAATGATTGCATTTTTAAATTATGACATTTTAATTTTTTAAAATGCATCATGTATAGAGAAATTAATTAATTAATTGAGATTTTCCAAAAGCCTTAACAAGCAACAAATGCAAGTAAAATGCAATTTATAATTGGCTGAAATGTATTTCTGTTTGAATTGTATATATAATTCATGTCCATTTTCATAACCAGCATTGCACAGTGTTGTAATTCCACCTCCAGTTTCCTTTTTTAAAGGGCAGTGAGAGACATATGTGATTTCTGTGTGTACATGTGTGCGTTACTCACGGTCAGGTGAAGATTATTTCTCCAGACACTCATAATCCTCTTTATATCATAACAGACAGAGAGGATCAGAGCTCATCTTACACACAAACATCCACTCACACTCTCACTTACACAATCTGTGAAGAGTGATATTTATTTGTAGTACTGCAGTAAATACTGCATGTTCCGTGACTATTTATGTATAAAATTAATCGTATGGTTATACATTTTATTACCAATATTGTATCCTATGATTCTAAAAATGAATGTGTATGTTTAATGTGTTTGTATGTATGCTTTGCATCAGTGTTGGGTGTAATCTAATTACAAAGTAATTCATTACTGTACTCTAATTACTTATTTAGTCAAAAGAGTAATGCATTACATTTTAAATTATTGTATTTAAACTGCAGTTTCTAACTTTAACTACTTTTAAATACAGTACATTACTTGGGTAATGTATCACTTTGATGGGTATGAACAAGGAGGAAATATAGACATTATTTTTAATTAGTTGAGCGAAAAAAACAAAAAACAAATTTCAGTCAGTGTTTTAGACAGTAACTTTAAAGTAAAGTCACTTGTAATATAACTACTTTTTCAGTGAAGTAATCAGTAATTTTTAGAAGTAATTTTTTATAAAAGTAATTGTAATAGATTACTTTGTTTGAGTTACTTAGCTAACACTGCTTAGTATGACAAATGTGAACAAATGTGTTTTTGTAGGCCCTGCACGTGGTTGGTTTCAGCGTTCTCGGGTCTTGCAGATACAGGCTTGTGTGAAGATGCTACTGGACTGGGCTAAAGGGGCGGGGCATAGTCATCTTGCTCAGAAATTTGTCGCTAAGTTCTGCAGCACTGTGAGCATCCTGGCCACGCCACTGCAACAACTTTCACAGGTGAAGCAAATATTTTGTATATACTTTGCAAATACTTTGTGTGATAAAATCGCTTACTAACCTATCTGTGTAAAGTTAAATCCAATATTGCAACTTCGTTGTCATGACGACGTAACGCTGGTAAACCCTGTAACCTGGTAAATGCCATAAGGCTGGAAAATTTCTGATTTTATCACACTAAAATCATGTTAACGTATAATGTTTATGTCTTGTGGCTATACTTTTGAAGCTGAGTATTTTAACGTTAATGGACTGGCCCCATTCACTTCAATTGTAAGTGTCTTACAGTAATCACAATTTTTTTATTGTTGTTGTTTGTTTTTAAAAGAGGAACGAGTCAAAATTATTTGTTTGTGATAACCAACATTATGCCACAAATGCCATCAATTGAGCTTAACATATATTGAACCTATATATTCCTTCAAAGCATACAAAAATACTGACTTTCCCTTATTATTCATTACAATTTTTATCTAAAATTTATATTTTGTGTTGTGTGCTTTGCATTGTGTACCTTGTGCTTCATGCTGTATATCTGCACTTTCTATGTGCGGAAATTACCGTATATTTTTATTTTCAGTCTGTGTCCTCAAATGCTCTTTCTTTGCTTTTGTGTTTGTCTGTAGATGAGTTGGAAAGCTTTGTGTGCAGAGCACCCCTCTCTGAAGCCTGTCCAGCTACACAGAATTCTCACACAGTACCAGCTGATGGCTGAACTGGGTCCTCTCCCAATCTGGCAACCAAGCAGTGAAGATGAAGCCTGTATCTACAGAACAGGTAGGTGTATGAATGGGTATCCAGTGTCTTAAAATGTTGAAAACTACCCACCAATTACTATCCAAATGCTTTTAGGCCATTAACCTTTGTATAACATGGTATAATAATGGCTTTTATATAATAAAAAATGCATATTAATGGCTTTTGTATAATAGCATATCCAGAGACTTTGTTCGTGTACTGTACTGTATGTGTATATTGGTCTCTACAGTATATTTGTCTTTTCAATAGTTGATCTACTGGAGAGTTTTGAGAACCATCCCCCTATTGTACTGCCGAGTGCTGGATTTAAGGTGGACCTGGAGAGTGATTGTGTAGAGGACAGTATATACCGCCAGCTACTTTATGTTCGTCACTTCCTGTGGGGTCTACGCTCCAGGACCCATAATTCAAATGGCTGCGCAGACAGGCAGGAAGCCCAGGTAACATGGATTTCTGTCATACACATTGGTGTGCAGCAGGTAGATGACAGTATTTTAGAGCCAAATTATCTTGACTGCTTTTATAAAAACAAAAACGTTAACATATTCATATTTACAGTACACAGCATTCGGCTTTTGCAAGTCATTCTTTCAAAAAACAAAATATGAACTAGTGCCTTGAAGACCCCAGGAAATCACAATTTGTATTTTACGGCATGGGCTTTTAGTCCATGTGTGTTACATGGAGGCCAACTATTTGCTAGTGTCCTCCTAAAGCTTAACAAAATTTATTTTTAGCAAACATACATTTAAAACAATTAAAACATTTAAAAGTCTTTTTCTTCTGTGAAGTCTGAACCAAAAAGTTTGACTCATCTGGCACTACACATATTTTTGTCCAATTAAATGCTCTCTAGATTGAGAATGTCCTTCCCCGGTGGAGTCGCGTGGCACCATGTGAGGTTCGGACGTGTGAACGTCGAGCTCTGCGCACTTTGCTAGCTTTAATACTTTTTGTGTCATAAACCAGTGAGATTCGATACACCCTGATTCTTAACTGTTCTAGGAAGACAATATGTCAAAGAATTCAAAATCCTCGGGCTCTGGAGATATTAAAAGAAACTTACGCGCTCAAGCTGTAGCCCCTCAGCAGCAGGCCGCAAGCCCGGGAGTCAATTTGGACAGTAAAGTGAAAGAGATTCGGCGTCAATTGATGAACGTGTCAGTAATGCTGACGATGGTCGTTGCTGACTTGGAGAATCTTGCTATGATACGTCGATCGATCACTGCCATGAAGATGAAATTCACTGAGCGCCACAAGAGTGGCGGATATTGAGATACGGATCGATTATCTGGAGTCATCGGAGAGGGAATTAGCTGCTAACCCGCTAGCGACCAAGGCATATTTGGAGCGTGTCTGGGAAAACTTGGAAGACTTGGAGAATCGTAACCGGCGAAACAACGTCTGAATTGTTGAAATTCCTGAGGACAAAGATGGCCGAGATATGGTGAAATTCCTAGACGGGCTCTTCCCGAGTCTGCTCGACATAACAGGCCATAAGCTGGAAATTGAGTGAGCTCACAGAGTTCCGGCTCGGAGATCTGTGGAGAGAGAGAGGCCCGATCAATTCTGGCCAAATTTCTGAGATCATCCGATAAAGATCTTGTGTTACGCAAGGCGAGGAGTAATGGAAGGTTTTCTTGGAAGAACCACAGCATTTTCTTGTTTCCAGACTTTGTGAATGCGACAAGAGAGAAACATGATCGATTCAAGGAATGCAAGAAACTCTTACATCAACGGAAGGTTGCTTTTGCACTGATGTTCCCGGCCAAATTGAAAATAGATACTAAGGATGGCCGCAAAATATTTACATGCCCACAGCAAGCAATGTCCTTAATAAAGTCAATGACTGAGTACGTTATTTGTGGTTCTCATGTTGCAGCCGAGTGGGCCTGACTCACTGAACATTCACTTGACTGTCCGAAGAAGTTAAGCGCCTTTTTTGTTTCTTTTTGTGCTGGTTCTGCCTTGTGGCTGGAGTTTGTTTTGTGTAATAACACACCTTCGGGACAGTTTGTGGATGAATCTGCATGTTCTTTGTGCTTATGCCTCCTAATGGCTGGAGTTTGTAATGTGGAATATTTCTTGCAGGACATTGGAGTGATTAGGTCAGTTGTTGCACTCATGTAACAGCCAAGTGGGCCTGACTCACTGAACATTCACTTGACTGTCCAAGGAAGCTGAGTGCCTTTTTTTGTTTCTTTTTGTGTTGGTGCCGCCAAGTGGCTGGAGTTAGTTTTGTGGAATAACACTCTCTGGGGACAGTTATGTAGATGAATCTACATGCTCTTTGTGCTTATGCCTCCTATTGGCTGGAGTTTGTTTTATAGATTATTTTCTGTTGTGTAATTCTGACTCACAAAATTTGTATAGAAGCACCGGACTTGAGCAATCCGATGGCAAAGTTGTTGCAGGGACTCTCATAGGCGTACATGGACTGTTTGAGTTTAGAGGGATAGATGCCAGTTGGTGCTGTCGTGTGCAGGGTTAATGCACACGTTTTTCTTTTTTATGTTTGTTTGGTTCGGGGTTTGATTGTTGTACTAATATTGGAATGTGGTTGTTACAGTTTTATTTTTGACACACAATCTATTTTTTCTAATATGTCTAAATGTCAAATGTTAATATGAGCAGATTGTCTCTCCCCACGAGGAATGTAAATGGGTTAGGGCACTCCATAAAAAGAAGGATGGTTATTTATTTTCTTAAACATAAGAAATATGATAAAATACTAAATATTTCAAGAAACGCATATTTCCCTGCAGCAAGCTGAAAAATTTGGGAAGATATGGGGTGGACATATTTTCTTTAGTGCTGGCTCAAGTAAGAGCAGGGGAGCCATTACACTGATAAGTAAGCATCTACAATTCAAATGTCTCAAACAGATTAAAAATAAATTAGGAAGAGTCGTTATTGTTTTAGCAAAAATTCAGGGGCAAAGGTTGATTTTGGCTAATATTTACGCACCAAACGCTGATGATCCAGGCTTTTTTATCTTGAAGGGAAGTTGCAAGCCACTGGCACCCCTCATGATATAATATTGGGAGGAGACTTTAATCTGTTGATGGACTCAGTCCTTGATCATAATGATGCAAAAGTGTGTATGCCCCCTAGAGCAACAGTGGCGCTTCACAGGATGTGTAAAAATCTTGGTCTTACAGATATTTGGAGACTTTTGATCCCATCTGGTAGGGACTACAAATTTTTTTTCATCAGTCCATAAAATTGATTCTAGAATAGATTTTTTTATATAATCTAAGTCCCTCATTTCATCTGTTGTTGATTGTTCAACTGGAAACATTTTAGTCTCAGATCACGCCCTGGTGAGTTTAGAGGTGTTGCCACATACGGAGAAAATGAAATCATATAGTTGGCGCTTTAATCTATACCTTTTGCAAAATCCTGAATTCCAACAAATGCTAAAGGATGAAATCAGTGTCTATATGGAGACCAACTGGTCCTTAGTATCCTCAGAGGGCATGGCTTGGGAGGCACTTAAGGCAGTTATTAGAGGTCGGATTATACAGTATGCCTCATTCATCAAAAAATCCAAAGCACGAGAACTCGTGGAGTTGGAAGGAAATATTAAAAGTGCCAAGGCAGAGCTGAAGTGCAGAATTTCGTTTGATGGCCTCAGAGAATTGACCTGATTGAAATACAGATATAATACTATATTGTCACGGAAGGTGGAGTTTTGGCTATTCAGGGCAAGACAGTTATATTTTGAGTCAGGGGACAAAGAAGGGAAGCTTTTGGCTAGATATATAAAACAGAGAGAGTCTTTTTCTACCATTCCCTCAGTGAAATCTGCTGGTGGTGAATTATTTACCTCAACCAATGATATTAATAATGCTTTTAAAGAATTCTATCTTGATCTCTATAGTTTCACATCTTTGTCTACTGATATAGACATTAGAAACTTTGTAGAACCATTAGAACTCACTAAATTGACGAATGAGCAAAACAATTCTCTTGATTCTGAGATAACCTTGGAGGAGCTTGGCGAAGTAATTAAGGCCCTGCCTACAGGCAAGACTCCGGGGCCAGATGGCTTTGCCGCTGAATTTTTGAGATCTTATGCTACAGAACTGGCTCCAATTTTGTTAGAAGTTTATACGGAATCATTAAAGAATGGAAAGCTTCTGCCAACCATGACACAACCCCGGATCAGTCTCATTCTTAAAAAGGACAAAGATCCAAGTGAGAGTAAGAGTTACCATCCAATTTCCCTGATCCAGCTAGACATTAAAATATTGTCAAAAATTTTGGTTAATCGATTAATTAATGTTATGACATCTCTTATACATATAGATCAGGTGGGGTTTATTCGGGGCCACAGCTCTTCTGATAACATTAGGCATTTCATCAATATTATGTGGTCAGTGGCGAATGATCAGACTCTGATCGGTGCTATCCAACTTGATGCCGAAAAGGCGTTTGTTATGGATTTTGGAAATGTATGGGTTTGGGAGTACGTTTATTGGATGGATTAAGTTGCTTTATAAACACCTGGTAGCGGCGGTACAGACAAATGGATTCATTTCAGATTATTTTACTCTGGATAGGGGCACCCGGCAGGGTTGCCCTCTTTTCCCATTATTGTTCTGTCTGGCCCTGGAACCATTAGCAGCTGTGATAAGAAAGGAGACTGATTTTCCAGGGGTGATGGCGGGAGGTATGGCGCATAAGCTTCTGCTTTATGCAGATGATATTTTATTATACATCTCCGACCCTACTAGATCTATGCCTTGCCTCCACAGAATTATTAATTCCTTTTCTAAGTTCTCAGGATACAGAGTCAGTTGGTCTAAATCTGAAGTTACCCAAACCAGTGGCCCAAACAAGGCATTAAGTATTTAAGTATATTATTCCCAGCAAATTTGTCTGATTTAGTTAGTTCATTTTGACCCTTTAATAAAATGTTTTTCAAGCAATGTGGGCAGGTGGGCTTCATTACATTTATCGATGATTGGGAAGGTTAATGTTATTAAAATGAATTGTATTCCGAAATTCAACTACCTGCTACAGTCTCTCCCTGTAGATATCCCCCTCTCTTACTTCAAGCAATTTGATAGCATAGCGAAGTCCTTCATTTGGAATGGTAAATGTCCCAGATTACATTTCAGTAAGCTGCATAGGCCGATTGACAAAGGTGGGCTAGGCCTACCCAAGATTTTGTTTTATTATTATGCATTTGGTCTCAGACATTTGGCTCATTGGTCGTTTCTAACTGAGAGAGCCCCTCCCTGGTTTTGTATTTGAACAGGAAGTTCTTGCCCCTATTTTGCCATTGCAAAGCCTTTCTGTTAAACTAACCGGAGAAGTTAAATTACACCCCGTTATCTCGCATTTGCACTTGGTATGGACAAAAGTGTCCAGAGTGTTTAATTTGGATATTTATCTAAATGTTGCCTCGAGCTTATGGCTGAACCCCAAATTATGTATTAATAAGTCCCCATTCTGCTGGTCAGAGTGGATTGTGAGGGAGGTTACTACACTCAGTGACCTATATGAGAGTACTGTGTTGAGATCCTTTGAACATTTGGTTCAACATTTTGGGATCCCCAGATCTCATTTTTTTCTGTACTATATTTGGGAATAGCATACATCCCCCTAAAGCGGCAGATACTATGGGAGTGGTGATTACTGCTTTTGGGAAAGGTCATGAGGCATCAGTGTATTACTCCCTGCTAATTCAGAGTCTGGGGGACGGAGCTTCAACTTCTCTCAAGAGATTATGGGAGAAAGATTTAAACTTGGAATTGGAGGAGGGAGAGTGGGCTAGGATTCTAAAAAACGTCAAGTCTGCATCTAGAGACCTTATGCAATTCAAGATTTTACATCAGTTCTCTAGATTATATAGGCTTGGTCTTAAAGACACACCCACCTGCTGGCGATGCCAGTCAGAGGATCGAGATATAGCCCATGTCTTTTAGGGGTGTGTTAAGATCCAGGAGTTTTGGTTGAAGGTTCAGAGTTTGGTGTGTGATACTTTTAAGGGGATGGAGGTCAGCTGGAGCACCCTAATTTCAGGAGTGGTGCTTGGAGATGGGAAGGGTGGCGGCCTTTGAAGAAGGGTAATTTAGAAGACTGGGGAAGTTTAACTTGTTCGTGGAGAAATATATATCATACATCCATAAATGACAGATATCTGCCCCATTTCTCCATATATATATATATATAAACCATTTTTTTTTTTGTGTGTGTGTGTGTGTCTATGTCATGTACAACCACTGGGATGATGTTGGGGGCCAGCGTGGGATTGGGAGGGGTAATAGTGGGGGTTAATGTAGATTCTGTGTATATATTTTGTTTTTCTATGTTCAAATATGTGAATCAATAAAAATTGCAATATTCCAGGTTCAATAGAAGTTAAGTTTAATCGACAGCATTTGTGGCATAATATTGGTTACCAAAAAAACTAAAATGAATTTTGACTTGCCCCTCCTTTTCTTTAAAAAAAAAACAAAAATCTGGGTTACAGTGAGGCACTTACACTGAAAGTGAATGGGGGCCAATCCGTAAACATTAAAATGCTAAATGTTTCAAAAGTATTGCCACAAGACACAAACAATATGTGTGTTAACATGATTCTAGTGTGATAAAATTGCCTAATAACCTTTTCTAATTTAAAGTTATAGCTAATTTTACAGCTTCGTTCCCATGATGAAGTTATGTCAACAAACCCCAAAAAAATCACAATTTAACAACTTTACAGCTCAAATAATACATGAGTTTTAACAAAATAATTAATGCAAGTGCTTTTATAAAATTAGAAGTTTTACATTTCTGCCTTTAAACTCTCTAAAAATTGGCCCAGTTCACTTCCACTTTAACCCAGATATCTTTTTTTTTTTTTTTTAAGGAGGCATGAATCAAAATGTATTTTTGTGGTAACCAACAAAATGTTATACATCAGTATAAAATACTGATATTGATAATGTGTTAATGATCATTGTTTATTATGTTAACATGAAATTTCTGTCTTGCAGCATGACCCTCCTCAACCTCACTCCAGTCCATATGCAGCAACTCCTTTGCACGGGGAGGGAGAGGGGGAGGTGCGGGGCTCCTCCGTATGCCTCGGAGGAAGAGGTGAGGGGGCTGGAGCCGAGGAACGACCCAGAGACAAACCGCCACATACTATTCACTACAGAAACGGGACCAGCATTCGTTATACCAACCAAACGCAAGCAACAGACTCTTCTTGTATACTGACTCCACCTAACACACCCCTCTGTCCCGAACACACATATATACACTCCAATACACAGGCCAGTGCACCCCATTACTCCGAGCATGCTTCACAAGAGCACACACATACACACTCTCACACAAATTCCAATGGTTGCGTGCGTTCCACTCCAGAGCACAAGAAAATCAATGGCTTCATCAGCAATAGCATTGAAGGCAAGTCAAAGAAACATCCTTTTGAGTCGTTGATGTGTGCGTTCTTTCATCTGTTGGGTCATTCCTGTTATGCAGTACATTTTGAACTCTGTGACATATGAAAAAGTTTATATGTTTGTGTTGTAAGTTAAGGAAGTATTTCTATAAAAGTTCAAGCTTTTACAGCTAAACTTTATTAGGGGGTCCAAGCACTGAAGGTGCTGGAACCGAATTGTGTCTGTACAGATTTTCTTCTTCTTGATCCAAAAGTGTCTGGGCAGCAAAAACCATAAGTCCTAGAGACACCAAATTTGGCAGGATGGTCCCAAAGGAGGAATGAGTCTAAATAAATTTTGGTGGTAATCAACATTATGCCACAAATGCTGTCGACTGAGCTTAACTTGTATTGAACCCATAACATTCCTTTAACCAGTGGCGGACTGGCCACCGAGACTTTTCCCGGTGGGCCGGCCGCAAAATGGGGCCGCATGGGCTGGCGTGTTATGCAGAACGCGCCACAAAAGGGTGCCGCGATACGTGGAAGGGGGCAGCGATATGCAGAAAAGGACAGTAACCCCCCCAGTCTGCCCCTGCCTTTAACTCTCACCTGTGGATGCAGCACCAAATGTTGTTGACTGACAAAGGTTTACCAAGATATTCCAGAGCCCATGTCATTATATCTATTACAGACAAATGTTTTTTTAAGAGAGCGACTTACTGTCTTAACCACATACTGCTTGGATTACAAGTAAATGGCTACTTAAACAGAGAGTGCGGGTGCTAGATTGTCCAGCCTGCAGTCCTGACCTGTCTCCAATTGAAAATGTGTGGCACATTACGAAGCACAAAAATGGCAATGAAGTTATATTGTTACATCGCACAGCTGAAGACCTGCATAATGGATGAATGGGGGAAAATTCTGCTTGCCAAACTTAACAAACGTGTGTCTTCAGTGCCCAAACGCTTCATAAGTGTTATTAGAAGAAATTGTGATGCTACACAGTGGTAAACACTCGACTGTCTCAACTTTTTCGGAGCATGTTGCAATCATCTGATTTGTTATGAGTGTATATTAAAAAACTAAAATAAAAAAAATAATTCACAAGGTCAGACATCCCACCCTGCAGGACATTTGATTATGAAAGAACACAACAATTTATTTCATCACATACTGAAACTATTTAAACACACACATCTACATTGCTCAGCCACAACATTAAAACCACCTGCCTAATATTGTGTACTAATATAGGTCCCCCTCGTGCTGCCAAAACAGCGCCAACCCTATTCTCAGAATAGCATTCACCAACAATCATGCCACGGTCCAAATCACTGAGATCACATTCTGATGGTTGATGTGAACATTAACTGAAGCTCCGGACCCGTATCTGCATGATTTTATGCACTGCACTGCTGCCACATCACTGGCTGATTAGATAATCGCATGGATGAATGTTGGTACCAGACAGGCTGGTTTGAGTATTTCTGTAACTGCTGATCTCCTGGAATTTTCATGCACAACAGTCTCTAGAATTTACTCAGAATGGTGCCAAAAACAAAAAACATCCATTGAGGGGCAGTTCTGCAGATGGAAACGCCTTGTTGATGAGAGAGGTCAACAGAGAATGGCCAGACTGGTTCAACTGACTAAGTCTACAGTAACTCAGATAACTGCTCTGTACAATTGTGGGTAGAAGAATAGCAGAATAGCATTCTGAGATGTGGCTTGGCATTGTTTTGGCGGCATGAGGGGGACCTACACAATGTTAGGCAGGTGGTTTTAATGTTGTGGCTGATCAGTGTATATATATATATATATATATATATATATATATATATATATATATATATATATATATATATATATTCCTTGCTGAGTATTTTGTTGGAATGCTAATAGCTAAATCAAATGCTAATGCAAATAGCTTTTCTATTTCTTTTGCAAATGCCTTGTACTGTGATGTGGCATGCTTGGCAGCAAGCAACGCTGTCATTATTTTTGACAGGGGTACACTTTAGTGTAGTCTGGGGTGAAGTGCGTTTTATATTTTCTTTTTTTAGAACACTCTGCCATGGCACTGCAGGACACTAAACTGAACTGATGGACAATGAAAGAGAGAGAGAGAGGTCAACTGTAAAGCCTGCTCACATAGGTCTACTTAGCACAAAGAAAGACCAATCAGGCATGACTGTAGTACATACAACTGTTGTTTTTGTAACAGTGAATCAAACTTTCCAATGTGACATAAAATTCAGTATCAATAGAACAATATTAATTAAGACAATATTAATTGAACTGGTAATAATAAAAGTAATAAAATTAGTGTTAAGTAGAAAATAAAATATTTATACTGAGTTAACAAAAGGTCATTTGGAACAGGCTTATTGGTTGTTCCTCAGGTTGTGGCAGGCAGATACATATTTGGCTGTCACCCTGCAGCATTCCTCATTCTCTCCCAATAATAGGGGCAGTTTATCTATATTGCTGTAAGCTGTGAGTGCGCAGTCTCTCTGCTTTAAGGAGCCATGTTTGTCTGTGCCGACCCACCTCTATGGCCAGCTTGTGCTCACTCAGTATATACTTTGTCAGAGTTTTCCTTTCCTTTTGGTTGGTCACTATGGTTAGGTAAGTTGCCACAGAGTATGATCTTTTTAGGGCCAGATAGGTTTCAAGTTTGCTTTGGGATTTGGTGAGTTCTGTCCAATAATCACTGAATTTGTCTTTTTCTTTAGATATAATTTGGTTGGGCCTGATTGTCTGAGATTGTTTTGTTTTGGTGGGGTCACAGAGTCTCAGAATGAGTAGGCTAAGAGGGCTTCCTTCAGAGCTCATCTCTTGGCAGATCAGGCCTTTGTGACAAAAGGAGAGGGGATCACTTGTTTTGATGTGTTTCTAGAAACGTATGGCTCATTTATGGATATAGTAGGGGACATTGGCCTAATTCAGCTCAACATGCAGAGTTTGGTGTTTTACTTTGCACCTGGAGTATGCTTTTACAGAACTCTGCATGTTAAATTTCTATTGGATGCTTGTCCAATTTTGCCCAATTTGGTTGTGTTAGTGGACCCCACACCTCACTGCCATATAGTGCAATGGGTTCAATTACTGATTTCAATATATTGAGCCAGGTTCTAATTGGGATTTCTGTGTTTATTGATTTTTTGATGGCGTAGAAAGCCCGTTTTGCTTTATCTCTGAGTTAATTCACAGCCAGGCAAAAGTTCCCAGTGTTAGTGATTGTTATGCCTAAATATGTGCATTTTGTGGATTGTTCAATAGATTTGTTTCCAATTGTTAATGGATTATTTTGCTGAGATTTGGATCTTTTCTGAAAATTTTATGTTTTGTTTTTTTGTTGGTTGACTGTCAGGGCCCAGGTCTGACAGAACCTTTCTAGCAGAGACAGTATCCATTAGAGTGAGACCAGGTGCAGGGGAATTTTCAGTTTGTTTGGCCAATTCATTGATATAGATATTAAATTGTGTGGGACTTGAGCTGCATCCCTGTCTCAATCCACAATCCTGAATGAAGCTTTCAGTTTGTTTAGTGCCAATTTTAATGGAGCGTTTACTATTTGCATGCATTGATTTGGTCAAATCATTAAATTTTCCTCCAATTCCACTTTCAGTTAATTTAAGGAATAAACCTTCATGCCAGATTGAATAGAATGCTTTTTGGAAGTCCACAAAACAGGTGTAAATGTTCTCATTATTTTTATGTACGTACTTGTCAATAAGGGTATGCAAAGTAAAAATATTATCTGATGTCCAGAATTTAGGTAAGAATCCAATCTGACTTTTGCTCAGGACACTGTGTTGCATAAGGAAGTCTATAGTTCTTGAATTTATTATGCTGCACAAAACTTTGTGATGTACAAACTAAGTGAGTGGCAGAGCTGCAGTAGTTCCTTCCAATTTTCTTGAGGTGACTGCCATTTCTCCATAATGGGGGACAACCAGTGGGCAGATCTCCTTTGTCCCATGTCATCTGCAAAATTATAATATCACAGTTTTTGATTTCTTTAAAAAAAAAAAAAAAAAAAAAAAAAACATTTTCATTCCAAAGGTTGAGGATTTTTGAGCCTATTATCTTAAATTTGATTAAGAGGATAATAATAATAATAATAATAATAATAATAATAATAATGATAAATAATTAAAAAACATTGAACAGTATGCATTTGATTTTCACATATTTTGTAACAGTTTATTCAATGCATGAACATTATTTTCCCTCTTTTCCCCTTGTTTTTGTTATATGATGACAGACATGTAATCATGCCTGATTTGTGTACATAACTTGTATCTCACTTGAATGAGTTTGTGTGTGGATGCATTTGTTTATTATGCAAGTAATAAACATATGCACTGCAATCTGCGTACAGTTCTGTCAGTTTTGTGTGCATTTACTCTTTGCATTTGTTTGCATGTGCAGCTCATGTGTTTAGCTATTTTTTTAATCCCCTTTTCTCCCAGTTTGGAATGCCCAATTCCCACTACTTAATAGGTCCTCGTGGTAGTGCGTTTACTCACCTCAATCTGGATGGCGGAGGACAAGCCTCAGTTGCCTCCGCTTCTGAGACCATCAATCCACGCATCTTCTAATGTGGCTCGTTGTGCATGTCACTGCGGAGACTCTGCATGTGGAGGCTCATGCTACTCTCCACAATCCACGCACAACTTACCACACGCCCCATTGAGAGCGAGAACCACTAATTGCGACCACGAGGAGGTTACCCCATGTGACTCTACCCTCCCTAGCAATCGGGTCAATTTGGTTGCTTAGGAGACCGGGCTAGAGTCACTCAGCACCCCCTGGATTTGAACTCGCGACTCCAGGGGTGGTAGTCAGTGTCAGTACTCGCTGAGCTACCCAGGCCCCCTGTGTTTAGCTATTGTGAACATATTGTTTTTGTTAATGGGACAAGTTCAGTATCTCTGTGTGTCAAATGAGAACTGAGTCCTGTGTATGTTTGTTTGTTTATCCCTGCCCTACTCCAGGCCCTTTAAGTGGTTGTGGCTTTCCTTTCCCTGTCCCTGACTCTCACAATCTGGGCCCAAACTCTGATGATATCTGTTCCGTCTTTGTAGTGGATCTGGATAAGGGACCATACGGCTTGGGAATGGGACTTATCGATGGACTTGTGAGTCTTCCCTATATTGCTTTAACATGTATCCCTGGTAGTCAATGTTCTATGCACATACCCATAACTCTCTCACTCTGTTCCAAAACCTAGGGAGATTCCAACCTAGACAGCATTTTAACACATCATAGGCACACTTCAGACTCTATTGGAATCAATTGTGAGTCGACTTTTCCCATGTGCTTTACATGAGGAGTGCTATTTTTGTGGCGCACAGATTTACTGTCTATGTAGAGCATTCCAGATCTGTCACTTATAAGAGGTTCCATTTCAGTTATAGGCAACAGACAGCAAAGCTCAGCAGGTTTTGGAAAAGAGTGTATATCTGAAAACTTATCTGAAAAAAATCTTAAAAGAACAATTGTATTATAATTAATCTTCCTTAAAATATTATTTAAAACAAAAGAGGTTTACATTATGTACTGAATCCTAACTTCTTACTTGAATGGGGCCAGTCCATAAATGCTAAAATACACAATGTTTCAAAAGAATATCCACAAGATATAATAAATTATAACTTTTTTCATGATTTTAGTGTGATAAAATCACTAACCGTATACATCGATCAGCCACAACAATAAAACCACCTGCCTAATATTGTGTAGGTCCCCCTCATGCCATCAAAACAGCACCAACCCGCATCTCAGAATAGCATTCTGAGATGCTATTCTTCTCAGCACAATTGTAGAGTTTTGTTATCTGAGTTACCATAAACTTTGCCAGTTCGAACCAGTCTTGCCATTCTCTGTTGTCCTCTCTCATCAGCAAGACATTTCCGTCCACAGAACTGCCACTCACTTGATGTTTTTTGTTTTTGGCACTATTTGGTGTAAATTCTAGAGACTGTTGTGCGTGAAAATCCCAGGAGATCAGCAGTTACAGAAATACTCAAACCAGCCCATCTGGCACCAACAATCATCCATGCGATTATCTAATCAGCCAATCGTGTGGCAGCAATGCAGTGCATAAAATCATGCAGATACGGGTCAGGAGCTTCAGTTAATATTCACATCAACCATCAGAATGGGGAAAAAATGTGATTTCAGTGATTTGGACCGTTGAGTATTTCTGTAACTGCTGATCTCCTGGGATTTTCACGCACAACAGTCTCTAGAATTTACTCAGAATGGTATCAAAAACAAAAAACATCCAGTCAGCGGCAGTTCTGTGTAACTTTACACAGAAAAGATTATTAAGCAATTTTATCACACTAAAATCAGAATATCTTCAATACAAGATTCTAGCTCATGTAGTATTTGCGCTACAAAATTTGCACTAAAATTTCTTACGATTTATTTGATAGACAAATGGTTTGCATGCATGCACCAACAAACTGTGCCATGACGCAAGTTAAAACTGGCTTGCTACATTTACCAATCTCATCCGCTGCTCTTCTACTCATAAAAGTAGATAAAAAAAATATATATATATTGATCTGTTTCTCATCCACACCTGTCATATCACTTCTGAAGATATGGATTAAAACACTGAGTCGTATTGATTGGTTTTATGCTGACTTTATGTGCTTTTTGGAGCGTCAAAAATTTTGGCACCCATTCACTTGCATTGTATGGACCTGCAGAGCTGAGATATTCATATCATAAATATTCATCTGGGATGGCATGAGGTTGAGTAAATGATGAGAGAATTTTCATTTTTGGGTGAACTATCCCTTGAAGCAGATCTTTTCACTGTGTGTTGAGAGTAAAAGTTACACACATATATAAATATATTTAAAATTAATATTTCTAAATTAAAAGGCCAAGTTAGAACGCATGGCCTGGTTTCACAGCTCGAATGGCCTGGTTTTGTTGTTGTTGATGAATAAACTGCATAACCGCCAGCTTCGTCTTTTCATTTTGTATTTAAAGGATATTACAGTATTAATTATTACGTTAACCGGTATTTAGCCTTTAGTACACAATTTTGGTTTTGAGTTGATGAAGGGGTACTTGAGCCTTACTATTGGTGTTGCAAAAAAAAAAAAAAAAAGTGGGAAATACTTGTTTAAATGACCATATACGTTATAGGGTTATTAAGCATAAATATGTGTAAATATGCTCAGTGGCTCCATACTTATTGCATTACAAATGGACAACAAGTAAGGTCTCTCTTTTTTCATTCTCTCTGCATACAGCATACTCCTCTGAACTCGCCTGGAATCTATATTAGGACACTGATTCCAGATGGACCAGCTGCTGCAGATGGTCGAATTTGCATTGGTGACAGAATCCTGGCAGTGAATGGGACCAGTCTCATTGGAGCAGACTACCAGAGGTTAGTGCTCTATATACACCATCTATCAGCTTTCTGCGTCTCACACTCAGCACAGCTATTGGGAGAGTGTGCTGAAAGTTTATTATCAAGGTAAAATTTCCACCAGGTAGTACAAATGCATTAGATCCATCTGTTCTGTTAACCCTGACAATTTAATTGCTCTCTGTCTGTCTCACACAGTGCTGTGGATTTGATTCGTTTGGGGGGAGGACGGCTCCGGTTTCTTGTCGCCAAATCAGATCTTGAAGTATCAGAGAAGATCAGTGCCTCTTCCTGCTGAGAGAGAGGCTGCAAGTGTGACACTCTTCCTAAATGAAATATGAGGAGGACAGCGAGTCCTTCTTTCCGAGACAGGAGATGGGATATTAAGCACACTATAGGACCTCTCAGCGACTACAGCCCTCTATCTCAGCCCTGTACAACACTGCACTCTTCCCTGTCAGAAAGACAGTTTGACATATCTGTTTTTACCTCTTAACCAATTTGGTTTTAATTCTTTATTGTCAAAGAATATTAAAGGGAATGTATTCATGCATATAATCTGGCTGGTACTGAAACAACACAAATTGAAAATTGAAGTGCAAGTGAAATGTATAAATGTTATTAATATCTAATTTAAAAATAAATAAATAAATAAATAGCAAACAATAAAAACACAGTAAACATGAGAAACATGGCAATGGCCTTTGAAAATTGAACCTAATCTTATCTTTCTTGGTTGATAAAAAGGTTTGACACAAAAATATTTTGCCCTACTATACTTCACATTTTCCTAATGGATAAAATCTTTACAAGTTCTTATGCAGAATCATTTCAAACTGAAGGTAAACAAGCAGGCTCAAATCCTTGATGGTTTCCGTATGGACATTTGATATATACAGTATATATATATATATATATATATACGCACACTACCGGTCAAAAGTTTTGAAACACTTACTCATTCTTTATTCTATTTTTTTTTTTTTTTTTTTTTTCACATTTTAGAATAATAGTAAAGTCATCAAAACTATGAAATAACATAAATGGAACTATGGGAATTATGTTGTGACTAAACAAAATCCCAAATAAATCAAAACTTGTTATATTTTAGCATCTTCAAAGTAGTCACCCTTTGTCTAGAATTTGCAGACATGTACTCTTGACATTTTCTCAACCAGCTTCTTGAGGTATCACCCTGGGATGCTTTTAAAACAGTATTGAAGGAGTTCCCATCTATGTTGGGCACTTATTGGCTGCTTTTCTTTATTATTTGGTCCAAGTCATCCATTTCAAAAACTTTTTTTTTTTAAATTAAAGTTTAGTTTTATAATAAAATAAATTAATATGGTGGCACAATTATATTTTTGCCTACAAAACTAATTTCAAACATTTAAGCATAAGCCTTCAGATCAAAAGATTTTTAAGATCATGAGAAACATTTCAGTCAAGTGTTTCAAAAATTTTGACCGGTAGTGTATATATATATATATATATATATATATATATATATATATATATATATATATATATATATATATATATATATACTTGCTGAACAATTGCACTTGACAAAATCCATTGCAAGTGCCCAATTTCATGGTGCAAATCTCTTCTCTTTCTGTCTCAAGTATCTTCTCAAAATGCTCAGTTTCCATGTTAGCAGTACTCAGAATAGTAACAATTTTAAGTTCAACTATTTACAAAAAGCTTATACAGTATACATGCATATAACGTTTTCAAAATGGCAAAGTTTTAACATAATTCATAGTATTCGTAATATAAGATAAGCTGTTTCATTTATATTTGAGAAGACATTATAAATCTGCACACGTTTTTGAATACAAAAAGTGTTTATTTTTTCCATTATTTCATGTTTGTACTAAATCTGTATTGCAGTATTTCATAATTGATTTTTTGTTCTCAGTTGAACTTGTATTTGGAAGATTTATATGGTAATGTACCTTTTAGCTATTAAACTGAACATTGAAAAGTCCAACTGTTTTCGAGTTTTTTCATGCAACAGAAAGCGCTGCTTTCAACATTCACCAGGAGAGGGCGCTACAACACTGCACGAATAGCTGAATAAAGCAGCTGGTGAAGGGGTTCTACCATTCGATGAAAATTGAGGGCTAGAGCTTGAGCACCACAACACAGCTCTATAATTGTTTTTATTTTTATTTTTATTTTTATTATTTATTTATTTATTTATTTTTTGCTTTAAAGAGAAAATTGATACAAGTAAACATATATCGAACCGTTTGAAATTTTGTTCAATAAAAAGACCGCGAATTAGAATGTCCAGCAGGTGGCAGCATTGACCTACAATTTGGTTGACTTTAATTTGGCTGGTGAGCATTTGATGTACGTTAGCTGGTCTTGATTGTAAAAAAAAAAAAAAAAGCCATCCATTGTTTTTAATTGAGATAATATCGAACAGTATCCTAAATAGATGTGTGCATTTTTATCAGACTTCGTGAAAATACTTTAGCGAAGACTGAGAGGAATTTAAGGCTCATTCAAGCGAGGGAAATGCCTTTGAAATTCATGATTCAATGATTATAAGCCAATTATATTGTAATTACATTGCTGCTGTGGTCTGAATGCGAAACCCATCAAACATGGCTCCAGCATTTTAGGAGCTAGGCTAGGACCCCAGCTAAACAGCCAACCGAACAAAACACAGTAGCACTTCAAGGAAAAGTTCATCCAAATATTTAAATTGTTTCATCATTTACTCACACTCATGCCATCCCAGTTGTGTGACTTTCTTTCTATTGCAGAACACAAATCAAGATTTTTAGATGAATATGTCAGCTCTGTAGGTCCATACAATGCAAGTGAATAGTGATCAGCCCTTTAAAGTTCCAAGGCAGCATAAAAGTAATCCGACTCCAGTGGTTAAATCCATGTCTTCAGAAGCAATATGATAGATGTGGGTGAAAAATATTTGAATATTTAAGTATTTTTTTTTATTATTTATCTTTTTTTTTCACTACAAATCACCACCTTTGTCCAGACCCTACTAGTAGGTGGCGATATGTAAGAAAAATGTGAATCGCCAAAAAAACAAAAGAAGAACGTGGAAATGAAAGTGAAAGTGGAGATTTATAGTAAAAGGGCTTAAATATTGATCTGTTTCTCATCCACACCTATCATATCGCTTCAGAAGACATGGATTAAACCACTGGAGTTTTATGGATTACTTTTATGCTGCCTTTATATTCTTTTTGGAGCTTCAAAGTTCTGTTCACCATTCACTTGCATTGTATGGACCTACAGAGCTGAGATATGCTTCAAAAAACCTTTTAAATTCATACTCATCTGGCATAGCCTGAGGGTGAGTAAATGAGAGAATTTTCATTTTTGGGTGAACTATCCCTTTAAATGTGGTATGAAGAAATGTCATCGCGTGATCTCCATGGTTTTACAAGGAGTCAGTAGCGATTCTTCACCAACCAACCGACAGAGTCCATCTGAAGACCCTAAATCTTAATTTGGCGCTAGTGGTTGCAGATATCGAAGTTGTTGCCTAATATGACGAGCTTTTCAAATCAGTTCTTTATGAGATTCCATCTCGGTTAGGATGCTGTTTGGGATGCAGCAGAATTCGAGTGTGCAGGCTTGGAGACACAGCCTACCTCAGCAACGCACTGACAGGTGTAAGATTAACTTTGTTAGGCGCGGACGCATCCGTGCGCGACAAATTAAATTAATGGAACAAATTTCCCTCGTAATTAAGACAAAAATTCGTGTCAGCTATAACCTTGCCTAGCGCTAATTATGTACAAATGATTTATCATCTGTTTCGGACGGAATATTAATCTTCAGCTCGTTGCAAAGAGCGCCTTGTGTTAAGAGATGAAGCTTGATTAACACTGACAGGTCAAGTAACTGCTCTCTCCCTCGCCTCAATTAACAGATAGTGGATGCGCAGGCAAGCAGAACCCTCTTTTGCACACTTAAATCCCCGAGCTTTCACCCAACTGCAATGCGAAATCCTCGTTATAGAACGTATTTACAGTTGCGCCATATTTGATTTTAGGCGGGAGTGATCGACTTGCAGTCTCTTCGTTGACATGCACTGTATGAAATAGTATGAAGGTCCTAGATCACATCTTATTTTAACAACTCGTGCTTTCTGGTGATTTTTGTCTACAGATTTTTTTTTTTTTTTTTTTTTTTTAAGATGTAGCCTATTTTCAGTGTACTGCCCATACTGCAAGTCCCTCTCAGCCTCGTTTTCATTCCCGCCAAAAATCAAATATGGCGCTACTCCAAATAAGGTCTATGGTCCGCGTGAAGGCTTTCAAACATATTATTTGTAGAAGCTTTCCCCTCCTGCGCTGACATGTATGAGGATGGCCATTGCGATCATGCTCTATAAACTGTTAAAAACACGTTTTCATGTGTATAATATACGCAACACAGTCAGTTCTGCATTGCGTTTGTCCATTAGCCTTGATAGGCTATATTAATGTTGCACATCCTTTTTTCTTGCTACCCTCATCCAGGCTTTCCGAAGACAATTTGCGAGACTATGAAATACATCATGCTAGCACCTCCATCATCACACAGGACTGATGATACAGAGTGACAGGGCACTAAGCTGCTTTATAACAATGAATGGGCTTGCAAACTGTATTGTCCATCATGAGAAATGAGCAGAAAGCACTGAGGAACAACAAAGCCAGGACATCGTCGGTATTAGCTCATTCGTTTGGGCCGCAGACAACACATTTAAACACAGTAACCTTGAACAAGCCTAATTGTATTGCATCAACTCGCATTGTAAAGGATGAAGGGACTGCAGTACTAAGTCATGTAGCGGTTTTGACTATCAATATGAAAGTGTGACAGCCTTGGTCAGTTATTAGTCTGCTAATCTTTAAGTAAACAAACAAATAAAAAAAAAACTTGTTTGTCAGTTGTATTCTGTAAATTGCTTAAATTTATGTTCTACAAAATGCTGACACAAACTATGCCTCATGTAGAAGAGTGGATTTTGCAGTGTTGAAGAGGTTATAGTACTTTGATTTGTAGCTTCCCAAGCAACTCATAAATAGCGCAGGCAAGCAAAAAGTAATTAAACTAGTCAAAGTACTCTTTTAAAAAAGTAGTTAGCTACACTACAAGTCACTAACAAAAAGTAGCTAACTACACTTAAAGTATCGTTTTTCCACATTAAAAAAGTTGTACTCCTTAAAGGGATAGTTCACCCAAAAATGAAAATTCTCTAATTATTTACTCACCCTCATAATATCCCAGGTGTGTATGACATTCTTTTTTCACCAGAATACATTTGAAAAAAAAAAAAAATTTGAAAAAATATCTTAGCTCAGTAGGTCCTATAAATGCAAGTGAATGACGATTTCTCTTTTGAAGGTCCAAAAATCACAGACAGTCAGCATAAACATCATCCATACGACACCAGCTGTTACAGTAAATTGATGTCTTCTAAAGTGACACGATTTAAAATATAAATATTTACTTTTTTTAAACTCTAAATCATGCTTCCGGTCAGGAGTGGTACACGCGTGACAATCGCATTGGCATTTAAAATACGTGAGAACTTACGCACGTGCGTCACAGCCGGAAGAGCAGTGCTGTTTACAAGTGAGAAGCAGGAACGCTGTACAGTAGCTTGGTTGATTTTGGTTTAGATCTGTTATTGTCTGTTTCTTTACTCACAATGTTGCGTTTGTGTGCTTATACTGAATGTTCAACCGAGTTGAGAATGTTAGATTACCTCGGTATCCATGGCAACGTGAATATGTCACATGAGAGACTGCTTAGTCTCCACCCTCTCCTAAAGCGTTGGATTATAGTTTAAAAAAAGTACTTAAATATTATTACTTTTTCGCACAAAAAGCAATCGTGTCGCTTTAGAATTTAATTTAACCGCTGGTGTCATACTGATGACTTTTATGCTGACTGTCTGTGATTTTTGTACCTTCAAAAGAGAAATCTCCATTCACTTGCATTTTAAGGACCTACTGAAATAGAAATGTTTCTGTATTTCTTCAAATGTTTTCTGGTGAAGAAAGAAAGTCATACGTACCTGGGATATCATGAGGGTGAGTAAATAATGAGAGAATTTTCATTTTTGGGTGAACTATCCCTTTTAAGAAATGAATAATAATTTGAAACATGAATAAAATCATGACCACTCACATGAGATGAAGACTTCAGTCCTATTTTTGTATTATTGTACATCATTATTGTACATGATGTTTTATTCTATATGGAGAGGGTTCCCTTAGGGGGGCTGCAATGTTATGATCACATGACCACTAGAATACTACCTGCTAAATCTCCGGCCTTTTATTGGACACATTCACTCATGGATTAAATTAATCATATCTGACTGTGAATAGTGAATGTCAACAATGGCACTGGTAACTGAAAACTTTTGCATATGACTGATGTTGCATCAAGACCAAGATGAAATTCATACAAAATTACTGAGTGCACCTTTAAAGGAATATTCTTGGCTCAATACAATATACTATCATGTGATATTATTGAATTCTGCAATCAGAACTTCTGATTGAAATACATTCATTGTTATATATGTAAAAAATAAAAATAAAAAATAAAATAAAATAAAAAAGTTTCTTCTTTAAAGGAATATTCCAGATCAATACAAGTTAAACTCAATCGACAGCATTTGTGGCATAATGTTGATTACCACAAAAATGTATTTCCACTCGTCCCATGTTTCCTTTAAAAAAAAGCAAAAATCGAGGTTACAGTGAGGCACTTACAATGGAAGGCCAATGGGGGCCAATTTTTGAACTTTAAAATACTTTTTCGAAAGTATTGCCACAAGAGAAACAATATGCATGTTAACATGATTTTAGTGTGATAAAATCATTTACTAAACATTTCGGTGTAAATTTATAACCAATTTTACAATTTTGTTGCCAAGACGAAGTAATGTCAACAAACCCTAAAATGACTAACAAATTATTAACTTTACAGCTCAAAAAAGACATGAGTTTTAACAGAAGATTTAATTTAAGTGCTTTTATAAAATTATAAGCTTCACATTTCTGCCTTTAAACTCTCAAAAAATTAGCCACATTCTCTTCCATTGTAAGTGCCTCACTGTAACCCAGGTTTTGCTTTTTGTTTGTTTGTTTTAAATGGAGGGATGGGTCTAACTTATTTTTTGTATTATATAACAATCATATGATTATTTTCATTCAGAAGTTTTGATTGCAGAATTCAGTATCACATGATAGTTATATATTACAGTATCATACCCTTACAAAAATTAACCATGGTTTTACTATTAAAGGAATACTTCATCCCAAAATGAAAATTCTCTCATCTTTCACTCACCGTCATGCCATCCCAGATGTGTATGACCTTCATTCTTCTGCTGAACACAAAGAGTTTTATATATATATATATATATATATATATATATATATATATATATATATATATATATATATATATATATCTCCACTCTGTAGGTCCATACAATGCAAGTGAATGGTGACCAGAACTTTGAAGCTCCAAATAGCACAAAGGCAGCGTAAAAGTAATCCATACGACTCCAGTGATTACATCCATGTCTTCAGAAGATATAATGGGTTTGGTTGAGAAACAGATCAATATTTAAGTAATTGTGTTACTGTAAATCTCCACTTTCACTTTCATGTCCACATTTTTCTTCTTTTATTTATTTTTTTGGCAATTTGCATTCGTGCATATCACCACCTACTGGTCGGGGCTGGTCAAAGGGTTATATTAAAAAAAAAAAAAAAAAAAAAAAAGGAGGTACATATTGATCTGTTTCTCACCCATGCCTATCAAATCACTTCTGAAGACATAGATTTAACCACTGGAGTAGTATGGATTACTTTTATGCTACCTTTATGGACTTTTTGGTGCTTTAAAGTTCTAGCCACCATTCACTTGCACTGAATGGACCTAAGGTTAAAGTTTAGGTTTAGTTTCCATACACTAGCTCTTAAAGGGGGTTGATGTGGTGTTCAAGCAGGACCAAGGACCCACAAAGGTGGATCAGTCTGAGGTAGACACTAAGAGGGTGGTTTATTCAGGGGCACTGACATTCAGTCTAAATAGTGCTGATAACAGTGAAGACCCTGGAAAATGCACACAGCAGCAGATGATGAATGGTGCTCCTGACCGTAATCACTTATCGTTTCAGCCTCTTTTTCTACTCCTCCTCAATGTGTCAGTAGTACCATCTCCTCGTCCTGCCTAAATATTCACGATCTGTTCAAGATCTCCTTATTTTGGCAGCAATGAATCTAACAATGAGTAGGGAGATAAAAAAGGTGGTTTTCACAGCCACCATCCGTGATGGATACAGAGTTAACCTGTTAATAAGGAGAATTATGTTTAACCATACATTTATTTAGTTGACAAATGGTGCCACATACACCTGCTTCTTTTTCTGGTTTTGCTATAAGAGAAGCATCAACAAGAATAAATAAAACTGCATCATATCCATATTTGCTTTAAATTATTTGGACAACATTATGGTCAATAAGCTATCTAAAATGTCAGTAAATGAGGAAAATAAAATTAGGCCAGCTATATATAACTAATATTAACTAATGTATAGAATAAACTTGTTTAAGAATCATCCAGAAAAGATGCTAAATCAATAGCACAGATTATTAGCAATTAAATTCCATTGCTACAAGATCCTCAGTATCTTGGGACACCTTCCGTTCTTTAGTATCATCTCATATGGCTTTAATTGGTTGCAGCATTTCCATTATTTATATACTATTATAGTTATTGTCTGTGTTTCTGACAGTAGTATGGGTTTTGACTGGGCAAACATGAGATACATTTTGGCGTATGTGTTTAACAGGGTGTGTTGTGAGAAAGCCCATCATACTGTGAGGGCACACACATGATCAGGAATGCAGATCTGCTCCCTGCAGAGGGTGAATTAATCCATTTTTAATGCAGTTGCTTTTAACTAATAATCTTTGCTGCAGCAGGTAAGACGAAGCATATGGGTTGAGATGGCTCAGAATGACTGCTCCAGCCACTGTGCTGCTTTTAGGAAAGGAGCACAGTTAAGGGAGGATGCAGTCTTTGATGTGTTAATGATGCCATGCAGGCTGATCTTGAGGTTGAGTACCTCAAGCCACTCTCACAATGTTTAACAGTCGCCATACTGTTTATTGTGCTGTATTCAGGTAAAAGATGGAGGTGAAAGACCATGTTATTGTCCTGAATGCAGAGGATCAAGTAAGGCAGCAAACAACTACAAACAAAAAAGCATTACTACTAATAAATAGTATTAGAAACATGACTAAATGAGTAGGCCTTTTTAAACAATACTTAATAATCTGATTACTAAGTTGTTATAACTATAGTTACTGTAACCTAATACTTTTTTAAGTCAAAAAGAGCATGATGTATTACATTTTTAAAAAAAAATGTAATCAGATTACAGTTACTGACTTTCAATTAAAGTAATGACTTTTAAGTACATTACTTGGGTTACAAATATTTCCAATATTATTTGTGTAATACATTTAAAGTTTGAATTCACGTTCATATGTAACGCTGCATTTCTGTGACAGCTGAAAGGTGTATGTGCGACAATGAACAAGAGGAAATATAGACATTGTTTTGAATTCGTTGAGCAAAAAAAGAAATTCTGTGAAATGTTTTAGACAGTAACTTAAAAGTAAAGTAATTAGTAATGCGATTCCTTTTCCGATGAAGCAAAAAGTAACCTGATTACAATATTAGAAAAGTAACTAATGATTTGTAGTAGATTACATTTTTTTTTAAAGGGATAGTTCACCCAAAAATGAAAATTCTCATATAATTTAATCAGGTTCATGCCAGGGGGCCTGGGTAGCTCAGTGGTAAAGATGCTAGTTCGCTAGTTCGAATCCCAGGGCGTGCTGAGTGACTCCAGCCAGGTCTCCTAAGCAACCAAATTGGCCCGGCTGCTAGGGAGGGTAGAGTCACATGGGGTAACCTCCTCGTGGTCACTATAATGTAGTTAGTTCTCTGTGAGGCGTGTGGTGAGTTGAGCATGGTTGCCACGGTGGATGGCGTGAAGCCTCCACACACGCTATGTCTCCGTGGCAACGCGCTCAACAAACCACGTGATAAGATGCGCGGGTTGAACGTCTCAGACGTGGAGGCAACTGGGATTCGTCTTCCACCACCCGGACTGAGGCGAATCACTACACAATCACGAGGACTTAAAAAGCACATTGGGAATTGGGCATTCCAAATTGGGAGAAAAATGCATGCCATCTGAGATGTGTATGACTTCATTTCTTCTGCTGAACGCAAACAATGATTTTTAGAATCACCAAAATGTACATAAAGGCAGCATAAAAGTAATCCATATGACTCTAGTGGTTAAATCAATGTCTACAGAAGCCATATGATAGGAGTGGGTAGGAAATACTAGATTCATATTTATCTCCTTTTTACTATAAAATCTCCTCCCTTCCCAGTAGGTGGTGATGTGCACAAAGAAAGAAAGAAAAGTAGAGTTTGATAGTAAACAGGACTTAAATATTGATCTGTTTTTCACCCACACTTTTATCGCTTTTGAAGACATGGATTTAACCACTGAAGTCTTATGGATTACTTTTAAGCAGCTTAAAGCCTAAGCAGCCTAATATTCTGGGTGGGCCTCTGTCTAATTTGGGTGGGCCCGTGTCCACCCCGGCCCACACTTGGCTATGCCATTGATGCACACCACATGAGCGCTGATGAAACTTACTGATGAATTTGACCTATTAATTGAGCTTCTTTCATATCTAAAATAATGAAAATAATGTTTGACAGTTTAAACAATGTGCCATCAGCCATGTTGTTTGATATCAAAGAATGTTTGTTCTATATAAAAGGGATTTTCACACTCTGCCAGACACAAAATCTCTATAGATTCACATTGAAATGGGTACCCCAACCCCCCCCCCCCCCCCCATATAGCCTACTTTCTCTCATGCACATAGTTTGAGGAATAGGAATCTCTTTCAGATGAAATGAAGGAACGACTTGACACAGTTCCCTTTAATGGGGTGACAAAATGAATCACGACTCCTCCAAGTATCCATCACGACCAAAAAGGTGACCACAAATGATCTGTGAACCACTATATATTGATTACCCGTGCACTACAAGTGTCGGATTTAATGTTCACAGTGCACCGAAAGGGCGCCTTGGCCAGCTGCAGCCTTAACTCTTCTTTGATAGATTTTAATGGTGAAATATTGATTTCTGTCTGGTCAAGGTCTACTGGTAGGGGCCAAAGTCATTTGTCGGGCAGAGCTGGACACCCGGTTTGCGCGTCACAATCAATCAAGTTGGCACAGTGCGCCAAAAAAAGGGAGAAAGGGAAGAAAAAATATCAGTGAAAAGGCGTATAGACCAAAATACGATTCCCTCCCCGTACTACTCGCTCCTGGAATCTCGCAGCGGTACTCGTTTATCGTCAGGGAAATAAAAGGAAATATGAGCGCGGTGTCAGTTTATTGAGTGGAGAGGCTCGGCAAATTGCACATGACGTTAGGTAGGTGGAGTGGCCCGCACGTAAAAATGAAGGTGTGGGGAGGGGGAAAAAAAGGAGAAAGAGAGAGAGAGAAAGAGCGACTGTTTTATTTAAACATCCTTCGGGAGACTACAGGCTCAGGTAATCTGTTGTGTTACAACTCAGTGCCCCGTTCCCCTCCATCCGCCGTGATAACAGCGAGCGCCTAATAGGAACCCATCAATCACAATAAGCTTCCAATTTCGCCCGGTGTCTCTACACTCTCAGCCACTGTTTAACGTGCTCTAATAACGGTGATAACATACTTCTATAGCCGCAGATAGCGACCAGGGCTCATCCGAGAGGTCATTTACCTCGCGTAGATTAAACAGAGGTGAAGTCAGCATCTCTTTTAACTGAAGGGTGTAATATACGAGGGGAAAGTGACAAGATTGCGAGCAGAGTGACGCAAAAGGCAACAAATAATGTACAGATGAGCAAAAAATAAATACATGAATACAAAAGTAATAATGATGGAATAAGCGAAAATGGTAGGCTATCCTTGAGAGAGCGATGCTTGGGGCCAAAGGTACACGGATGGAATAGGGAGATAGGGAGTGATCCGATTGTGATTATGTTGCTAACCTAATGATTTTTGCTCTACTGGTTCGCAAGATTGCACTGGTTGAGGAAAGGTGGTCTATTAGTGTCAAGGTAACTGGAATCGTCCGTAGCCCCTCTCTCCCATCTTAACAACCGACTGGGACGAGCTTCTGCAGTTAAAAAGACCTATACGAAGAGATAAAGTGGCGGCAGTGGTGTGGTAGCCTAATGAACATGCCACATTTAATAGCCCACACCGTGAAAGAGCTCTAATTACCACCTTTACCCATGAGTTGTGATAACGTAGGTCAACCAAAGAAAAGTCCTTCTGGTAGGCTACGGCTCGACATGCTTTTTCAGTTCAAACCACAACGTGGACATTGCGAAAAGCAAATTGCCAAATTGTAGGCTAGTTAGGCTTTTTAAATAGGTTGCTGAAAATACCGGTAATATTATCTGTGTGGGACACACAGTAGGCTAGTGTTCTGTTTTCTAGTCATCATGTGTTAAATGTTTCTGGAATTTATGGAACGCCAACAACCTTTTTGGGACTGCAAACCAGCACTGCCAATCTTCAGAGATCGAATTTAAAAGAACACAATGCGGCTTTTCATATATGCTAATTAACGTGATTGAGCTGATAAATGTTCTCAAAATCCCCAGGAGGTGGCGCACATGTCACTTATTAACAAAAAGCCGTACGGATCCCTGTCCAGGACAACTTCGATGATAATTTCTGCTGGATTTGTGTTTCATGGAGACTAAAGGTGTGTTGAAGGTGAGGGCTAATACATGACTTATTCATCAGATCTTAGGTCAGTCAGGTCTCTATTATTTATCGTGCATTTGAGTTGCTTTGCAACCATTCTTTTCAGCAATCACAGGGTTTTATACAATCTGTTTGATAATCTCAACGGAAGTAAACAGTGAGACCTCGTGAAACTAATGGGTCAGCAAACTTTAATAAATGTAATAGGCCTAAATAAAGTGACAGGTTTGTATATTGTACAGTATAGGCTATAAATTATAAATATGTTGTACTATAGGCTATTGCATTTAAGAAGATGGAATTGAACACGAAAATTGAAAGAGATTAGGAATACAATATGTAAATGTATTTGCAATGTGTAGAGCATTTCTATTATTTGTATTTATTATTTCTATTATTTAGTCTCAAAATAGGCTACGTTGAAATCAGTTTAACTTGCCGATGTGAGTTAAGGATACAAAATAATTCCCAGATTATTAATAGCCTACTCATTCTGTTAATACATGACTATGAATTTTGTTGTTTGTAGGCTTATTATTTTATTTATTCATAGAAGCTGCATATTATAAATCATGCAGTAAACTGGCATTTGTTCCATATTTGTGATATCTCTTAAGTGACTAAGTTTTTTTTATTTTTATTTTTTTTTAATTTGCCATTTGCCAACGTTAATTAATAAAAATGTATCTGTCACGATTTCAAAGGAGGATACGTCTAAAGCGAAATATTTGTAAGCTCGAGACAATATTTAAGATGTCAAAACGGGTTTTCACAAACCTCTGTTTAGACGATCACGGCCATGTTAAGGTATATATTTCAGATAGATTGATCAAGCTGAGGAGTTTTTTTGTGTGGTCTTGCCTCAGGCAGACACCGCCCTCTTCAGTGAATTTTACACACGTGTCCTCACTTTATTTTCGCTTACAATTGATCGTAGGCTATTTGGACTTGCCAATGTTTTTTGCCAGGTGTCATTGAATGGTAAGTTTGACATGCGCATTTTTGTTTTTCTCTATTAATAAGTAGATTTTTTTTACATTTATTTTTAATTTTTTAACTAAGCTGTTACTTGGATTAAGAAGTTAATTATGTTGCAGAAGGTTTTAATTTTATTTATTTATTTATTTATTATTATTATATATATATATATATATATATATATATATATATATATATATATTTTTTTATTTATTTGTTTTGTTGTGTGTGTGTGTGGTATATTTATACCCGTGACGGGGTCAGTAAAATTAACACAATTTTGTAAAATTATATTTATAATTTAATTCTGCATTTAAAATAAAATGTGAATAAATGCATCACACAGAAATATACACATCTCTCCCTTTCCTACTGTTATGCTAATTAAACGGTTTGGCATTTTAGTTCCACACATTAGAAATGAAAGTATAGAATTAAACCACTGAATGGCAAGTGTAAAAAGACGCTCAAAATACCTCATTAACAGACGGTGGTTGGTAACTGGGGCAAAGATGGACTTCCTATTGCTGTCCAATTCCCTTTGTGGACCTTACCTAATCCCATGGACCTGCCAGTTAAAGATTTGATCATGAGTCATGTTGTCTTAGAAAGAGAACAATAAGAGTCATGTTAGGGTCTCCCCCAAAAGAGGTTCTTAAATCTAACTCCATGGCAATCTCATTATATATTACAGTTTAGATAGTTTATACACACACACAAAAATTAAATAAAAATTACATTAAATATAATAAAAAAATTTAAAAAACAAACAAACAAAAAAACCTGCTCTTACCCGCTCTTCTTGAACAGAATATATAAAATGACAAAATAACATTATAGTCTATAATTTTTTTAAGAAACAGATCCTATAAACCCTGCACACAAAATAAATAAATAAAAAACTTTAATAATTTATTTAAAAAAAAAAAAACATTTATTGTGACATGATGCACAAAAATTGCAAATATTGCTTGATTCAAAGGTGAATTGTGCATTTGCTGTGATCTTGTATGCATGTTGCTGAACATAAATCTTGATATCTGTGTTTTGCAGCTTAATAGCAAAAAGTTAAAGAAGTTCTGTCTGCTAAGAGGGTTCTACACATCAATGTGAGGACTTTGTTTGGCAGAACAATGCTTGCAGTCACACTTGAGAAAGCTGATCACTGTAGCATGGGTGCACCAGGAGGCCAGCAGCCTTCAGAATCACTGGAATATCACACAAACAGATGCTGCATAAATACAAGAACACACACTGAAAAAAAAAAAAAAAAAAGACTTCTCACAAAATATTTAGATTTAAATGTATCATATATGATATGAAAACATTCATTGTGATTATGAGAAAAAACCAAAATTCATTAATATCCAAATTCAGCACCTGGAGCAACTGAAATATTATACAACTTAATAATAATAATAATAATAATAATAATAATAAAAACTTTAAAAAGGGTTTATGTCTAACTGTACTAAACAAAGTAGTTTCAATTCCTTCATAAAAAAATAAAAATAAAATAAAATAAAAAAAGAAGAAGCAAAAATCGTGGTTATAGTAAGGCATGGAAGTGAATGGGGCCAATCCATAAATGCTAAAATACACACAGTTTCAAAAGTATAGCCAAAAGATGTAAACATTATACTTGTTAGCATGATTTTAGTGGGATAAAATCAGGGATTTACTGGTGTTACGGCATTTACCAGATTACAGGGGTTATGAGTGTTACATTGTCATGACAACAAAGTTGTTTCCTTCGATATAACTTTACACAAATAAGGTTAGTAAGCAATTTTAACACACTAAAATCATGTTAACACTTATAATGTTATGTCTTGTGGCTATACTTTGAGACAGAGTGTATTTTAATGTTTATTGACTGGCCCCATTCACTTCCATCATAAGTGCCTTACTGTAACCGCCAATTTGCATTCTACTCATAGACTAATAGTATATATGTATATTTGTAAACAAAATCCCCTTTTCTTCACCCTGGTGGCTGGATCCAGAATAAGCATTTTGTTGTATATTTTTAGTTACTATTGCAAAGCAGGACAGCTGTGACCAAATTCTATCATATGTGGACCACATCCATCGTAATGGGCTTAGGGAGTTGGAAACAGACAGTTCGAGCGTAGCATATCGGGTAGTCATTATAGCATGATTTGCAGTGTTAAAATCCACATAACCTCTATGATGCTGCAGTCATGGAGGTCTAGTGAGGGGTTAGATAAAAAAACCCAGGTCCTGGAAAGATAATGTGAACCACTCCACTACCAGACCTCCTCAACAATCATTAAAGCTTTCACACCCTGGGACAATTCCAGGGTGGTGTAACCTTTCGATAGTTCACTTTCAGAGAACCTGTAGAGGTATTACTGTAACTATGATTATGGAGAAATATAACATCTGTCCAGACATTCTCTTTAGCCATGAAGTGTTTTACTGTAGATTTGGAAAAACACTCCCAGGCTTTTGTATTTATGCTATTTTGTAAAGATAATTACAGTTATTATGCTGGTGGTCATGCCGGAAGGTCACTTGTTAAATTCGGTTAAACATACAAAATAGGATAAATAAATTCTTATTAATGAAATGTAAAGTATATATTTATTTATGCAATACTGTATGTGCTTCAGCACTGCTTCCTAAATTTTGATTTTAAGGCTTGTCATGGAAAGTAAAAATAATTTCAAAAGTGATTAAAGTGATACTGCAGAAATTCAGTGCAATCACTTGATTCTTACTTCTGATCACCACTAAATGGAGGGACAGTAAATGACTAATTACACCCTGTACACAGAACCCTGTATGGAAAAAGCATGTAGAAAAATACACATATTGAAAGAACATATCAGAATGTTTCAGATATGTTTATCATAGTAGTGAAAGCACAAAACTTACATACAGAGATTGATTATTATAACTTAGTTTACTTTGATCAAAAAGTTATTTATAGTTCAAATTCCTATATGTCCATTAAGATCTTGAACACTAGGGGCAATATTCAACAAGGGTACATAAGGATTGTGCAATGTTTTATGATTAGAGGCAAAATGTACTGTTTGTATTCACAGTATGGGGATGAGCAGATATATGAATTGAGAGTGGGTTGTATTGTGTGTACTATATTGCATTGACTGATGCTGTTGTAATTGATGTAAGTCCATCTTTAAGCTGCTTGTCTGCATGTGTTTTGAAAATTGATAAAAGTGTCTCATGTCCCTGAAAAGAGAAAAAAAGTATATTCAGCTGTGAATTCCATTTTATATTCTATAATTCTATTCTACTGAATATTCTAAATTGACAACAATTTAATATTTCATATTGTTTAAGCACAAACAGGCATAATAACATTAACATTTTAAGGAATGTTTCAGGTTCAATGAAAGTTAAGCTGAATCGACAGCATTTGTGGCATAATGCTGGTTACCAAAATGAAAAAGTAAAAAGAAAAAAAGAATTGTTTATAAAAAATAAAAATAAAAATGCGGTTAGAGTATGGCACATTCAATGGAAGTTTCAAAAATATATCCACAAGATGTAAATATTACACATTAATATTATTTTAGTGTGATGTTTCTTTTTTATTATTAAGGATTTACATGTGTTATGGTGTTTACCAGATTACAGGGTTACGTTGTAATAGACACACATTTACACAGATAAGGCTAGTAAGCAATTTTATTACACTAAAATCATGTTACCACATATAATGTTTACATTTTGTGGCCATAGTTTTGAAACAGATTTTTGTATTTTGATGTTTATTGACTGGCCCTATTCACTTCCTTGGTGAATGCCTTACTGTAACAATGACTTTTGGTCTTTTTAACCATGATGGATGACAAGTAGAATTATTTATTTATTTACTATTTTTGTGGTAATCAACATTATGCCACCAATGCTGTTGATTGAGCTTATCTTATATTAATCCTGAAAAACTCCTTTAAGATCCGATCAGTTATGTGTAGAAAATATAATTTTGGGGGCCTGGGTAGCTCAGCGAGTAAAGACGCTGACTACCACCTCTGGAGTCATGAGTTCGAATCCAGAGCGTGCTGAGTGACTCCAGCCAGGTCTCTTAAGCAACCAAATTGGCCCGGTTGCTAGGGAGGGTAGCCTCAGTGAGTTGTGCGTGGATGCCACAGAGAATAGCGTGAAGCCTCCACATGCGCTATGTCGCCGCGGTAACGCGCTCAGCAAGCCACGTGATAAGATGCGTGGCTTGACGGTCTCAGACACGGAGGCGACTGAGATTCGTCCTCTGCCACCCGGACTGAGGCGAGTCACTACACCACCATGAGGACTTAGAGCACATTGGGAATTGGGCATTCTAAAAAGGGGAGAAAAAGAAAAGAAAGAAAATATAATTTTGGCAACAATAACTGTAAATACTGTAAATTATTTAATTATATATTATATTACTACAATGGTTATTGTTCTAATGTCAAGTTAACAGCACGTTTGACAGAATTTAGCGTTGTTGGTTTAACTTTACATTCTTTGCAGAAAGCTTGATTTAATACACAAATTAAGCTCGGTTATATAAGCGCTTCATTGAATCTGACCAGCGTCTGTTTTCTGGTGTTGTGGGTGGCTCTCCTCATTTTAGGGTTAATATGAGGGTAGAAGGCATCACTAGGAGGTTATCTCCCATAAGCCACCGCCTACGCCTTTAGTCATCACCATTTACAGCCATTTAACCCTTAACCTGCAACACAGGGTCAGCTGACAGCTCCTAGAGAGGCCACAAAATGGATTTATTCAGATGAGTCGGCCTGCCTGCTAGGAAGAATTGTTGAAATTGAACATTTGAATATGTGTTTACATTGTTTTCATTGTGCCTATGTAGGGTGAATTGAGCCACTTTTGCCATTGAGATGAATGTCAAAAAGTGGCCCAATTTATGTGAATTAACCCTAGTTCTTTATTTTTTTTTTAATTCAAGGTAATCAAGTTGGGATGACAATTCTCAACTTTATATTGTAGTTAATAATGTAACTGTTAGTAATATATTACTAAACCCTAAAGGCATTTGTTACCTTACTATATACTGTATTCAAGATACATACATATACAAAGATAAAACTCCATTTGCAATTTGTTTATACCTACTTTGTGATATCAGTTTTACCCATTTGTCAAAAAATGGGTATTATGGGAAATTCTCGATTAAACAATATACCAAATCTGGAGAAATACACTGTGTATTTTTATTTATTTATTTATTTTTTTAATTTTTATCCCCTTTTCTCCCAATTTGGAATGCCCAATTCCCACTACTTTGTAGGTCCTCGTGGTGGTGCAGTTACTCACCTCAATCCAGGTGGCGGAGTCTCTGTTGCCACCACTTCTGAGACCGTCAATCCGCGCATCTTATCGCATGGTTCATTGTGCATGACACCGCGGAGACTCCGCATGTGGAGGCTCGTGCTACTCTCTGCGATCCACACACAACTTACCACATGCCCCATTGAGAGCGAGAACCACTAATTGCGACCACGAGGAGGTTACCCCATGTGTCTCTACCCTGCCTAGCAACCGGGCCAATTTGGTTGTTTAGGAGACCTGGCTGGAGTCACTCAGCACACCCTGGATTCGAACTCGCGAGTCCAGAGGTGGTAGTCAGCATCAATACTCGCTGAGCTAACCAGGCCCCACACACTGTTTATTTAAACATTGACACATTGTAACCATGTGACAAAAATGACATTTATAGAGTGCTAACACTTCACTGGAATTGAAGACATGTACATGCATCCACATGCTTTGTGAAATATGTTTAGAGATTACAGAGGTACCAAGTGTCTGAATAGAGTCTGGGTTCTTGTGACTTAACTGTAGTCTACAACTGACATTACTCTAAGGGAAGAGGTTAAAACTCCAGCTCCAATGTTAAACTGAGAGACGCTTCAAAATCCACAGTCTTAGCATTCCATGATGCAGTATGTATAGGCTTGACCTTAGACGATATATTGAGCAGATGTCAGGGCACAAACCGTGGCTGAGCAGCAGCGGCGGTTCTAGAGGGGGGGCCCGGAGACAGAAGCCTGGCCCCCATGTGCCCCGCCAAATATATATATATATATATATATATGCACTGAGCACAAGAACCATCAGGCACAAGAACAGTTTTTTCCCTCAGGCTATCCATCTCATGAACAGTTAAAACTGCCCCATTGAGCAATAATTATGTGCAATACACAGCTTAGTCTATTTATATTTATCCAACATATCCTATAACATATCTGTATATAACAGATTTGTATTTGTACATACGTATGTATGTATATATATATATATATATATATATATATATATATATATATATATATATGTATTTGTGTTACTGTGTATTTCTATATATACTTATATTTTCTATTCACTTTTTATTTGGATTCTATTTTTATTATGTCTGTCTTGTTGTATTGTTTGTGCACTGGGAGCTTCTGTCACCAAGACAAATTCCTTGTATGTGTAAGTATCCTTCGCAATAAAGCTCATTCTGATTCTGATATATCAGGGGAGGTGTTGACAGTAGGGAAAAAGGTGGAATCTTATCTGTGGTTTTGTCTCCCAGTGCAGATCGAATGGGGACCCTCGAGTCCCCTTACACAGAGGTCCTGATATAAAGGTGAAAGGGGTGCAAATGGAATAGGCTGATTTTGATATTGAATGAGAAAGGACCAGGACGCTACTGCTGACAATGGAAACACACACACACACACACACACACACACACAGAGACAGAGTCTGAATTTAGAGGAGACCTGCCACATAATTAAAAAGATAAACTCTGTGATCACTAGCCTGGACTGTGAGAGGGGTGGGTATATCACACACACGCAGACTAATGCACACACATACTCACACATTCAGCAGCAGTCAGTTGTGTTTACACATTCATAATATAGTCCAAATGAAATATGCTGTCACAGATATATTAATTTCATTAAATATTCATATAGGCATAATGAGAAATGTTATTAGTCATTATTGGCTGTTAGAATAAACATGTTGTTTGATATTCATTTACAATCATAAATTAATCCCTTTGCCGCAGCGACTGGCAAAACATAGCCCACGCATTAAAATAATTTTAATGTCTGCTGAATAACTAGAAATTTGTCTTCTGATGGAGGAGGGAAGATTTGGAAGCCTAAAGTATCACAGTAAACTCTCTGAATGCTTGTGTATTTGTACACTGAGGATTATGGAATGGTCATCCTATTTTCCAATGTTTCTTTTTGTTTATATTTTGACAGGTTCTCTTACAGTACATTAAAACACTTAATGAAAAAAAAAAAGAAAAATTATTGAGGATAAATCAAATAAAGTATCGCATCTTGTTTCATAATGAAGGAAACACACAGGTCTGTTATATTCAGTTAAAAGGTTTCTACAAAAAGAGCATGCATGATTTGAAATATCTACATTAACCTTAGAAACCCAAGTGATCGATGATATATTTTCTTTTTTTTCCTCCATGATCATGTTATTAGGAAACCAGTGATGATAACACTTTTGAGTTTCTAAGCATATTTTGTTTTGGGGAGAATTTTGCATGACAATGACAGTCTATGAAAAATCGATTACTATTACTATTGTGGGTCTTTAGCAAGCTGTGACATTCAATATGCATTTTTTTCCCACAAAACGATGCAGTTCTGACTATGTGTCAGGCAATTACAGTTATGAGTAGTTTTTTTTTTTTTTTTAATTATATGTATTTGTTTTTTTTTTATTATATAATTAAAAAAAGGTATATTGTTTTATTGATATAAACAGATGTTTCAATTCTTTCCAATATAGAATGATCAGTAAATAACTGTAAATTCATTATTGATATACAGTATAATAATATTGTCTTGTTTGGTACATGTTTGTTTGTGTGTTTGGTTGTTTTTGCTTCACATTACACTAAGATAAATGCAAATAGTATTCATAGCAAAACAGATGAAATTAATGACCTAATAGATATGAGCTATATGAGATATTGTAATGAAATGAAAAATTAATTCCACAGTGTTTGTTTGATAGATTGCTTATTTTAACATTAATCTGGGATAGATTCTTTTTTGTTCAATCAGTGCAAGGAGACAGTTTCATTTTTTAAACATGTTTTCGTATTGTAAATAAATCAGGTTGGCTTTACATGGACACCTATCATGTATTTAAAATAGAGCAAACTGCTTCTGAGTGAACATCCCTTGTTATTTCTGAGCTTTTAAGACTTTGGTGTCCATATACAGTACTTGTGTCAGTCAAAAAGTTAAAAAATCATGCAAGAAAAAAGAAGAATAATACAACCCTTCATTTGTAAGGAAAAAGTGGAGGGAATCTGGACCCTTCTAACACATTGATAAGGGCCCCCACCTTCCTGGCTCTCTGTAGCCTACATGCTTTGTCTGTCACTTTAACCCTGCTGTGAGGTGTCAGGGTTTATCAGCAGTTACTGCTTGAGGCTCTCTCCACATCTCCTCACTGACTGACACACACAAGGGCTTTTAATACTTCCCCCTTATAGTACTAATAGTATTGATAAGGGGGAAGAAAGGTGGCATGCTCGCAATAAGGGCATCTGTCATTGTCTTCCTCTGCAGGCCGCAGAAACTGTTTTGGTGCATTAATTCAACGGCATTATTGCAGTGAAAGTCACAGATATAATGGATTTGTGCAGTCTAACAGAAAATGGCTTTTAAAATACACATAATTAGATGAAACTCTGGGTCCAGCATGTGTATGAGCATAATGAGCAATGTGAAAGGTTTTAATTTGCCAAAATATGGGGGCCAAATGCATGCAGACTGTTCGAACTCTGATTTATTATGTCCAGGTAAAGGGTTAGTTGGATTTGAAAAAAAAAAAAAAACCATTATTGATTTGAATCTCTGTGAGTTAACTTTTTTTAATTGTGGTATATTTTATGAGCTCTATGAACTCTGTGTTTTCAAACAATGCATAAATACTCTATGCTTTTCAAAATTATTTTGTAATATGCAATGGTATGTATATGTATATCATTTTAAGTTAAGTTATGACAGACCTAGCTGTTATGTTTAAACTTAACACTAAACATATTCGATTAATATTTAGATTCTCAGGGACAGTGCTGAGTGTAATCTGATTAGTCTAACAACTTTTTAAAGTAAAATGTATGGCACAACGCATTAGATTTTAAATTCTTGTAATCAGATTACTGACTTTCAAGTAAGGTAATTACTTTTAAGCACATTACTTGAGTTACACATATTTGTAAAAGAATATTAATGTATCATACATATCACAAATGAATATGTACGTCTGTTTCCTTTTCTTTGACAGCTGAGGGGTGTGCGACATCAGAGGAAATATAAACATTATTTTGTATTTGTTGAGTGGAAACTGTTTAAGGAAGTAACTTAAAAGTAAAGTAATTAGTAATGTGATTACATTTTCAATGAAGCAATTGGTAAAGTAATCTGATTACAGTTTTAGAGGAATAATTAGTAATTTGTAGTCGCTATTTATAAAATGTTATGACTTTATCTAACACTGCTAATGGATGATATATTACATTAAAGCCTTCGATTGATGGCTTGTATTGTTTCCAGCAATATTTATGAATTATTTATATATATATTTTTGTTGGTCATGACCTAAAACAAGCTGTGTTAGACATTCTAAAAGTCAAACTACACCTAGAGCCACAAACAAAAAGGACTTGTTAAATAAAAGATGCACAATTCTCGTATATCATTTCATAGTCATTTCCTAAATGATTATGAGGCTTGTCTATGAAAGTGCAAACTCAGCCATGAATATTGCATTTCTAATAATACCATACATGCACAGTTGCACATATACACATATTCTCACACGTTCACCCAGAGACACAAGCACACAAACAGAGCCCAACACACTCTGCAGTTTTATTGCCTGATGCATAATCTCTTATTTACGCGGCCATTGAGGTGTGTCCTCCACAGTCCGTTGCTCTTCGACTGACAAGCTGCACCTCTTTACCCACAATGCAGTGGTAAATTCAGGACTAGGCAGCTGTCTCCTCTGTTAATCTCTCTCTTTTCTCCTTACAAGACATGCAAACACTTTTTACTGCTTTGCGATAAAAGATAATCAGTGCATGCACAAAATGAATAATGTACTATTCCTGGCACTTTTAATTTATATTATATTAATATATAAATGCCATTAACCTGACATTATGCCTTTACAGAAAGCTGAGGATGTCTCCAACCTTAGTAAAAAAATAAATAAATAAATAAAAAAAAAAAACGAAATATTGGGAAGAAGACTGTATTTTGACCAAATCCCAGATTATTTTTTTGCAACTTGTATTGCCAAAGTGGAGCACTTCATTTATGACTTCTTAAACAAGCTAGATAGGGGCTTGTGCTTGAATATATATTATTGTAAGTATTTATGCTGTTTGCAACATATAGGCTCACATAAAGTTTAAAATATACACTTCAATAATTCTTCTTAAAATAATCCATTAAGATTAACCATTTTAATGTTTTTTAAATATTTAAACATTTTGTATGCATAGAAAGAAAAAAAAGTATCTCTAAAAAATTTACAGTTCAGTATTTGAATATAGTATAATTTAGCTTACAACAGTGTGTGGGATCAAATATTAATATAAAACCTCAGAAAGCATGCACAGCCATAACACAAAGGTGTAGGTGTTCAACTGAAAAAAGTAATAAAAAAAAGGCTACATTCATTTGTATTACATACTCCTGATAAATAAAGATTGGATTGGATATGATCAAGAGAACAATTTGAAATAATTAATTTTCCTTACATTGTATGTAAATAGACTGCATTGTGCACTGAACTGCACTACACTGCCAATTAATCATTATGATGAAAGTTAAACCCTTAAATGCCTAGGTGTTTCATCAAACTTTATTATATACCTCGGGTCTTTAGCGACCCGGCTCATACAGTATATCTTTCACAAATGGATCTACAAAATGCCCAGATAGCGTCACATTTTTTAAACATTTTTAAGACACTTAGAAAATAATAGAATAGAACATATTCTGATATTTTGCCATTTTATTTTTCATATATCAAAAATTTGATGCAACAAATATAGAACAGGATTCATTACTTCCACACTGACATTTCATGAGACGCAACTGGCTGTCAAACACATTGTGCTACACATAACACATAAGCTACACATAAGCTACACATATGTATTTTCTCAGGCAATGTTTGTGTCTAAATAGATGCACAACTTACATAATTTCAGTAGTACACCCGACTGACGACAGACAAATTTTAATGTTCATGTGTTACACTTGCTATAGTTTACTTCCACGTTGCTTCTTCACCAAATAGCAATGTCAAATGTAAATCAAGTCAATCACTGTAACATCAGCACCACCTTGGGAAGAAATAGCATGTATAATATTTATGTATCCTGTACACACATATGGAATACTGATAATTCACAATTTTCACACAGAAAATCAACGTGATACAGTATAGTAGTCATTTACATGAATATAGCACTCATTTTTGTTGTAATAAACAGAAATATATATCCCGAGATGGTAAACTTTTATAGATATCAAACAATCATAAAAATGTTTCATGGAAGCACAAATAGGCGACACTATTACATACCTCGGGTTTTTAAAAACCTTGAATACTTTCTGTAATTAAGCAGTTACAAAAATATTTATTTTTATTTTATTTTTTTAACACTTAAGAGGAGCAAGGTTGAGGAATACTAAAGAGGTGTGTGCATAAATCCAAAAAATGTATGAGGTACAGGAGGTGGAATGAGGTTCCGGGTCACTAAAGACCCGAGGTATACATTAAAGGGTTTACCCTAACATTGTGAGTTAATAATAAACTCATAACTCCTCGATAAATGACTTGACATACTGTCCTAATTTACCATTATCACCCTGTCCCACTTTGCCAATATGCCTCTGATAAAGTGGGACAGAGGAAAAATGATTCTGTAAAAAATATCTACAAATTATTTGGAATTATCTGCTATACTAGAGGATACACTTTCACATCACAAATCATTATGTTGAATCTTTTATGAACATTAGGTCCCACTTTCCAGATGTAACATCATCACCTTCGAAACCCCAGAGTTAATTATTGACTTCCAAAAGATCAGATTCCCAAAGATTGCATCCTAGTACTGGCCTTGTTTAGTAATTTTAACAAATACATATGGATATAATGGGGATCAAGCTTAACTGTCCAACTTCACCCATATTCACCCTAAAATTACAGGTAAAAAGTAGCACGCTTAAACGTGGAGTATTATGTCCTATCCACTTAATTTCATTGATTTCACTCACTTTTTAATCAAGGAATCAGACTGAATTACCCTTAATTTTTAAATGTCTAATAAGTGGCCTCCAAATCCTAGTCGAGCACACACACATAAATACAGACACACGCACTTGCTGGCATCTCAAACATGGCTCCTCTCTCTCGGTGCTGCTGTTATCTGACCCCCCCTATCAGGACTAATCCGGCTTAGCTAACTTAATGATGCCACTTGTGCTGTGCCGAATGTGCCGGCGAACTCTATAAATTGCATCCATTAAAATGCAAATCCACCCTTGTCCAGAGTGTAGGGCCCTGACACAAAAGTGAGAGAGTCAAACCGTGCACCCCCTTCTGTTACCGCGCCTCTTCCCACAAGGAACAAATACCCTGGCGATAACTGATGCTCTGATTATCATTCCTCTGCCATATTGCGGATGGAATGAGCCCAGTGTGAAGGAGAGAAGGAAGAAAAGAAGCAGAAAAAAACTGCCCCCCAATTCATTTTCAGAGATTTATATATTTTTTTTTTTTTTTTGTTGTTGTCAGGAAATGAACAAATGGTTATCAATGTAACGAGGGAATCTTTCTTATCGGCTTGCCAGGTTTTTCGTACTGATACTCTTTGTGTCATGTTTCACAGGAAATGAATTTCTTCCTGTGGGCGACTGCTCTCTTTTTTCAACCCCCTCTTGCATCTTTTCAATTTTACCTGGCTTTAAAATCTGAGCCTCTATAAGTGTTTTTCCATAGTGGTATTAAAGAGCTAAGTTGGCTTATATAATATTGTGTTGTAGACATTAAGAAGGATCACAAAGCAATAGAGCAGTTCAATTCATACAGTTATTTTTCTGCAACTTTCCAGTTTATGATTCCATGGACACATCTATACGCGTAGACTGTGTCCTAGTCTATAATGTTATGGCTGTCTTTGCGTGTACATGAAAGCTGATATAAGCGGGAGCATCCACTTGTCTGTGTGAATGCCTGTTAGCTTGCACACTTATGAGAAAATCTGGCATATTGAACATGTCCAAAAATGGGAAGACTGAGGCTAGTTGTCACACTTTTAACTTTAAGTCAGTTACTGTATATGTGCATGCTTTAAAGTCTTGGCTACAAAAAAATAAATAAAATAATAAAAAATAAAATTCCATTCCACTGTAATTATCCAGGAAGAAAGATACAGTTCATTTATGGAATTGGAAATGGAAGTGAATGGGGACAATTTTTTGAGGGTTTAAAAGGCAGAAATGTGAAGGTTATAATTTTATTAGAGCAATTACATTAATTCTTCTGTTAAAACCTTTTATCACACTAAAATCATGTTCACATGCATATTGTTTATGTCATGTGGCTACAGTTTTGAATCTGTGAGTATTTTAGCATTTACGGATTGACCCCATTCACTTCCACTGTAAGTATCTTACTGTCACGTGGATTTTTCCTTTTTTTAAAGAGAAGCGGGGACAGGTTTAATTAAATTCTTGTGGTAATCAACATTATGCCACAAATGCTGACAGTTGAGCTTTACTTGTATTCAACCTGGAATATTTATTTAAACACATGTTGGCTTTTTGTGACTGCATGCCATGGGGTTAGTTGTTACAATGGGAACTTGCATTAAGTAGCCTATTAGAAGCTTTATATGCTTTTTGACTTTTCAACTAAATTTAAACAGTAAAAAAATTATGTATCACTAAACAATTCATAAAATAGCAAAAATGTGAAAGGTAACAAGCGAAAATATCAAACCATTGTTTATACCAATTGATACTGTAATTAATCAATTGTATAAAATTCCAATAAACAATGTGGTAACACAGTTCAACCTTTCACCACCTGAGACCGAGTGTGACTGCTGTGTGCATTTTCCATTTCCTTTTTTTGATTTGTAACTAGGAGCACCTAATAAACAAGAGGGAAAAAATCTAGAGCAAATCGTTTTCATAAAAATTGATGTCCACATATGTGGACAGTGGGACAAAGTTGTGAAATTGTAATAATACTAAGCTATAGAACTTCAGATTTTTTAATCAAATTGTTTATTATTTGTCCAGGAGTGTTGGTTATTCATGATTTTGAGATGTCACAGACATTACAGCTGATTTTATGTAAAGCTGAATAAATAATTCTTTTTCAAAGTAAAGGTCAGCATCATCCAATCACTGCCAACCATGTTAATATACAATTTTGCATTATAAATTATGAATCTATGTACTGATTACCATAGTCCCATGTCTGCCAAACATGTTGAGTGGTCCAAACCTCATCTGCAGCCTGAAACTGAACTTTTGGTCATATTTTAGGAGTGAATGCACTTAGCTGCATAGAAATCTATGTCCCCTTGCTCCAATGCACCCTATTTAGTGAATGACTTAACCTCCAGTGTGCTGTCTGTCTGCACTGGTCTCAGAACAGTTTGAAATGCACCTTTGTTTCCTCCTAACTCCATATAAAGCCTCTAAAAGCAAACATTTTCAGCTTTTGGATGGAACCACTGATTCTCAATGTGAAAATGCACAGTAAATATAGGAACGCATTTACTGATGTTTATGAATAGAAACATATTGCACAGTGACAACAAAATAAAATTATGTATATTAAAATGAAGTGAAATGACCCACAGATGTGTTAATGTTGAAAGTTTTTCAATAGAGTTTTTTCAACTCTTGAGGTAATAATGTCCCAAAATCCACTTAAGTGGACACCATGTTTATCAGCGTGCTGACGCACGTAAAATGAATGCAGTGGCATATCAAACAAAACTAGACGCTACACCCCAACAGGTTTCAATGAAAAAACATAAAAAAAATTTCTTACCAGAGGCACTTTTGTTGGCGCTGCACCTGTAGAAGCACTTAATGGAAATCGACGCCATGCTGTTGTTTCACATGACTCTGTGCGTCAGAAGTTTAACACTTAAATGACAGTCTACAGTGTACAGTGTACAGTATTCAATCGGTTTAATTTAATTTATACATTGGATATAGCGAAGCCCAATTACAACATCCACACATGTGGACGCGGGGTCGCACAAGATTAATGTATCCCACAGTGGTTTAATTGTGTTCACTTTTACCTAACAGCTATTACAAAAATATTACAATATTAGAATTTGAGTTTGGAGGATAGAAATCTACTGAGAAAACAATACATTTATTCAATTGGACTTTTGACTCAAAACTATAGTTATAGTCCTTATGACAATTTATCCATATAACAACTAGTCCCAATCTCCCCTACATTCCCATACGATCAATAAATTGATGTTTTTGCTGGAAGCTGAGATTGCTCTTTTCTTAACTGATTATAAAACCTTGACAATTCCTCCAGTTGACATCTTCATGTCTTAGGAACTACTTAAATTGACTAAATACCACAGCTATTTGTGAGAGAGTGCATGAATGAGTGAGCGATTGAGTGAATGAGCAAATGAATTAAGAGCTGAAAGAGAAAGTAACAACATATCACATAATGCTAATCCCTGTATGTGATTTATTGATTTAAATAACAATGTTACAATGTCCTTTAATTTATTATAATCTTTATTCATTCTAAACTTTGAAAGACAGTATTGATATTGAAATGTTATATATTGATATGGTAATGTTTTAATTTTATCCATTAGGGTCACAGAGGAAAATACAAGGTCATATTCAAACAGGACTTCACACCATTACTTTTTGTTGCATGTAGGCATCTGTAAAAAGGCTGGTGTAAGACGTAGGACAAAGGGACTGTTTGAATTTAAAAAAAAGACATTGGACATGAAGCCCCTCAACATAACGTGGTTTGACTTGGGGTTTTCTGGGCAGAGCCGATAAGCCTGTCCTGGGACTGAGTGTTGAACATGGAAGATGTATCTGAGAGTAATGTTTCATTGTGCCGAAGCATGGGGAAGTGAACTGCCAATGCTATGATCGTCTACACCTTTCAAACTGTCACCGGTAGCCAGTGAAAGGGGTAGAGAGATGAGGAAATGAAAGAGGAGGCATGAGAGAGAGTGATAGATGGACTGGTGAATGATCGAGTGTTCCAATCTGTCTTTCTCTAGAGAGCAGTGTCATGACAACTAGGCTCTGAGTTTTGCTTAAGTTAAATGATAAGTGAAGTGTCTTATATGTAGTTTTGGGATGAACTCATGGAAGAGGACCATTTGACTAAAATGACGTCAATATACTGGCCTCATGATAATTAGAAGGCCTACAAGATAGCGAAATCATAAGAAATCGTACAAGTTGGCTCATACAAAACATTAAATTTTTTATTCCCATTGAGAAAATGAACAATGTTATTACGATTTTTCCTAAGTTTAACCGCCAACCAAAATCTAACCATGAAGCCTAACCCCTTACCCAAACCAAACCTAACCATGATTTTAATAAGAAATTTTTGGGGGGGAACCACAGAAGAAAGAAAACGCTAGGGTTTGGAACGAGACAAGAGAAGCGTATTACATGCTACTGACATCAGTCATATGTATTGCATAAATAAAAATGGAATGAGTAACAATATTTGGTCACTGACATAACCTCTCTTAAAATAAAGTGTTGGATAGAAGGCTAGCTAAAATTCAATGCCTGACTTTTTGAAATTTGAAATACTTTTTAAAAATGGTTGTTCTCTATGGGAATAAAAGTTGTAATTTTTTTTTTTTTTTTTTTGTATAAGCCAAGTCATACGATATCTTACGATTTCACCATCTCTTACAAATTATTCCGAGTTATCATGAGACTTTGTGGTCTAAATTTGGTATTTGGTAAGAGATTTAGTTAAAGGGATCATTTATTGACTCTGAATAAATGAGAATAATCATGGATATGAGGATAGAATAGTTTCCTTTGGTGTAAACCCTGTCCTACGGTTCAGCACTCAGATTCTTGCTTGAACCGTCAGATCCTGCCGGAAGACGATGACTGCAGGGGAGAGGAATTTATCCTTGTGGCAGGACGGGACCTAAACTGGTGGTGAAGGGGTGGTTGGGGAGTGAAAACACGTATATAATGAGCGATGAAAGACATCTACAAAGCTTATAAAGCAGATTATGATTGGGTGAGATGCCTGAATTGAATGAATGGTGTAATGCAACCACGAGTATTCCTGAAGAACTACCGCTGTACTTCCATTTTGATTTATTTATTTATTTTTATTCATACATTTTCACACAAAGATGAAGCAGATTTAAAGAAAATACAAAAATTATAACAGTATACTGTAAGTGCAGGGAAAGTAAAAATAAATAAATTAAAAAAAGCCCAAAAGGGCTTATACAAGTAATTCCCACAATTCAAAGTTTGAATGGAAGTTCTTATTATATAAAGAAATTAAGAAACAATAAAAGACAAAAAGAAAAAGATAATGGGAATAAGAAAAGAAAAAAGAAGTCATATTTTCATTTCATATTCACATTTCTGTCATTACTTTCTTTGTTCCGTAAAAAAGTTTATTTTTTTCTTAAAAAACAAAAAAAAAAAAAAACAATGACATTTGATGTTGTTGATTCAGATTAAGCACTTTATTGATTATATATATATATATACATACATACATATATATATATATATATATATATATATATATATATATATATATATATATATATATATATTTTTGTGACTGAATCACAGCCCAAATTCCATTAGGTTCAGCACAAAACGTAATCATATGGCTTCGGAAGATTTGGAATATAGTGCGGGAGTTTATTTTGTTTTGTTTGTTTTTTATCCTTTTTCAAGCTTGACAGACCAGGGACACTATATTCATTTTAATTATATGGCAAAGGAACCCTTTGAAGACTTAAAAAAAAATCACCTTTTGTGTTCCACAGAAGAAAGAAATGTATAGACAGAAGTTGTAATTTTTGGGTGAACTATTCATTAAAGTACACCTGTACAATAATTCCTTTTTCAGCATGTGTAATGAGTGTATTGCAAATGCATATACACACTCAAACACACACTTGCTGGCATCTCAAACATGAGCTTATTCTGCACTGCTGTTTTCTGGCCTTTGCTCTAGGACTTTTATTTTCCTTGTAGCTTAGATGCCACATTTCACCAAAAATCAGTAAGTATATACTGTATTGCAACATTTGCTGACATCAAAATAATGTTTAATCTTAGATTAGTTTACAATTAACATGGTTTTACATTTGAACTGACATGGCTCTGAATTTTAATAGAGTTCATTTGATTAGCATCGCACAGTTTATTTGATAAAAGTCTATTTATTCAAGGCAAAAGAAAGAAAAAATAAAAAACCTCTCTATGTGATTTTTTGTATAGCTCTAATTACATCATATATAACCTTTGTAATCTTTGTAAATTCTGGCAACACAAGCCGTTTACAAACACTACACCACAAACATCTTGAATATTAAAGATGCTGGTGCTGGTTGAAATGGTCATCATTTCATGGTTTCCAGTGATTATGCCAGATGACCCTGATGACCGGATAACTGGTGGACAGTTTCCCAGAATGTCAGGATGTGCATGGGCTCTCTGACATGTTGTTAGTTACAAGGAGCAATTATTTGACATTTACACATCAGTAGTAATGTATTCTGTCTGAAAACTTCCTGCCCATTTATTTTTTTTCATATCAAGTTGTATTATAATATCTTCTAAAGATCTAATAGCCATTACATAGTGTTCACTGTTTGTGTGCTTTCTATTCTATGGTTAAGCTAAATAAAATAAAAAACAATATAATGAAAATGTAAATCTTAATCTGTTTTAGAAAAAATAGTTTTGTTAGGTTTATAGCTAGATATCAATAAATGATAAAACCTTGAATAATAATGAAAACAACCAATATTAATAATAACAGTTTTTTCAATATTGAGAGAAAAATATAATGGAGCTAGACTTCATTTTATCAATCAGGATTTGGTTGGATCGTGACAAATGGGTGTTACATAACAGAATGGAGTATGATGGTTGAAGGAGTAGAAAAAGCAAGAGGGATTTGTGATGTGATGTCAGCTGAAAATGAAAGTCATTGCAGAGGTGGAGCAAGATGTTATATTTTGATGGAGCATTATGAAAACAAACATGTTTCATGTTCACTTAAATCATGTAATAATTGGCTGAGTATCATTTACCTATTTTACTGCAGTGTACCATCTTGTTAACAGTGTTGTGTTGGAATTTTGCCACTACAAGCAATAATACACACTACTAAGGATGTTAAAGGAAAGATACACAATGCATTTCAACATTAGACCATAAAAGCATAAAAGCACAACATTAAAAAACAAAAAGAAGGATGTACACTGTTTTTATTTTTCCTGTCTACATGCCCCTTGCTCTGTCCTCCTGAGACGGAATATTTGTCACCAGGTTTGGCATGTCAAGGCATGCCCAGTGGGTGCTACGATGACAAAGGGCAGATGGTTGCCAGGACAACCCCGCATGTGCGGGCAATGCCAGGCTGATGCCATGCTGTGACCTAATAAAGTCGGCGCCATGGCGGGTTATGACCTGAAAACCAAGCGCAAAGGCCAGACAGATTGGCCAAGCAGCAGTGGGGCACAATGGGGCACATACTCTACAGACTGACTCCAACTGGATTCATGCATACTAACTGTAGACCTTTTCGCATTTATGTGCACTTTCTGCACATGCTGTCCTTCAACATGTTTTCTACACAGTATGTTTAATTGTTTTATATTGCACTGATTTCATCAACATATGTTATCTATAGGTTAAGTCCTCCAACATACTAAATGTACTAAAATACCTTGAAACTAAACTGTTGTTGTCATGTTTTGTTTTTCAGACTTCATATTTTACATCTTAACATCTGGTGTAACTGGTGAGTTTGCGGCCTACTGTAGGTCCCACAGGTTTCCAATGCTAACAATGCTAACTGAAAATAATACAATGCAACTAACCATCTAATGGTGCATTTTAGACAGCAAAATAGACTCTATTCACTTTTTAAAAGGGAGGAGATAGCGCTTTCTATGGCTGTGTCTCGTTTGGAAGTATGCGTCCTCCGGGGGTTGCATTTCTCAGCCGCATACGTCATTGAGGCTGTCTCGTTTCAGAAAAGCGAGTAGGACACTTCGAATTCAGCCTTCGAATGTGACCTTCTTTCACAGGAATTCGGAGGATGCATGAGGTGTATCCTTCGTGGGCACTCACAACCCACAATTCCTTGCTTCAACGGAAATGTCTAAAAAAATGAATAAAAAAGTTGAAGTACCTCAGTAGATGGGTGCAGAGTATATAATATGTATAATTATATGAATATATAATTTAAATAAAGTATTAGTCTAAAAGTACACCTGTAAAATCTATTTTCTTTTCTCTTTACATCATTATAACTCTCCTAAAATTTACCTCATACATTCCCTTTCAGAGGGACTTTGTTCCCTTCTCACTCAAAGCGCTCACGCTTGTTAAAGAGTGGCGTGCTGTCAAAGCAACCATGTTACGTTCCGTTTCCGTTTGTCCGATGAAGGCCGTCTTGTTTAAATGAGATTTGTTTAAAGGAGGACACACGGTATACTGCAGCCTTCAAAGGACACATCCTACCTAGCATGCAGCCTTCTAAACTAGACACAGCCTAGATCTATAGTTGTTCACATCAAAGGCTGTGCGTCCAATCAAACTCTACTGTATTTTTGCACAAACATGGGCAGGCTGTGTGAGTCACATACTCAAAATTGTCCTTATCCTTGAAAAAATTAACGAAACTATGTATATGTATACACCCAGACTACATTAAACGCGGGTAACAAGATGGGTACAGCATAGTCTCACGAGAATTTGTCACAATACTACGAGGTGTCAAATTCGTGCCTAGTCGTGCGACTTCATTTGTATGAAAATGTATGACTTATACATCAAACAAACACATAAGCTTCATGAACATACATTCGGAACCCAGAAATGATGCTTTCTTTTGTATTATCCATAGGGCTTTTAATATTAATATTATGCTTTTGTTTACGCTCTGGGTAGGGTAAGGTGTTACACTCTATGGTTAGGTTTAGGGAAGGGGTTTTGGTTACGGGTTAAGGTAACAAACTCACAGTTTTGGATCAATATGCCTCATCAGGAACTACAAGAACAAGAGGGAAGCATCTCTCCTTGATTGGTGTACCACTCACAATGAACCTGTACGAACTGGTACGAATTCACCACTTCGTACTATTTGAGAACATACAGTCCTCTTGAGACTGGGTTGGATAGGTATTGTGTGTTTGGTCACCACTTAATGTCCAATGTAAATGAATTCTGAACCAAAACCAGTCGAGTACCACTGATTACTGTTTACTTTTATGCTTGCATTGTTCTAATTCACCATTCAATGTCTCTGAGCTTCACTTAACTGCTAACAGTAAAACGATCAGAAAATGTTTGGCTCAGGATTAAAGGATGTTGCATTGCAAACATATCTTTGGTATTAATGACATTGATACATAGCAAGAGCTCTCAACATGGTTGATGTGAGAACTTCTCTCTACCATACCAGTTTTAATAAAACTGATAATACTAATAAGTCTATGCTTCTTAACAAGGGGAAAAACAGGTTTCTGTCAAGAAAAAGGCAGCAGCCATCTGAGAATTGAGAGGACTGTGGGAAGTCTCACAATTGGCTGGCTCTTTACTATCTTGCATGCTGTTGTGCACATATAAGCCACTAGCAAGTGCTCTGCTACTGTATTTTGATCTTGCTTGTGAACTATTCACAGATCTCTGTCATCAAGTGGTTTGGAGTAGTCCTTGTGTTTTCTCTGAAGTGCCAGAAGGGCCAACACATTAAATGGGTATATAAATTCAATGGAGCATTGGAGATACAGTCCTGTTTTTTGCAAAGTTGAGCTCACGAAGATGGTTGCATTATTAATTGCAATTATTTATTATTTATTTATTTTATTTATGGTGTTTTTTCATTACTTCATTTATTAATTAAATGTGAATTATCCCAAAAATTGTTAGACAAATTTTGTCATTCTTTACATTTCCAAACTCTGGATAAATGTTGTATTATAAGTTGAAAGAGTGCTATCCTTGCAAGTTAAATTGTTTTGTCTATATAACTTTTAAATGTAATCTTTAGAGGTATTTGTCCCCAGTACCAAATATTATGAGCAGTAACAGAAAGGATACAGTCTATAGAACAGGGTCAGAAACTACTAATGACAAAAATGCAACTAAAATGACAAAAAATGCCCCAGATATTTAAAATGTGGGGACAAAAAGTGCCCCTGTATGAATTCCTCTGTTATTATCTGTTACAATTTGACATATTTCATAATATTCTTTTCTAGGCTTATCCAGTTATGGGTTTAGTGCCTCTGTAGTGACATATAGTGGTCAAATCTCTGTTTTCACGGTCTCATAGACCAGTGTTGTAGAATATGTAGCTATGAAATGGTTTTTCATGAAAAATAAAATAAAATCAATGCCCTGAAAACACTGAATGTGAAGAAAATTCCTCCAATAAAAATGTAAAAAAGCATGTACATCAAATAAAAAAAGGAGTGAGAACATAACAGCTGTATAATCTTTCTTTTTTGGGGGGGGGGATCTTCTCCCCAATTTGGAATGCCCAATCCCCAATGCACTCTAAGTCCTCATGGTGGCGTAGTGACTCGCCTCAATCCGGGTGGCGGAGGACAAATCTCAGCTGCCTCCGCGTCTGAGACCGTCAATCCACACATATTATCACATGGCTTATTGCGTGCATTACCGTGGAGACATAGCATGTGTGGAGGTTTCACACTATTCTCCGCGGCATCAACGCACAACTCACCACGCACCCCACCGAGAGCAAACCACATTATAGCAACCACGAGGAGGTTACCCCATGTGACTCTACCCTCCCTAGCAACCGGGCCAATTTTGTTGTTTAGGAGACCTGGCTGGAGTCACTCAGCACACCCTGGATTCGAACTTGCAACTCCAGGAGTGGTAGTCAGCATCTTTACTCGCTGAGCAACCCAGGCCCCGAGCTGTATAATCTTCAGTAACACAGGGACTGACCAAGTACATACAATTTATTCTAGAAGAGTGTTTATTGTGTTATGATATCTTGTATATTATTTACTTTTTGTTTTTTTTGGATTTGATGTTGATTTGTTTTTATGTATAATTGCCATAATTTCTCAGATTGACATGGTTTTTATTAAATAATTCTGAAGTATTCAACATAAATGAATTGTGTTTTATAAGGTTTTTAAAAAAATCCATTAAATGGTAAAAAAAAAATGCCCCTAAAATTAAATTCCATAGGGCAAAATTTGCCACTTATTAAAAAAAAAAAACCCTGCTTTGCATTACAAAAACTTGTCCATAAAGCCCATAAATCAGAGAGACCCTTATTTGGAAGTCCTGTGTGTACACTGAAGCCAGAGTGGACGGAGGACATATTAAACATTTAAAATGAGTATTGTGCTGAATCTTCTTTCATCAGGTCAGTTACTGACATTGGCAGAGTTCAGGTGCACTTCATTATGTATAATATTCTATGACATTAATTAAAGTAATTACGAGGCCATGGAGGGCAAAGATAACTGAGGAGATTAAAGGTATTATGTCATGATTTTGCCATTATCATAGTATGTAATTTCCACTTTAATTAGAATTAATTGTAAATGAATTGTATGCAACACCAGTCTCCAAACATGTAGCTAATCTCTGCCCTCTGAAAAGGAGAGAGAGATAAAGCAAACCCTTGCCTTTATACAGGTTAGAGTTAATTACATTTCATTTAATTATTTTTCTGTTACAAATTCAAATCTTTGCAGTCTAATATGTCTCCTCCCATCCGAGAAGGAAATAAGAGTAGAAATGGGATGCATTGAAAGAAAGGGAAAAAAATGAAGCCTTAAAATGATCGAGTCTCTCTCCCTTTCTCTCATATTCACTTTCTCTCTTTCAGAATAAGTGAACTGTCAGCAAATTCTGGGGCAAAAAATAATTATTTCAGCATGATAAACCTTTTCATCTACTTGACTCCTTCTACAGCAAAGCAAATTAATAATGTCAAACTTGCTATCTCTCATGGGATGGGCCGTTGCCTAATGAGGGTGTTTACTATGTGGGCAGAGCAAAGTGATAGCAACGGCAAAACTTTGTCCTGATCACGACACACCTGTCAGACCAACACCTCATCACTGGCATGTCGAGGGCAAACCTCATTTTATAAGCCATTTTTTTCCCCCCAGGAATTAACTGCTGCCCAGGGAGGCTCTCCAGGATTGCAGAGCCAATGGATGATTCACTTAATTATGGAGGCAGAATGGAGACACACTCGTGTAGTGCTCTGCTGAAAGACATGACTGGGTCAGGAAAGACCTAGTCTCAGCCTCAGACGGCATGCTCACGGGTTGCCCACAGTTTGTCCACTGATTGTCTGATGTTGCACACAAAACTGGGAAAAAATATTTGAAAATCAGCAGTTCCAATCTGATTTGGCTGGCTTAACTAACATAATCATGCAAGAAAACGACATGCAGCTTCCAACTGTTCATGTACTTGAAATCAACACCATTCTGCCGAATTACTGACAAGCATCACCTCCCACCTTTCCCTATGGTGCTACTGATTGCGTTGGTATGAGACATGGGTTCTGGTCCCATGAGAACCAGGTTGTAATCTCATTCATATAAACAATGGAGGTTGTATTTTTGCTCTAAAATTGCATTTTTACTTCACTGACGGTTAGGTTCAGGGCTGGGGTTTGGGTTAGGGGTAAAATGAATAAAATATGCATTCCTATTGACTGTATTACATCATTTACAACTAAAAATACAACTCTCTTTTAGTGCCACCCTGTAGACGTTTAACTTCAACAACACTTCTGGCATCGGCCACTGGAAGCAGTGGTTCGAATTTTGAGAACCAAACACTGATTTCAGCAGCAGAACTTTCAAACTCATATTGCCAAATTCACAATGTGATCAGTCTGGCTTTATGCAACTTCCAGGAGTGAAGCAAGTTGTTTTAGCAGTACAGGCTGTAATAAAGTGAAGAGGAATGCATATTTTATAAACTTTTTTATTTGTATTAGTCTGTCTAAAAAAAAAGTTTTGTTTAAAAGGTACCAGGTTGATAAAATCAGTTCTTTAAAGAAGAACTAATCACTGGATTTGCCAAAGTTTGCCAGGTTAATGGCATCAAATCTCTAAAGACATGTGTTATCTGAAGGACGACTGTATATCCCACTTTCTGAGTTATGTCTGGGAAATAAACAGAAATTCTGATCACAAAGTCGTCCCACATACAACCATTCACAGAGACTGCAATTATTTAAATTATTTTTTTTCCACGCTACAGTATTATTGTGGTATAAATTATTTCAGATGAACTTGCCACTAATTGGCTCGTTAATTGTTCTTGGTCGCTTTACACAATATGTTAGACAGATGGGTTGTTCCTGTCTCACTGGCCAGAACAGAACATAACATCCACTTTTTCAGCCATCTGGTTATGTGAGACTAAGACTGACCTAAAATGACATGGGGTTGGTTTATTACCAAGTACTTACAGTATGAATTAACCTGGGTTACCTTCATAGTTGTTATCTGGATTAAATGCTAGCTTAATTTTTTTAGCCTTCCTGGGCTAAAATCACTATTTTAATTCCCCCCACCCAGTACACATTTGGTATTTCATTCCAGTGAGAGAAAGAGACGTATCACTCCGTCATAGCCTATTTCAGATTTTACAGTGTGACACGTTAACTGCACATCACATTTTACAGTGACAAGTCTTGGGGAAATGTAGTTAAGCCTACATTAGAATGTCCTCATTCCATTTGTTAATTCTCTGGCCTGTACTTGATGTTAGGACACGGATTCAATCGGATTCAATCCCTTTATATCTGGGTGATAAATTAAATATAGCTAGTTACTTTAGATATTATAGGTCAGATTTGACTTTGAAGGCACTTTGCAGGATTAAGTGAAACAGAATGAAAGATCATTGATGATGATTTGATGTGTGTACCCTGACTTTAGCAATAAGTGTTTCTGTCAGTGTAAAGAGATACTAAAGGGAGTCAAAAAAAGGTTTATCTGTTTTGTCTTATTTAGTGCTAAAGTCAACATGTCTTTAAGTCAAAATTGATTCTTGCTTACTTTCTCAATACACATTCCTGCTCTTTCTGTACATTATTCATCTGTGCATGTTATACAAAAAAAAAAAAAAAAAAAAAACATTTGGGAAATACATCAGAATATAGAAATAAAATGATTTGCCAATGCCATTTCGTGTTGACTTTTAAGTAACCTCCTGTCTAAATAATTAGAGTTGTATTCTGAAACTGCAGAGAGTTGTTAAGTTGAACTAGCAGTCTGCAAATTTTGCTAATTGAGTAGAGAGCCATCGTTAGCAGGTCAAAGCTTATGTATTAAAACAGGCAAAGCACTGACCTCATCCGAGGAGAATTTTTACATGCATGAAAATAGATTCTTCTGTATTAGCCTAAAATACATTCCCTACAGTTGACCAAAACAAACCAATTCCAGTCAATATTGGTCTACTCAGATCTTGCGTAATCCAAGCACCAATGCCTGTTTTTAAGATAATTATTTTTAATCCCATCAAAAAAATAAGGACTCCAGCATTTTGATTTTGGCCCATTTTCAGGAAACAGTGCCATTTGTGTCTCAATGACTCGTTACTGATATAACTAACTGGAAGAAATAAATAAAATCACAGATAATGAACTTAGTCACATAGTTTGATAGATTTAGCTTTGTTCAGTTTATTGCAAAATAAGACAGACAGACAGACAGATGCTTTTGGTGTTACAACATAATGCAAATAAATGGAAAGGGCAATTATTTTCCTATAGCTAATCTGTCACCTAATGGTAAACCAAACAAACATTTGAAGTAAAATATTTCTCTGGTTTCATTTCTTTGCTCTCTCTCTCTTTCAGACACTAGATCTCAGTTATTTGTAAGTACTTTCCTCGCACCAGCATTCCACCTCGCAACATTGTCGCCTCAAACGAGGCGAGAGAGGGTGAGGCAAACCTCAGAAGCGACACAAGTGCCAATTGTGGTGGCTGAGCAATGTGGACTTCCACATTCTTTTACGATCTGTGCAGTCAAACACCATCTGAGAGGCAAGTCACGGCCATGCTTTATTTATCTCCTCGTTTTTGTGGTTTTACAGACGTTCCCACCCCAATATTGCCACATGTGGTGGTACTCACTCAGGTTCTTCACTTTGACACATCAGAGGACACTATGTTCATTAATATCTCTCTGTTTTTGCCTTTTCTTGGATATAAGCATAAAAACAGTGGCTGCACTGAAAATAAACACACAACAAGCTGCTTTTTGTTTGTGTGTCTGTTTTATGCTCTGCAGTCTTTGCATGTGGTAATGGTTTGGTGTTCCTTCAACTGAAAACAGACGCATTTGCCAGCAAATTTAAACATCATAAGAGGGCACTACTGGAGGATCTCCAGACAAACAGAATGAAAAGAACACACAGTAACTCAACTTCACTTTTATAATCATGTCAAAATCAGATACAGTTCAACTGAGGTGAGGCCAAGTCTGTGATCTTTCAATCAAATAGAAGCCGTCATCATAATTTGTGGCATTTTATCTTTGGGGTTTGCATGGGTTACTTATGAATGATATTTTTGATTAAGCTGTTTTAGAATTTGGCGAAATGTACAATAGATAAAATAAATAGCCGTAGATTCTAGTGGGAAAATGTTTTTAAAACTAAAATTGCAGTCTGACAATAACTTGTACTACACACATTGCATTGCATGGCCAATGGATATTAAAATGTAAATTAAACTAAGCCGATGTCAACATTCGCTCATAATGAAGTTTTAAAATTGGCAAATATAGTTGGGTGTTTCTTCAACTCTGGGCACTTTCAGTACTAGCAAGTAAAGTCTTGTTAAAATATTTTCCACACTCCCACTAGTTTATTCAATTTGTCTACTTAAAATGTTCAGCAAGTAAGTACATGCATCACAAGAGTTTTATTTAATTATTTTCCTGAAAATTCCCATCACAGTGTCATTTCCACCACATCTCAAATCAGGCATATACTGTGTTCCAGACAACTCAGAGCTCTGCATTTTCACACTTCCTCCTTGCAAATAATAACTGGAACATTGCTTGATGTCGGATTTCTCACTTGTGAAGTCAGCACAGATCAATCAACCCCGACCTCAGCGACCTCACCTCATTTGACATCATTTTTAAGATGGCGACGACCAATGAGTATAATGTGGAGTTGGAGCTGAAACTTAAAAACAAACATTTAAGTATTTTCACTGCATGAAATGTGTGAACATGCAATATACAATACATATACAAGATGATATTAAGAGAAATTGCTTGTGTATCAATCAATGCCTACGTTTTCCCCTATTTTACTCATGACAGCCCTTCTAGCTTGCATCTGAGAGACTGTGCATTTGACATGTGTACATGCAGTCGTGACATGTGATTGACTGGAGTGCATTGAGGTAGGAATTGGGAAATTTCAATTTGGGTATTCCCACCTGTGACTTTGTCTAGAACGCAGCAGTGGCCGAGACCTCTGTGGATAGGTATGAGACCATTCTTTGATGAAGTATCAGAATATAATACACTTGATAGTACAGGTTTAAATGTTACATCTGTGGAGTGTCATTTATATAGAAAATCTTCAAATATAACTAAAATGAGAACTAAAATGCCCCACTAACTTTTGTCTCAGCCTCAGATACGCTCAAAGATCAGAAGTTGTATGCTTTTGACACTATGATCTTTAATATTTAAAAACAAACAACACTATTTTTGTCCCTTTTGGTTTTCTGTAGTTTGACCTGCATTGTGTACAGTTGACAGGTAAATAGCCTATTATTTATTATGAAAAAAAAAAAATTCTAGATTTGCCAAAGTTTGCGAGGTTCATGGCATCATTTCTTTATAAAGGAGTTCTGCAACTGTCCTGGCTCATGACTTAAAGTTTTCAAATTCCTTGTGTATATCTGTATATATTACTCTTTGTTTTGAGACTGTTATATATATATAAATATTTGGCACTTACCACAGCTGGACGGACCATTTTCCAATATCGCATATATATACTTAATATTAATATATTGTATATTCATAAGTAATATCAATTTGGTACCAAAACACTGGTATTTTTGACATCACTAAAGGATGATAAAAACATTGGGGGCGTAACCCCCGGAAGCCCACCCCTAGTACCGCCCATATCACAAATTCTGTATTGAAAGTTATAGAGTTTTCTTTGTTTTCTACAAACATCACTTGTCTCATTTTTCATTTCAAGCAACATCTTCACTGACACTTTGTCAACTTGGCTAACAAATACAAAAAACTTTATTAGGGGCGAAATCGTTTGGTATAGTGGAAATGACACCACAACTAGGACAGTCATAATATTTGAATATTTGTTAGAAATAATTTTCCCACAATAAATATTAAAATGGTATATGTTCATTTCATTCTTGTATTTATTTGTATTTTAATAAATATGGGTTTGGATTTTCATAATTTAATATTGAAGGTCAGGGTCTGGGACAAGTCTAAAACAGTAAAGTCTGGACATAAAAGGCATTATAAAAGTCCCAATAAGAAATGATAAAGGCCTGGTAAAAACTTTCCAAGTCAGCTGTAGTCATATGATAAAAAGAAAAATGTTGAAATCGGTTTATTTGAATAAAATCAACCCCTGGGACATAAAATTGCACTATGTTAAAGAAAGACCCAGTTATACAACAACAACAACAAAATAATAATAATAGAGAACTAAAAAAAAAAAAAAAAAAATGACATAAAACCAACCTTGCTTCTGGAAATCAGTGAAAGAACAATATAGGTAGATTATTCTGCTGATATTTGGCCATTTTTTGATCAGCCGATAACTGTGCCCTCTTGGCTGACAAATAGTTTCAAATAGTACCTTTGTGTCAGTTATGAAATGTAACTAAATAAGCTTTGTCAAACAATGGACATTTTCTGTTTTTGAATATTTTTGGGTGAATTTTGAGTAACTGCATTATATTGTCCATATGCCACCCTATTCTCTAGATATCTGCATCACCCATTTATAAAAACATTGGTTGACCACTTCTGAAAAATATCAGAATTCTAGCCTTGACCATTATTCCCTCAAATAAATGTACTTGATGTGCATATTATTATTTATTTTTATTTTTATTTTTCTCCCCTTTTCTCCCCAATTTGGAATGCCCAATTCCCAATGCACTCTAAGTCCTCGTGGTGGTATAGTTACTCGCCTCAATCCGGGTGGCAGAGGATGAATATCAGATAACTCCGGGTCTGAGACAGTCAATCCGCATATCTTATCATGTGGCTTATTGAGCGTGTTACCGCGGAGACGTAGCGCATGTGGAGGCTTCACGCTATTCTCCGTGGCATCCACGCACAACTCACCACACGCCCCACTGAGAGTGAGAACCACATTATAGCGACCACAAGGAGGTGGCATGTGACTCTACCCTCCCTAGCAACTGGGCCAATTTGGTTGCTTAGGAGACCTGGCTGGAGTCACTCAGCAAGCCCTGGATTCGAACTCGCGACTCCAGGGGTGGTAGCTTACTCCTCTCAAAGTTCATAAGTCTGGGAGGACACAGGTCTATGATTTACTGTTTTCCACTACAGTCTGCGCAGGTGCCATGAAAGGTCAAAGTTCACAGGCCAGCACATGACTCAAGCTCTCTCAGTAGGAGCTTTAACAGTCCCAAGGGAGAAGGCACCTGTTCAGCATGTGGGAGGTAGGAAAAGCAATCAGACCTTTTGCCCTGGCCAGTGGACACACACCCGCTATAGTCCAACATGCAAAGGAAGGCGGAATCTTTGGAATGCTTGGCCAGTGATGATGATGTATGAAGGGGAGAGAGAGAGACAGACACCTTGCATGTTGCACCTGTACCGAAGGATAGGGTTACAAGCCTTGCACAAGGCCACAGGAGGAATGTACGTTTTGCTTCTGAAGCAAGCCCACACCAGTGGATGACAGCAGATGGCCAGCCGAGACTGGCTTAAATTAGACACACATACACACATGCTCACACTCTCACTTGCAAAAATAGAGGATCTTAAAGATGTGGTTATTTACATGCACTTTCCTGGCACACAAAACCACCTGCTAAGTCATCCTTACAGGTGTAGGTCATTTCATTCCAGAGACTGGTAAACATAGGCAGGTTACACAATTAGTCATGCTTTACGCAAAGGTCAACCGGCTACCAGTTGGCACAGTGGGGTTTGGAATAAACTCACTCCCTGTTATTTTAAAGAAGCTGTTACGCCAGATTGTGCAGAACATGAAAGAATAAGACTATTGATTTTTTTTCTCCGCACTGTAAAAAGTGGGAACCTGCAATTGTTACTTTAAAGGAATAGTTCACCCAAAAAAGAAAATTCTCTCATCATTTACTCACCCTTAAGCCATTCATCTGCTGAACTCAAATGAAGATTTTTAGAAGAATTTCTCAGCTCCTTTGGTCCCTACAAGTGAATGGGCTCCACAAATCACATAAATCAGCATAAAATTAATCTATAAGACTCCAGTGGTTAAATCAATGTCTTCAGAAGTGATATGATAGGTGTGGGTGAGAAACAGATCCATATTTATGTCCTTTTTTTACTACAAATTCTCCTCCCTGTTCAATCAATCTTCACTTTAATTTTCACTTTCACATTCTTCCTCTTGTGTTTTTGTGATTCACATTCTTCATGCATATTGCCCCAATGGGCAGGGAGAAGAATTTCTAGCAAAAAAATGACTTCGATTGTATCTGTTTCTCACCCTCACCTATCATATCACTTCTGAAGATCTGAATGTAAACACTGGAGTCGTATAGATTACTTTTATGCTGCCTTTATGTGCTTTTTGGAACGTAAAATTAATTGGCACCCATTCCTTTGCATTGTATGGACCTACAGAGCTGAAATATTCTTATAAAAATCATAATTTGTGTTCTGAAGAAAAAAGTAAGCCATACACGCATGGCATGAGGGTGAGTAAATGATGAGAGAACTTTAATTTTTGGATGAACTGTTCCTTTAAGGAGCTATTTCTACTTGATCTATCTCTAAAAATCAAGATTTGTTGGTGTAGTCTAATGCATTCAGGTTAATTGAGTGATTTTAAATAACATTTTTGACTCAAATCAAACCAATTAATTTAGATGTTACAACATGAAGCAAATTTTTTTAGGTTAACATTTTGTTTTTCAGTGCACACTGTAAAATTGTTTTGTGAGGTAATTTAAAAATGTGCTTCATATTCAGGCATATTTACGAAAGTAATTTGTATGGGTTAAGTTAGGCTACATACCATTTATTTAGTGTTTGAAAATACAAATAAGCAAGAGATAACGTACAGTAAGCTGGTCATTATTGCAAAATAAACCTTGACAAGGTGATCAGGTCTCGTATCAACCTGAAGGGGGTCTATTTTATGATAAAAGGTACAATGTACAGTCATTCATTCATTACATGGCTACTTGCAAATAAACAAGTAAATTAACATATGACAATGTATCATGTATTTTATATAATTGACATAATATTGATTTGAGGTGAAATTATTTTATTATGTGAGAACAAAGAGACCACAAATTGAAACGAGAAAAATGAAACTAGCACAGCTGTATGGAAAATCTGTTGTCTGGAACAACGGTCAATTATACAGTTTAGCGGTCATTATACGAAAACATTTAACAGCAAAATATTGCAATGGGCAAAGCATAGTCAAGATTTTTAGAGAGCCAGGTATTAATAATAATTATACTATTGATAAGTGACATCATCATTGTATCTGCATTTACATTTAGTGATTTAGCGGATGCTTTAATCCAAAGCGATTTACAAACGAGGAATAAAAAAGCAATTTGTCATACAAAAGTCAACAATTTCGGTAGTATTGCACTGCCAAATTCCTATAGTAGCTAGAGTAGTATCTAAGACACAAGATTTGGTTTTAAAGAAACATTTGTTTTTTGTAAACATCATCTAAGGAAATTAAGACCCTGGGGCTAAATCAAACATATTGAGAATGTACCTGAATTCATCAGCTACTCACTAATTTGATACCTCAGTCTTTCCTGCTGTGGGCTGTGATTGCAGGTGATAAACACAAGGCGTGTATTACATCCACCGAGTAAATTTACAAGACCAAACGTGGCTCTCATAAACAAAGATCCCAGGCATCTGTGAGCAAGCACTCTCTTATGAATGTTCAGCCTGACACATAACAAATTTGAAGGGAGGAAGTGTGCTATGGCCTCTGGAGGCAACCTAATTAAATTATAATCAGCACGGATTAATTAATCTATAATATTTATTCCTCTGTTTCGAGAAGAAGGCAGCGCAATGAAGGGTATTTGTGTTCACTCCTCATTGTCTTAATAACGGGGGAGAATGCGACGAGGGGAAAACTCGACAAGGCCCCTTGACGCCACAGCCAGAAGGTTATTGCTGATATCACGTGCGCTGAAAGCACTTATCACGCACAACAAATAATTAAGGGGCTGATAATAAGAGAATTAACATTGGCTTTGTCTGCATTTGTTTTGTGAGCCACCTCATTGTGATGAAAGCTTTAGGCGACCCAGAATAAATTACCCGGGAAACTCGGCAGAAGAGATGTAGTCATTAGACTGGTGATAAGTGGCAGTGAAAGGGAGAAGGCCCTTCCATTCTCTCCAAATTATTTGAAGCCAACGCCTCAGATCATATGATTTGGTCCACCATAAATGGTGTATAGTGCACACATAAATGTCCCGCACTATATGCATAGAGAAGAAGAATAGATTAATAATCTGAAACAGACCCTTAGTTACACACTTACTTATGGGAGTGTTAAAAGTGTTGAATACATTAGTGTTGTCATAAATATACTTTTAAAACACATATTATAATGTGCTATCATTTATCAATTCTTGCATGAAATAATATGGATCATAAATACAGAAAATCTCATTTCCATGTAATTATTACATGTAATTATACAGTAATTACAATGAACTAGCTGCATTTATCTATCTATCTATCTATCTATCTATCTATCTATCTATCTATATATATATATATATATATATATATATATATATATATATATATATATATATATATGTATATATATATTTTTTTTTTTTTTAAATGATATGCCAATAAACAGTTTAGATTAAATTATGTACCATTCAGCCCAAAATATTGTTAAAACAATGAGAAGTTCAGTCTAAACAATCTGCAGCCATACAAATTATTCCAGCATAAAGTATAGGTCATCTAAAGCCCTATTCGGACTGGATTAGTTTTATATGGGGACATCGGGTAATAGAATCATTACTAGAGCTTCTCTGTGATCTTAATCCTGTACAAATCGGTCATATCCAAGGGCGGACTGGCCATCGGGAGAACCGGGACTTTTCCTGAAGGGCCTGCCATGAAACAGGGCTGAATGGGCCGCGATAAGCTGAAATGGGCCGCCGCGTTATGCAGAACGGGCAACAAACCGGCACCGCGATATGAAGAAAAGGACAGCAACACTAATCTGCAGTCTCTAGTGTGAACTAATGTGCTGTGCTGCATGTATAACATGTATTTGAGTAGACTTTGTATGGATTCAGGCATCAACACCACCATTCACTCCCCTATATTTTTCTGATGCCCTCTGCATGGACGCTGGCCAATTATAAGGGAGGGGCAGAATCTAAACTCTCTACGATGTTTGAAATTTCTCTGATTGGCACTGCCGCTCTGCAGTGACCAATGTCCTGCTGATCACATCACAGGGAAGAGCAAGATTCCAACAAGTTTAGGAAACAGCAGTGACAGCGTATTGTCTTCCAACAATACTGCGCAGACAGTGGGTAAAGGAGACGAAGGGGACGAGGGACAATGGTGAGGAAGAGACACGCATGAACAGTTGCTGCTTCTTTTATGTCACCCGTCTAGACAGCAATGTTCCACCCCCCACCCCCCAAATTTTTTTTTTTTTGCAAAACAAATGAAAGGCTGAGGTGTGAGCATGATCTCATCCTCCAATGAGGAGCTGAGAAACGTATACCCCCCATATAACTTCTGAGCTTCTGGTTTTGAGCTGAAGACACCACTAGACTGCAATATGGTAATTTGTAAAATACTTAAAAGACTCTGAATGACTCTATATTTTTTATATCAGGTTTATTATGGAGAACTTTTTCAGATGTAGAGCTTTATTGTTTGGGGAAAAGGGCTATGAAATGATAGCAAATCAAGAATGCTCACTTCTCACTTTTTGTACACTGTAAAAAAATGTTGATCATTATGGTATGACAATTCTTTGTTTTCTTCCATTTAAAGGGAAATGATGTAGTTTTGGTAACACTTTACAATAAGGTTTCATTTGTGAACATTAGTTAATGCAACAAGTATAATGAACCAACAATAACCAATATATTTTATTACAACTTTTAGTAATCTTTGTTAGTTCATGTAAGTTCATAGTGCATTAACTAATGTTAACAAATACAACTTTTGATTTTAAAAATGTATAATTATACATTGAAATTAACATTAACAAAGATTAATAAATGCTGTAAAAGTATTGTTTATTTTTAGTTCATGTTAACTAATGTTGTTAACTAATGTTAACAAATGGAACCTTATGGTAAAGTAATGTGTTACAGTATTTTTTTTAAATACTTTATTCTATCCCAGTTTAACATGCAGAAACACTGCATATTAAACTGCAACACTGACTCCACCACTGGCATAAGTTTGGGACTATCTGTTTGTTCGACCATTGAAAGATGGGGGGAGTTTTCGGGAAACGTAAAAAAAAAAAAAAAAGAAAATTATATATATATATATACACACACACTTTTGCAATTACTTTTGGTGATGCTAGTGGTGCAAAACTCACAAACTTCTTTAAATCACAATAATTTCTTTAATTTCTGTCTGATTTTCAAAGATACAAGGGTGTAGGTTAGGGCGTATGGTTAATAAAATATGCATTCCTGTTGACTGTATATAAACACTATATAACAACTATATAACTATAATCAACTCATTTTACAACTTTTATTTTTTTTATAGACATTTCACCTGGAAACTAGGGCTCACACATCCATTATGTTCAACAAAAATTCCAGTTTCAGCCACTGGGGCAGTGTTTAGAATTTCTGCAAGCACAGACTAATTTCAGCAGCAAAACTTTCTACCTACGTTTGCCTAACACACAGTGTGAGGAGTCTGGCTTTAAAGTCCCCACACATTGATTCTCTTGCACTACAGTGAATCTGTCAAAGCATTTCTACCTTTAGAATGGACATGTGGTAAAACAATAAGAAACAAAAGAAAATGGCATCTGCAGGAATCCTAAATGTACACATGCACATTTAAAATATTACATACATGAACACATAAGCTCAGGCACACTTGCGTGAAGGTCTGGACATGAATGAGCCAGGATTTACACAGTGGCTCCATCTTTCATCATATAGCTGTCTTAAAAACAACAGACCTCACTGTGTCATGATAAATGTCACACACATGTCACACACAGCTTAGCTAAGCAGAGCTTAACATTTACCTCAATGTACATCCATGACAGGACCCTGGATTTATAGTGGACACATATCTAACTTGCCAGCTCACTCAAGATATAAGCAGAAAACATAGCATAATTACTTTAGCTACTGTAGGCCTATAAACCATGTTATATGACCCTTAGAATTTACTTTTAAGCAGGTTTTTTTCTTCATAATACAGGTTCCAAAAAGGATTTTATATTAAAAGTACAAACTTTTTAAGATCCTGTGATGCCATTGGACAACTTTAGAAAAGATCTATACTGGTGTTTTAAAAACTCTTTATTTTTAAGTTTAGAGGAATACTTTGCGTTAACATTTCGATAAATCTCTGGCTACCAAAGAGGACCAGCTTTATTTTAGGCACATACTAACTGGTTCATTCTAACAAACCCCCTGCTGGGCCGGCTGTAAATTCTGCAGCAACTGTGCTGAGATATGCCACCCACTGTGCTACTGCAGCATGCAGAGAATGGGCATGTCGCATGCCAGCAAAGCTGGAACTCAATAGGCCGTATGTGCCTCATGGGTCAGCTGGTGAAAAGTGTGTGTGTGGGTTTGGGTGGTTTACGAGGACATTTTTTAGGTTACAAACTGGTAATTACAAGGGTATTATGCTATAAATGTGGTTTATGAGGACATTTCTAGTGTCCCCATAATTCAAATCGCTTAAAAAAAAAAAAAAAAAACATACTATGTTTTTTATATATATATATATATATATATATATATATATAAAAACTGCAGAACGTTTTTTGTAAGGGTTAGGTTTAGGGTTAAGGTTAGGGGATAGAATCTATAGTTCTTACAGTATATAAATCATTATGTCTATGGAGAGTCCTCATAAGGATAGCCACACCAACATGTGTGTGTGTGTGTGTGTGTGTGTGTGTGTGTGTGTGTGTGTGTGTGTGTGTGTGTCTGTGTGTTGGGAGTGGGTGGGACGAGGGGGACTTTTAGGATCACATCTTCAAGCCCCCATTTCAGGGGCCAACGCCTCATTGTGGTAACCTGATTGCTGTCTGTATTCATGCTGAACATTTCTGTAGAAGCCACCATAGTGGCACTCTAATATTCAAATAGAGTATTTATACAAGTCTAAAGATTAAGCATGCTTTTTTTTAAAGCTTAGAATAATAATAAATAAATAAATGCTAATTATTTTTTTCTTTAAAATATAGCACATTTGTTATTAAATGAAAATATACATGTTAAAAATTTTTGTAAAATACTACCAAAGAAAACAAAATTGAAGAGGTGGTTGTGTTTCATTGGCTTTGTTCCATGTGCTGCTTTTAACCAGACAGAGGGTGCATGGCCTTGCTTGCCAACCATGTTCCATATCCATGGCAACGTCTAAGTGATGTCTGCATAATCAGAGAGATTAAACGAAACAAAGGTGTGGCCTGAGTCTTATTGGGCGCCCAAGGAGCATGTTTACATAATACTGTTTAAACAAAAAACAGTCCTTACTGTTCTTCAAAACATCAGTTGTCCAGCTAAAATCAGCATGTGTCTATTATGAATAATTTAGTTAGTATATTGATGACCAACCCACACTCCAAAAGGTATGCACAAAAATGTTAGTCTTTAAAAAAAATATATATTTTTTCAAATATAATTTCATCTCAAATTATATCTACAGTTGTTTCCAGTCTTCAAATGCTGACCTTTTGACATTTTGATTGCCATGTAACACATCAGGGGAAGCAGCTTTTAGCCGCTATATGCCCTAAAGATCTGGAACATTCTACTAATTGAAATTAGACTCCAAGCATCCACATTTTTTAAAAACATATTTTTATTAATTAGCATATGGTTGATATGTAGGTATGTATGTATGAATGTTTTTTTTTATTTACTTTTTATTACTGATTTAATTTTTAATTTCATATACATTTGTATGCATTTTTATTTGGATTTTTTTTAAAATACTTTGATTTATTTTAATGCAGTTATTTTCTTTCATGTTTAATTTCTGAAACTTTGTGAAGCTTTTTGAGTGGCACTTGATGAAAGGTGCTATACAAATAAAATATATCATTATTTATTTATTTATTTATTTGCATTGATTACTTTCTCCTTCTGACCTGTCAAATACATCATAACTGAACTATGAACAGATTTGCCCCATTTGTGTTCGTATGACCAATTTAATTTAATTTCAGACCGAATCAATTGTGTTTGCATAGACATTTTGCTTCATGACACATTTTTGAAAAAAAAAAGAAGAGCTGCTAGCCCTCTTGTTATAAAAGATAATATATTACATGTCAGTTATATCAAAGCTGACCAATAAATCCATTTGTGTCTTTCAAACCAAATTTACATTTGACCTCACTCCAGAGGTATGTAATGAATAAATAAATAAATACAAATTCTTTCTTAACAATATAATTTAATCTCATATTAGATCAATAGTACTGTGCATACATTGATTTCATTTCCATAAAAAGGATAACACATTTTAGACAAACTTTGGCAGTTGCTATCACTCTTGTTAAAAAGAGAATGTATTACCTGTCAGTTGTATCATAGCTGAACTATGAATCAATCTGTTTACTTATTACCAATTTGGTCAATATATATATATATATATATATATATATATATATATATATATATATATATATATATCTCTATCAAGAGTGCAACTAAATCTTATTGACTGCTACATTTTTGCTTATATGTTTTTGAATTTGTATTTTTATTAATAAATGTCACACTTATATTTGAAATGTTTTACTGTGCGGTAGTCTTAATTTCGCACTACCCTTCCCCCTTCATTCACCCCCCCACCCCCCCACCCCCATCTCAGTTCCTATTTAGGCTGGTAACCTCCATTCAGTGCTACGCTAGTCCAGGATGCATTAGCATGAGAAAGTGCCGGGTGCTGCCTGGTGGCCAGGGAGCCACTGCAGACATCCAGCTGTCCATTGAATCCAATTTCCCCCACTCCATCAACCTCCACCCGAATCAATCAAGTTTACTCTGCCTTTTTTTATTTGCATTGTCACTACGCGTAAGAACCCAACCACCCCACCCCCACCGCCCATGCTCATCTGCCTATTTTGCTGTTATCATCTGCTTTTCCTCGACCTTTCTTAGTATGCCCAGACTGCTTTTTCCGTTCAGTGACAACACCCCCACCCGATACCCTCCTCGCCACTACACCGGGGCACATGACTTCTGTTACCATCCGTCAGTGCTTGACAGCTCTTGGAGTGCTGATTTATCTAATTAGCAATCAATTAGCTTGTTACAACTGGATGCAATTGCCTTTAACAGAGAGGAAGAGTAGGGCAGCTGGTCGAGGTAATAAATCCCGGTTAAGTGGAGCCACTCCCACCCTCCCCTTTTCACCTCTTCACAGGAGTGTCTGACAGAATTACAGGGCCGGTGTTGAAAACACAAACACAGCCTCCAGGGGCTACTTTCTCCTCCTTTGCTAATGTGCCGAAATCCCACTTTAATGAATATTGGATGGCTGAAAAGAAAAAAAGTGGGGGTGAAAATCGGGTGGCTCTTTAATAATAAGGCCAGATTTCCGCCCGTTATAATCCTTGACAAAGGCTGGGTTGTTTTACAGCTGCTCCCAACGCAGAGGTGTGAGAAGGGTCAGTGAATAATTTTCTGCATGGTTTGAAGCCATTAAGAGTGACCGGTGACTAAATACATCGAGAGCTCCCCTCTCGCTGTGAAGCTACTACCCTACTGATCATGTAATTCGACTACAGACCATAAATAGCCAGCTCTTGGTTCTTACTTCTTGGTTATAGAGACAAGATTGTAAATGGTTGGACTATCCTGGGGTCTCTACTCTCGGACCAGGCACCTATCATATTGATGTGATTTTATTTGGAATGTAAGGTATGGTTCTAGTAGGCTATGCAATAGTTTTTTTTCCATTTTGAAAGACACAGATACATACAATAAACACATTTGTAAATCATTTAAAGCATTAAACCATTTTCCATATTAATTTTAGAGAGGTACAAATGTTTACAAATTCTTTGAGGTTCTAACCCAGTCTCATGACAGGCCATAATAGTAGTAAGTGATGGCGACATCATAAGAAATCGTATGAGTTGGCTTTTACAAAAACGTATGACTTTTACTCCCATTGAGCCATCAAACAATGTTATTATGATTTTCCCTAAGATTAACCCCTAACCAAAACCTAATCCTAGCCATAAAGTCTAACCACTTACTCAAACCCTAAACCTAACCATGATTTTAATACGAAAATAGCATAACTTCTGTGTACCACAAGGAAAGGAAACATCGGGGTTTGGAACGAAACGAGGAAAGCGTATTATAGGTTATTGACATCAGTCATTTGTATTGCATAAAAAAATATGGAATGAGTAACCAAATTAGTTTACTGATGTTTACTTTCTTAAAAATAAATAAATAAAAATGTTGGATAGGAGGCTAGCAAAATGTTGACACCTGTAGTGTATCAATTTGAAATCCTGTTTGTTGATTGGTTGGACTCTATGGGAATAAAAGTCGCACCTTTTTGTATGAGACAAGGCGTGTGATATCTATACATCTACTGACTTGGTGAGCTAAATTTATGGCTTTCCTGAAGCAGGTGATCAAAAATCCCCAAAAAGTACAGTGACAGAATGTTCTGACAGCCAACAGTATTAAAACTCCAACATTCTAAAAACTCCAAATGTAATTTATCTGTCTGACTATCTTTTTGATGATCTGTTTCACAAGCTAGCTAGCTAGCTAGCTAGCTGTTTTTCCTATTGTAATGCTTGTATAACCATAAACTTTTAAAACTAGTCTGGTTTGTCAATCCAATATAAATTTTTAGTTAATAGTTTATTGATGGACCAACAGTATTCAAACTCAAAATGTAAACTCTCTCTTTCTTCTATCTACCCATCCATCCATCCATCCATCCATCCATCCATCTGTCGACTTATCTGACTATCTATGTGATCTACAGTATTTGACAGTCCGTCTATTTAGTATAAAGTTTAGTTAAAAGTTTATTGGCATGTATGCATTTAACCAACATGATCGCACGGGAAGTCGGCATGCTGTTTTCGAAAGTTCTGGTACCCTAGATCGACAACAGTATGCCGACTTACATGCCCCATCTCCCATCGGACATATTTGGAGCGGCTTAACAACAATTACTTTCCCTCGTGGCTCGACTGGTAGCGCATTACGTCAGTTGCATGGAAGACCACAGTTCAATCCCTATTCAAATGAGGAAATAATCACATTCGTATAAACAATCACGAGTGTGATAATGAGGTTGCATTTTTATCCCTAACATTGCATTTTGTCTCTACTAATGATTAGGGTTAGATCTGTGTTTTGGTTGGGGGTAGATTAAATAAAATATGCATTTCTCTGCACTGTTTTACACCATGTTCAACTGAAAACAATTCTTTTTACAACTGGCTTCTGGCGACCTCTCCTGGATATAAATGGATGTCACACTTGTTTATATGCTCTGAAACACTTACCGCTTTAGCCTCTGGAGGCAGTGTTTTCAAATTCGGTAAATATATTCCGATTTCGGCTAAAGAAAAATCGGCACACTTGCCAAATTTTATGTGACATCAGGCTGATATACTACATTTGCATAATTTTCCATAAGATATCACTAACAGAATTAAACTGTTACAAAGACTGTTCAGAACTATTGTGTCTGTGTATACAACTCGGTCACCTGTGGTGTTACCCTTGAATAAAATGGAACACTTATGAATATAAATATGATCACACTGATCACACATTGATAGTTAATATACCCATTGTTTCTACACTTTATCCCCAATCCTATATTCCCATTACAATTAAATTATGTTCTAAACCTAAACTAAGACTGGCTGAACCTTCCTAAATAGTTAGCAGTCTTTATTATTCCTTGATTGATATGCTTATTAACACACTAGTCTTGACCAAAGGAACACAGCTTAACCATGATTGAAGGTGAAAGGAAGTCTTGGAGGTTAATTACAGAGACAGGACATATTCCTTAGGATTTAAGTATTTGTGGCAAGCTTAGTTATCTTGTAAAGGTCAGGTCCATGTATATTCAAGTAACAGATTTTTGTTCCACTGAACAGTCATGAATTTACCAACACATGAATAAACTGAATGTGGACCTTATAGTCAGAGTAGCGGCATATTTAAGTTTTGACTGGAATGAAAACGAGGATGGGAGTGATAGAAATACAGTGTTTAGTGGGTTGTACTGTTGTATAAATTGGTGCTGATTGGTCACATCTTTCCAAAAGAAAATACTGTAGACAAACAACTCCAAAAACATGAGTTATGAAAATGAGATCTGATCTAGGAGCTTTATACAGCGTTATACAGTTTATGCCATTGTACAGACTTTAAGTTTTATCATTCCTGTCCAAAATTAAATATGGTGCTACTCTGAAAAAGCCAGCCAGATCTCATGAACATTATGTGACAGTGGCAACATTTTTGCAAACCGAAATTATGTGCCTTATTACACATTTTGCTGCAGTTTCCAAGTAAAATGTCCAGCGGGGGGCGCCAAAAGAGAGTTAAATGGTATCGGAAAAGGTTTTTAAGGTGAATATTGGATGGAGGTTTTAATGAGCATAACGTACCTCCCTAACCTAAAACTTTAAACTAAACCCAATCAATCGTGTCGTTAAAGCAAATGAGAGGTGAACAAAACAGATATCCTCAACCTTAACCAACACCTAAACCTAACCGATAGTGTCCAAAACCAAAATGCAAAATGAAAAGCACATTTTCTGTTGCAATCATGTCATTTGGTGTCCATGTGAATCCAAAGTCCAACACTCTATGAGGTGAGCTACTGTGAAAGCTAATCATGTTAGAATTGTGTGGAGGCGAGGGCGTGGTCGAACGCCTGTCTGGGGAGAGAGGAAGCGGTAAGGAGGTTCACCTGAGATGAATTTTCTGGTAATTACTGTTTCTGTGTGTGAGAGACAGGGGAGATAAAAATGGCCCAGTGCACAAAGAGAGCGAGAGGGGCACACGAGAGACTGCGTGTATGCTACTGAGTGTTTTGTGTATGCTGAAAAGCGGAACTTAATTTGTGTATGCTAAAAGGCCATCCTTTGTTGTTTGTAAGCTGAAAAGCGATTTCTGTTTGTTGAGAATTACAAGTCTGACTCACGTGAATCTTTATCTGTCCGACAACAAACTTAGTTACAAACTGGTTTTGATATCATAACATAGCAGTGTGTGAGTACTAGAGCAAAAATATGTGTTTAAAAGTCATAATCAGCCATTGTAGTCGTGATTTGTGTAAAAGTGAACAAAAGTTGTTGTAGTGCCTCTAGTGTTAATTTCACCAGGAAACTATGGCAAAACATAGCACTCAGCATGTGAAAGTCTGTTTGCAAAAATGTAGTTATAGTAATGTTCTATCAATGAGAATAAGGTCTGTAGATTTGATGTTGTAGATTTCTCTTATTTTATCCAAAGTGGCAAACAGCTTATTCAAGGTATGTATTTTTTTCAGTATGTGCATTTAAAAAACCCATGACCTTATGATTGCTAATGGCATGCTCTACCAGTTGAGCTTCAGGTACACTTGTATTTGCACATTTGTTGTGATGAAATGTTTTCAGATAGCTGAATCGAATAAGAGCAATACTTTTTGTGCACCCTAATTGTAACTTCAACACCTTCATATCCGCTTTGGCTGCTATTTAAGACTTACAGTTTGCTGTTGATCGTGGATAAGTGTCTGGCCACAACCACATAACAGCAAAGATACGTATTCCATATTTGTCTTACTTTATGATGCTGACAACACTGTACAATTTTTTTCCCCCCCATGCAGCCTCTATATTCTTTATTTTAGTGTTAGCAAACTTTCTGTTATAGAATTAAGGTTTAAAAAGTGTCTATGCGGGTCACTTATTTAAAGTGTTTTCTTCCCTTTTCAACAAGAGGTTTATTTCCACTACTTTTTAAAGAAAAGACTATCTGTTTAATCCTTCTCTGCAGCTTAGCTGTGGCCCATGAAATGAATCTTAAATCCAGGTATGGGTATTGCTTGGTATAAATGTCTCTTTTTTCCCGCGGCTTGTGTACTCCGCCTCCACTGCATTCGGGATAACAATAGTGGTGTCTGACAAGGCAAGGTTAATCCTATATGCTTGCGTATTATGCAGGGTCAATCTCCATATCACACGTTTGCGTGTCATTAATTTCCAAACCTGCAGCCTGGGGTCCCTGGGCACACAATGACTCGCTACATTAGCTAAATGGCCAGCAGTCTGTAATTCGTAATGAGATGAGTCGCTAGCATGGTTGCTCATTCATCATCCTGCTCGCTCCAATACAAGTGTTCTTTTATCTAGTTTCTCACAGAGCTGATGTCATCACAGTGGACATTAATCAGCTGTCAGGGGAACCAGGGACTCCCATAATGCCCTATTAGCAGCCCTGTTCCAAAATCATTACCTGCAAATGAATGACCACAGATTTGCCATCACGACCACTCCCTAGTCTCTCAAAGAGCGTGGCAGGACAGAGCGCACACCTGGAGTTAAACCTGTTAAAGGGTACTAGAGGACTCGGCAGGTACAAGGCAGACTACAGTATTATGCTTTACTTAGCTGTTTAGTATATTCCATAGCTTTATTTATTTATAATCTAAATTGTTATTCAAGACACTATTATGACAATATTTTGTGTCTCATCATATCTGAAGGACAGAAATGGACCATAAATATTCCAACAATGTAGGAACCTCCCAACTGTCCAGACAATTCTAATGGCTTAATAAACACACAAAATAATGATTCAATTAAAAGCTTAAGGTGCCAAAAGGTTTCTGTAAGGATTAGGGTCAGTGTCCGCAATAACTGCCCCTTGGATTTGATTTTATGGGAATATATACGTATATAAATATATATATATATATATATATATATATATATATACACAGTATACATATATTAGCAAGATTTCTTCCAGGATAACCTTGTGTGTGGTTTGATTCATGCGTCCTTCACAAAGATGAATATGCCCAATTCCAGCCTTGCTGAAGCACCCCCAGATCATCACTGATCCTCCACCTGGTCGTCTAATGGTTAGACAGAGACCTGGAGAGCCCTTCAAGCCACAGTATGTCGCACCCACTGTGAAATTTGGTGGAGGATCGATGATGATCTGGGGGTGCTTCAGCAAGGCTGGAATCGGGCAGATTAGTCTTTGTGAAGGATGCATGAATCAAGCCACTTATAAGGTTATCCTGGAAGAAATCTTGCTTCCTTCTGCTCTGACAATGTTCCTCAACTCTGAGGATTGGTTTTTACAGCAGGACAATGCTCCATGCCACACAACCAGGTCAATCAAGGTGTGGATGGAGGACCACTGGATCAAGACCCTGTTATGGCCAGCCCAATCTCCAGACCTGAACCCCATTGAAAACCTCTGGAATGTGATCAAGAGGAAGATGGATGGCCACAAGCTATCAAACAAAGTAGAGCTGCTTGAATTTTTGTGCCAGGAGTGGCATAAAGTCACCCAACAGCAATGTGAAAGACTGGCAGAGAGCATGCTAAGACGCATGAAAGCTGTGATTGAAAATCAGTGTTATTTCTGAACTGTTCCCAAGTTAAAACATTAGTATTGTGTTGTTTAAAAATTCATATGAATTCGTTTTCTTTGCATTATTCAAGGTCTGAAAACACTGCATCATTTTATTTATTTATTTATTGATTTATTTTTTATTATTTTGACCAGTTGTAATTTTCTGCAAATAAATGCTCTAAATGACAATATTTTTATTTGGAATTTGGGAGAAATGTTGTCAGTACTCAAACACATACCAATATATAGTAAATCCAGATAGTTACTGATAATTTTGCAGTGGTCTACTCATTTCTGACCATGGTTAAGGTATAGAAATGATTGTTTGGTCAATATAAAAACAGAAGCCGACTAAAGGGGGTAGGTGTGTGAGATAGAAATCCAATTGTAAAATTGTGCCAAATAAATTCCAGACCATACTGACTTAATAAAACATCAGAATACAGATGATTAAAATTCAACACTGTCCTAACATTCCCACCAAAGATGTTTAGGCTATGGTTTGTTGTTTGTTCAGTTTTTCTTATTCTTTAAATAGAAAGAAATTATCTCTCAACTTCTGCCTTAAAAAAACACATTTTCCTTTTATGTGAATCCCAAGGTTACTGATGTCATTTCCTGTCTTTTAAAATCTGTGCAAAGGGAATGTCATCAGCAATACAAATAGCATTCAGCTGAGAAAAAAAAACTCCTGTTTCCCATGAAGCTCACAGAAGGCTAAATAATTGTACATATTGTCAGATATTTCTCCTCTGGGATTGCATGAATGAGTAGACATTAATGTGAAAGACCCTTGCTTCCCTGCTCTTTCACTCTGAGCATCTATTTCAATAAGGTGGCCATATGTCGAGCTCCTCCAACACACCACACCAGCAAAAGTGATTACTGTGGTTAATAGGTGTCACCAGTCTATTGTAAAGGACATAATTACTGGGGGTCAAGTATCGTATTAATCAAATGCCATTTTGCCAGTTCTTCTAGTGTCACTGGCCCCAGTTGCTTTGAATGTGTCCCGAACATTTGTCCCCTCAAGTATGTCAATTAAACTCCAGATGAGCTCCTGGACATGGGCAGTGGGTATGAGCAGAAAACAGTATGCCAGACAGATTGAAAGTGTATGACACCGAGGGGCATTGCTACCATTTTAACTGACATGTCCTCCTCACGTTTATCAGTCTTTGACAAATCAGAGATTATAAAAATTAGAAATCTTTTAAAAATCGATTTCAAAACACCAAACATAACAAATGCACTTTAATTGAATGAAATCTCATATATACATCAAATAATACAAAAGAAATAGACTAATTACAAAACTGCAATAAGTATATTGAACAATTGAAATGACTCATTCATATTTTACTGATACCAGAGTGTACAATACAAAAAAGGAATCAAATTTGACTGACAGTGCCTTCCTTGCTTTGAATAGTGCTCAGTTATATTATACTGCTTGAGTTGCTCTCTTCCCCACCCCCTACATTATCATGGGCTGTCCCATCTTTATCTGTATATTCCTTCCTATCTATGCAAATGGGTCCTCTTATTCACTTAATGGGGGTATTAATCAGATATCAGCCTCTTAAATACAGAGCATGCAGTGTAAGACTGAGATGAATGAGGATAAAGGAAGTATGCAACTCCATAAGCATATACATTTTACCAAGGCCTTAGATGATTTAGTGTATTTTATTTGGGTAATCATTTAGCTATTTGACAATGTGCTGTTAACACAAGGTTTTTTTTGGTTTTGTTTTAATACTGTTGAAATGTGAAGACTATAATTTTATAAAAGCACCTACATTAATTCTTCTGTTTAAACTTGTGTATTTAAGCTGTAAAGTTATTTAAATCGTCGTTTTTACGGTCATCTTAGAGTTTTTGTCATGGCAACAAAGGTGTAAAATTGGATATAAGTTTACACCGAAAAGGTTAGTATGTGATTTTATCATCCTAAAACACTCATGTGGCAACATGGTTCCATAAGTGTGCCTTTGTAGTGGACTATGGCAAAATATTTAAAGGAAAATATCGGGTTAAATACAAGTTCATCTTAATCTGCAGTATTTGTGGCATAATATTGAATAACATAAAAAATACTTTTGACTCTCCTTTAAATTTAAAAAAATATATAAATCAAGATTACAGTGAGGCACTTACAATGGAAGTGAATTTGGCCAATTTTGGAGGGTTTAAAAGGCAGAAATGTAATTCTAATCATTTTATTAAAGGACACATTAATTTTTCTGGTAAAACTTCTGTATTATTTGAACTGTAAAGTTGTTTAAATCATAATGTTTACGGTTGTTTTAGGGTTTTAGTGTTTACGCTGTTATGCCTTCAAGGCAACAAAGTTGTCAAATTTGGGTTTTTTTTTTTTTTTTACACCAAAAAAGTTTATAACATCAAAATCATGTTAACATGCATATTGTGTACACTGGCGGCCAAAAGTTTGGAATAATGTACAGATTTTGTTGTTTTGGAAGGAAATTGGTATTTTAGTGGCATTCAGCTGATCACAAAGTATAGTCAGGACATTACTGATGTAAAAAACAGTACAATCACTATTTGAAAAAAGTAATTTTTGATCAAATCTAGACAGGCCCCATTTCCAGCAGCCAACACTCCAACACCTTATCCTTGAGTAATCATGATAAATTGCTTATTTGGTACTAGAAAATCACTTGCCATTATATCAAACACAGTTGAAAGCTATTTGGTTCATTAAATGAAGCTTTACATTGTCTTTGTGTTTGTTTTTGAGCTGCCACAGTATGGAATAGACTGGCATGTCTTAAGGTCAATATTAGGTCAAAAATGGCAAAAAAGAAACAGCTTTCTCTAGAAACTCTTCAATCAATCATTGTTTTGAGAAACGAAGGCTATACAATGCTTGAAACTGCCAAAAGAAATCCTGAAGATTTCATACAAAGGTGTACACTACAGTCTTCAAGGACAAAGGACAACTGGCTCTAACAAGGACAGAAAGAGATGTGGAAGGCCCAGATGTACAACTAAACAAGAGGATAAGTACATCAGAGTCACTAGTTAGAGAAATAGACGCCTCACCTGTCCTCAGCTGACAGCTTCATTGAATTCTACCCACTCAACACCAGTTTCATGTACAACAGTAAAGAGAAGACTCAGGGGTGCAGGCATTGGGAAGAATTGCAAAGAAAAAGCCACTTCTAAAACAGAAAAACAAAAAGAAAAGGTTAGAGTTGGCAAAGAAACACAGACATTGGACAACAAATAATTGGAAAAGAGTGTTATGGATCTTAACCCCATTGAGCTTTTGTGGGATCAGCTAGAATGTAAGTTGCGTGAAAAGTGCCCGACAAGACAGACACATCTATGGCAAGTGCTACAGGAAGCGTGGGGTAAAAGTATCTGGACAAATTGACGGCTAGATTGCCAAGGATCTGCAAAGCTGTCATTGCTGTACGCGGAGGATTTTTTGATAAGAACTCTTTGAAGTACTTTAAGTAATTTTTTTTTCAAATTGTGATAGTAATTTTTCATGTTATTAATGTCCTGACTATACATCGTGATCAGTCGAATGCCACTTTGGTGAATAAAAGTACCAATTTCTTTCCATAAGAGCAACATTTTTACATTATTCCAAACTTTTGGCCGCCAGTGTACGTCTTGTGGCTGTACTTTTAAAACAGTGAGTATTTTAACATATATGGATTGACCAACTGCCATTGGTGCCTCACCATTACCCAGATTTTTAATCCACATTATGCCACAAATGCTGTCGATTGAGCTTAATTTATACTGGACTTGAAATTTAACTTTAAATAAATGCATTAATGTTTTAATTCACTTCTATACAGTATGTTTTTGCTAAATGTTTAAGAACTGAAAGGAAGTGGGGGGCCTGGGTAGCTCAGCGAGTAAAGATGCTAACTACCACCCCTGGAGTCGAGAGTTCGAATCCAGGGCGTGCTGAGTGACTCCAGCCAGGTCTCCTAAGCAACCAAATTGGCCCGGTTGCTAGGGAGGGTAGAGTCACATGGGGTAACCTCCTCGTGGTCGCTATAATGTGGTTCTCGCTCTCAGTGGGGCATGTGGTGAGTTGTGCATGGATGCCACGGAGGATAGCGCAAAGCCTCCATACACGCTATGTCTCCGCGGTGTCATGCACAACGAGCCACGTGAAAAGAGGCATGGATTAATGGTCTCAGACACAGAAGCAACTGTACAGAAGCTGACAGTAGTCTGGCCCCCCCATGTGCCCCCCCCACTCACAGACCACCATGTAACTGCTTGAGCTATTTGCCCAAAAAGGATTCAAATTAATGTCAATCTCGAATACCTTTCAAATTTGCCACTGTCCTTGAAACCATCTTGTATTATGCAAGTGTTGCCAGGGAGGATCAATTTATGTTTTCTTGGTTAGTGCTTTTGAACTCAATAAAACAAAACTGACTAATGCTCAAATAGATGCACTTCAACCCTTAACAAATAGATGAAAAAGACGCAAAAATGCTGCTTTTATTTTTTGCAGTGTAATTTTTTTTTTCTCTCACTGCATGTCGAAATGAAGAAAAGCAGGATGTGGTTGGTTGTTGCCTGAAATTAATCAATAATAGCCAAAGAAACCAAGCAAAACTATTTTTATTTGTGACATTTTGCTCTTCCATATGTACACAACTTCTTTGCCCCCACTTTTTCACTCTGTGGCTTATAAATTCTCATTCTTCCTCATTTAGAATTCATTTTCCTCTTCTGTCACTTACTCTGTGTTCACAGTGTCTTCTACTTGTATAAATTTCCATTCATTGCAGCTTCACTAAAGCATAAGTGGCCTGCTCTCCTCTGTTAGTAGCTTGCCTCGCCATGCATGGCAGAGAAGTGAACCCTTAAACGAAACAAAAGTACCGCATGGGAGGTTGAGGAGGAGTCGCTGTTGCAGACGACACAAACATAGCGGCAACGTTCTCCCTCGTAATCAGCCAATAAGGCGGAGAGATGTGAACAGGGAAGGAACAGCTTTACCATTCCAGCTGACTGGTAGCGAGCCAAGTGCACAGTGGCGTTCAAATGGCAACACTCACTCAACACCTGTTTTCACCACCTGGCTAACACAACCTAGGCCATGGGAGTGAGTCAATAATGGTACTGGGGTTCACTCTGCATGAGAGCGTATGTGTGTGTATCTGTGTGGAGAGAGAGAAAAAAAACAGAGACAGCGACTGTAAAGGAGAATGTGTGTGTGTGTGTGTGTGTGTGTGTGTGTGTGTGTGTGTGTGTCTTACGATAAAGGTAGGCCTATCTGCGGCCCCTTTCAAACAGTCCAGCATCATTTGCATGTTGTAATTGGATTGTGTGGAGTGCCAGCTTTGCAGTGTATTGTAATGAGGCACATTTTTGTTTAGGCCTTTTATTCACTGAAAGAGGCTTCTCATTATCAAGTCATATTTTGCAGTCTGTGCCTTGCTATTTCATTGATTGCATTAGGCGGGTTTGTAGTAAGTTGTAGACTTAGAGTTAGTAGTCACTAGTCAGTTTAATATATTATTAGTGGTGCATCACTATTACTATTGCTACAAACTCATACTACATCATTTGTAAATGGTAAAACCTGGTCTCATACCTACATTTTTGCTAAATTATTTATACGTGGCTCGTAGTACCTATCGGTTGTTTCACAATTGTTTCTTTCAAAGGCAATGTGGTCGACCGTGCCCGATCTGATCCAGAACACACAAAAACGAAGTATACTCGGGCCTTTACTTTTCTGTCTGTTCTTCATGCAACGCTATCATACGACATCTAAAAACATTTACTATAGCACGAGCGGTAAGGTGAAACTTTTTCAAGTTTTTACGTAACCAACTACATTTACTACCTTCTTCCAGTGTGAACAAATTGTACCAGAGGTGGAAGCAAGTCGCACATGTTCAAGTCACAAGCAAGTCTCAAGTCTTAACCATCAAGTCTCGAGTCAAGTCTCAAGTGCAGTGCAGACAAATCAAGCAAGTCAAGTCAAGTCAGTGACTCACCTCAAGCAAGTCAAGTCCTGATGAGTTTCAAGTCAAGTCGAGTCAAGCCACAATACTAAAATAAACAGAGGTTCATTTTTGAAATAAATATTTATTTTTGCTCTGAAAAGATGAACTTATATACATATCTTTTCATTTTTTTATATGAATTGTATATAGTAAATTGCATTAATGAACATGCACAGTATTTTTATCGTGGGCACTTAAAAATACTGTGAATACTTCTAGATACCTTATTATCCTAATTGTTTAGATTTTTTGAATTAACCGGTTAAATTGTATAACACTGTATGTATGCTGTGTAAAAATGCGGTCAGATTTTCACATTAATCTAACAAAAACGAAAATGCAAATTCGCTCTCTTATGGGACAGCAGAAATATGGCTGTTACCCTGGTAACGCCTGTACACAAAGCAGCCCTGCGCTTATAAACACTACTTTATTAAGCATTATACGGCGGTAAGATGAAAAGAAAATGCCATCGAAACTTTTCTGAAGACAGTCAGTTCCCTTCAGAGATACATTTATATAAAATAGTCATAAAGGTATTGAATTCAAGGGCTTTATTTAAAGTCTTCAGAAGTCACTATGAGAGCACTTGGATTTCGTCACGAGTCATTCTGTATATTTTATACTACTTGTCATGTTTTAAATGAAGTGTTGTGACTGCAAATCTGCCTGTTATGTTTTATATTGCAAACAAATGGTTATGGTATTCTGTTGACTGTTGAGAAGGTTTAGAAAAGGCACACACATTTAGAGGCAATGTCGGGTAATTTCAAACGTGTTGCGCTACAAAACATAAGATTAATCGTGAATCATTTTAATTTACTGAAAACCCTCAAACATTTCAACAGTAATTTTACATATTAATCTTTCTGGATAATGAAATGATAACAAAATGATTTACTTACCTTTCCTTGTGGTTTTTGAAATGTCTGATGAAATTTGAGGTTGTGGTGGTTGTATCGGATATTTTTGCGTTGCATATTGTGCATCTGGCAAATCTTTTTTTATTCACATGGTCCAATTCGAAATCGTTATATCCAAAAGATATTTTGGGAACTCCACAGTCATCTGTCATTTTGGTGCATTGTGAGCGCCAGCATTAACTGCGCAGATGCAGATCAGTGGTGCTGGCGGGCTTACAATTTTGCATATGAATTAATTGATGTCGCAATATTTTTTTAAACACATTTCATTACTGTTTATAATAAGTTCTTGAAAATAATAATAATAATAAACATTCAAGTCATTGTGGAGTCATGCAGGTCAAGTCAAGTCTCGAGTGGCTGGTTCTCAAGTCAAAGTCAAGTCAAGTCATTTTCTTCATTTAGTAAAGCAAGTGGCAAGTCCTTAAATTTGCGACTCATGTAACTCGAGTCCCCCACCTCTGAATTGTACAGTAGATAAACTGATAAAGCGTTACAGTGACGATGCAAAGGACTGGGGTACAAGTTCTGAAGAGCACATGAGTCGACAAGTTTGGTGAAAGTGTCATAGAAGCGCCTCAAAATGATGTGGCTGCTACAAAACTATCAGTTAGGTTTAGGTTTAACGTTTAGGGTAGGGAGGTCGGTTTTGTTGATTTAAAATTCAAGAGCATGAACCTTAAAAACCAAATCTGTTTAGTCGAAAATTTAACTCGTCCACACTGTGGACATTTCGCATCTGAACTGCAGCGATACTTGTAAAGAACCACATTTTTGCAACAATGTTGCCACAGTCATGTAATTTTCATGAGATCAGGCTGGAATGACACCTCATCATTGCACGGCTTGTTGACGAGAGGTGATCAATTACATTTCTAAGCAATCAGACTTTAGATTTTCACATAGTGGGCGATAAAACAGTTGAAACATTCCCATAGACCCAAGCCATATTTCGGAACAAGAATAACTTCTGTTGAAGCCAAGCATTTGTATTCATTTATAGTTGCGTGGGAAATATGCTTTTAATAGCTTTAGAAAGTTTTCTTTAAGTTGTTTGAAACTGTTTCCTTAAGTGCTCTGTTTTCGCTTTGATTACGAGCAGAGTGCAGAGATTACCACAACCCCCCATGCACATACTGCACACTGTCATTGAGGATCAGTTATTGATCTGTTGTATTGGGAACAGAGGGGACAAGCAGACTGGGATGATTTTCTAACTAGCAGCAGTGTAGAATGCAAAGCAGAACACTGGCCAGGTGCCAGGATAGCTCTGGGAGTGAGCAATACTCAGGAGGAAACAGATTTTCAGCATGTTTTTTAACATACTGGCAAACAGACTGCATTTTTGAGAGGACACTGACCTTTCGACATCTTTTTGAAGGCACATGTCTCCAAACTGCACATGGCTATGATATCACAGTGGCTGCACTGGGAAGATGTAATGGATGTCTTTACCTCACAAAGCTGATTTTACACAATTATTTATATGGGTAAAATGTAAATTTGAACAAAATGAGCACATTTCTATCTCTGTGTAAACATATCAAAGAGTAAGTTCACCAAAACATTTTTACTGATTTACTCACCCTCAAATCATTTTAAAGCTGTATGACTTTCGTCATTTAATGGAACACAACAGGAAATTAGGCAGAATATTCTCACTGTTCTCTTCTGTACATGGCTGTGACATTTGGTCTGAAAAAAAGCATGAAAGCAAGAAAGTCATGCGGGTTTGGAACATAAATTAGGACTAAATTTTAATGTGAACTTTTCCTTAGAGATAGTTTTTAGAGATAGATCACCCCAAAATGAAAATTATCTAATCATTTACTCACCCTCATGCCATCCCAGATGTGTATGACTTTCTTTCTTCTGCAGAACACAAATTAAGATTTTTAGAAGAATATCTAATCTCTTTAGGTCCATACAATACAAGTGAATGGTGGCCAGAACTTTGAAGGTCAGCATAAAAGTAATCCATACGACTCAAGTGGTTTAATCCATGACATTAGGCAACATGATCACACGGGAAGTCGGCATGCTGTTTCAGAAAGTTCCGTTACCCTAGGATCGGCAACAATTTGCAGACTCACTGACATGCCCTATCTCCCATCGGACATGTTTGGAACAGCTCAACAACAATTACTTTCTCTTGTGGCTCGACTGGTTGCGTGTTGCGTCAGTTGCATGGGAGACCACAATTCAATCCCCAATCAAACGAGGAAGTCATCACATTTGTATAAACAATCACGAGTGTGATAAGGAGGTTGCATTTTTGTCCCTAACATTGCATTTAGTCTCTACTAATGGTTAGGGTTAGATCTGGGTTTTGGTTGGGGGTAGATTAAATAAAATAAGCATTTCTCGTCACTGTTTTACACCCTGTTCAGCTGAAAACAATTGTTTTTTACAACTGGCTTCTGGTGACCTCTCCTGGATATAAATGGATGTCACACTTGTTTATTTGCTCTTAACACTTATCACTTTAGCCTGTGGAGGCAGTGTTTTCAAATTCGGTCAACGTGTTTGAATTTTGGCTAAAGAAAAATCGGCACACACTTGCCGATTTTTATGTGAGATTAGGCTGCATCAGAAGTGATATGATAAATGTTAGTTTTACTATCAATCTCCACTTTCACTTTCATATTCTTCTTTTGTTTTTGGTGACTTACATTCTTCGTGCATATCACCACCTACTGGGCAGGGAGAATAATTTATAGTAAAAACGTACTTAAATACATATCTCTTCTGAAGACATGGATTAAATCACTGGAGTCATCTGGATTACTTTTATGCTGACCTTCAAATTTCTGGCCACCATTCAATTGTATTGAATGGACCAACATAGCTGAAATAATTTCAATTCTTTTAGGTTAACTATTCCTTTAAGAAAAACAGTTCTTCTAGGGTCCAGTTTTATTAATTGCAAATAATACATTTTATTTGAAACAGATCAATGTTTTTCTGATTCTAATTCAACCTTTCATTGTTTGGTAATAGAGTGATTACCTTCTGCAGATGACCAAGTAACTGTATTCTGCTATATCATACACAGTACTTACTCTACACGTAGCCAGATTATGTTGCTGTCTGCAGTCTTAGAATAGACTTTATTTGCATCCAGTTAACTAAATTCTATTAGTCTGATTTCTTATTTACAAGCAGCCTCTTGAACCAGGAGAAATGATTATATCCGATTTTAAGTACAGTTGAAGTCAGAAGTTTACATACACCTTAGCCAAATACATTTAAACTCGGTTTTTCACAATTCCTGACATTTAATCGTAGAAAACATTCCCTGTCTTAGGTCAATTAGGATCACTAGTTTATTTTGTGAAATGTCAGAATATTAGAGAGAATTATTTATTTCAGCTTTTATTTCTTTCATCACATTCCCAGTGGGTCAGATGTTTACATACAATTTGTTAGTATTTGGTAGCATTGCCTTTAAATTGTTTAACTTGGATCAAACGTTTTGACGTTTCACTTCTCACAAAAAGTTGCTGGAATTTTGGCCCATTCCTCCAGACAAAACTGGTGTAACTGAGTCAGGTCTGTAGGCCTCCTTGCTCGCACATGCTTTTTCAGTTGTGCCCAGGGTTGGACTGGCCGTCGGAAGAATCAGGAGATTTCCCGAACGGCCGGTCAAAGTAACGGCCGCGTTATGCAGAACAGGCCACAAAACGGTGCTGCGATATGCCGAAGGGGGCAGCAATATACAGAAAAGGACAGCAACCCCCCCCACCCCCACCAACTTTTGGGCCAGTTTCTATGTAAAATCCTGGGCCGATTTCTCTTCCCAGTCCGCCCCTGGTTGTGCCCACAAAATTTCTATCAGACTGAGGTCAGGACTTTGTGATGGCCACTCCAATACCTTGACTTTGTTTTCCTTAAGCCATTTTGCCACAACTTTGGAGGTATGCTTGGTGTCATTGTCCATTTGGAAGACCCATTTCAACCGAGCTTTAACTTCATGGCTGATGTCTTGAGATATTGCTTCAATATATCCACATAAATTCCTTCCTCATGATACCATCTATTTTGTGAAGTGCACCAGTCCCTTCTGCAGCAAAGCACCCCCACAACATGATGCTGCCACCCCCATGCTTTATGGTTGAGATGGTGTTCTTCAGCTTGCAAGCCTCAGCCTTTTTCCTCCAAACATAACGATGGTCATTATGGCCAACATTTTTGTTTCATCAGACCAGAGGAAATTTATCCAGAAAGTAAGATCTTTGTCCCCATGTGCACTTGGAAACTGTAGTCTGGCTTTTTTATGGCGGTTTTGCAGCATTGGCTTCTTCCTTGCTAAACAGCCTTTCATATTATGTCAATATAGGACTCGTTTTACTGTGTATATAGATACTTGTCTACCTGTTTCCTCCAGCATCTTCACAAGATCCTTTGCTGTTGTTCTGAGATTGATTTGCACTTTTCACACGAAACTATGTTTATCTCTAGGAGACAGAATGCGTCTCCTTCCTGAGCAGTAAGATGGCTGCGTGGTCCCATGGTGTTTATACTTGCATACTATTGTTTGTACAGATGAACGTGGTACCTTCAGGCATTTGGAAATTGCTCCCAAGGATGAATCAGACTTGTGTAGGTCCACAATTATTTTCTGAGGTCTTTGCTGATTTCTTTTGATATTCCCATGATGTCAAGCAAAGAGGCACTGAGTTTGAAGGTAGGCCTTAAAATACATCCACAGGTACACCTCCAATTGACTCCAAATAGCCAATTAACATATCAGAACCTAATTGGCTAATTGTCTAAAGGCTTGGCATCATTTTCTGGAATTTTTCAAGCTACTTAAAGGCACAGTTAACTTAGTCAATGTAAACATCTGACCCAATGGAATTGTTATATAGTCAATTCAATCTGTCTGTAAACAATTGTTGGAAAAGTAACTCGTGTCATGCACAAACTAGATGTCCTAAATGACTTGCCAAAACTATAGTTTGCTAATATGAAATCTGTGGAGTGGCTAAAAAAATTAGTTTTAATGACTTCAACCTGTGTATGAAAACTTCTGACTTCAACTGTATATACAATGTAATTTTTTTCTTTTTGAGACAAATAACAAAATTTCACATGAAATGTATCTTTCAAGGATTACAATACATGGAACCTGTACAGTCAGAGAATATGAATAATAATTAATATTGCTCATTATGAAATCCTTTAAAAAAATAAAATAAACAAAAAATCCAGATGTTTACATGCATAATACGTTTAAATAGCCTATAATGCATACAACGACCTGATGATGCTTAAAATTATGTGCATCCTCTTATAGGAGCTGTTTTGAAAGCAAGTTTAAAAGCCAGTTTATTCACTTACATACTGTACACCATCAATAAGGAAAGCTAATCCCCTTCCAGTTGGTGGTTTAAAACTCATAGTTGATACTTTTTATGTATCTATATGTGTGTGTGTGTGTGTGTTATATCAGCAGTGTTCCCTCATCTCTCCTGAGTCATACAGAGAAGAGCTGACAACTGGATAATAGCTTTTTACTTTTCAAGAGCACAGACCTGCCATTTCAATGTGAGTATAATTCATTATTCAAATAGAGAGGTGGAGAGCTCTGTGCAGGAGAGAGACAGGAGAAGCATTACAATAGCATAATTACATTATATTTTATTATTGACTTTATGCAAAAGTAGCAAGGCTCCTGAAATGAGAGTGTTAAAGGATTATTCCTCCTTCAGTGGAGAATAAATGCATGCATGGGCTTGCAAGTGAGAACAAGGGTTTGGTTATGTAAATGTGTATGAGTCAATGACGTGGCGCTCATTTTTTGGTTTGGATCTATTAAGTTATTCAAAAATATAAAATGCAATTCACACAAAACAATTACTTGAATATAATTCTATTATGATGATCATGCTTTCAATTTCTGAGTTTAAAAAAAGTAAATAAAAGTAGTATTAAAAAAAGGAATTCTCCTAAAATAATTCTTGGAAAAAGAAAGAGGTGTCTTAAAGAGAATTGTATGACAAATTTGCCTACCTCAATTCATTTTAAGGTCAGCACCATAAAAAGCCACATACACACACACAAAAGTAAAAAAAAAAAAAAAAAAATTGCTTACCTCAATTTACATCAGTCACCCCCATCTAAAAAAGAACAAACTTTTTTTTAACAAGTTGTGATAAGGATCAGTAAAACAAATTTGCTTACCTTTATTTTCTTCGATGCCACTATGATTCATAAGTTATTATAAAACATGTAAAAACATTTTGTGATAAGAATTGTATGAGATTTGATTACCTCACTTAACGTTCTAAGTGGTATGTAAAAAATATTTCAAAACTTTAAAAAAATGTAAAAACTATTTGTGATAAGGATAGTGAAACAAATGTTTACTTACCTCAAATTGCATATGTAAAAAAAAAAAAAAAAAAAAAAAAAAAAAAGTAATAAAATAATGTGCAGAGGATTTTAAGACAAAACTTTATTTACTTAAATTTTTACTTTATTTTAATATATCAATTAAAAAAAAGTAAAAAAATAAATAAATAAATAAATAAATAAAAGAATTTGGAGTCCACTAGATCTTTATCATGTATATTAAAGCTCAATGGAATAGTTCACCCAAAAAAAAAAAAAAATTCTCTCATCAATTTACTCACCCTCATGCCAGATGTGTTTGACTTTCTTTCTTCTCCTGAACATAATCGAAGATTGTCTTATATATATATATATATATATATATATATATATATATATATATATATATATATATATATACATACACAAACAAAGAATATCTCTGCTTAGTATGTCCTCACAATGCAAATGATTGGGTACCAAATTTGTAAAGCTCAAAAAGGGACATAAAGGCAGCATAAAAGTAATCCATATGACTTCAGTGATTAAATCTATATGTCTTCAGAAGCAATAAGATAGGTGTGGGTGAGAAACAGATACATTTTTAAGTCCTTTTTTACTATAAATTCTCCTCCCTGCCCAGTAGGTGGTGTAAACATTAACTGAAGGTACTGACCCATATCTGCATGATTTTATGCATTGCACCGCTGCCACACGATTGGCTGAGTAGATAATTACATGAATATGTAGGTGTACATTCACGTTCACACTCTTCATTTTTTTGAGATGCGATTTGCATTCTTTGTGCATATCACCACCTACTGGGCAGGGAAGAGAATTTATAGTAAAAAAGGACTTAAAAATTGAAAGGTTGTTTCTCACCGGATGAAATACAGCGTCAAAGATTGATGCGAAGGGCATCAGATTTTTATCATCGTTAAAATATGTTGAGGTACAATTTGATCAATTTAAACATGATATGTTGGGGATTGATTTTCATTTAATTGGAAAACAGCAACATTTATTAACAATGGTAATGTTTAGTCAGCAACATGTATTCATCGTGATCGGTCAGGTGACACACGAGTTTTGGCCTTCGCTTGTCAGGTGGCCGATCGCAACGCTGTAGTTCATACTGAACATTCAAATTGAGTGAGTCAAAGTGAGTATTCAAATGGAAATATATGGAGGGGTAGATAACCAGTGGATGATTTATACATATTTCAGGCTGTTCCTCAAGCAAAGTTACAGAGCATGAGTCATATCAACTACTTTTCAGGGTGGTTTCTCTTCTATTTTTACAGGGAATGTAAATATGACAGAATTTTCACTTTGAATGAACTATTTTCAGTAGCAGTTTGTGAGGGAATTAGGCTGATATGTAAATCAATATTTATTGGTCAAGATTGCAGGTGGTTTTATTTTCATATCTTTTTTGCTGATAATTTTGCTACCATAAACAGATGAGCTCTCCCTGATATTTTAATGGTATGTTATATTTCCGATCGCCAACCCAACAAATCTCACAGTGTCATCTACAGACTAACAGGGCCTGCATTCAAATTTGTACTGTAAATGAAAAAATCTACTCAAGTATGGATAAACTTCCTTGAGCAGAATGTATATACAGGTGTATCTCAATAAATTAGAATGTCGTGGAAAAGTTCATTTATTTCAGTAATTCAACTCAAATTGTGAAACTCGTGTATTAAATAAATTCAGTGCACACAGACTGAAGTAGTTTAAGTCTTTGGTTCTTTTAACTGTGATGATTTTGGCTCACATTTAACAAAAACCCACCAATTCACTATCTCAAAAAATTAGAATATTTTGACATGCCAATCAGCTAATCAACTCAAAACACCTGCAAAGGTTTCCTCAGCCTTCAAAATGGTCTCTCAGTTTGGTTCACTAGGCTACACAATCATGGGGAAGACTGCTGATCTGACAGTTTTCCAGAAGACAATCATTGACACCCTTCACAAGGAGGGTAAGCCACAAACATTCATTGCCAAAGAAGCTGGCTGTTCACAGAGTGCTGTATCCAAGCATGTTAACAGAAAGTTGAGTGGAAGGAAAAAGTGTGGAAGAAAAAGATGCACAACCAACCGAGATCCGCAGCCTTATGATTGTCCAGCAAAATCGATTCAAGAATTTGGGTGAACTTCACAAGGAATGGACTGAGGCTGGGGTCAAGGCATCAAGAGCCACCACACACAGACATGTCAAGGAATTTGGCTACAGTTGTCGTATTCCTCTTGTTAAGCCACTCCTGAACCACAGACAACGTCAGAGGCGTCTTACCTGGGCTAAGGAGAAGAAGAACTGGACTGTTGCCCAGTGGTCCAAAGTCCTCTTTTCAGATGAGAGCAAGTTTTGTATTTCATTTGGAAACCAAGGTCCTAGAGTCTGGAGGAAGGGTGGAGAAGCTCATAGCCCAAGTTGCTTGAAGTCCAGTGTTAAGTTTCCACAGTCTGTGATGATTTGGGGTGCAATGTCATCTGCTGGTGTTGGTCCATTGTGTTTTTTGAAAAGCAAAGTCACTGCACCCATTTACCAAGAAAGTTTGGAGCACTTCATGCTTCCTTCTGCTGACCAGCTTTTTAAAGATGCTGATTTCATTTTCCAGCAGGATTTGGCACCTGCCCACACTGCCAAAAGCACCAAAAGTTGGTTAAATGACAATGGTGTTGGTGTGCTTGACTGGCCAGCAAACTCAACAGACCTGAACCCCATAGAGAATCTATGGGGTATTGTCAAAAGGAAAATGAGAAACAAGAGACCAAGAGACCAGCAGATGAGCTGAAGGCCACTGTCAAAGAAACCTGGGCTTCCATACCACCACAGCAGTGCAACAAACTGATCACCTCCATGCCACGCTGAATTGAGGCAGTAATTAAAGCAAAAGGAGCCCCTACCAAGTATTGAGTACATATACAGTAAATGAACATACTTTCCAGAAGGCCAACAATTCACTAAAAATGTTTTTTTTATTGGTCTTATGATGTATTCTAATTTGTTGAGATAGTGAATTGGTGGGTTTTTGTTAAATGTGAGCAAAATCATCACAATTAAAAGAACCAAAGACTTAAACTACTTCAGTCTGTGTGCATTGAATTTATTTAATACACGAGTTTCACAATTTGAGTTGAATTATTGAAATAAATGAACTTTTCCACGACATTCTAATTAATTGAGATGCACCTGTATATGACCTCGTCATTCAGTCTTTCGTTTGAGATCTTTTTTGGATTTTATCCATATTTTGGCATTTTATAATTTTTAGTAGGGGTGAAAGTGTGAAGAGTTGTAGTAAGGACTTTTTATTATTGTCTTTTGACATTTGTAGATCTTTTTCTGTGTAGCAAATCCCAAAGACAAATAATTTAAAAAAAAAAGAACTTTGATGTGATCTCAATGAAAACAATCTGTCTTTAATGCGGCAAGAGTCCATCCAATCGCTGACTTATAACATTTCACTTTGTTCTCACTAACATGAATGACATCTAAATGTTTTTAATAAGATATCTTTATACACAATTTCAACACTGTCAATCCATCTAATAAATATGTAAATGTTCCACTGAACCAAGTAAAAGAAGACTCGCACATTTGTCTTGCAGCTGATTCCCTTACACGCTGGGGGCCCAGCTCAACAACTTTATTTTTGGCCAGCCGCTGAGCCTTTAAGTTTTGCAGATGTGAAAGTAAACTCCTTATGACTCTGAGAGCATGAAAAACCTTATTACTCAAGGGACTGGGATACTTGAGAACAGTTACTGAAAATAATGAAGCTTTAGTGTCTGGACCAAAACAATGTTGCTAAACTGAAACAGAAAATGTGAAGATATGAAAGAGGCAGAGGCTTTATAAAATTCAGAAATTTTCTTCAACAGGATGCAACTGATTTGATGGGTGCTGATTGGGTCATATTTTATATGCACATTGATGAAGAATTCAAAGGAATTGGGGAAGCAGGGGGATCTTTTCAAGTCCTTGTAAAGCTTACAGCTGCAGCTGTCCAAAAGATATCTGGAGATGTCTCTCCTAAGCTTCTAGACAGGCCCCATTCCAGCAGCCATCACTCCAACACCTTATCCTTGAGTAATCATGCTGAATTGCTAATTTGGTACTAGAAAATCAATATTAGGTCAAAAATGGCAAAAAAGAAACAGCTTTCTCTAGAAACTCATCAGTCAATCATTGTTTTGAGGAATGAAGGCAATACAATGCTTGAAATTGCCAAAAAAAACCCTGAAGATTTCATACAAACGTGTACACTACAGTCTTCAAAGACAAAGGACAACTGGCTCTAACAAGGACAGAAAGAGATGTGGAAGGCCCAGATACAACTAAACAAGAGGATAAGTACATCAGAGTCTCTAGTTTGAGAAATAAACGCCTCACATGTCCTCAGCTGACAGCTTCATTGAATTCTACCCACTCAACACCAGTTTCATGTACAACAGTAAAGAGAAGACTCAGGGGTGCAGGCCTTATGGGAAGAATTGCAAAAAATAAAGCCACTTTTGAAACAGAAAAACAAAAAGAAAAGGTTAGAGTGCGCAAGGAAACAGACATTGGACAACAGATAATTGGAAAAGAGTGTTATGGATCTTAACCCCATTGAACTTTTGTGGGATCAGCTAGACTGTAAGGTGCGTGAGAAGTGCCCGACATGACAGCCACATCTATGGCAAGTGCTACAGGAAGCGTGGGGTGAAAAGTCACCAGAGTATCTGGACAAACTGACAGCTAGAATGCCAAGGATTTGCAAAGCTGTCATTGCTGCACGTGGAGGATTTTTTGATGAAAACACTTTGAAGTAGTTTAAGAAGTTCTGAACATTTTTTTTTTTTTTTTTTAAATTGTAATAGTAATTTTTCACATTATTAATGTCCTGACTATACATTGTGATCAGTTGAATGCCACTTTGGTGAATAAAAGTACCAATTTCTTTCCATAAGAGCAAAATCTGTACAGTATTCCAAACTTTTGGCCACTATTGTAGATAGATAGATAGATAGATAGAGAGATGAGAGATAGATAGACAGATAGATATAGTAGTGGCCAAAAATATTGGCACCCTTGGTAAATATGATCAAAGAAGGCTGTGAGACAAAATCTGCATTGTTTATCCTTTTGGTCTTTAATTTAAAAAAAAAAAAAATCACAAAAATCTAACCTTTAATTGAAGTAAAACAATTGAAAGAGGGGAAGTATCTCATTATTAAATAAATATTTTTCTCCAAAACACATTGGCCACAATTATTGGCACCCCTAGAAATTCTTATGAGTAAAATATATCAGAAATATATTCTCATTCATATTTTAAAATTTTTAGTACACCTGGGTGACTAGGAACGTGAAACTGTTCAGCCGGGACTTCCTGTTTCACAGGGCTATAGATATGAGGTGACACAGGCCATATTCCCTTAATCATCAATCACAGTGGGTTAGACTAAAAGAATATAGTTCTGATGTTTGGCAAAAGTGTTGTTGAGCTTCACAAAATGGAAAGCGGCTATAAGAAAATAGCCAAAGCATTGAAAAGGCCCATTTCCACCATCAGGGCAATAATGAACAAGTTCCAATCAACTGGAGATCTTAACAATCGGAAAAGGACGTTATTATTATTATTATTATTATTATTATTATTATTTAACCTTTATTTATCCAGGAAAAAGATTAAAAATCTCTTTTACAGGCCTGGCCAAGATAGGCAGCCGAGTTTACATATACAATTATACAACAAAGTTGCAACATACAATACTAAATCCAACATAAAACATACAACCAGTTAAAAACATTTACACACCATTAATTCACTCTCTAGGTTACGTAGTAAAATTTTAAAATTACTATAAAAGACACCAAGTTTTGTAGCTTCATCTCTGTCTGGAGAAGATTCCAATCCGAGGTGGTGGCATATTTGAAAGAAGTTTTATCAAGCTCAGTTCTGACAAGGGGCACACAAAGATTGTAACTTCATTGAGAACATAATGAGTAATTGCCAGGCAATTTCTGTTGAATAAAACAACAAAGATAAGACGTGTGTCTATATTGTCTCCACGCACAGTGAGGAGGATGGTTCAAGTGGCCAAAGAATCTCCAAGGATCACAGCTGTAGAACTGCAGAAATTAGCTAGGTCTTGGGATCGGAAAGTCTAATATATATATATATATATATCAGACATCATCTACATCACCACAAGTTGTTTGGGAGTGTTTCAAGAAAAAAAGCCTCTGCTCTCATTCAACAACAAACTCAAGTGTATTCAGTTTGCCAGACACTACTGGAACTTCAAATGCGACTGGGTTTTGTGGTCAGATTAAACAAAAAAAGAGCTTTTTGGCAGCAAACACCAGAGATGGGTTTGGCGTACACAAAGATGAAGTAGTACCCAATGCCCATGGTTAAATGTGGTGCTAGATCTTGAATGTTGTGAGGCTGTTTTTCTGACAGAGGTCCTGAATATCTTGTTCAGATACATGGCATCATGGACTCTATCAAATACCAACAGATAAAAAATCAAAACCTGACTGCCTCTGCCAGAAAGCTTACAATGGGCCCTGGTTTGATCTTCCAGCAGGACAATGATCCAAAACAATCATCAAAATCAACACAAAAATGGCTCACTGACCACAAAATCATGGTTCTTCCATGGCCATCCCAGTCCCCTGACCTGAACCCCATAGAAAATGTGTGGGGTGAACTGAAAAGGAGAGTCCACCAACATAGTCTTCTGAATTTGAAGGATCTGTAGATTATGTATGGAGGAATGTCTCAGATTCCATGCCATGTGTTATAATAGTTCAGATACAGGTCAGGAGTTCCAGTTAATGTTCGCATCAACCATCAGAATGGGGAAAAAATGTCATCTCAGTGATTTGGACCATGGCATGATTGTTGGTGCCAGATGGGCTGGTTTGAGTATTTCTGTAACTGCTGATCTCCTGGGATTTTCACACACAACAGTCTCTAGAATTTACTCCAAATGGCACCAAAAACAAAAAAACATCCAGTGAGTGGCAGTTCTGCGGATGGAAATGCCTTGTTGATGAGAGAGGTCAACAGAGAATGGCCAGACTAGTTCGAACTGACAAAGTCTACGGTAACTCAGATAACTGCTCTGTACAGTTGTGGTGAGAAGAATATAATCTCAGAATGCTATTCTGAGATGTGGGTTGGCGCTGTTTTGGCGGCACAACGGGGAGCTACACAACATTAGGCAGGTGGTTTTAATGTTGTGCCTGATCGGTATATACACACATAATAAATTTATTTCATTTTAAATAAATTTTTCTTAATAATTGAGTTATGCATACAGTATATTAATAATAATTCAGTTTATTATTATTATAATTTTTATTATTTATGTATCTTTATTTTATTCAATCGCAGAGGATAAGTTCAAGCTCATGCTTTCCACCCATGGCTCCGCCAGGAGAATAGATAACAGATCACAGCCTTGCAGAATAATTCACCTTATTATCCTGGCGTCAGGATCCTCCGATGTGACAAGCAGTGTTCTTTAGATACAAGGTGAGGAATAAGGCTCAAAGTATAGGAATAAGGCTCTCTCTCTCTCTCACAGACACACACACGCACGCGCACACACACATAACTAAGTGACACCAGGGAATCACATTAATAAGCTAAGGAAAGACAAATCTATGTAATACCATTCCTAAAAAACAAGACCTGACTAACCAGTTTGGTCAGTATTTACTGTAACAAGTTACAAATGATTTCTGCATCATTAGCGTCACAAAACAAGCAAAAATAAAGACTATTTTCAAACAGGTTTTTCGAGGCACTTAGAAATGGAAGTGAATGGGGCCAATCTGTAAATGTCAAAATACCCACTGTTTCAAAAGTAGAGTCACAAGACATAAACAATATGCATGCTAACCTTTTCTTTGTAAAGTTATATTCAATTTTACAACTTCGTGCCATTATGGCGTAACGTTGTAAACCCTAACACAACCAAAAAAATTATGATTTAAACAACTTTACAGCTCAAATTATACACAAGTTTGAACAGCAGAATAAATGTAAGTGATTTTATAACATTTTTGCTTAAAATGTATGCCTTTAAAGCCTCCAAAAATAGGCCCCATTCACTTCCATTAGTGCCTCGCTGTAACCTCAATTTTTGCTCAATTTTTGCTTTTTTAAAGGAGGGACAAGTCGAAATAATTTTTTGGTGTAAACAACATTATGCCATAAATGCTGTCGATTGAGCTTAACTTGTATTGAACCTGGAATATTCCTTTAAAATAAATTAATTGTTACATGCTTAGGACACCTCTGCAGACAGAATGAATAAATCTTTAATGTCTGGCACCTAAAAGCAGACCTCGGTTTTTTTAGCAAGAAGGAGAAAAGATATCTAGTGTCACCCAATCTCTCAGAATCGTGGTCCATCCTCTGTGCTTCTTAGATAGCTAAGAGGGATCCAAGAAGATGATTATTCCCAGCTGTAGTGTAGTGTCCACAGTGAGGATCAGATCTCCAGTATGTCAGTGGGAGCTTTGATTAATGACACTCAAAGCGTAGGGAACCCCCACGTCCACGTCTAATGAACGTCTCAGGGAGCAAGAAAAGCTAAGCCTTGGTTCCCTCCACACTCATGACTTATGGCTTAGGAGAAGACCCTCTATATGATCTCTATGTCTGATGGTTGCTGTAGCCTTCTTGTTCTTGATGTTGAATCCAGAAGAAAAATGTAACTAGATTTGAATTTCCCAAGGGAAATACCAGTGTTTGCGAGGGCTTGCAAAATAACAGTGTTTAAGTTTTAGGGAAGCGTAGGTTTTAGGCTTTGGATCTGCGTAAATGAAATGCTGAATCAGAGCCACTTTGCTGTTGTCATGACAATCTGCATGCGTCTTTTTTTTGTTGGCTGTGCAAGACAATCAACACAACACTAAGTATGTTAACATGCGCAGTCAGTGTTCATTATGACACAATGCAAAATCGTACATTCAGTGACCACTTTATTAAGTACATCTACTTACAGTAACTCAGATAAACCCTCTGTACAATTGTAGTGAGAAGAATAGCATCTCAGAATGCATAACACATCGAACCCTGAGGCAGATGGGCAGTAGAAGACCACGTCGGGTTCCACTTCTGTCAGCCAAGAACAGAAAGCTGAGGTTGCAGTGTGCCTTCCATCTGTGTACCTCAGCAGAAATCGAGATTCATTAGACCACGCTATGTTTTTCCAGTCTTTAACTGTCCAGTTTTGGTGAGCCTGTGCCCACTGCAGCCTCAGCTTTCTGTTCTTGGTTGACAGAAGTGGAACCCGACGTGGTCTTCTGGTTTTCCCAACGTGATCTTCTGGTCTAGATCTTCTGGTTTAGACAGCATTTTGGAAACCCTTTTACAGTATGTAGGGTTAACATCCCAAAGATGCAGCAATAACACTAATTGCACTCATAGTGAAATGCTCTTTATTCTACAGTGACAGCTGAAGCGAAAGCGTGACACTTTGAATGTCGGGTTAGGGAAGTCAAGACAAAAAGAAAAAGATGGTGGTAAGACTAAAGCACATATTGCTACTGGTCAAGTGGTCTGATCTATCCGAGCAGCATATTTCAAGCCAAACATATCACCAGAGCAGCGTATGCTTGTAAATATTTTGTTCTGCAGCTTTCCACACTTCTGAAGATGGCCACATATTGCATTCAAGCCACCCGCAATACCTTTCAACAGCCGTCCAACAAATCTACACTTTCGATAGCATGCCAGATTCACTTTGACCCAAGGCTGACTCCTAAACTCAGTAAACAAGAATGACATATTGATCAAGAGGATGCTTAATTGTTGCTTTTGGCTCCCTTATCTGGCTTTTGATCCTTTTTTTGAGAGGCCTTGAGTGCTAGACTAAATATATGCACCTCCCTTATTTAAGTCCATGTAGTGAATTTGCAGGTCTTTGTTGTGAAACTCGATTTAATGAAAATCTGGTGGTAGCATGTGATTGATAGAACTTTCGTCCAATTGGAACCCCACTAGCTGCAGAATTGATTTCACTTAAACCAACAGTGGCAGCAAAGTTCTTCATTACATGAAACATTCAGTAATTCTTTCCATCTTCCGTATAATACAAAAGAATGCTCCAAACGCCAGAATCTGACAGATTCTAAACCAGATGTGCAACAGTGTACCTAAAATTTCATTTTTCATTATTAAATGACGTGCAGCAGACAAATTAAAGTCTTGCATATTTGCAGGAATGATTTCTGGGCAATGTTCAGGTCATGCTCCTCAGGAAGCTACAGTGAAGTCTCAGTAAGTTATCATGTTATCATTCTTTGCTGACACCACATTATTATTTGGAGGATGGTTGATGCTTGTATTATGTTTCGCTCCATGTTGCTCTCCCCCTAACCTGCTGTGCCCACTCATAACTGAGAGACTTTTAGGACTTCATAAGTTTTTCCCAGGAAAAGCCACAAGACTGATTTAGTCGTAATCTTATACAATGTCTTTATAGAAGCCAGATCTTCCTCATTGTACAGTATGAGGCAGAAGATATAAGCTCTGGGATTGAAAGACTATACTTCATTTTTCTGAGTTACAATCCCTAAGAAAACAAAGCCATGCAGACAGTTCAAAATAAAAACCAAGAGGTGCATGAGGGGAGGAAACTTCATGCCTTGTGCAGACATACATAACACTCAAAACTGCATGAAGAATGTAACTTTTGTCCTGAATTCTCCAAACAGTATTGTTTTCTTTTTAATTCTAACATGCACATTGATAATTGAAATTGTATGAAATGTTTAGGCATATACTAAGCTAAACCTTAAGCCTACAAAGGTCAATGTGTACTTTCAGTGTCATCAGTACCATTCTGTAATGCCAGTTATCACAGTGTAATGTGGTCCCCTACAGAAATCATATACATGACCTTTACCAACATATAAATAGTTCATATATTAGTGAATTAGTGAACTAATTATAGTTCATATATTTGGGATTTTAAGTAAATATTCAGATTTCACAATTTTTTTGGAAAATATATTTTACATATATGAAAATGACAATTTTTGTATTTTGAAGTGTACAGTATGTTGCATATGTACAAGTAAAATGGGGCAAAAGGCACTTTTGATTTTATTTTCTCCCTAAATAATAAATAGCAACAAAACGACCACAGCGCTTTCCTAAACACCTTTTCCTGATTCATGAGGTCATCTAGTGCAATGTTGAAAGGTTGATTTTGAGGTAATTTGATCTAACATTTTATAATTTGTTGCAAATTTAAAAGGTTAATTAGAATCCCTGAAATTATCACATTTATTTTGAGACAAAATACTTGTTTGCCATTTTCAGTTTTGTGCAGGGTGATAAAATCAAAAGTTTTCAATAACTGTCCACTCTTACCCGGGAGGAATATATTTGTTATGAAGAATGTTCAAAGTGGGCTCACACTGACTTATCCAACCTCAATGGAGATTCATTAGTTTATAGAAGACTTAAGATGTTATGAAATGCCAAATGTGATTTAAATTAACAGGAAATGGTGCAGCATTTTCTGCACTTAAAAAAAAAAAAAAAGAAAAGAAAAAAAAGGATTTTTGCTGCTTGTTTGTCTTAATTAAAATGAACTAAAGCAACACAATTCGACAACATTTTGTCACAACTTGCATTTTTCCATTTAAATTTGTAAAACAAAAGCTTACTTAATCCATTTCAGTTGGGACTACTTGCATACTTTCTGTGGTGTTAAAGAAGTATTGATTAAACTGGGCAGGGGATTTCCATTTCACAGCATGATTTGCATAGGACTGGATAGGAACGTGTTGAAAACGTGTTGAAATTAAGTGTTAATTTATGCATTTCTGAGCAAGATGAGAATAGGAAGATATCTGTTAATGTTTAATATTCTGTTATATAAGAGTGTCTGTTATGCTGGGGTTTTGGGGGTTACTATTGTGGTGAAGAATGGTGCTCTTAGGTTGAGGACGGACTTTTATTTTTAAATGCCACTCGTTTAGAGTGCTCGATAAGCAGTTGCAATTAAATTGACAGTGCAATAGTTACACTGTCCGAACACTTGCTCACCTGACATATATTGTACTAATGAGTAATGAAATAAATTATAGAAATTAAAGAACATTTATTAAATAAACCTTTGTAAATTGAGTTTGACGAACTTAATGAAGCTGAGTTTAAACTACTATAGTATATTCATTTGACTTAATCCAATTAAATCATGTTGGCTCAGTAAAACTGACTTCATTTGAATGAGATATTAAATTACTTTATAAAACTTTCTACAGTTAAAATAGGTACAGGTAATATTGATTTAGTTTCCTGAGTGTAAAATGGTTATTTTGAATAAGCATTATCTTCATTTATTACTCAAAAATGCATTGTGCTGTCTCAAAAGTTTTTACGTAAGTTTACAAATTTTGACCTGTAACTATTGCTCATTTTAGCTACACTACTGTGGGGTAAAAGACACCCTTACCACTCTTTTTTATTCATTTAAATAAAACAACCTTCTGTTATTATTTACTTTCACACAAATTATGTTGCTCCATCAATATTCACTAATCTTGATACAATTTGCAATCAGAAAAAATGGGTTTGCATGAGGGATGCCTTTTACCCTATATGACTTTTTTATACTATCGAAAAACCATATATGACAGACATAAGAAGAATTTCAAAATACTGTATGTCAAACATATACTATAAATATATGTATTTTCTTTTTTTTTTTTTTTTTTTTTTTTTACAGTATATAGTATGTTTGACATACAGTATTTTGACATTCTTCTGATTTCTGTGTTAGGTCAACCTGATGGTAGTAATTATATAAAATAAAAATTAATGCATTTATAATACTTATAATTATGAAGGTTTGGCTAAGAGAAATTTTGGATGAGTGACTTGCTGTGCAGAGCAAAATAAATTGATGTTACTGCCTCTGGGTTATCAGCCTCTAACTCTTCAGGGCATTATCTTGGGCTTCTCTTTTCTTCTTACTAGTTATAAGAGTAGATACACTCCAAGACAAACATTTGCATGCCTGATCAAACAAAAAGAAACCACTAAAATAGGTCGCAAAACTAATTACAGCAACAAGCCACACCATTGGTTCATCCCAAAAAGGGTAACTAGACAGCTGACAGTTGCAATTGATTATTATTTACCCTACTGGTTCCAATGTTCCAAATCCATATGACTTTCTGGTCACACTTTATATTAGGTGGCCTTAACTACTTTGTACTAACATTAAATACATACAATACTGTGTATTTACTGTGTAACTACATGTTGTTCTGCAAAATTCCCACATTTATAGCTACTGAGGTTAAGGTATAATTAGGTTTAGGGGTAAGGGTAGGGTTAGGGTTAGGATTAGGTGTTGGAGTTCGGTTTTGGGGTAAGGGTTGTGTTAGGGTTAGGGGTAAAGTTAACAGTGTAACGTACAAATGTAATTTAATGCAAGTAGCTTTGCTGTGGAATTCAGTCTAAACTTTGAACAAAGTAGCTTTAAACAAGTATTTCTGGGTGTGCGACAGTGCAGATGGTGAAATACTGCATTGTAAGGTATTACCATGGTCTATTTGATCTGACATTGAACATAGCGTATCTATCTCGGTAATGTATTGCAGAGAGGACTAAACCGGCCTGATCTATCCCTAAGACAGACCTCAGCAAATATTAAAGTCACTCTCGTCCCTTTAATAGTATCAATATGGACATTGATTTGTTGGTTTTAATGGCATATTTGATTTAAGAAAATTGAAAGCATGTTTAATGGTTTGAGCAACAGGAATCCAGGCATGGAGCTGTCAGCATGGAGCTCTGAGTAAAAGTGACTTGAGATGGCCTTTGAGAATTAGCCTTACCAACACCAGCAACCCCTTGCCGTTAATATGGTAAGGAGTGCAGCAAAGTGTCAGAAATATGTTGCTTCTACTATCTCATTACTTTTAACCACTTAATCATTTTGACATATCTATAATTTGTTTGGAAGTCTGTAATTCATAGGTTGGTTTTCCAGAAAAGTGTAAACAATGTTGCTTTGTGGCACTATCAAACAGAGCAATCCACAGACTAATCTCACAATAAAATATAAACAATAGCCCTGCATCCCAATCCGGACCCTATCCGCCCTAAACAGTGCCTGAGATAAGAATTAGGGTGTCCCAAATCATAGTATGTGGAAATGAGAGTCCCAAAGTTGCCCGGATGGTCTACTATTTCTGGGAGATTTCTGAAGTGTGGATCCGTGACCACTTTTTGGGCTAATATTGCCCACATTCTCTTGCTCAGCGAAAGAGGAGTTTAACCGTTCGCTTCAGAACTACAATTGTCTTATATGCAAAACTATGTTATGTAAGTTTGATTGAACGCTGTGAAGAGAAACTTCTTTGTTCTCGCTGTTGGATGAAGATGCTGATCAGCTCATTAAATTGCGAACGATCAAGTGGCTCCATTGATCAGAAAAGGGTATGAATGATTAATCATCTTACCATCATTCATTCTCTGATGCCAATCTACTGTATTTTTACTGCTTATTGGGTGCTATTGTGTGTTCTTAGAGCTTCTTTCTCAAAAATAATCTTTAGAAAAAAATTGTCTGCCACATATCGATTAAAAACATGTTTATCACAAATAGAAAATGAATCAATTGAACACAATTGTCTGTTTTCATTTTATTTTTGTCATTTATTGTATCACTGAAATATAGCAGAGGTCAGATTCTCTTTTATTGGACTATTGTAATGATGTAAACATAATGTGATGCTGCCAAAGGAAAAAATAAATAAAGTGATCCAGCACATGGTCATTCATGTGTTCTGTCTTTCCAACTTAATATGTCATTTAAATAGATAATACAAGATCTTTACTTTAGTTGATGATGAATCATAAGATCACATCTTTAATTGTAAATAACTGTTATTCTTGTTATATTTCATCTGCAACACATTGTGCACATCACACACTGAATAGAGATAATGATAAGAGATTTGTTTGGTTTGCATTTAAATACATGCATGAATATATCAAAACACTAGCAGCTCTCCACACGAAACACCACACGACAGATCTTCAACGATGAGCTGTTTTTTCTCTAATATGGTAGGAGCCATATGAAATATAATTAAGAAAAATTATATATGATAGTAACAATGAAATGAGGAAAGTGCATCTCATGAAAACTGTAACAGGATGATTAACAGGTTGGTATACGGTGGCAGGATACACGTAACAATGCGACTGAGGGGTCTTTGGTTTTAAGACACGATTTTATGACATGATAGTATGTCCCAAAACTTTCACCCTTTTTTGCTACACACTAAAGAGCAGACACTTTTCCATCACAAAAAGTGTGCACATTGTAAGGGCATAGTATAAGTAGGTGAATTGGGATGCAGCATTTGTTGTCTTTTCTTTAGTTAAAATCAGTCCGCGCTAACCGAAATTCAAAACACTGCCCCCGGTGGCCAAATCAGTAAGTGTTGTTGGGAGTATGGGCACGTGTGAGCTCCTTTTTCCATGTGAAATGTCCACAGAAGGGGTGCCAAAAGCAAAAGAAAATAGTTTTCAGCTGTCAGGATGTAATACAGTGAAAAGGAATGCATATTTTATAAACTGTACCCCCAACCCAAACCCTAACCTAACAATCAGTGGAGTAAAAATTTTATGTTAGAGGGGAAAATGCAACCTCCAAATTGTGCTTGTCACTGAATATGAGAACGTGATTACTTCTGGTTTCAACGCAATATCTGAACACTGCTGACACAAAGTGCTTCCGGTCACGCAAAAAGGGAGGGTAAACAAGCCGATGAAAAAATGTCTGATGGGAGATGCCACTTGTCAGCATAATGTGTCTGATCGTTGGGTACTATGGAAACAACATGGCAACTTCCTGTGCGATCCATCTCGACATGGCAACACTGGTTCAACCAATGGGGGATTTTAGAGCATGACTAAAGCCCACTTTGCACTCCATTCGCTGCCATTCAAACACTGCAAGCTTGTGCAAAAATTTTTTGCAATCCATTGCGTAAAAAGTTAACTGATCTGCCAAAGACCTGTGACCAATACAAGATCATAACGTCACTGACGTTCATAACACAGTGACCCTTTTGGCTCAATACGAATAATACATATTTCAAAGCTGCATGTTTTTATTGTGAAAGTGAGTAGACAGCATATTTTAACAGTTTTAAAATAATATATTTTTTTATTTGTTATTTATTATTTATTAAACCAGAAGCCCTCAAGCATGACATCATATTAGATGTGATCACGGTGTCCGAAATAATTTTGTATGCGCAAAATCTAATGTGACAGTCCCTTAACTGTTTTTAATCCAATGTAAGATAAGGGGAGTGTTTGAGAAATCATTACTTTTGCAATTATTTTTGGTAAAGCTAGTGGGGCATAAATCATCATAACTCACTTCATTAAATAATTCAACTATTAAGGGTATTGAAGTAAAAAAAAAAAAAAAAAAATATATATATATATATATATATATATATATATATATATATAAATAATTAACTAACTATTCATACTTATTAGTAGCAAATTCTTCAGCGCCTTTAAAAATGCTCAAAACAAAAAAAACAATCAAGAGGCAGACATCATTAAATCCAATTACAGCAAATATTTATTGGTTTAAAAATACAATTTACACCCCAGCAGATGAAAATCATATAGGTTCTAAATTCTACATTCTCTATTGAAGAGTCCATACATTTAGTTGCATTATTACAGGGTTGTCTATAAATAACTATTAATTCAATGGAAATCAATGTTAGGTCAATTAGCAGCATGCAACCTCTCTGCACCACAAAAAAAAAAAAAAAAAACTTTTAATATCAGGGTACATCTAATCACAAACTACTATATCCGCTTCCAAATATAATTATTAACTTACTGCATGATGACAAGACTGTCATGAACAAAGTATGCATTTTGCTGATGATACAAAGAAAGAGGACAATGTTTGCTTTGATCAATTGTTGAGACATCTTTTTTGGTAAAGAGGGAGGGAGAGAGAGAGAGAGAGAGAGAGAGAGAGAGACTAATTGAAAAAAAATGAAAAAAAGAAAGAGAGAAAGTGAGAGGGGTTTAGAGGTGGTAGACATATGAACTTTGGCTGAACCCCAGACTCTGGCAAACTCCTTTAGGGGGCTGCATGGAGACGAGGCATTTGGGTTTGAATCTAAGGTGCTGACATAAGTTCGACAGAAAGACATGATATCTTATTTTCTTTAGCCAGGCTGACACAAATTCCACCACACTTATTATTCTCCTATGCCTGTTTTTTTTTTTTTTTTTTTAAAGTTGCACTCCAAAATATAGTCACTCTCTATGAGCACATGTGCCTGAGAAATACTTTGGTTAGGTAGACAATTTGTTTATTCTGAGAGGCAGATGAATACATTTACAAAGTCTGAGTTGGGATCACGATCCTGTAGAAAAGCTTGACACTCAGGAGTCTTCAAATTAAGCAAAGTTGACTCTTAACCATGTGCATGCAATTGAGCCTGCCAGTCTTAAATATGGGGTTTGTGGATTGTATATGTGAATTTGGGATGTGGAGAATGAGTCAGAATGGACAAGAGACAGACAGACGGGGTGGGCGGATGCAATAATATTTACATCATTTGGGTCCTGACTAATGAATTGAGAAAGGACAGCAATATGAACCAGTCTGTTCACATGTTTTAAGCATGTGTTGCAAGGATGGATGCTGCCTTTTTAATGAGGTGACACAAATTTGCGAAACAATCGTCACTGCACCTAATGAGCGTTCTGTGGTACTGGAAGAAATGCTTGGCTTGCTGTGCAAATTTATGGGTTGATATTACTTTTGAAACACATAAATTGTCTTTGTCCTGTGGCATCCATGATGTAGGGGAAAGAAAAGCAAAATGACGAAATGGACCATTAGCCATCTCCAATAGAACTGGTAAAGTGTTATCATTTTGAATCCACAAATGTACATTTAGAAAATGTTTAATCAGTTCATTCAATCTCTCCTCATCAAAACTGAACTTTCCAAATATTTTTTTAGTCATTTATTAATTTGTGAGGAAGGTGAGAGTCAAATGTAAAGGTGATGTATGTAATGTTAAAGTACTGACTCCTATCCCAACTTATGTAATATGCAGAGACAACAATTAGTAAACCATTTGTGGATAAAGGAATTTTCTGGGTTCAATAGAAGTTAAGCTGAATCGACAGTATTTGTGGCATAATGTTGACTAAAAAAAGAGCAAAAATTGCGATCACAGTGAGGCACTTACAATGAAAGTGCATGGGGCCAGTCTATAAACATTAAAATTCATAATGTTTCAAAATTATAGCCACAATATATAAACATTATGTGTTAATATGATTTTAGTATGATAAAATCGCTTCCTAACCTTATCTGTGTAAAGTTATATACAATACCGTGATTACAGGGTTTACCAGTATTAGGTTGTCTTGACAATGGAGTTGCAATATTGGATATAAATGTATACAGAGAAGGTCAGTAAGTGATTTTAACACACTAAAATCATGTTAACACTTATAATGGTTGCGTCTTGTAGCTATACTTTTAATACATATCTTTATGGACTGGCCACATTTACTTCCATTGTGTTCCTACTGTAACAGCAATGATTATTATTATTTTTATTTTAAATAAACGAGGGGCGAGACAAAATAATGTTTTGTGTTAATCAACATTATGCCACAAATGCTGTAGATTGAGATTAACTGACCAATGTCACATGGGAGTGATTAGGAAAACTGTTTGAAAATAGTAACTTTTTATTATTATTGAATTTGGTAATGCTAATGGTGTAGAAATGTATACTTCACCTTTTAATTGTCACACTATTTCAGGAAAAACTTTGGTGTCTAACTATCAAACTTTAACGCGCAGAGTAAGAAATTAAACTTTCACCATCAACTTGCACTAAATCAAACATTCAAACATAATTTTTTGTCCCGCAATCAACCATTAGATTCCCATCTATGCCACAAATAAACATTCCTCAAAGAGGACATACAGGTTTGCCAAAGGACAGTGAATTAGCATAACTGCCTTGTCCCATAGGTCAAAAGAGGACTTTAATGATTTCTGCCCATTCTCTTCTCCTGACTTGGCCATGTTTTGGAAGGAAGTCATGAAGCCAGAGCAGGGAGAGGCAGCATGATTGGGCTGATATTGCTCCCAGTGTAATTCAAAGCACATTCTGAGGTTTGTGGTTTTGAGCTCATCATAATTCCCTTTCATGCTCATCCTCAACCCTTGAAGCTACTCTAAACACAGGCATAAGGAAGCCACATGCAAACAGACATGATCATTATGTTTATATACGCATCCCTGACTTACTAACCACTAATCTCACACTTCGGCAAATGTATCTGTCTGCATGCTCTGATAACGAACTCATCAGCTTTTCTAAGGTTCTCAAGAGTTTTAGAGTCTGCGTTGTCAACGCCATTTTCTTTCTTTATTAATTTCTGCAGTAATAGATTCACCAAACGGAATTGCAAACATAACAATATTAAACAGGTTTCCCAAACACTGCCCCATCTCCCATTGCTTAGACAAACAAGTACACAGAACAACCAGTGGTTCTGTAAATAAATCCCATTCATTTTCTCCACAGGCAAACTGGATTTTAATGATAACTTATAATAAAACTTTATACACAGACCTCCCGTGAGCTGAAAGTTATTATGGGATATGCTTCTGTTGAAGACATCAGTCCGTGCTAGAAGCTATGCAGTGACCACCCACTTCTGTGACGCACTGCGAATAACGCAATCAAGTTGGTCTCCCTCCTACGTATTTTTTTGTAATCTCAATATTTTTTAATACAATTAAAATATATTGTTTCAATACTAATAATCATCAACTTTAAACCAAATAGTTTATATATTCCATCGTTTTTAATTCATTTACATCTTTCTGCCAGGGTTGGGAATAGAGGACTATAATAGAGAACAGGACTCAAATCTGCACTCTCTGGTGATGATAAACATCTTAATGGAGTATTATAAACAGGGTTCGGGAGGAGCAAGGCAATTTAATCTGACCAATCACATTGCTAGAGTAAGCGTATATAAGCAGCCGCTTACCTCTACATGGTGTCGAGTCTTCCGGCCCCACCCATTGTCCACAAATAGACCCAGGCAGTGACTCAGATCACCGGATGCAACTTCGCAGCAAAGCATTAGCCTTCATCAGAACAGCTCTTCTATCCAAACAATCTCGTTATTCAGCAGAAGCTGCCACAGCAGCTCATTTGTTTTTTGCAGTATTGACTGTTACCAAGTTAAGTGTAATATTTTTACTCGTCTTTCTTTCTATGCTCCATTCGCTTAAGCCGTTTATAGCATGAAGAAACAGCTCCCTATGACTGTTCATATGTTCTCCTAAATCTAAATTTCCCACCCGGAGCGGCCAACTTCTTGAAGCTGCTTCCGCAAACTGCAGGCTGCTTCAGCTGTATACATGTCAAACAGCTCTCTACGACTGCTCATATGTTCTCTTATCTAAACTTACCACCCAGAGCGGTCCATCATGTAAGCCTGCCTCCATGAGAGGGTGCTGCTCTGGCTTCATTCCACCTGAGCCCTGTTACAGCTGCATTTGAACACGAGGGAAACAAAGATGAACTATTTAATTAAATCACCATTCCAACACCCCCTAGCGTTTCAATCTGGTTCTCCCACACAGGTGATTCCTGTCAGCCTCATTACCTTTCCGCGCAGATCATTTAGGGTGTGATCCATTCAGCGATTCTGTTTGTCAACTTCTAACATGAATATCACAATCGTTCGCCCTTCAAAGTGCCCTATGGAGCGCAATTTATCCCATTCGGAACACAGGGGCAGTCATGCAACAGTGCACTCCTTCCAATCGATGAGTACTCTAATACAACTTCTTTTCAAACCAACGCAGACATTTTAGCGAAAGCTCGCTGCCACGCAGCACTCGCTCTAACTGCAGTAATACACAGTCTCTGTCCGAGCAGACACGAGCCGAATTCGGCTACGCAAGAGGCGGATCACGTGCCATGTCCCAACTCATTCATAATCATTCTGCAAACTCGCCTCACCACCTCTCAGCATTCCAGCTCACCCCGCAGCCTCGAAAACATGAAGCAAGCGCTGCTACAAACTTCCACTCATCTCTACACTATAACATGACTTTCCCTCCCGTTAGGACAAACGCTTCACGCAGGTAAAATCAGTCTATTATTTTATTTTACAGACAGTCTTCTCTACTTTTGCCCAAATCACTGGATTACAAACTTTATTTACAAGCTTGACCATACAACTTAATTAATGCATGATCTTAAAAGCATTCAATAATCGGTCATAATTTTACGCTCCACCCAAGTTTAAAGTAACTGGTTTAAATCGAAGCCGAATGACTCAGCTTGGCATCTTGCTTTATACTCCAATATTTCAGCTTTTCTGTATAATTTATCACAAGTCATCAATTTAAACAAATCGTTTTATTCACCACACTACTGTAAACTGTGCTCTTATATTTATCTATTAAATCCAACTCTCAGGCACAAACTCGATTTCATATGTCTTCTTCAAATGAGATGAGTCACCCCATGCAAATAATACAGAGTTATGAAATGACTCACATTACATTGGAAAAACATTGACAAAGCTCCAAACCATACGCTTAAGTTAACAAAAATCAAACTAAGGAATTCATCAGGGCACTCAATTTCAGGTGCCTGAACACTAAATACGATACTGGGCCACATGTCATCAGACACATATCTCGACTATATCCGCACCAACCATCTCCATATCAGGAAAGCACATCAAGACCTAATTAACTAAATGCAAACATTCACATTCAGGATCAGGGGATGATTGCTTCATCCTCATCTCCCCCCCCAACCCCCCCCCCATTGTCAGGAGGAGAGGCTGAGGTCATTACGAGCACCTAGGATTCACTCATACACTAGTCACGATCTGCCCTAGCGGCTAGGATTCACACCTCAGACTCCTCCAGCACAATCCATCAAGGGCTCTCCCATTCAAAACACAGCGAGGATTCTCCCGTTCCAAATGCTGAGTGAGCTATTCACGTTTATTTGTATTGTGGGCTCTCCCGTTTGAAGCTCAGAGTACTCTCCTTATCAGATGCAGCAAGAGCCCATGTTCGATCGCAGGTTGGGCTCGCCTGCCGAGCAGAGCAGTGCTCTGTCCCTCAGGGTTCACCCGCTCATTGCACGGGCCATCTGTCGAACTCACCAAGCCTGGAGGGAGACATAAGGTTCGGTCCGGGCTGCTAGGATTCACGCCTCCATTCGGGGGCGACCCTGCCCTAACATGTGGGCGGCCCCCCGTTCTGGCGTAACGATACCTCCAATGCTTTTAAGCTCTCTCAGAGCTCATTTCCCGTTCTATTGCAGGTTGGGCTCGCCTGCTTGAGCGGAGCAGTGCTCCATCCCTCGGGGTTCGCCCGCTCGCTGCACGGGCCCATCCGTCAAACACACCAAGCCCAGAGGGAGACATAAGGTTCGGTCCGGGCAACTAGGATTCACCAGGTTGGCCCCCACGACAGGGCGTAACGATACCTCCGTCGCTTTTTCAGCTCTTGCAGAGCTAATTTCCATGCGGCCTCAACCACCACTGTCACTTCAGTGTTTCCGCCTATTTTCATTCTCCATCTCTACCTATTCTATACCTCCCAGTTTGCTATACTAGCAGACCCTAGTGCGAGACTTCCTCCACTAGCGGCCCCTGCTCGTTCTATCGTACTTTGGCATCTCTGCCCACCTCTCACAGGGCTCAGCAAGTGCCTCCCCCTCTCTCAAATTACAAGAGGCACTGTAAAATACTTTGTCTCATCTCAAATGCAAGGTTCTGCAGACAACAGCTCTCTGTCCCATTTTATGACATCTTTTGGGGGTATTCGTGCTCATGTCAAGCCTCGAGCCCTTCGCCCAGGACAATAAGCCACAAATGTTTTACACTATCCTCTAAGCAGGATTACATTAACTTGTGAATTACTGAAACAATTTGTGGTTAGCAACTCAATAAAATGAAAGGACCCTAAACGTACAAGAAATGCTAAAATTTTATTCCACAATCCTTTCCTGATACTACTACAAATGGCAAAAATGCCTCATTAAGATGTGTTTTGATACATCTGAACAGCATCTGTAGAAATATGGGAATTTTTCCATGAATGTGAACTGTCCCTTTAAGATACATTTGCAAGGTGTAGTGTAGAGAAGTGGATTGTCTGGCTAAGAGATCAGGGAACACTTTGGCATTCCAGTCTTTGCTGTAGAATCAGAGCAGTGGCCGATATGGCTCCACTGCTTGCTCGTATGCCAGCAGGCATCTGTTATGGATCTGTCTGGCTGGAAGTGATTCCTCATAAACATCACTCACCAGTTCATTAGCTGTGTGTGTGTGTGTGTGTGTGTGTGTGTGTGTGTGTGTGTGTTCGAGCGTGTGTGTGTGTGGGCAGGTTTGGGTGGTTTACGAGAATGTTTTTTATGTTACAAACTGTTAACAAAGGTTATTATGCTATAAATGTGGTTTATGAGGACATTTCTATGTCCCCATAATTCAAATCGCTTAAAAAAAAATAACACACAAAAAAACAACAACATACTAAACAATGTTTTTTTGAAAATGTAAAAATGCAGAACATTTTTTGTGAGGGTTAGGTTTAGGGGTAGGGTTAGGGGATAGAATCTATAGTTTGTACAGTATAAAAATCATTATGTCTATGGAGAGTCCTCATGATAAGGATAGCCACACCAGTGTGTGTGTGTGTGTGTGTGTGTGTGTGTGTGTGTGTGTGTGTGTGGGGGGACTGGTAAGTTGCCCTGATGAATGCAGTGTGGTAATGGCCTTCACAGCTCCTCTGTCTTAGGGCTCTTTGCCTAAGAGTACTTAGAAAGAGACAAACAGTTGAGAGAACAACAAACAATAGCCTTCTTTCCCACGAATATTAAATAATTCGTTAATTAGTTTATTTTACAGGCATGTTTTTGGAAATTTCCTAAGTATGGATGGTAGACAAAGTCATAAAACTAAATGGAAATCACTTTCTATCTGAAATTACTCTATTTTCCGTATATAGTTCACAATATTTGGTGTCACAAAACACAAGACATGCTGCATAATGTATGACATGCTGTTGCAAAATTAGCATAAATACAGCCCCCATGCAGCAGATCTAAACATGTGGAGGTGGAGGGTTTTAGAGTAAACTCTGGTAGCGCGTTGCAGTGAAACCGGCTTATTACCAAACTGAGTAAATTTAAATGTTAGGCAAAGAAAGAGTTTGCAAGTTGACTGGCTACCCTATGACAAGTCAAAGGATCTGTCAGATTACACCATGTGAGCCGATTGGCTTGACATATCCCATGTGAGCTTGCTGATTGGCTAACAGATAACAAGTTCAAAGTACCTCTCATCTTGCACCATTCAGAGTTTAATGCCTGATTGTAGTAATTTAAAGTCGTTCTTATCCATAATCCTGATGCGAAATGGGGGTGGGGTCATAGAAAGTACTCTAATAAGAAGCTTTAATTGTAAATATGAAGATATATTTCTATAGCTCTGCTTGATTTAAATTTCTGCCACCTCAGAAATGGGTCGTTCCATTTACACATTGTCTGAACGGTTCAAGTAAATGTGAGAAAAAACAATTGCTCATTGAAGGATGCGCATTCATTCGGTGCATGGACAGCATGCAGAGCACAACGTAAGTGTCTAAAATGCAGGTGCACTGTTCAGTTGAATGATAAAGTTTACCATATTTAAACTTTATTGATTAACTTCAGAAGACATTACTTAATCAATAAAGTTTAAATATGGTAAACTTTATCATTCGACTGAACAGTGCAAATATGTTCAGAAGACATTACTTAATCGACTGGAGTCGTGTGGATTACTTTAATGCTGCCTAAATATGCTTTTTGGACCAGCAAAAGTTGGTGTCCATTCAATTGCATTGGATGAAGCTAAAAACCTGGTATAGATTCCTAAAAATCTTAAATCCTGTTCTGATAAAGAAAGAAACTCATATACATCTTGGATGGCCTGAGGGTGAGTAAATTATCAGCACATTTTCATTTTTGGGTGAACTATTACTTTAATAAGTTTTGTTCATTGTTAGTTCATACTAACTAATGTTGTTAACTAATGTTAACAAATGATAACCTTATTGTATAGTGTTACCAAAAACATTATTGTACAACAACATGTTCTTACAACAAGAAACATTACTGTATTGTGCTTATATTGTTTGTGCCACAAGCATGATATCTCACACAAATTGTAAAAACAAAATATTTGGGATTAATTTAAGTAGGCCCTATTATTATAATATTGTATAAAATAATATGTTAAATATTTTAGAATGAATATTTGACACATTATTTTTGCATCTGACATGATGACCTATATTGAGTGAGGAAAAACACATTTTGTAATCCATATATGCACCCAAAAGATGGTGAATACGTCTAAACATGTTTAACGGATTAAATAATTCCAAATAATCCCAAAATAATTAAAAAAATAACAAAGCATGTTTAATATACTATTTAAATTATACAAAAAATGTGAATGCTTGGAAAGATTACATTTCCAGATGTTGCTTATCTTGTATCTAACAAAATTCTTAATGCTTAATAGATCACTCTCATGGTTTCATGGTTCTAAAACAAAGCTTTGTTTTTATTTATTTGTTTTCAACTTTCCTAAAGCTGTCAGTCAAATTAATTTTGTCATCATCCTGCTTGACCCTTGACCCACTGACCCAGAGTGGTCTCTAGTGAGTTTTCTTTTCTTTCTTTTTTTTTTTTTTTTTTTAGGGAAGTAGCAGTAGATGCTGTCAATGAAAACAGACTCTGGGGAGCAGGGACTAATACCACACTAACACCATGGATTATGAGAGGATTAAATGCCTGAATGTAATTGATTACTTTTGCTCACTGCACTTTGTAGCTTAAGGTATCAGAGTTTAATAGGACTGTGGAACCCTGTCTTTTGGGAGTAGGACTCTACCTGGTCATGCCCAAGTGTAGATTATTCTAAATCTTGTCTCAAATCCTCACCGCCGATCTCAAACCCTCGCTGCTCAAGAACAACCATAACAACAACAGCAACAAACAATTGCAGTAAGTCATGGCATCTGCTCATGTTATTGCTTCCTGCATTGCATGCCACATGTTTACTAAAGCTTCTTCCATCAGCAGTGAGGGAATTACATGTGATACATTTAAGGAATTAGTCAGGTTGACAGAGAAGGTTAATGAGTTAGAGAAAAGCATCTGAACGCTAGTGGAGGTCAGTGAGAAAGAGAAGCAGTAAGTACTGTTTCGGATGCGGGTAGAACTGCGAGCAACACACACACTTTGGTTCCGGCTGTAGAGCCCCCGCAGCAGGGCGTTTGGGTGATGTTTCTGCGGCATTCTTGCTCAGCAAAGCGACGCCACTCTCCTGTTCCTGTTAGGGTTTCCAATCGATTCTCTGAGAATAATTTTGAAAGCGCCCTTGTTATAGGAGATTCTATTGTAAGGAACGTGGAAATAGAGACTCCAGCCACTATTGTTAAATGCATTTCGGGGGCTCGGGCATCTGACATCAGATCAAATTTACAAGTGCTGGCTAATGATAAACGTAGATTTCTAAAATTGTTATTCATGTCAGGCACTAATGATGTCCGGCTTCGCCAGTCAGAGATCATTAGAGATAATGTTAAAGAGGTGTGTGAACTTGCAAAAATAATGTCAGACACTGTAATATGCTCTGGCCCCCTCCCTGCTCATCATGGTGACGAGGTTTATAGTAGATGAGTGTCACTGAATGGCTGGATGTCTGAGTGGTGTCTGGAGAATAGCATAGGATTTATAGACAATTGGAAGAGTTTTTGGGGTAGATCTGACTTGCTAAAGAGAGATGGACTCCATCCCTCCAGGGAAGATGCCACTCTTTTCTCTTATAATTTGAATCATAGTCTTAATAGTGGTAGTATCTGACTAACTGGGCCCAGGTCAGGAAGCAGACAAACTGGCTTATCCAAATGTCTGTGACATCTTGAGACATCACACAGGTCTAAACTACAACACATAGAGACTGTATCACCTAGATATCACATAGAGACTGTGTCTGTTCCACAAACTACCAAACACAAACCCCTCACTAAATCATTTAGGAACAAAATGATTAAGGTAAAATTTGAAAATAACAAAAAAATTTAAGATAAACATCATACAAAGGTAGGGCTACTAAGCATTAGATCTCTTTCAACCAAAGCACTAATTGTAAATGAAACTATTACAGATCATAGATTGAATGTGCTCTGTTTGACTGAAACCTCTCTTAAACCAGATTAACACATTAGATTAAATTAATCTACTCCCCCAGATTATTGTTATAAACATGGGCCTCGTCTGAAGGGTCAAGGAGGAGGAGTTGCTGCAATTTACAGTGAAGTTTTTGGTGTCACTCAGAGGACAGGATCTAAGTTTAAGTCTTTTGAACTAATAATGCTTAATGTGACACCGTCAGATACAAAACAATAATACAAATTCTGTATATTGCTACAGTATATAGATCACCCGGGCCATATTCTGATTTCCTTGGTGAATTTGCAAATTTTCTATCAGATCTAGTAGTTACTGTGAATAGAGCTTTAATTGTTGGTGAGTTCAACATTCACATAGTTAATGAAAATGATACATTGGGATTAGCATTTACCGATATTCTCAACTCTCTTGGAGTCAGGCAAAATGTGACAGGACCAACTCATCGCCATAATCATACGCTAGATTTAATTCTCTCATATGGAGTTGATGTTGATCCTATAGAAATTTTGCAGCAGAGCGATGACATCTCAGATCATTACCTCATCTCTTGTATGCTGCAATAAGCAAATATTACTCAATCTACACCACGCTATCATTTAGGTAGAACAATTCTTTCAACCACTAAAGATAGCTTCACTAATAATCTTCCAGATTTATCTCATATACTCAGTAAAATATAAAGTCTCGAATAACCTGATGTAATAACAGAAAATATAAATACAGTCTTCTCTAGCACTCTTAATAGTGTCGCCCCTCTTCAATTAAAGAAAATTAAAGAAGAAAGCCACGCACCATGGTACAATGATCACACTCATGCTCTCAAGAGAGAAGCTCAGAAATTAGAGGTATTTGTGCATGGAAGGATAGTGTCTGTAGCTACAGACAGGTACTAAAAGCTGCCAGGTCAGCATATTTTAGCAAACTCATAGAAAATAATCACAACAATGCTAGGTGTTTATTCAGTACTGTGGCTAAATTGGTTAGGAATAAAGCCTCAACTGAACCAGATATTCCGTGGCAGTACAATAGTAATTAATTTCTTTACTGATAAAATTGAAATCATTCGAAATAAAATTGGTACAATGCAAATCTGGTCATCTGATTCAGCACCAGCCGTGCACCCTCAAGTCCCGGCCATGCCCTCTGTCTCAGAAAACGGTGTCTCATTATTTTCCTTACGAGCAACTTCAATACTTTGCTGTCATAGGTCATGAAGAGCTAACAAAACTTATCAAAATATCAAAAGCCACAACATGTATGTTAGATCCAATACAAATTAAACTCTTAAAAGGAGGTATCCCCTGTAATCTCAGAACCTCAACTAAATATTATTAACTCCTCGCTCTCCTTAGGACATGTCCCAAGAAACTTTAAAATGGCAGTTATCAAACCATTTATTAAGAAGCCACAGCTTGATCCTGGAGAATTGGCTAATTATAGACCGATTTCAAATCTCCCATTTATGTTGAAAATACTAGAAAAGGTAGCGTCCTCCCAACTATGTTCATTTCTACAGAGAAATAGTATATATGAATAATTTCAGTCAGGATTTAGGCCCCATCACTGTACAGAGACTGCACTTATCAGAGTTACAAATGACTTGCTCTTATCATCTGATCGCAGCTGCATTTCTCCTCTACTGCTTTTAGATCTTAGTGCTGCCTTCGACACTAGATCACGACATTTCCACTGTTATGCCGACGATACCCAACTTTATATTTCTTCTAAACCTGATGAAATTTCACAATTCTCCAATTAGCAGTGTGTATCAATGAAATCAAGGATTGGATGGCCAGAAATTTCCTTCTACTCAATTCCGACAAAACAGAGGAACTAATTATTGAACAAAACAAAAAAAAAAAAACTCTAAAAATAAGCAGTTAAAATATAATTTGACTCTTGATGTATTGTTACATCGTCTTCTACAGCAAATAATTAGGTGTTATATTTGATACCAATCTGTCCTTTGAAAATCAAATTTCCAATGTTTGTAGAACAGCATTCTTCCACCTCAGAAACATTGCTAAATTACGACACATGCTCTCTGTTGCTAATGCCGAAAAACGAATTAATGCATTCATTACCTCAAGACTAGATTATTGTAATACATTACTCGGAAGATGTCCTGCAAGTTCAATTAATAAACTTCAGTTGGTTCAAAATACAGCAGCCAGAGTGATGAATAGAACCAAAAAATATGATCATATTAGCCCCATTTTATCATCGTTACATTGGCTACCTGTTAAATTTCATATTAATTTTAACATTTTGTTAACTACGTACAAAGCTTTGAATGGTCTAGCTCCGCAGTACTTAAGTGACCTTCTTCCATGCTATATTCCATCACTTTCATTATGATTGGAAAATTCTGCCCTGTTAATAGTTCCTAGAATATCAAAACCCACAAAAGGAGGTAGATCCTTTTCCTATTTGGCTCATAAACTATGGAATAGTCTCCCTCAAGGGCATAGCAGCCACGGGGGAAGTGGGAGACACATCCCCCGCACTCTTTAAAAAGGTGATTTTTGTCCCCCTCACTTCTCCAAGCTAAACCCATACCGAGTCCAAATGCTGGATTTGTATAAATTATTCTTTGTGTTTTGTTTCTTTGGGCTGATTGATCAACCATCCAGCCAATCGCAGGTGAGTTTCATGAGCCGAAACAACCCTTATGTAATAGGCCATCAGTCAGACAGTCTAATCAACATGGCTCCGTTCATTTCTACAAAGTTGCTTTCAACAATGCTCATTTATCCATGTTTTTTATTTGTATTGATCTAAATGAATAATCTAGAGATGAGAAACACACAAATGAGAGCTATTTATCGGCATATTGTTCTTGACTGGCAGCATTACATGAAATGCACTGCAGAAAAAAAAACAAAGGACAATCCTTCTTTAAAGCACACATTGTAAGTGGAGTTTATATCAGCACATGAGTCTTTATTAAGTTATGCTTTTTATATTATATTTGTGAGGTAATAGTTTGATTGGTTGTTTTTGACAATTTATAGATCTGTGTTAAATATGTAAAGCTATTTTTAATATCAGCTTATTTTTTTTACCTCCATGTTGGTGTCCTGTCGACAAACTGTAGGAAAAAAGATATATCTGCTGTGTTCTTAGAACACTTTTACTGAAGTGAATATATGTAGACATACTTTTTTATACTTGAATACATACGAACATTATTGAAACTCATAATTATTTGAAGACTATTATTGTTGTCTTTTCATAAAAGTCATGCTCAGCAGCCAGGGGCGCCTTAACGCACGGGCTTACATGGGGTGAAGCCCAGGAGCCTACAACTCCCATGGGGCCCAGGTTGCGGCCATGGGGCCCATTGTCCTCTATCCATGCTCGCGGGAGGTGCACATTTAAAGGCTTTCAGTGGGAGACGCGGTTGTTGACATGGTGACAGTGTGCAACCGTTAAAGGCGTCTGTGTGGTGCTTGTTCAATGCACAGCAATGCACAGCTAGCCAGATCCAACTCCGTTCCTGCTTGGTGTCGGACTCCACTGCTATGTGTCTCTGAGTGATGACAACTAAATGCAGCCAGTGCCAGCCAGACATCACTTCAGTCTATTACGATGGACTTCAGAGGATGAACTGATGCCAACTCCAACAATAAGACCGGGGATACTTCATATTGCCACTGCCTGATCCTTGGACTTAGGATAGATCTCACCGAAATGACCTGCCGATTGAACTGCGATGCACTTCACTGATCTCTGCCTGCATCACCTTGGTCTAATGATGGATTGCACTCTTAAAATAGAATACATAGACTATAAATGAATTGCCAACAAAAACCTTCATCATCCAACTAGCAAGGGACAATGCATTTATGTGAATTTCTGCAGTTAATCCAGGATGAACTTCGAAGACGTTACTCCTTAATCTTACAGTTCATATAAAATCTTTGTTTAAACACTGGCCCTTAACACTTACTTAATTTATTAATTTTAAACCATGACTTGCACTGCACATAAATAACTAATATTGGCATTATATTTATGCTGTTAGCCAGAGGGGAACTGGCCCCCACCGTGAGCCTGGTTTCTCCCAAGGTTATTTTTCTCCATTAACCAACATTTTATGGAGTTTTGTGTTCCTTGCCACAGTCACCTTCAGCATGCTCACTGGGGTTCTAAATATAATAATTATTTAATTATTTATTTTTATACACAATTTACAATCATATTTAATCAAACTACACAATGATGACTCTAAGACTTTATAGATATTACAGTTTCATTTTCTGTTGATGCATGATTTTATGTAAAGCTGCTTTGAAATGTGTGCTGTGAAAAGCGCTATGCAAATAAAAATATGTGAGGGTGTACAAAGAGATTTATTTGTTTATTTATTATTTGCTCTGTAAAACAGCAGTTTAACATTGACAAACTACCATATTTCAAAGGACCAAGAAAGTTCAGGGTGAAGCGTCATTCATTCATTCATTCATTCAGCTAGGACATCGTGTCAAACTTAAATAATACATTTGTAAAATAGCAGTTCAGATGACAGTGGTTAGCAACCTACTTTAAAGGAATATTCCCGGTTCAATACAAGTTAAGCTCAATCTACAGCATATGTGGCGTAATATTGATTACCACTCAAATTAATTTAATTTAGACTTTTCCCTTCTTCACCAAAACCCTGGGTTGCAGTGAGGCACTTACAATGGAAGTGAATGGGGCCAATCCGTAAACATTTAAATACTAAGTTTACAAAGTAGCCAGAAATAAACAATGTGGGTGTTAACTAGCCAGCCAGCCAACAAGATTTTAGTGAGATAAAATCGCTCACTAACCTTTTCTGTGTAAAGTATCCAATTCTACAACTTTGTTGTCATGAAGTTGTAATGTTGATAGCAAATAAGCTCATCCGCCTAGAACAGTAGTCTGCCGCAAAAAACGAAGATTTAAACAACTTTACAGCCCAAATAATAGACCAAATTTAATGAATGAATGTTAGTGCTTTTATAAAATTATAAACTTCATATTTCAGCCTTTGAACCCTCCAAACATTGGCCCCATTCACTTCCAGTGACTCACTGGAACCTTGATTTTTGCTTTTTTAGGGACAAGTTTCAAATTATTTTTGTGGTAATCAACTTCATGCCATTAATACTGTCAACTGAACTTAACTTATTCTTAACTTAACTTATAACCTGGAATATTCCTTTAATTTCATAAGTAATGCATGGCATAATATATCTCAGGATATTCAAATAGAAAAAAATAGGTATTCCTTAACAAATGGCACCCATATTTGAGGAGGCTTTTGAAACGGAACATGGAGACTAAAGGTCAAGTTGTAAAGAGCATCTTGGAATCACTGTTACAAATCTTTCAAATCATTATGCGCTATTATTGCCATGACCTTCATTACATGAACGACATTAAATGGATAATTCACCCAAAAAATGAAAATTCTCTCATTGTTTACTCACCCTAATGCCTTCTCAGATGTCAATGACTTTCTTTCTTCCGCTAAACACAAATTAAGATTTTTAAAAGAATATTTCAGCTCTGCATATCCTCACATTGCAAGTGAATGGTGACATATGTATTCCATAAGTTTCCAGGGTTTAAATCAATTTCTTCTGAAGCAAGATGATAGGTGTGGCAGTGCTCGATTTGTAAAAACAAAATCAAGGGGTGTGGTGGGTTTTTTTTTGGGGGGGGGGGGTTGACCTAATACTTATGGGTCATTGACAGATTGTCCAAGGTGAGTAATCTAGTTTAAAACACTTGTGTCATATTCTCAGAAATGTAATCTTTGTGTCAAATTTGGTTTCATACATTTTTGACAAACTTTATAGCATTTTCTATAAAACAAAATAAAATAAATTAATGTGATGTGGTGTATCCATCAAGTAAAAAGTATAATAAAACTTTATTTGCACCTTGAATGCATGAGAGTAAAAACAACTTCATCATTAATTTCCCAAAAAGTTTTCAAACACATTTTTCAACGTAAATATTTTATAAATATTATGAATTTCTGAGTCAAGAATATCAAGAAGTTTTCTCAGGGTTACACCACATGACTTGAACAAAATGTGCCTTTTCATAAAAATGGCAGAATGAATATCAGATGTTTTTAAAACTTCACACTCAGTCTTGAGCTTCTAAAGTTGTCCACTCTGTTTTATGGTCAACATAAACAACAAAATGGCTATGTTGATTTCACCCAATGACTTTGATTTGGTGGACAAAAGCGTTTTTAAATATGAATTATATTTAGAACACAATTTTTTCACTGTTTAATTTTTTAAAGAAATAACAATAAAGATTATTCTGCACTAGTCATGCCAACATTTCTTTTTTCAGGATTTTTTTTTTACTGTCTGTGCACACCACATGACATTTTTTACTTTAAGCCCCAGTAAAGCAATATATATATATATATATATATATATATATATATATATATATATATATAACTTTAAACTCAGAAATTGAAAATATGCTCATAATAGAAGAGGTGTATTGAAGTAAATGGTTTGTGAATTGCATTTTTATTATATATATATATATATATATATATATATATATATATATATATACATAATTATTATTATTATTGTTGTTTTTATTTTATTTTTTATTTTATTTTTTTATGTATTTTTTATTTAATAGATCTGGATAAAAATGAGCATCACTTCATTGACCCTTAGGACACATAGCCATAATATGCACCAGTTACCCTCTGTTATTGTATTTTATGTTTAATTCTGTGAAAAGAATCCACATTATGATCATGAAAAAGGTTTTATTTCTAGATCGTTCGCCCACTGTCACAGACAGTTTTTCTACTACAATAACTGAACTAGTAAAGTAAGTTTGGTCTGTTTCTATGAAGAATGCTTAAACGGTGGGGTAAAAATCTTTTCTTCACACTAAAGCGTTTTATGGGCGAAACCCTGAAAATTGTTTGAATTAAAAACATGTACATGTTGTAACTGTACGCTCGCCATAGCAATATCTTACATTCTGTTCTCTTTTTTTAAAGAAAGACAAAAGATTTTCTTGAACTGTTCTCTTGGCCATTTTTTAAATTGCTCAAAATTTTTGAAAATGTGCATTACCTTCAGTGGCGAAAGTTTCATATGAACACAAGGAAGGACAAATCAACGCATAGCTAAACTCCGACACACCTGCCAGTGTTTTCAGAAATCCAGCGTCTTTACACAGTGGAGAGAGAGCTCGCGTGCTCCGGGTTGCCAGATTGCGTGACTAAAGCGTCACTCTGGCAGCATTTATATCTAAACTATTCAAGTGTGAAGATCTAATTGTTGGATTTCACCTATAGAAATCTGGCAACCCCCTAATTCTTATCGGCTAATCGCCCTTATTTAAAGTCTGTTATTTATCAAACTAGAATGTTTAATATTTTACTTATTAATACATGACACAATTAATCTAAAGGGGATTTGGTAGTTTTATAAGGGGGAATGATTTTTGGTATTTCTTGCAACAAGGGGGATGGCATCCTCTCCCAACCATCCTCAACTCCAGCCCTGGGTGTGGGTGAGAAACAGATCAATATTTAAATCCTTTTTTTACTGAAAATCTACACTTTCACTTTCACATTCAGCCACCTTCTGGTTGGGGCTGGTCAAAGGTGGAGACTGATAGTAAAAAAGGACTTAATTATTGATCTGTTACTCACCCACACCCAGGGCTGGAGTTGAAGGGGGATGCGAGAGGATGCCATCCCCCTTGTTGCAAGAAATACCAAAAATCATCCCCCCTAGTAAAACTACCAAATCCCCTTTAGATTAATTGTGTTGCTTATGAGGACATGGATTGAACTACTTGAGTCTACTTTTATGCTGTTTTTATGTTATTTTTGGACCCTCTGAGTTCTGGTCACCATTCACTTGCACTGTGACGATCAACAGAGCTGAGATATCCCTATAAAGATCTTAAATTGTGTTTTGCGGAAGAAAGAAAGTTATATGCATCTGGTATGGCATGAGGGTGAGTAAATTATGAGAGAATTTTCATTTTTGGATGAACAATCCCTTTAAATTATTTTGGTGATTGTTGGCAAGATTTTTGAAAGGTTGCATTATAAAAATAGCTTAAAACAATGCCTTAAAAAACAGCTATTTAGCTATTAATTAATATTAACCAATAGCTCACATGAACTAGGTGACATCAGCCAAAAAGGAAAGTCTTTTCAGAGGTGGAGAAATTCAATACATTCTAATAAAAGATTCTTAATCACATGCATTGATAAATCATGCACAACAAGAATACTAATGTGCATAAACATAATACATTTTGATTTTATGTTGACTTTAAATGGTCTGAAGCAGCTACATTAAAAGATGCTGAATTTGATCAGAGCAGTTTTCAGTCCATCTTGAAGATAGAGGCAACAAGTGAGAGTTTATACTTGGCAGATCCGGCAACATAAACTAAGGGAAATACATTTATCTAGGCCTGCAGAGGGCAGAGAGTGTTGGAGAACAGGCCTGGAGAGATTTCATGCTTTGGGCTGTCCAGATGATTTGTGCCGACCCAAAGGCTGCAAGCACAGTTACTTCCAGAGAAACGCTCCCAATGGTTTAAACTGATGCAGATGTATCTTCGTGCCACACAGACACACACTCATTTTGAAGCAAGCTGAAATTCACACACACTCTCCCACACATTCATAGACAGACTTCAGACATTCACTCCAAGACATCACATGTGGATGCAGCATACAACAGATGCTACGGATTCCCCAAACTTCAACCGCAAGTGGCACACTATGGAACATTTTTACCTAAATAAAGAAATGTTTTATTTATCATTGTTTTAATTTGACTGGTTTCATCGAACGCTCTTCATTAACTGATTATTTTGGGGGGAAAATCAATACTGATTTGGTGTCCTATTCAAATTCTTTGCAAACCAGACAAGTGATCTATTTACTTAGGCAGGCTCATAGATTTTAATAGCATTCAATCGCTTTTCATCTGGCAAATCTGTTTAGATAGTAAGAAATGAGCAATTACACTTCTTGTTTTGGGTGCACATTAATCTAATCAAGATCAAAGAAAATATTTAATTTACATCATCATCAATGGAGGACCCATCCATTGTCATTTATGGCTTTCTAAACAGTCATTTATCCATTTAGTAATATGATATTGAATCAGGGGTGGATTTAGGCATGGGCGACATGGGCAGACGCCCGGGGTGGCACAGGGTGCCCCCAACCCCCCACGAGAAGCCGTTCTCTGTTGATGAAATGATTTTAGGGCTGTCCTCAACTTCTGACAATGATGTAAGTGGTTACATTACTCCTACATTCGTTGTCACTGTTTGGGAATATGTAGTATAAAGCACTTGAGTGGATGGCTACTTGTCGGTTCATGTTGACTGAGTAGAGTTAGCTTTTGTGAAATTACGTGGTTTGCATTCACATCTGGCTGGGAGTTTCTGCACGCCCACAAGTCTGTATTGTCTCTGAACATCTGTTTTTCCAGAGCCCACATTGTTTTTGTGCTTCGCGTTGGTTTTTTCTAATGTTTCCCATGTTGCCTCTCTCCTTCCCCTGAGCTTACCTTTGCAAATATTCTCAAGCAGGTTTGCAGCCTTATAGCAACTCTCAGGACTATCTCAGGAGCATAGCAGGTTCTGTTTAATCTATTTATGTGTTTGTTTCACTTGTTTGCACAGGACACTACATGGTAAATGACAAATGTAAATTTTACATAAAGAAGTTAGACAGCTATTTTCACAATTATTAACTGAAACATCGCATTGTGCATTCAAAATGAAATAGTCAAAAAAGGTTGTTTTTTTCCACTTCTGGCATTTTCATGTCTCAGGGCTTGATTTTTATTAAAACCAACAGATTTCAATTTATTTATTTATTTATTGTCTAAACATGTAAGGTTGTTTTATTCAACTTCTGGCATTTTCATGTCTCAGGGCTTGATTTTTATTAAAACAAACAGATTTCAATTTATTTATTTATTTATTGTGATATTAAGCTTACATTGAAACTGATTTGGAAACTTTTTACCAGGCCTTCATCATTTTTTATTTTTGGTACTTTCAAATGTCTTTTCCTGTCCCAGACTCATCCTTTCCATATTCAATTGAAAATCCATTATAAAAATACAAATGATTACATGTTTAAACTTTTATAATCTAAACAAAGAGTGAAATCAACATGAACCATTTCAATATTTATTGTGTGAAGATGATTTCTATACATTTTTCAAAGATTACAACAAGTGAAGTTTGAAGAGAACAAAGAAAATACATTTTGATTCACTTACAAGCAAGCTGTAATTTTGCCAAATTATGCAAAAACTGTGAAAGTATTATTTAAATGTGCATATTTAGGATACATAGAATGTTAATCATGAAATTATCCTTAGCAAGTCAAAGGAGTCGGCCACCTTAGTTATAAAATGTTAAAAAATTTAATTTCCATAGCCGCCATTACCACCACTGAATTCAATTAAATACAATACAGAATTTTAGATGTGGTGGAAATGACACTGTAGTGGGTATTTTCATGACTTTCAGAAAAAAAAATAATAAAAAAAATCTTCTTTGATGTATGAACATGCACTGTTGGGCACTGTTAGAAGACAAATAATAAAAAAGTGAGATTGTGAAAAATGTTTTAACAAAACTTTATTATCTAGAATTCCACAGTGCTAAAAGTACAGTACCCAAAGTTTTGAAGAAACACCTGTAAACAGCCATGCTCTGTGGTGCGAGATGTACCAGTAGCTCAACTGGTGACGCAGATGCTTACAACACCAAGGTTATAGGTTTGATTCCCAGGGATGTGCATGTTAAAAATATATCACAAGGTTTCATTATATGTTGCTTGGGATAAAAGTGAATGCCAATTGCATACATGCAATATAAATAATAACTACAGTGGAGGATACATTTAGGCATCCAATATAAATATTGTGAATTGATCTCAAGACAATATCCAGATATACTTTAACCATTGTTTTAATGTGTTGTGAGATTTCACTAATTAAGATTCCTCTATACAAGATGGCTTGTGTTTACATGACCACAATGATCGACTGTTGGAGTTAATGGCTTGAGGGTATTGTCTAATGAGTAGAGGATCGACCTGTTGCCTAATGTTTACACTAATGGAAAACTAGTTGATCAGCCAACCTCATTAAATCACTTAGAGATTATAAATAAGACTAGGATAAAATGATTGGCTCATTACCTGAGGAACAGGGAATTTACTTTGCCAAATAATCCTTTCAGAAATATTGAGTTTGTGAAAAATAAAGGAGTGCATTTAATGGTCTTGATTATTGCTTTTTATTTGTATGTTACATTTCAATTTTTAGTTTCAAAATAAAATTGGGTCATTACTACAATTCTGTGAATTTTTGGCATTGAATTAAAAAAAAAAAAAAAAGAATCTTATTTTTATAGGTATCTATACTTGTTAAAGATGTTATAAATCGTACAGGTCAAGCTCAATGACTTAACAAATTCAGATATCCATTGGGTTACGAGGGGAAGAAAATAACAGAGTGGACATTCAGTGCGTAAAATTAGACACTATGGTATGTGAAAGATATTGAGCTAACATATTTGTAAACTTATAGTTATCATTTTATTTCTGTTAAAGCATAAATATATTTAAATTTTACTGAAGGGATAGTTCTCCCAAAAATGAAAATTCTCTCGTCATTGACTCACCCTCATGCCATCCCAGATGTGTATGTCTTTCTTTCTTCAGCAGAACACAAACAAAGATTTTTAGAAAAATATATCAGCTCTGTAGGTCCATACAATGCAAGTGAATGGTGAACAGACATTTGTAGCTCCAAAAATCACATAAAGGAAACATAAAAGTAATCCATTAGACTCCAGTGGTTAAATCCATATCTTTAGAAGCAATATAATAGGTGTGGGTGAGAAACAGAACAATATTTAAGTCCTTTTTTTATCCTAAATATCTACTTAAACTTTCACTTTCACAGGCATAACATGTGATTTTCAGTTGTAAAAGTGAGAGTGGAGATTTAGAGTAAAACAATTGAATACATTTTTATCTGTTTCTCACACACACCTATTATATCGCTTCTGAAGATATGAATTTAACCACTGGAGTCTTATGGATTATGGGTTTTTTTATGTGAATTTTGAAGCGAAAAATTCTGATCACCATTAACTTGCATTGTATGGACCTACAGAGCTGAGATATTCTTCTAAAAATCTTTGTTTTTGTTTTGCTGAAGAAGGAAAGTCATACACATCTGAGATGGCATGAGAGTGAGTAAATGATGAGAGAATTTTCATTTCTGGGTGAACTATCCCTTTTATTTCCCCTATATATTTTCATAACAGGGTGGACATATTTTTCTGACAACACATGACTAACATCACAAAATAAAGGAACATATAAATAAAACAGAAGAGTTACACACTTCAAATGACATTATTTTACTGAATGGCTGATGTCTGCTTCCAATGTGTGACATCATTTCATAACATGGCCCTTCAGTTAAAAGTCACAGTATCACAACAATCGAATCACACAAAAATATTCCACTATAAGTGTAAAAATTACACATTCACCATAAAAGAATGCATGCTTTTAAGAGAATGTAAACTAAACACTTAATTGGATGGTAAACATTTTAGAACATTTATTATTTAGCACTTTTTGTGTCAAAGATGTTTAAGATGCAACTCTGGGGACATGAGGAAATGACACAAGTGTAATAAATAAAAATTATTTCAATTATTTAATACTGGACTTTTAGGCCCACAGCCACACTGTTTCAAATTACAAATAGTCTTCATTCCTTTTGAACAAGCCTAGTAAAAACAATTATTGGTTGAAACAAGCATAACAAATACCATAACCTGAACTAGGGACTTAAAAGTTACCAAGTTGTAGGAATGACCCAGTTACTACCCTGTACATTCAAATGCTAAAGGTTTTTAATAAACCAATATACCTGTCCATTAATTGATTGCTCATTGGTGTGCCAGTGAAACTGCTACTGTTCCTGCATCTCATTGCACCAATTAGCCAAACCTAACCAAACTAGCATAGTCAGCATGAAAATTGGTGAAAAGCTTGGAAAAAAAAGAAAGAAGAGATCATTGGTTTATTGCAGTGTGTGAATAATTGCTTGTTGTTGTACCTAGATTGGTTGAATATGTGAAAATGTTTGAGTTGTTTGAGTGACAGGTGCTGAATATTTGGTTTGATGTGGTCATGGCTGACAAGTGCTCTTGTGTTCATTTAGCTGCAGGTACAAGAGAAGACAGAAAGAGAGACAGAAAGGGTATTTGTGAGCGTATCTACAGTATGTGAAAGTGAAAGTGTAAGGATAATGAAAACAGAAAAAGATGAGAAAGCAAGCATGTGTAGGTTTTAGTGTGTGCCTGACAGTGAGAGTGAACAGAAAAGAGATGCCTGTTAACATGCTGCACTGCGAACACACACTGCTCTTTAAACACAGATTGATGGAGTAATGTCACGCTGCTTGGAGGTCTATTCTGTAGAGGGCTTGAGGGGGAACTGACATCCGGGCATCCTCCATAAGTATTTCCATGCTCATTTCCTGAAAAGCTATATAAAAAGAGAGAATAAAGTGGCTTTTTTTGAAAATTGTACATGAACTTTTTTTCTGATCAAACAGTATTTACATGCATAAGAGTGATAAGAGTGACTTTGAAAGGAATGTGTGAAGTGTGTGACACAGTTCGGCCATTGATTAAAGGCAGATTTGGGCAGCAGCTGTGTGTGTCGGGATCTCTTTTTTCATAGACATCTGTGACTGCTCGATGGAAACATGTTTTTATCCAGTCGTTTTGGCTTCTTTAACACTCCACAATACACTTCACTTGATTCTAAAGCTTATTAACATAGATAGATAGATAGATAGATAGATAGATAGATAGATAGACGATGATGTATGTATGTATGGATGGATGGATGGATGGATGGATGGATGTGTGAATTTATGTTTGCACCGTAAATGTAAACATGTAAACTTTGTAAACAGTTTCTTTTCTGAAACTTTTTGAAAACTCAAACTTTCAAACCAAAATTTGTCCACTACTGTAAATCGGTGCCAGGACTACAGATGTCTTCAGCCTCGGCACCTGTTGTCATGGGACAGATCAGGATGAATTCCGATTAACCGAGATGCATTCCAGCATATTACCCTCTCAACACTGGCCCAGCCATCCCACCCTGATCCCAACACAAACTTCCTGAACATCCATAAAATGATTTACTCACACAGAACAGTTGTTGCTGTAATGTGTGTATGTCTGTGTGTTTTTTGTTTTCTTCTTCTTTCAGACACAGACAAAGAGAGAGGAATGGGATAGCACCCTTCGGACCACACATCTCGCAGGCTGTGTGTAAAAAAGGCTTCTTCACGCTCATTGCTGTGCTGCTGCCCCTGAAATCAGTGTCATGAGCTGGTTCTGTCTGTCATCTGAGTGAGTGAATGAGCGAGTGAGTGATTGAGTGAGTGAGGTGTTGTGGATAAAGCTCAGAAGGTTGCTGGTTTGAGCCTTGCAGTATGTATCGCTATTATGTATATTGCTGGCACCTTTTAGTTTGTCTCTTTTTTGAAAATTGAGTGAGTGAGACTGAGTGAGTGCATGTGGGCTCAGGGGGAAGTGCAATGGGGATTATTTAGTGGATGATTTTATCTACAGGGTTGCCCCTGTATCTGCACTATCTTACTGTAACCCCCCAGGGGCCTTTTACCCCAAGTGTGGGGTAAAAGGCCCCCTTCGCCCACATTAAATAAATAAATAAATAAATATAATAATCAAATCAACTTTTAGTTAATATTTCTTCTCACACACAATTCATTGCTCCATCAATATCCAATAAAGAAATGTATTGTAATGTGATGTTTTTTCAAGCTTGATACCAAAACAGTATTTTTTCTTAAGGGGTGCCTTTAGCACTGTTGTACCTTAATATTTATTGTCACTATACTAGAGCTTATATCACTGCATCTGCTCCACCTGTGACTCAGGGGTGGATTATGACTAGCCAGAACCCTGTGGCCACTTTCCTTTTAGGGCCCCCCCTGGTCCAATTATCTTTTAAAGTTGAGATCTACTCAATCGATTTTCCTTGATTTAAGTCTCTTTTAATACCTGTTCTTTTATTTATAGTCAGATTTATTCAAACACACAGCACAGATGTGGTAAAGAAACAGCTCAACTGAAACACGTTCTCTGAACAGCCACTGTTCTCAAGGAGACAGTACCATTTTAACATTTGTTGTGCATAATGTAAACTCAATGTAAATACTACAAATTATGCATACAAAATTCATATATTTAAAGGGGTCATAATAAATTATGAAATATTTTAACTTCACTTTAAATATTGATAAATTTAACAAATACCTTAGGCTCCTACAGTATCTATGCAAGGGTTTGGTGAAATTCAGCAAAGAGTTCAGGCAGTTCTGGCTCACGCTGCTATAGATTTTCTAACTCATCTGAATGATGGTGTGCATTCCATTCATAAGTGATCATCCCATACACCCTATTTCCTTCAAAGACATTACCCTCCATTGTGAGATCTTTGAAGGGCTGAAAGGTGTGGGGCTCAAAAACAGTGGTCATTTGGACATTTTCTGGGAAATTCTGTTTGGAATGAACCTACAGCTTGGCTACCATTATTATTCATCCATCAAATAATTTAAGCCTTTTCAAAGTGTCCAAAAATCCTCTAGACTACATTACTTTGACAGAATATTAAATTAGCTACGACTCTGTTATGGAATGTTCGTAATTTCAAACTTCAGCTCTCAAAACTTGCACACAAGCCCTTAAATCTGCTTTAAGATACTCTCTTTCTTTCTTTCTTTCTTTCTTACTGTTAAACCTAAAAAATTCCTAACTTCAAGCATTTAAAACTATTTTAAACTTTCAGACAAGGTTTTGTCAGACCAACATTATAGTTTGTCTCAACAAACTTTACGTATCTAGAGTTTAATCAGTACTTCTGAACCACACAAAGTAAAATATCAATAATTTCTTCCTCACAACCAACTAAGCCAAGTTATTTTTATTTATTTTTTGTAATGGAGGGCAAAGATGCAGTTATAGCGATAAACATTTTTTTTCGACAGCCCATTTATACAACAAATAAAGCTTAACCATATAAAGCCTAACATATGAAATAAAAGTCAGAAGATTATATTTTTAAAACCTGTTTAAACCTATTTTTTGATGAAATAAGCACATTGCTTGAATTCAATAAATACTAATTTTGAAATAAAAGTAACAATATAAACGTTATTGTTAATTTTACTTGATCAAAATCAGCAAAGATTTCACATAAAAAAGATGAGTGCATCAAAATATGAAGGTAGCTATTTTGGAAATTATTTTACAAGGTCTTCTTCTTCCAGAAGAGCACGGACACTTTCACCAGGCAGCGTTATCAGATTAAAGAGTGACTCAAAAAATGTTACTAGAAACAGGAAGCCAAAAGGGTGCTATAAGAGGGGTGGGGACCCTCATAGTCACAGGGCCCTGTTTAGGGGGCCTTGTATAAGCTGTGGCACCCACATATTTAAGCATATACAAACATTTGTTTTCAAAGTTGATGAGCAAGCAATTTTACTTTCAGAAAAGGAGAACATGCAGAAACAACAAACATCTGTATGCTATGTTATCTATATTTAATCTTATACTTTTATATATTTTAACCTGGAGTTCACCATCACAATAGCCATAGAAGCAGATAGATAGAAGCACAGATTTACATGATTTACTTGAGCAAACTAAGGCAGTTATGAAAATAAGGGCAGAGTGGCTACTTCTCTCATGGAAAGAGAGATGACTTTGGTCAAAATAAATAAATAAGTAAATACATAAATAAATAACCTATCTGCTTTTACATAAAATTAAACAATTTACGTTAGCACAAGTACAGTGTGTTGTTCTTTGACTAGTAGGCTAGTGCAATACGTTTCAAAAGCATCCTTCCGTGCGTTATGGTGTGTTTATCAAACACATCAAATATAATTGTATTATCATCAGATATTTGATTCAACTTTATCTTCTGTGCGCTTCAAATGAAATCATCTTAAGCCTGGGGATGACTTCACACTTCTCTTCTGTCCGGTTCAGCTGTTCGTTGATGTCGCCTCTTGACCCATACCGACGCTCAAGTTTATATTCCTGCGGGTGAAAGCCGACGCCGCAGACCACCCCATCTGTACGGTACTCCATCAGGCCCTGGTACATATTAAAGTTATTTTCGGGTCATTTAACTTCTATGTGATAGAGGGCTAGGGGCTGACGCAAAACCGTAAATCATGAAGCGTTGGAACGGGCTGGTTCCATAACAGATTATCATATGGATTTTAGGTGAGGTTAAAGTAGTCCCTGAAGGCCTGAACAGAACCTTATTGCATAATGATACCGGTACATGCAGATGCGTTGACAGGCGTGTTTCACCACTGACGCATACAAGCAACATATATTAACAGGCCTATACCTCTTTCTAAAGGATTTTCACAATTTAACAACATGGATAAAAACAGATATCTACACAAACACATCTTTCAAGAGTAAAAAGTCTTAAAAATGTCTCTGTGCAGCAAATCTAAAATAAGGATACATATGATAACGCTTGTCCTTCATTGGCAACCATAAAATTGTACTGTCATCAATAATTCGAAAAGGAATTAAATTCCCATTAGTGGCTACATTGGGGAAAGTGGAGATTTTAGACAGACTTGATAAAAATGTGATACTATTTGAAATTATATAAAGATATGGAGCATAAAATTGCAACATTAGTTGATAACAGGCAAGCAGATTTTGTTGCAAAACTTTAAACACTATACATCTGCCCTTTGGAGAATTTTTTAGTTTGTTTGTTTGTTTGTTTTGCTCTTATTGCCCAGATAAATTGACAGACCATCGTTGAATTTTCGTGTAACAAATGAACATGCAAAACCGATAAAACAATAAGAACTCTCTTGCAGTTTAGACTTTTGAAATTTGTGGAATCAGAATGTGACAACTAAGCCTACTTTACTATTCAGTTGTTTTGTTTTAGCTTTTTAGCAGCCTAATCATGTGAATTCAAGGAATATTCTGGGTTCAACTCAAGTTAAGCTCAATCGACAGCATTTGTGGCATAATGTTGATTACCACAAAAATTCACTTCGACTCCTCTCTCCTTTTATTAAAAAAATACAAAATAAAAAAGGGCATAAATCGGTGTTAAAGTGAGACAGTGGAAGTCAAGGTCTATCTGCATATGTTAAAATAGCCTACTCATTGTTTCAAAAGTATGGCCACAAGACGTAAACAATATGAGTGTTAAAATTAGGTTCAATAGGTTAGGTTTAACCTATTTTATTGTGATAAAATCACATACTAACATTTCCTGTGTAAAGTTATATCCAGTTTTACAACTCCGTTGCCATGACGATTCAAAACGGCCATTAAAACTTTTGAACAGCTTTACAGCTCGAATAATACACGTTTTAACAGAAGCAATGAAAGTGTTTTAGAAAATTACACTCCACATTTCTGTCTTTAAACCCTCCAAAAAGTGGCCCCCCATTTTTTTCCTTCTTTTTTAAAGAAAAGTGGGGACAGGTCGAAATTATCTTTTGTGTTAATCAATGCCACATGTAGGCTAAAGTTGGCTAATGCTGCTAAAAGAGTACTGCGTTTAAACCATGTTTGTGTTCTAGGTACAATGTTGCAGTGGTTCCCAACCCTGTCCCTGGAGGCCCCCCCAACACTACACATTTTGGATATCTCCCTATTCAAACACACCTGATTCAACTCATTAGCTCATTGCTCTACGAGCTGAATTGGGTGTGTCAGATAAGGGAGATATACAAAATGTGCAGTGTTGGGGGGCTTCCAGGAACGTGGTTGGGAACCACTTGTTTAGAGGTTTATTGTTCTAATATCCAAGTCACTGAGAGCACTTGTTTCTTCGAATCTTCAGATCATGTATTCCCAAAGGTGGGACAATCGTTCATCCTCTCTCACAGGGAATGACATCACAGCCCGCTAAGAGCCCAGCCTGATCCCACAGTGAATTCGGAAAGAATAGACCGAATTTTCTTTCATCAAAATCGGTATACCTTGGCTAAAATTTGGCTAAGAGCGGCTGTGACCACCCTGTGTTAATTGAATATGACGAACTGTTCTCCGGCTCACCCCTCGCCACCTCGGGACTGCACAGACTGCGATGAGAGACCCAGAAGGAGATTTCGTGATTTCCCCGGCTTTTGAAGTGCAAGGCCGACAGTGAGATCACGGAAGGCCCTGTCTGTCTGGGTCTGCTTGAGACAGTAAATTAATACCACATGTGAGAGGCAAGCGGAGTGAAGCCTATTGACCACCCATTGCTTATGATGATACCAGGTGTCCCGCTCTTTGTTCTCTTTGTGTGTATACCTTCATTATATAAAAAAGCGGCCTGACAGAGATGGGCTCTGAAAAAATCTGCACAGCAGATGCCATTGTGAACGGGGTGAAAGCCCACCGTTGTCCCACGATAGGGCGCCTTCTGTTTGTAGAATTCTTGTCAACTCCTCTTCCTTTCACATGTTCCATTTTTGGAGGTGCGAAGAAGCGAACAATTTGTTTACGGCGAAATGTTTTGACTGCGGCGCAACCATCATACCGCTACAAGGCGGCGGCCTTTTAGAAATCAACCAGTAGGCTCCACGAGTCCTATTCATCGACTCGTGGAGCCTACTGGTTGATTTCTAAAAGCCTCTTGTGGTTCACTGAAAAATAGAAGCACATCCCGAATCCTTCAAGATAGACAAAGTTATGCTACTTATTTCAAAACGACAGCTGTTAGGTGTATTTGTTTTGTGACACTTTTAGAATTAAAACGTGTTTCTTTACATATAACTAGTCTATACGTGAATTGTGAATGCATATACATAACTTTAGTAACATAAGCATCCAAGCTAGTCGAGTTTTAGCCATGGAATTAGCTGGATAAACTTTCTGTCACGTAGTAACTGTGGCGAAACACGCTGTAATTTTACAGTTCATCCTCATTAATTTATGGCAAATCGGTGCAAAAGCATATAATATGTACATATATGTGCATAGGCTACTGAATAGCCTATATAATTTTCTTGTGACGCTCTAGTTATGCTCGATTGTCAACGCAAAACCGATAATAAACAACAAACTTATTAGTGCAAAAATATCAGTCCAGTTTCAAGCACTGAGAGAGATAGGTGAAATGAAAAACAACTTAGATGCATTTTAATAAAATGCAAAAGTTGGCCTATACACTGCAGCACAAAGCTAAGAAATCAGTGAATGTGCGCTAATAATTTATTGACGGAATTAATAAATAGAAAACATAAATGTAAATTTGATCGTAGACATACTTCATGCATGCACAAGTGTTAAGAATAGCCTCAAGTATTAAAATCACGTTTGAATTTCTAATGTATTGTGAGTTGTGAAAACTTTATTTTCACAGTATTTTGGGGCCATTTGTTTCCTATTATGCCTCGCCAGGAGATATGTACATGCATTTCTTTATTTTCTACGTTTTTACATATTTACAGAGTCGTGTAATTGCAGCAATAATAAGTTATTATTTAATTTCATAAATCCAAAGTACATTTTATAAGTATTGGTAATGTGTTTTCAGTACATCCAAAAATGTCATATTGTTCTACTTGGAATCGTGCAATAGTTTAATCCTATTGGCTTATTCCCAACGCTACTAATTTCAACAATAACAGAATTGTGATTATATTAGCTATAAATCAGCCAGCAAACAGATACCAAGCTTGCAGATGTTATCCAAACTTTTTCTATTGATATCCTAGATCTCAAGTACTCTTCTTTATTGCAAGCTTCTGGCCTGAAGCAACTGACCAGTTAGGGTGGGTTGATGAGAATGGAGGTACTTGATTATATCCACCATGTAATTTATCTGCTCCACATTTGTGGCTGCTCTCCCAGTGGTCCTAATGCCGCATTGAGAGGTTGGCATTCAATGTCACACATTGTTGGATCACCCCACCAGTGTTACCTCTGTATGCATTTGTCACGCATTTTTAACAGCAAAAACTGAATTGATGTAGACCTTGAAGGAAGAGGGCAAACTGGTTTACAAAAGAACTGTGAAATTGTGTCATATGGGTTGGCTAATCCTTGAGAGAAAATACTATTGACCTCAAGGAGTACCTTCATATTGAGGTAGTTTTCCCAGCCCTGTTATTCATAACTTGTATTCATCGTTTAGACTTCCCAGAGCATGTCTGGATTAGTTTAATCTCTGATTATGCTTTATTTTAGACGTTTGTGGCCAAAATGACATCCATATCTCCAATGCAATTCCCACTGATTTGGTCCATTTATGGAATACAAAACTGATTAGCTACCACACATGCTGCTCTGTAATTGTAGGGGGTGGGGTGGGTGGGAGTTATACCAGGTTCTAGGCAGTGGGACAGTGCAGAATTGTGATCTAAGCATGATGCCTATGCGTGCCCACAACAGAAACACATGTTGCTACACACTCTCACGGCGAAATCGTAAGGATTCATACGACTTTTCTAAATTTGGCTAATTCGTATGATGTCTTACCACTGCACTCCTATTAATTCATACAACTTTCACTACAGCCAATGACGTCGCTGGACATCGTTTCCATCTAATAGGCAACACTTACTTATTTCTGTCACACACAACAGCTTCCTATCATGTTTACACACTCTACTGATTGGTTAGGTTTAGATAAGGGGTTTGGGTGAGGGCATAATATTAATAAGCATGTCTTTAGCCTTGTGGGCGCTTACTTCCGCATTACACATCCGGGCATTTGCAAGTGATGAAATCGTACAAATTTATACGAACAAACTGTACAAAATCAAAATCATGTAAGCATATTGCAGTGTGTAAGCATCGGGCGCTGGCTGTGTTGTGATGTGAATAGCCCTGGAACCACTGGCCCCCACCCATGGCGTGTTCCAATAGGATTACCAATCACTTAGCTCCTATATTTGCATCCTATAGTCCTATTCAGGTTCACTGGTCGCTTCCGCTGCCCTTTGATCAATGGTGCATGTATGCCTCTAGTCAACGAGGGCGCAAACGGACACAACCAAGCGATGCTGTGAAATTTGTACCGGCGATGCAGCAAGCTTTTCCTGTCCCCAACCCCAGTGCTTTGGGAAATGAAAACAGAATTCTCTGCACCTCTCTCTCCTTTTCCATTGAAAAGGGGGTGAAGTTCGCTCACCTTTATGTGGAGTAGTTCTTCTAATTTTCTAGAATTTTTTTTCACAGTTGCCCTGCTAAAAATAGGCAATTTCCATAGTTTCTTTTATTGCTTTAATTTACATATATATTAAATACACGTTGTATGCTAGCTGTAGGGCAGAGCATGCATGCGCTGTTTCAGCTGTCTTTTGTTTTACTGAAGCACCTGCCGAACGAAGCACAGCAGATATATTTTTTAATGCGTGATGATGGGCTATATTTATATAGGGTGATCACGTAGTTATGTCAAGTAATAATGTTCCTCGCATAAGGGGATCTATTTACAACATTTTTCTTGTCCCAAATCAGCACACGGCTATGAGATGAGTTCAAAATGAGAAAGACTAAAAAAATAAATCCTGAGCATGAAATCCTTCTTATACTATAAACACAAGAACTTGAAAAAACGCACGTCAATACAAAGGATCAATACAAACATGACAAGAATGGGGACAACATCTGAATTGCAATGTTGAATCAACAATTTAACAAACAAAAAAATAATATATATATATATATATACTTTTTTTTCACCACTCAAACGGACTATTTACTGTCCGTGAACAAACAGGTTATACCTATACACATTATACCTATTATACAGAATCTACAACGATTGTTTTAATCTAGATTTTTGGTACTCTAAATTGCATTCATTACATTATATTGCCGGGCCTTGTGCTGTTTTTTTTTTTTTTTTTTTTTTTTTTTTTTGATGGTTCGAAAATAAAATGCAAATTATCATTGGATTTGCTCATTTTTACATTAAACGTATTACATTTCTATTTTTTTCTCCCATTGCTTTTAATATTGAAGCTTCTCATTTGCAATGTCCCTATCATTTGAAAGACAGCGGTTTTGATTTGTTCTTTATTGTACAACTGGGAGGGCCCTGACCTCTCAAATTAATGCTTTAAGAAGCGCCTTCATATAACAGCATTACAGCAGCTTTTTATTAAATTTATAGGTTGTCACGCGACAAGAAAACACGAGGGATTGGCTCGTCCATACTAAAGCAAATTAATTTCATATAATGAATGTTAGACAGATTGTAATGAAATAATCCCATTGTACTCACCATGCTTAAATAAATAATGTCAATCGGTTTATGACAATTAATATTTAATGTACTGGTGTTTTGGAAATTGTTCTCTGTTCTATGTGTGAGTGTTTATTAAATTCACTGAACAATGCAAGCGAGAACGCGCAGCAGTTAGCAGCAGAATAATTTAAAAAAATAATCTACCCGCGGGCTGTTGTGGTAGCAAACCCATTGTAGGGTGGCAATAAATGTATTAATTTAACGAAATTTCTACGTTAAATAATATAACTGATTATTCTGTATTTCAGTATTAAAACAAAGTAGATTCCCCCTTTAGATCATTTGTAAGAAGTGATAAGGAATTTTTAGTATTCCGAGATATGTAATAAAAATTATATTAATGAAATTGAATTAGTCATTTAGCACTGCCTATCCATGTTCACTTATTTTCTTTAATATTATGCAATAATAGTTTAACTAGTAGTTTGAAAAGTACTTCCAGTATGTGATCATTTCAAAACTAGGTTCTCATCCTTACACAATAGGCAGGCATAGCAGATCCCTCCAAATGTGATGCCATATTAATACATAATTGAAAATGTCAAGCTTAGCTTCATCAGCAATACTCTACATAATAACTGTTCATATTTAACTGTAAGGTTAAGTAAGGATAAGTAGTAAACGTCTAGTCGTGCAGTATTGTCAAGCAAGTTGTAAAATTTAAAAAAACACTTTTTGGTAGTCCTTATGCCCTGATGACTAATCGTCTGAAAAATGAAAGCAGCACCAGAGTAATGCATGGCTTATGTGCTAGATCCCTGTAGCTTATAAACCTCAGTCACTGTACATGGCGTGACAACAGTTGGTGCTATCCCTTTTACTTACAAATGACAACACTGAATATGCCAATACAGGTAATGGAACGGTTATTTCTAACGAATTAGTATGAAAGAAGTTCTGACAGTAATAAACCCTGTATTTATAGAATACATTGACTGTAAGTCAAAGCATTCTGTAGCATAATGAAGCGGACTGGAGAGTGTGGCTAAGCTTAGACACGTAACCCTATAATGCATTATTGTCGAAACCAAAAGAAACGCTAAATTCTAATATAGTTTATTGGCCATGGATGTATAATTTATTTTTGTGGGGATAAACCTTCATATGTAACAAAACAGTAACAACCCGTAAAAATGTTTTAGAGCCAATATAAAAATTATATAGGTCTACGTTTCAACTTTCAACAATACCCTCACACCAGTGTGTTTAACAATTTATCTACTTTCTCCAAAGAAAATCCGAATTGGCTCTAGAAAAATAAATAAAAAAATAAATAATTTTTTTTTTAGTCATTAGCATACTTCCATGTCGAACTGTAAAAACGCAAAAAACAAATAAATAAATACATTTAAAAAAAAAAAATCCGTTATGCGTTAATTTACTAAATGCTATAACACTCAAGTCTTGTGGTTTAAGTTATTTGCACTGTTACTCTTTTTGACATGACTAAAATAATTGTAAATATGAAAGTGTAAACAAATAGCTTTAAAGATATGCAAGTTTGATGATAGTAAAACGACTGAAGTAATGCTCACAGCGACTTCTTCAACGTTCTTAAACATCCATGGTTTTGTTTTGACTGCTTAACTTGACCTTTTAACCCCTCTGCGAGAGTATCCTGAATCTCTACTTTGATCCTGCACACACTGCCTCGCAAAAGACACTTCTATCCGCAGCCAGACGCTGTGAGCGCTTTTCTGCAATGCTGTTTTCATCGCTGGAAGTCAGGGAAACATTTTTTATGGATGGCTATAGACATTCAGACAGTCTATTAAAATAATTTGCTGTAAAACACCGTAGACGTGGTGATGCAATGCAAGCGTTTAAAGATACCGTTCCATATGGATGGACGATCTCGGATCTTACCTCGCCTTGTTTGTAATAATATGTGGCAGATTCACAGAGCACAATTAGTTTTGCATGTGTATAGTGTAGTTTACCATTGACATGCGCAGAATGTTTTTTAAGTCAATAACAGGCGACATGGAGAATGATTGTGTGTCCAACGTCAGCGTAAATGGAAATATTTCCATATGTTATAGCCTATCTGTATATATATATATATATATATATATATATATATATATATATATATATATATATATATAGTATATCGTAGCTATATTAAAGCTAAATGCAAAATGCCCTTGAGCGGTAAATGAAACTTTAGTTTTAATGTTTTCAGTCCTTCAGTATTTATCAAAACGACATAAAACTTTACTTAAAACAATAAGCATACTTGTAATATTAATAATGATAATGTAAAAAAAAAAAAAAAAAAAAAAAAAAAAAAAACATTTAGACTTGTGATGACTCCATATTATGGCTATTATGAAAAAGATTCATATTCTCAATCAGATATTGAAAATGCGACGTTCAAACAGACTGATTCTAAAGAATTATCTCAAAGGTATATCACTCTTCAAAAATAATTGCAATATATACGGAAACACATTTTGCATTTATCGTGCAACCACAATCCAATGCCTCGTTTAAAAAATATAGTTTATCGTAGAAAAATCGTCTTTTGTGATAGGCCTACATTTATCAAAATTAAATAAATAAAATAAAGTTAAAGGTTGTGACAAGTCATCGTAGCGTTCAAATAGCTAAAGATCATGTAATTGCGTGAAAGTTTGTAGACTAGAAAAAAATAAACAGAACAAAAAAACAAAGGCACATTCTATCATTTTATTTCAGACAACATAATCTGAACATATTAAAATCTTTGGCTTGGAGCGTTGGTTCAGTCACGCATTTGAAGACTGTGAGATAAGGGATTTAAGAGACAGGGCTATCACAAAAACTAACAAGCCTGACATTTAGGCCTACTGGAACGGTGAGCAACCACATTGGGGAAAGAGATAAACGTTAGAAATATTAGCAAGTAAGGAGCAACATAGACATCCCTTACCTGGAATTAAATATACACATCTTACAGTTTTGGCTATATATAAATTTTTCATAGTGTTCGTATGTAGATGCATGTCCATATACTGTATGATAAACAGGAATTTGTTTAAATAGCGTCTCCTCGATTCGCAGAATTTTCCTTTTCATTTCAGTCATAAAAAATATGAAAATCACTTTTGCCGGGGTCAGCGTCCATGGCCATTGTAGGGGAGAAATCTGGCCATTTTTATTCACTATCGTCTTTTTCATCTTGAACTGTAGTTGTGGAATGGTTGTAGAGTCCTTGAGCCATGAGCTGAAGAGCAAGGCCGTTCTTATAACCAGTGGCCTTTTTTATTTTGGCCCTCTTGTTTTGGAACCAGATTTTTATTTGCGACTCGTTGAGGTTGAGTTCCTGGGCCAGCGACTGTCTCCGCTGCTCCGTAATGTACCGATTGGCCTGAAACTCGGCTTTAAGTCTCTGCAGCTGTTCAGCCGTGAAAGCGGTTCTCGGTCGCTTGTCTTCCTTCTCGCTTTTCTTCTTTTTCAATTTTCGTGTCCTTGGGCCTAGTGTAGAAACAACAATAAAACGAAGACATAAATATCATGAAGCATTATGAATACCTCTTATCCACAGCTGATAGAGAATACCTTGAAACGATTGATGCGGTGTTAACATTAAGAGACGGGCGTAGCTAGTGGGGTGGGAAAGATTCTAGGGGCCCAAAGGTCCAGGGGGCCCCACAACATATTCTAACTGTAAAAGAGCAATATACAGTCAGGGGGCCCAGATTACCTTGCTACGGCCCTAAAGGCTTACCTGACACTTCCGTGTTGGCTGCACTCTCGTTTTATTTTTATTTATTTTTTTATTTTTGCATTTTTGGTTTTTTGGTTTTTTTTACAGTTTCCTGCTGAATAAAAAAAGAGCTAATGTATTTGCACGGAAAACTCATCTCTGAGGGATCGCACGTGCGTGTTTGCGTTTATGTAAAGCACAAAGAATTACGTCAGCAGATGCAAAATGCTGAGAAAAAAAGGGTAAAATCTGTTGAATTTCAAGAGTGTAGTTGTTCTGTAAACATGCTAGAAAAAAATGCTATACCATTATACGAAACAAGGGTAATAGTTTAGTCAGTTATTTTGCTACTTACTAAATAATATACTACAAATGCATTAATAAAAGTAACCCTCTTTAAGCTATTTAATTAAAATGTTTTAAATGTTTTAATCATTGGCAGTTCGTGGACCCTCGATGTGTAGACCTGCATTTCTAAAAAAAAAAAAAAAACTTTATGTAGGCCTCAGTCCTCGCTGTCTCTTGAGCTTACACCCACCGAACATAACGGGAAGACAAACGAGGCTTTGTGTAGGACTGCCTGTTCTCAGAAAAGTTATTATTCAACATATAAATTATTTTTTATGATTCATAACTTGGAAGCGGAAGAATCATGGCAGCACACCTCTCTAAAACAACTTCAGTATATTTCTTATTCTAGTTTTATATTACCAGTATCTGAGACAAAGTGACAACATGCCGACACATCATTTGCCTATATTTCACCCTATTCTCCCCAACAATGACGAATCGAGTTCCTATTTAAATTCACCTCGTTACTGTCGTCAAACAGAAAAATAATCGATAGGTCAATCAGCTTTTGCTGTTATAGCCTCTGCCTTTACAACATGCAAGCAATTGTCTACATTAAAAACCTATAACTTTAGGAAAAAAGTTACTAAAACTCGTAGCTGAAAGACACAATGTAAATATCATGCTTAAAATCATGCTCTATAATTTATTATAATATAATTGCTAAATATCAAATAGCCAGGATTTTTATTTTTTATTTTTTTTTATTTTTTATTTTATTTATTTTTTTTGCTAATATAATATTACATTTGTATGTAAGTAGATTTACTTGCATGTAGTTATGTTATTGTTCTGCAAATAGTTTGTTTTTACATTTGGCCATGGATAATGTAGCTTATATGCAAACCCATCCATGCACAGTACGTGCGATTAAAAATAATAATAATAATAATAAACTATAATGCAAAACAAACATCACCACATTTGTAATACACGCACGTCAATAAAACAATTTTCTGCATTACCAATCAAACAACTGAACAGAACTTAAAGACTTCCCTTCAGGTAAATGCACCGGCTGATCGAAATTCTGCTTGCCTTGAAAGTCCAGTGTCTGATACCTCAATCCGTTAGTCAATCAGTGGTCAATCAAAGCATCTTTTCCAATAAACCAGCTGACTTTGTGTCTGGTATGCACAGTAAAACGTTTGACCTATTTAACTAAAACTGTACTTCATGTTGTTCTGTAAATGTATTGGATTTAAGTCAGATAAATTAACCACGACTGAATCAACCTGACTGACATTGGGTGACACTAGATTTAGTGGTCAGATCAGGTAGAAATAGTGCCTTTTGTTAACAACGGCATATCAACATGGAGATATAAGGAGATTCATGAAAGACAACCAAATTCATTCTATCAGCTGTGATATTCTCCCTAAAACTTGACATGTCAAAAGGCAGTTCCAAATATGCCAATCTCATATAGCCTTTTACTGTAGATATGGCCAGCAAAACATGGATTTATCGAAGAACAACAGATAACACAATTGATTAAATTGATTAAAAGTTTCTTCTTATTGTTTTCCCCCCTTCATCGTTGAGCTGGCTATTTTTACTCAAACTATGAACACTTTCAGATGAATTTGAATACTTTTAGATTTGCAAACGCACATATAAATCCTTTAGATAAATTAGAAGTACATAATAACATCAACAACCAGCCATAACATCATTGCTAATAATCTGTGGTCACAGTCGCCTATTTCATTTCAAACGCATTTCATTTCATACGAATTACACTTTACATGTATTTTAAAATTAATCACTAATATTGTACTTTTTTCTTGATTATCACGGCCTGTTTTTCTAATAGTGTAATTACGCTGTATAACAACTGATTAGAATTAGCCTGGAAATGTGTGGGCGATAGGAATTACACCATATAGTATGAATGTGCTATTTACGCGCTAAACAGAGGCTACTTATCATTTATTTATTTATTTATTTATTTATATATTTTCCTCTCCAGAAAGGATTTATATAAGCAAAATGTGGTTCCAGTTTAGTCTGCGGCCTAAGTGACAATTGCTCATGCTGCAAGCACCCTTTCTAGTACTGCTGGAAAGAGGTATTGAGGTTGAATAATAATGCTTTTTGGACGTTAAAACGAGTCAAGAGATTGCAACCTATAGTGTCAAATTATAAAAAGAAAGTGCCAATCTACGATGCCTCCCCAAAAAGTTTTACACGAGCAGCGTCACTCAATTAGCTGCCGCTGAACTCAATGTAATCACACAGTGGAATTAAGAAACTAGCGCCTTACCAGATGAAGGTCTGTCCGAGTACCTGGTGCAGTACACCCAAGCAGGCCATAGTAAAGGTTGCGATTCTTTAGCCGGCGGAGTTCCCCCGTTAGCGTTAACCACCATTATCGACGTCGTATTCTCCCCGTGCCTTGGTGTGGTAGTTCCATTTCCTTCGACAAGCTTCGCCGAAGACTGCTTTGAGGATGGCGAAGACGACGATGACGAAGAAGTGCTGTCACTACTACAGTTTGAATCCTGGCAAAGGCTGCTGTTATGCGACGGCCTTATCACCATAGGGTTAACGTTCTCCCTACCGGAGGTTTGCGCTCGGTCCCTACTCCCAAGATCTTTCTTGCAACCGAAGTCTGGCCTTAGAATATTGTCAATGAAAAAGTTCGTGGTTCTGTGGGCTTGCTGCGCTGCCTGGTGAGGCAAAATCGGAGGAGATGGTATATTGGGTGACAGCGAGACGCTCTCAGACTCAGTCGAATCACGACTATTTTGATCCTTTTGCTCCTCCATGACTGGGACAGCTGGATCGTGGTCTGCGCACCAAAATTCCACTTGTTGCAAAGAAAAATATCCGGATAGGAGAGGACAAACAAGAACACAGTCTATAATGTTATTATAAAGGTATACGAAATACCTTAGGAAAACCGACTGTCATACCATCGGAATGCTTTCCGCGATCAAGGCGTTTCAAGTGTCAAAACACACCCGTTATTCGAGTCAGACAATACATGGCGCGTTGCTCCGCAGTCCTTGACTCGCTGCCCCGTGTGACAGCTCGCGCTTCCCAAACTCTTTCTGAAAATCACTGTGCCCCTCACATACTTTTTTCCTAAACCGGAAGCACGTGAGGAAGACACACGTGCAATGGGCCAATAGGGTACCAACATCCTTGGTGTCACAAGAAGAGAATGTCCAATAGAGTTTTACGATTCTATGCAAATGAAGAATGGATGGATTTCCAAGACCAAATACTCTGCTGAACATTAAATCCACTCTAATGAGGACTGGATGTTTCTGGATCGGCAAGGGCTTTTGACAGAAGATCTGACATTGCAGCTAAATAATGAATGATTTTAGTTGGCCGTTATATTCTTGCCAAAACTAAACACTAATAGCATCGCGAGTAGCTCTTTCTGAGATTGTTAGTGGAAAAAATGGAGTGGAAAAAAAGGATGCCAAGCATGGCGAAAGGTTAGAGATGAGAGAGATTTTGAAATTGAGATAATAAATAAAAAAACAACAATTTGAAACCACCATAATACCAATTAATGATATGGTTTGCCATTTTAATTAGTAGTACCGTATTTGTGATGTTCTGAAAATACTAGCCAATATCTTAATAATTGCAATAACAATATGAGTGAATGCTTGGTTTAAACATTCTCCTCCACTTACTGTTTGTACACTTTGCCGTAAGAGTGGAAACCGGCCACATCAACACAAAGTCAACACAAACTATGCATTTTCTTGCCTGTCTTCACGTGGCCTTCAGAAGCTGCGTTACACAGACAAAACAAGCTCAATAAAAATATATATATATATATATATATATATATATATATATATATATATATATATATATATATATATATATATATATATATATAATAATGCTGGCTACGTTTTAGTGTAGGCCTATTAATAATATCTTCCTAAAAGCAAGACGTGTTAAAAACAAGTAGTAAAGTGACTTTTAATGTAAGCTTCAAATTCCGTTTCACCAATATGCAAATAATGGACGTAGAACAGCTACGCCAAAAATTAAACTGGAGAGCACACAAACATTTATAATGATAATAGGAATTTTAGTGCACGCAGCATTTATTCATATAAAACAGGTTGGGTTGAAATCTTTATTCGAAAAGCTTGAGTGGGTACTTCATAAATGTATAATTAGGACACAATCAATATGCTATTTGAGCCAAGTAGCCATTGTGAGGCACGCTCCTTTTCAGGCGGTAAATTAGCACTCCAGCTCTTATCTAGGCTGCATGCGACGTCTTGAGAGGGACTGCAAAAGATAATTTATAGGTTTTAATTAGCGCCCATTCCGCCTGATCAGCTTGGCGTTCGTCACTAGCGAGTGAATGAAAGCCGGTCAAAAGCACTGTCACTACCCGCTGGCAGTGCGCTTTATCAAGGTAAGCAGGGCCGTATTACACGAGGTGCAGAGGCGACGTAATTTCCCCAGTGCTGATAAAGCCCGTTGAATAATGCCGGAGTCATCTGAGACACCATTTACTGAAATGACTTTATTGACGACTTAACGTCGGTAATTCATTTTACCCTTCACGTATCCGACCTGGATTGGATACAGTAATGGGATGATGAATGTGGCAACGGGCCGCACCTCATACTCTTCTCTAAATGTCTCGAAAATCATTTGAAAATCGAAGTTGTAACTATTTTAATTTCATTACGGATAGGTTGAAATATTGTTCAGTCTTGGATAGCTCTGTTGCAGTGATGGCGTACGGGATATTCAATTACCCTACATAACAAAGGCGCTAGCGAGAATCTGATTGACTGGAGTGTACAACACAATGGGATATTAGCGGATAAACACAATCGTATTCGATACATAAAAACGGGGAAACTCACGACACCCTTGATTATCATGACGCATCTGAAAGGCCAACATTTTCTGCTCAGGCATTGAGACGGGATACGGCTGATGCTCCGTAACCCATGTCTTAGAAATCTTCATTGAATGTTTATTTATTTATTATTATTATTTATCTCAGATGTGTTTTATGGAATGATGAATTAGGCTTGTTATTATCCTCAAAGTTGATTCAGCCAAATTAGCTAACAGCATAAATTGCCTTCATTAAATATATGAAAAATACACTGCTTTACAAGAATAACGGCGCCTTGGCATGCAAAATAAATCAATGTAAAACTCCGTCAGGCGCATTTTCAATTAACACGTAAGTTTTTTTTTTTTTTTTTTTTTACATGATATGAATGAAGGATCTAACCAAGTCTAATCTATTTTGTGTTTGAGAAATCTAACAAAATGTGTAGCCTAAAACTTATTGTGACGTTCTACGCGAACATGACGTGAGCAGAAAGATTCTGTTCAGTATTTAACCAAGTTTCACATTTGTTTTGAGCAACACACTGTTGTATAGTCAGCATATAGACCGTGTTAATTTAACGTTAAATTTAAAGTTAATTTATACACCTGTCGTCAAGTCAAAGAATGACTAACAACAGTTAGGTGCCAAATAATTCGACAACTTTTTGTTAAAAAAAAAAAACGGACAAAAAGCGCGCAATCTGTCTCAGAGGTTGATCTTATAACATCGCTCCAAAAACGAAATAATTTGAAATCTTACTATTACATGTAGGCTTGATCACAGTATAACTTTTAGGCCTACCTACATTTTATTGAGGAAAGTATAAGATGCTTTTTTTGTTATACGTTTTTCTTCAACCTGAATCATTCCATTAATAATGGCTTAAAATATAAGCACTGTATTACAAAGAAAGGTGTTCAGAATCAGTAGCATGTTCTGTTCTTCGTGCAAGTTCGTCTAGTAAAAACGACATGCTTGCTCCTTTTTCTTTTCTTTTTTCTTTTGGAATACGAACAATATAGGCAAAGTTTCTTGATCACTGATATCACAATAACCGAACGATGAAAACTGAACAAATTATTTTAAGAAATAGCCTATTCATTTTGTTTTTGAGCTCACAGCAGCAACTGCCGCTATAACAGGCCTATTATTATAGAATTTTGTATTGACAAAAACCGATGAAAACATGTTTAACTGAAATAATTTTAAACCTTTATTACTTAAAAAACTTGACAAAACTTATGATTTACTTGACATACACGCGCTCCTCATTACACTGAAGTAGCCTTTTCAGTTGCTCTTTTTTATTATTATCATTATTATTTTTAATATAATGATGATGATGCTGGTTATTCAACCATGAACGTGCTCCATGTAAAGGACCAGTCCGTAAATCTTTGCTGTTCCAAATAGCAATATATACATTTTAATATAGTATAGATTAAAGTGTAGGCTACAGATTAGTGTAGTATTTAATCTCTATGTATAAAACAGACGTACCCCTGTCACAGTAATGTCCAAAGGTGTCGTTTTTCTTTTTTTTGGTTTCGGGGCCGTGGGAAGTAGGGGTACTGCAGATGCTGCAGCTCCCCCTGGTGTCGAGATGGTGGTTGTTCTTTTCTTTTTTCAGTCTTTTTTATTTAATTTTTTAACAAACGCATTAAAACCTTTTGGATATGTTTTCCTAAAAACTGTATGCTTGAGTAAGTCTTGACTCTTGAGAATAATTTACAACACTTAATAGTGTCATCATTATTTATAAATCATGAGGGCCTTCATCTCAACAACCCCTGAACACCAAGCCCCGATAAGACTATTTTAATTATTGGTCGTGCATCTCATGATAACGCTTTTGGTTTATTAAGCTGCCGCCGAGCAGTTTAATATTAACAGTTGTCAGTAACTTTTCACATTACACTGATAGGCTGTACTCTTGCTGCAAAAATGTGTGCTGTGTAGTTTGGGCTTTTGAACCTAAAATGTGGATATAAACTTGTCTGCTGTGCGCAACAGGAACTGGGGCCGGTTGCATCAGCTATACGTACGTTACAACTTAGCCTAGTTGTTGCGTAAATGGGCACTAAGTCACAATTTACGCACTACTGAATATTTGAGCGTTGCACCATTAAACTTATGTAGGACTTAACACTAAACTAAATATTTAAGGAAGACTGCGACCAGGAGTAACGGATGGAATAAAAAAGCAGACTGGTATTTAATGACATCAATGAACTCATGTTTTGGTTGACAGGCTTCAGTCCTTTCGACATGTATATGATGGTAATGGCATTTACACTTGTTTACATTTACGGGAGAAAACATTATGTAAAAAACTTCAGCATGAAACCGATCTAACAGTGCACTTTCCTGTGTACGGTGTCAAGTTTCAACATATACGATATATATAAGGTATTCAAATTAATAAATGTCTATTTTTCATGGAATAAATATGCATGGAATAAAAAATAAAAAAAAATTGCTGAAACCTGCTGGAAAAAAATGAAAAAAAAAAAAATCGATTTTCAGGACACCTACTACAAACGGTGTTAAGTAAAGTCTATTAGTCTGTGCCAGTGTTTGGCCTATATACGGCCCTTAAAAACCCACGAACACGCAAAAATGCACCCCCCGCTACAGCACCCCCAACTTAAATCATCTTTCCAAGGCCCTGGGGTGCATTTCCCGTACAACGACGTAACTCACTGCTTAACCACCATAGTACGATGCATCGTTAGAGGAACTAACTAGCTAGTCACGACTGTTTCCCGAAACCAACTATGTCGCACATCCATCGTTCGAACCACGTTGGTTCAACAATGTAGAGCTGTCATTAATGACGTTACTCAGGGGGTGGAGTAATAACTTTTGCAGAGATCGAATGGATATCCAATTATAACAGCTCATTTACATGGACAGAAAGTCCTTTATTGTGAAAAAACTGCTTAAGACGAGAAATAGACTTTTACCTTATGAACATTGTAAGTGGCTACTCTACCAGGGCCATAGCTAGTGGCATGAAAGGTGGCAATGATTTTAGGGGACCAAAGGTACAGAGGACCCCACAACAAATTCTAAACTGTATTTTTTAATAGGAAATGGGCCCAGAGCAATATACAGTCAGGGGGCCCAGATTATCTTACTACAGCCCTGCTCTTTACTACAGTATACAAACGGTTCGGTCAGTTGTCCCTGCAATGCTGCTGTAAATAACGAACATGGCATCTGAGGACTGATTCTGTTATTTTCTATTCTCCGTTGTTTAATTTTATTTTCACATGCCCCTCTGTTGCTCATGTGTTTGTTTTCATCGCGGCCTCTCGCAGCATTGAGCTGCAATAGTGGGGTTTCCCTCTTACCTCACTTTACCACACTTGAGCACATACATATGCACACTTTTCAAAAACCAATAAGAACGTCACTTTTATTCTTGACACAATGAAAGATATAAACTCAGCAAAAAAAGAAACGTCCCTTTTTCAGGACACTGTATTTTAAAGATAACTTTGTACTAATCCAAATAACTTTACAAATCTTTATTGTAAAGGGTTTAAACAATGTTTTCCATGCTTATTCAATGAACCATAAACAATTAATGAACATGCACCTGTGGAACGGTCATTAAGACACTAACAGTTTACAGATGGTAGGCAATTAAGGTCACAGTTATAAAAACTTAGGACACTAAAGAGACCTTTCTACTGACTCTGAAAAACACCAAAAGAAAGATGCCTAGGGTCCCTGCTCATTTGCGTAAACGTGCATTAGGCATGCTGCATGGAGGCATGAGGACTGCAGATGTGGCCAGGGCAATAAATTGCAATGTCCGTACTGTGAGATGACTAAGACAGCGCTACAGGGAGACAGGAAGGACAGCTGATTGTCCTCACAGTGGCAGACCACGTGTAACAACACCTGCACAGGATCGGTACATCCGAATACCACATCTGCGGGACAGGTACAGGATGGCAACAATAAATGCCCGCGTTACACCAGGAATGCACAATCCCTCCATCAGTGCTCAGACTGTCCACAATAGGCTGAGAGAGGCTGGACTGAGGGCTTGTAGGCCTGTTGTAAGGCAGGTCCTTACCAGACATCACCGGCAACAACATTGCCTATGGGCACAAACCCACCTTCGCTGGACCAGACAGGACCGGCAAAAAGTGCTCTTCACTAACGAGTCACGGTTTTGTCTCACCAGAGGTGATGGTCTGACTTGTTTATCATCGAAGGAATGAGTGTTACACTGACGCCTGTACTCTGGAGCAGGATCGATTTGTAGGAGGAGGGTCCGGCATGGTCTGGGGCGGTGTGTCACAGCATCATCGGACTGAGCTTGTTGTCACTGCAGGCAATATCAATGCTGTGCATTACAGGGAAGACATCATCCTCCCTCATGTGGTACCCTTCCTGCAGGCTCATCCTGACATGACCCTCCAGCATGACAATGCCACCAGCCATTCTGCTCATTTTGTGTGTGATTTCCTGCAAGACAGGAATGTCAGTGTTCTGCCACGGCCAGAGAAGAGCCCGGATCTCAATCCCATTGAGCACGTCTGGGGCCTGTTGGATCAGAGGGTGAGGGCAAGGGCCATTACACCCAGAAATGTCTGGGAACTTGCAAGTGCCTTGGTGCAAGAGTGGGGTAACATCTCACAACAAGAACTGGCAAATCTGGTGCAGTCCATGAGGAGGATATGCACTGCAGTACTTAATGCAGCTGGTGGCCACACCAGATACTGACTGATACTTTTGATTTTGATTTTGCAGTTGAAAGTGAGAGGACGTTTCTTTTTTTGCTGAGTTCAGAATCAAATATATATGGTGTGAATGATACAGTCTGGGTCTGGCAAATGGGGCTCTGGTGAAGCTGTGTGGTGCTGCATGGCAACAAACATACGATTTTGAAGTTGCTTTTCAGTGACAGAGAAGTTAAAACAATCTGCACAATCTGAATTTAAATTCAAAATATAATCCCGTTTGATGACCAAAAATATCGTTTTTTAGCGTGTGTTTTGAGTTAGTGCTTTTCTAATACACTGGGAATTCATCCAGTAGTTTAACATGTAGAAATGAGCACATCATGGGTGATACTTGTGAATTGGTGCATCACAGTAGCATTGGAATGCCAGATCAAATGTAAACAATTATTGTGTGAATCATATCATGCAATGTCATTACTTCATTATCAACTACCAGAATAATGTCATTAATAAATTATATACTGTAAGTGTGATTAAGAATCCTATTTATGGAATGAAATACAAACCTTTATTGTTTTGCAGTAGTGATGACCCACCATCACATACACTACAACAGTCAAGTAACTATCACTAATCATTAATGATACACTCACCTTTAGCTAGTTAATTTAGATGATTATGAGCCACCAAGGTGTTTCTATCCATTCCTCGGGTGCATCAGAAGCAGGTGTATTAATGACTCTCCTAACAAATACAGTATCTACACTGCCATTCAAAAGTTTGGGGTCACTTGACTGAAATGTTTTTCATGATCTTAAAAACCTTTTGATTTGAAGGCGTATGCTTAAATGTTTGAAATTCGTTTTGTAGACAAAAATTAAAAAAAAGTTTTTTAAATGGATAACTTGGAACGAATAATAAAGAAAATCAGCTAATAAGTGCCCAGAATTGATGGGAACTCCTTCAATACTGTTTAAAAAGAATCTCAGGGTGATACCTCAAGAAGCTGGTTGAGAAAATGTCAGGAGTATGTTTCTACAAATTCTATGCAAAGGATGGCTACTTTGAAGATGCTAAAATATAACAATGTTTTAATTTATTTTAGAATTTTTTTAGTCACAACACAATTCCTATAGTTCCATTTCTGGTCTTCCATAGTTTTGATGACTTTACTATTATCCTTAAATGTGAAAAATAATAATAATAAAGAATGAGTAAGTGACCCTCAACTTTTGACCGGTAGTGTATGTGTGTATCAAATGCTCAACAATGGCGACGCAGAAGTCAGGTAGTGTATATAAATGCCTACATAAGGACAAATTTCACCCCACTTGACTCTCTATGTGATGACGACATTATAAGAAAATTTTGGATTCCAAGGACAAAGATCCTTGAATTGCTGCAGGTTGTGAAACCACACCTTCACAGGGCCACAAGTAGAAACTACGCCTGTAGTTTCTACTTGTGGCTCAGCAAAACTGTGGCTCAGCAAGTCTTAGGTCAGCAAGGCTGTGAAAGCAGTAACACCTTTACTGTTACAGCTTATGAACACCACATTGACTTTCCCCAAAACTCCTCAAAAAATCCAATCACAACATTGCAGTCACGGAAATTTGTTCAACTTCCTGAGGAGGAAGAGGGGATCATGCTGGTGCTGATGATGATGAAGATGCTGCTGCTACTGATGATGATGATCCATTGAACCCACATCCAGGCAGAATGCATCCTGCAGGAGCAGAAGTCAGAGAACATTTAATTCAGAAAATGTTTGGTTACTTTTTTCATTTTTAAATGAAATGTTTGGTTACTGTATTTTCTATTATTTCATCTGACTGACATAACTTAAACATTCTGTGTAATTTTCTACCCTGGTCTATGTTTTTTCCCCCTGCAAACATTAATTGAAATACTACTGCAAACAAGAAATATACATTTGTTTTCTATAACAAAACCTATTGAGAATATTCCATATTCTATTATATTCTACTTCTGAGAACACCTCACAATAAACACAAAACCACTTACACAGACATGTTATCCCAAACAGAAATCAGATATATGGCCATACATGTATTTCTACAATTATTGTTCATTTATTTAGGCATATTGGCTATATAAAATTACACTGTGATTTGGGAAATTATGTTTTACATATATGAAAGTGTAATATTTTGAAATATGTAAATGAATGAATTTTACACTTACATAGTGCTTTTCTGACACTATTCAAAGTACTGCAGATACACTACATTGCCAAAAGTATTCGCTCACCCATCCAAATAATTGAATTCAGGTGTTCCAATCACTTCCATGGCCACAGGTGTATAAAATGAAGCACCTAGGCATGCAGACTTCTTCTACAAACATTTGTGAAAGAATGGGCCGCTCTCAGGAGCTCAGTGAATTCCAGCGTGGTACTGTGATAGGATGCCACCTGTGCAACAAGTCCAGTCGTGAAATTTCCTCGCTACTAAATATTCCACAGTCAACTGTCAGTGGTATTATAACAAAGTGGAAGCGATTGGGAATGACAGCAACTCCAAGGCCACGTAAAATGACAGAGCGGGGTCAGCGGATGCTGAGGCGCATAGTGCGCAGAGGTCGCCAACTTTCTGCAGAGTCAATCTCTACAGACCTCCAAAGTTCATGTGGCCTTCAGATTAGCTCAAGAACAGTGTGTAGAGAGCTTCATGGAATGGGTTTCCATGGCCGAGCAGCTGCATCCAAGCCATACATCACCAAGTGCAATGCAAAGCGTTGGATGCAGTGGTGTAAAGCATGCCGCCACTGGACTCTAGAGCAGTGGAGATGCGTTCTCTGGAGTGACGAATCACGCTTCTCCATCTGGCAATCTGATGGACGAGTCTGGGTTTGGCGGTTGCCAGGAGAACGGTACTTTTCTGACTGCATTGTGCCAACTGTGAAGTTTGGTGGAGGGGGGATTACGGTGTGGGGTTGTTTTTCAGGAGCTGGGCTTGGCCCCTTAGTTCCAGTGAAAGGAACTCTGAATGCTTCAGCATACCAAGAGATTTTGGACAATTCCATGCTCCCAACTTTGTGGGAACAGTTTGGGGATGGCCACTTCCTGTTCCAACATGACTGCATACCAGTGCACAAAGCAAGGTCCATAAAGACATGGATGAGCGAGTTTGGTGTGGAAGAACTTGACTGGCCTGCACAGAGTCCTGACCTCAACCTGATAGAGCACCTTTGGGATGAATTAGAGCGAAGACTGCGAGCCAGGTCTTCTCGTCCAACATCAGTGTCTGACCTCACAAATGCACTTCTGGAAGAATGGTCAAAAATTCCCATAAACACACTCCTAAACCTTGTGGAAAGCCTTCCCAGAAGAGCTGAAGCTGTTATAGCTGCAAAGGGTGGGCCGACGTCATATTAAACCCTATGGATTAAGAATGGGATGTCACTTAAGTTCATATGCGTCTAAAGGCAGATGAGCGAATACTTTTGGCAATATAGTGTATGTTTCATGTATTGTATGTAGTACAGACAACTTTTTATATCAGTGAAAACCATTAACATGCATATTGTGTTTTACATATATAGCCATATGTGTTGTAACAAATATATTCGCTTGTAAATAATAAAATAACTCACGCGAAAACGAAGCCAATCATGTGTTCCAAACGTCATAACGCCTTCTGAGGGCACTTCGAAGGGAGAACAATTGTGACAGTCACGCTGGAAGATCTCCAATAAAAAAAAATAACTTTGAGCACCACAACTTCGAGCCTTTCAAAGCTCTCAGAGTGGATGAAGTCTTTGAAAGCAATAGGGCATAGGTGTGATAACTCTGAATAGAACACACCCCAGCTGCGGCGAAATCAATGAAGTCGACACCACAAACTAACAAGGAGCTTCTAACCACAGGTGAAGTGAGCTGTAATTGCGCAGTATACACAACTTTGCGACGCTGTTTGCGAATGTTCGTTGGAACTACGGTTTCGGGAAACGTCAAATCGTTGAACTATGTTGGTGAAACTTGCGACCATAGTTCGCTAACGATGCTTTTGGGAAACCCCTGAGCGGTTTTACTTTTTGCAATTACAAGAACGTTTCCAAATGGATGTTCTGCGAAGCCTACAACCGGGAGAAATTTCAAAAACACATCACCACCAACCAAGGATAAATGAATGATCAATATGTAGTTCATCGTTGATAACTAATACAAATATAAATAAATGACCTAACATGTACCAAATAAATTATTTCTGGTTTTATTAACCCTTGTGCATCAATAAAAAAGTTACTCAGAGGTCCTTAGAGGACAAAAATGTCTGCCTCAAAAAACTGCCATAATAATATTATACATTAATATTATTTTCCTCTTTCAATGAGTTATTTTTTTTAACCAACATCAGTCCTGATCATAACTACCAAATATTAATTCATTTTCAGGATTTTAACCCTTTAAATGCCAGTTTGTTTACATAATTCTGTTGTTTTACACACACACACACACACACACACACAAACACACTCTGGCATCCATACCAACACACCCACACAATTTTAACTGCATCATTTATTCAGTTGGCCTGCAGTGTTCCATTATACAGCAAACAGAAAATAGGGAAAAAGCATGTATTTGCTCCATAGGCTAAACATGAGAGAAACGGCGCCATCTGGTGGAAAATATTAAACATTTAATTTTTGAAGCCAGGGCTCCAGAATGAAAGCATAATATCATAGAATTCATGATGTTATGCTTTAATGGCACTGGGATCAAATATTTCAGTTTTAATGGGTTTCAATGGGGACATTTTTAACCTTAAGGTCTTGAGTGTAACTATTTTGTGTACACAGTGTATTATAGATGTATTATAGGAACTGAGGTTGAAATAGCAAAATTCCCCCCAAAATATATACACCTTTGGCTAAATTTACGCCTTTGGCATTAACACATGCAAAATGATCGAAACAACTACAATGAAAAAGACAGAAATGTCCCGAAGGTCGCACGAGGGTTAACTAAATTTGTATTCTATAATAATATTTGATTCTGGTTTTGGATTAAAAAGTGGACTTTTTTAGTTCAGCAAGTCACATGCTACATCCAAATGCTCCATATTGCTACTGTCACAAACATTTGTCAATCTTTGTGAACAGTCCACTGCGATTTATGTATCAGCCTAAGAGGAGAAAGTAGCCAGGGACACAAAAAGCAACACAAGTGCCCCTTTCCCAAACCTTACAGTTGCCTTTATGCCGAGACTTCGTCATTTTTTAAATAATTTTGTCATTTGGCGAACCTCGGCTGCCATCTTTTGGTCAAGTGAATACGTCGACATGAAGAATGCTGAAACGTCATAGTTTGTCGACGTACATCCCATTCATTAAGTGCAATATCAGCGTGGAAATGGTCTACTAATGATAGGCATATATATATATATATATATATACACACACACATTATCTGTACATATATTTAATCATTTAATGTTTTAATTTCTTTGGTGTCATCTGTTAATTTTAAATGTACACATTTCAATTTCATTCCAAAATTATATTAAATTGAACTGAGTAGTCTTTACTAAAAAGTAAATATATAAAATTAAATATTTTATGTAATGTCAATTTGAACATACCATTCAATTTGATGGAATTTTGTTTTTATTTGCAATGCGTAAATCTATATATAGCCTATATGAGTAAACCTTTTACAACCATTAATATAAATTCTGCACTGACCAATCCCTTACTAATAAAAAACAAAAATAATCAAACAAAGAACTCTCTATTTTTGTTTTGCTCATTCACACCCAAATCTCTGTCCTACTTTGTTTAGGCTTTTGTAACATTTTGTGGAGTTTTGCTTATTTATAAAATATTATAAGTTATGTAAATTACATTTATATCAGTGTGATTTGTAAATTCTATTCTTCCTGTGCTATATTGATATAACTACAACAACACATTATTTGATGTTTCACTATGTTATTATTATATAGAGAGAGAGAGAGAGAGAGAGAGAGAGACATTCATTTCAAATCATATGGTTGCAACACACTTCAAAAGAGTTGGAGCAGTCGAGTGTTTACATAGAAGGAAGCGAACATTTGCTGTTGAAATAGGAAATTACACCTCCCCGTCTGCTCCCATCTCCTCTGGTGTTCCTCAAGGCTCTGTACTTGGCCCTATTTTGTTTTCTTTATATATGCTTCCTTTGGATTCAATTTGTCAAAAATACAATATTGCATATCACTGCTATGCTGGTGACACTCAGCTGTATCTCCCTCTAAAGCCTTATTATAATTCTTCTCTATCTTCTCTGTTTGATTGTGAGTGATTTCAAACGATGGATGGCTGTTAACTTTCTCCAGCTCAATGAATCAAAATCTGAAGTGGTAGTGTTTGGCCCTCCTGATTCAGCTAAACAATTAATTAATCAACTTGGAGAGGGCCTGGGTAGCTCAGCCAGTACTGATGCTGACTACCACCCCTGGAGTCACAAGTTCGAATCCAGGGTGTGCTGAGTGACTCCAGCCATGTCTCCTAAGCAACCAAATTGGCCCGGTTGCTAGGGAGGGTAGAGTCACATGGGGTAATCTCCTCGTGGTCATGATTATTGGTTGTCGCTCTCAATGGGGCACGTGGTAAGTTGTGCGCAGATTGCGGAGAGTATCATGAGCCTCCACATGCTGGGAGTCTCCGCGGTATCATGCACAATGAGCCACGTGATAAGATGCATGGACTGAATCTCTCAGAAGCAGAGGCAACTGAGACTTGTCCTCCACCACCCAGATTGAGGTGAGTAACCGCGCCACCACGAGGACCTACTAAGTAGTGGGAATTGGGCATTCCAAATAGGGAGAAAAGGGGATCAATTAAATAAATAAATAAAAAATTAAACAACGTGGACCTTTATCTATTAATTTAAACACTCATGCGAGAAATCTCTGTGTAATTTTTGATTCCGAATTAAAATTTGATAAGCAAATTCATTCAGTTGTAAAAGGTAGCTTTTTTCAACTCAGGGCCATTGCTAAAATGAAACATTTTCTTTCATTCAGAGATCTGGAGATTGTTATTCATTCATTTATTTCATCTTGACTGGACTATTGTAATTCTTTATATTTGGGGATATCAAATACTTCACTATCACGTTTATAGATAGTGCAAAATGCAGTGGCTAGACTCCTGACTGGCATCAGGAAGTATACTAGTATCTCTCCAGTTTTAGTCTGTTTGTATTGGCTTCCAGTCAAATACAGAGTTCAATTCAAGGTACTTTTAACAGTTTTTAAGGGTTTACATGGACTTGCACCAGATTATATTTCAGACCTTGTACATCAACATCAAACCGCTAAACCTTTAAGATCTTCACAGAGCCTGCCTTTAAGTGTCCCTAAATCCTGTTTGAAAACCAAAGGGGATTGTACCTTCTCTGTTGCAGCCCCTCACCTTTGGAATAGTCTGCCGATTCATATTAGATCATGTGATAGCAATGAGTCTTTTAAGTCTCAGTTGAAAACTCATCTTTATTGCTTATAACTGTTCTTAGATTTACCGTTATTATTTTGGCTTATATTATGCATGTTTTAATTGTGACTGTATTTTAAACTTTGTTAGTGTAAAGCACTTTGGTCAACATGTGTTGTTTTTAAATGTGCTATACAAATAAATGTGATTGATTGATACCACTGTGTAACATCACCATTTCTTCTAATAAAACTTAAGTGTTTGGGCACTGAAGACACAAGTTTGTAAAGTTTAACAAGCAGAATTTTGTCCCATTCATCCATAATGCAGGTCTTCAGCTGTGCAATTGTATTTTGCGCCTCATAATGTGCCACACATTCTCAAATGGAGACAGCTCAGGACTGCAGGCAGGCCAATCTAGCACCCGCACTGTCTGCTTATGCAGTCACGCACTTGAAATCAGGGCAGTATGTGGTTTGGGGTTGTCCTGCTGGAAAATGCAGAGACGTATCTGGAAAAGACATTGTGGATGGTAGTATATTGCTTTCAGCATTATTGGTATTCTCACAGATGTGCAGGTTACCAATGTAATAGGCACTGACACACCCCCATACCATGAGAGACACTGGCTTTTGGACCTGATGCTGATAACAGCTTGGATGGTCTTTTTCCTCTTTGGCTCGGCGACACAACAGCTGTTTTTACCACAAACTTTTTGAAAAGTGGACTCACCGGACCACAAAAACATGATTCCACTGTCCTACTTTCCATCTCAGAATAGACTGAGCCCAGAGAAGTTGGCAGCACTTCAGGACATTGTTGGTGTATGGCTTCTGCTTTGCATAGTAAAGCCTTAACTTGCATCTGTGGATGCAGTGGCGAATGATGTTGACTGACAAATGTTTACCAAAGTATTCCATGTCATGATATCCATTACAGACGAATTATGGTTTTTAAGACAGTGACGTCTAAGGGATCAGAGGTAACGTACATTCAGAAGTGTTTTTTGGTCTTGCCCTTTAAGCACCAAGATTTGACCAGATTCCTAGAATGTTTTAAATATATTGTGCACTGTAGGGAATGAAATGCCCAAAATCTTTCTAATTTGTCTTTGGGGAACATTGTTCTTAAAGTGCTGGGTTATCTGATGACGCATCTGTTGGTAAAATGGAGAGCCTTGAAACATCTTTGCTCTTAAAAGACTAGGCTTTTTTGGAGGCTTCTTATATATTACAACACGATTGCCTCACCTGTTTTACATCTCCTGTTAGACATTACCTTGTTATTTCAACTCGTCAGATAGTTAATAGTCCTAATTAAATTGCCCCGTCTCAACATTGCAAGTTTCCTTCATGTATAACACACCTCATGCGTTGTGATGAGCTTAATGAAAATTTTCAAAAAAAGATGGCGATCAGTAAGACTATTGCATTAGGAACATTGTTCAGCCACACTGAACAGCCAGATTATGGAAACAAATTACAAACTATGAAAAGACAATTTAAAGGGATAGTTCACCCCAAAATAAAATTTAAAAGTCAGAATTTACTCGCCCTTTTGTTGTTCCAGCCTCAATCACAATTCACTAATGTGTACTACTACTTATTTCCTATACAGTGAAAGTGAATGGTGACTGAGGTTAACATTCTGCCTAACACATCCTTTTGTGTTCAATGAAAGACAGAAAGTCATGCGGGTTTAGAATGTGTTTGACATCATCCCGCTCAACCAGCTTAGTGAGATGCTAGTGCCCAATATTAATTGGGCTGGGCAACAAAATACACTGCATGTTCTTGTCTGTGTGGCATAGACTGTCATCCAGCTGCTATGGTAACTGTTGCAGGCACACACCTGGGTTGGGGTCTTTGGGCAAGAGAAAAACAGTATGGTTAGAGAATGTTTTTGCGTGACTATATCATTGCATATATCACTACGCCTGCATTCTCAAATGGTGGTGAGGCATAGAAGACAATTTAAATGTAATCTTCATTGGTATCTGTAAGAAAACAAAAGAATATAACAGCATTAGTTCAGCTTCCATCACACCTTTCTGAGCTCTATTGTGGCAGAGGAGATCCATAGCCATGTCCCCTGATTCCCTGTCTGTTCTCTAGTGGCACATTCTTGGTCACCATAATAAGTCAGACAATTCCCCCCTCATTATATCACGATAATAAGTTAGAATATAATGCTAAAAGTAAAAAAAAAAAAAAAAGCTATATAATTGAGCAAAGTTAGAATAGCAAAATAAATAGGCTTATCAACATTTAAAAGGGAGTAGAAAAGTATATTTTGTTGTTGACGTCAAAGGTTATGAATCAAATCAAACTCTATGGTACTTCGACACAAATTCATGCTGTCGATTAAGCTTAACTTGTATTGAAACCGAAATATTATTTTATGTAGCTTGTGTGTGCTAGCTTGCTAGGCTAATTGTATTTGCAATTGTGTTTTCTATTTGAGGACACATAAATTGTGTCTACGGCGTCTATCAGAGGCACATGTCTAACAGAGGCACATGTCAATCAGTACTGGGGGTGGGAGTTTAAACTGCAGGGCGTGTGTGTAATTGGAAGTAATGTCAGTCACAATCAACCGCGTTTTAGAGCACCTGCCGCCTTGCTGTAGACGGCCAATGTTGCTGAATACACCACTTTTATATTTAGTGGAAAGTTTAAATGATGTAAACAAACGCACATCTCCTTTTTGGCCATCGACAGCAAGGCAGCAGGTGCTCTAAAATGTGGTCGATTGTGACTGACGTCACCTCCAATTACAAACACGCCCCACAGTATAAACTCCCACCCCCAATACTGATTGACAGGTGTTTGTGTAAGGCAAATGCAAGTGCAAAGGGTATTGTGATCCCATTTGAATTTTGGCAGGCTCCATGCGGGACACTGAGGAAGTGAAATAGCAAAAGGTGTAATTAATATTGCTTTTTCATACAATATTGTCCTACTGTCCCATATTCAGATATCCCTCCTTGGATATTTATAATGCCATTTATTGATTTACAAATACATGAGGAAATAAAAGATAAATCAAAACAAATACCTGACTGGCTTATTGTCCAAAGCTACTTAGAAAATAATTTTACCAATAAAATAATGATATTCACAGACGGTTCAAAGAACCCTGAAAATGGATGCACAGGTGCTGCAGTGTACATCCCACAATGTGGAAAATCTAACAAGAAAAGAACAACAGATCATCTTTCAGTTTATACAGTAGAACTGGTAGCCATTATATTAGGATTACACTGGGTAGAAGAAAATAACCACAAAAAAAAAAAAAAATGTTTTAGATGCATCTGATAGTTTGTCTGCACTCATAAGTATGAAATCAGGGTAATCATGCAGACTTGATATGCTAAATGAAATATATCAGGTTTGAATGTATGGTTTGTTTGGGTTCCTGCACATGTTGGTGTGAAAGGAAATGAAGAAGTGGATATGTTAGCTAAACAATCTCTTAAATTACCAACAGTAGATTTACAGATTGCATTAAGTAAAGCTGAAGCTTAAGCAATCATAAAAGATCAAACTCAAAAAATATGGCAGGAATATTGGGATATTAATGACACTGGAAGATATTTGTACAATATTCAAAGCTCTGTTGGCATGAAAAGAGAGATGGGAAAAAAATCGAAGTGAAGAGATGGTTATCACTCGTTTCAGAATTGGACACACAGGGCTCAACAAGACACTTCATTTAATAGGTAGACATACAAATGGAATGTGTTTACATTGCAATCAGCCAGAATCTGTCCAACATGTGATGATGGATTGTAATGCATATGTAAAGGAAAGAAAGGAATTAAAAGAAATACTTGAAAAATTGAAACTAATCTTCACTTTAAAAAACGTCCTTGGAGCAGCATTGAGGAAAATATATACAGTTAATCACGTTTTTGAAAGAAACAGGCCTGATGGAGCGAGTATAAAAAGATATGGTTAATTATTATTATTATTATTATTATTATTATTATTTCCCCTCCCCCTTCCCCACATCCTGCCTAATCGTCTGATCCACACTCCTGTCCAGTAGGTGGCGGTAAAGCACCTATAAGCTGGTTTGCCAACCGCCAATAAAAACCAAAGAAGAAGCAGAATATTGCTTTTTCAATATGACAGGGTTATATCTCGTAAGATGGACTTTGCTTTTCCAATTGAAATTTGGCAGACTTTGTACGTTTGTGTAAATGAAAATGGTAGCTAATACGCAATTTACAATTGCATTTGGATTATGTCACAACTTATGCGTCCACAAATAGAAAACGCAATTGCAAATACAATTTGCAATTTGTTTTGAAAATAGTCCCGAAAATCCTTCCATAGCAATGTTTGTGTAATGAGAAATGGTATGTCAATGATGTTTGATATCAAGTGCCATTTGTCAAACAAGTACATTTACAACGTGATAAATCTTCCGCCATTGAGATCTCCTGAGCAGCTTCGTGAAGACTTTTCGATGGAAATTCAACCGTTAACTGATGAAGGTTAATGTATCCTCTTCTTCCTTAGTAGGCTACATTTAACAAACCTTGAACTTTTTTTGTTGGGGTTGCTTGACAATACAACCCTAGGTACCCAGACATAGTACTCTCATTCGATCCGTTTATAAGCATAAACAGACTGCTGAGGCGACATACTGCGCATTCGCAGAATGTACGATTTTTAACGAGATGAAAACCAGTTTACAGAGCGTGAGGAGTCTTGCCATAGCATTAATTGACCAGCAGGTGTCACTGTTTAGGTCTGTGTTCCAGAGGGACCACACTCAAAGAAGAACGTTTTATTTTAGAAAAGTGCTTTTCAGTGAAAATTGTTTCTTTCTCATTCCTCATTCTTCACAATACTGTCACAAATTTCGGTTTCCTAGAAGGACTGATTTTCATAAAAGAGATACGAAAGTGTTTTATAGGCCTATGAAAATACAACTTTCATAATTGTAAAAGTTGTAAAATATTTTTGGCATTATACACATGAAAAAAAAAATTTTATGCACCAGAAATCACTTAAAATGTTGTGAATGCATTGAAAGCACCACACTGATTAAAGTGAAATAAACCCAGATCTTATATACAGTAAATACAGCCTTCTACTTCTTTTAGATCTTTAGATTACTTACATATTGCTGTTTTCATTCATAATTGATTGCCTGTGATGCAGGCAAAGTAGGCTTGTATCAGATTACCTTAAAGGTGCACTCAGTATTTTCCTCATTAAAAAAAGTTTTACTCCTAAAGAGATGAAATGTAATTTTGAAACATATAAAATCATGAGCACTCACATGAAATGAAGACACCAGTCACACCAGTAACCCTTACAAAAGCTGTTTTATGCTACATGGAGAGGATCCCCTCATGGAGGTTGCCATGTTAGAATCATATGACTAAATACTACTTAATCCCAGTAACTGCCCTGTTATTGGCCCTGTTATTTAGTTTAATCGCTCATTGTATTCATGGCTGACTGTGACTAGTGAATTTCTATAATGGCATCTGTAATTGAAAACTATTGATTTTGAATGATGCTGCATTCCAGAATCCAAGAGACTAGGGCTGCATCCGAATCCAAAGGTAGCTGTCTTGTTGCCTCACTGCCCTATCAGTCAATGACTCAACAGATAGCGTTCGTGTACGAAGGTACCTCCAGAACTGGTTTCAGACAGGCTACTGAGGCAGCATAATGTCACATCTTTGCTAGGATACCAGCAACTGATTATCTAAAGGTAATGCGTCTACTTTATTGTAGTTCGGTTGGACTGAATGGTCTAATAATCTATATCAAAATCAGGAGAGTTTTGGCGATAACCAAGTGTATAACCAAGTGTATATAACTACAATAGTATTTTCTCGCTAGAAATGAAATCAAAAGTTGGAAAAAGTGAATAAAAACATACATTTATACACAAATTGGCTATCAACTGCCTCTTCTGCCACCATTTTTTTTTTTTTTCAGCTCAACCACTGTGGATCCGCGCGCACAGTATTGTGGGATTTCATAGGCAGTGAAGGAAACATATATGCTGCCTTCAAAAATCGATCAGATGAAGGTGTCTCAGTAGACAGGATGCATCATGAACGTGATTCGGACATGCTTTGGTCCCTTCTAACCTCCGTATACAGCCTCCGGAGGCAGCATTTTCCTGGTTTCGGATGCAGCCTAGGTTTCACTGTAAATTCAAGATGACAAAAAAGTTACTTAGTGCACCTTTAAGGGTCGTATCTATTGCAGTCAGAGTTCCTTATCAGTTATAACAACAAACGGCAATTTCGTTTCTTATCGCAATATTATTATAATTGGTTTAGCAGATCAGTAGCCTATTGTTTAGAACACATATTAGTAGCTACATTTAGATATTATAAGCCTGAGGCTGCTGTAGCAGCCGGCAGCAAAAATCCACTAGCATTGGTTGTATTACTTTACTACTACACCTAACCTAAACACAGCCAGTCAATGAATTAATTCCCAGATAGCACTCATACATCTCAGAGATGTCTTTTTCTTTTCTTTTTTTTTTTTAGCTCTTTTCATCTGGAAAGCATAACAATCTAATTAACATCTGCTAAACATCTTAAAAAGATCAGATTACAAACAAGCTAAATCATGTCTCAAAGACTTCTGCTGAATGTCTTACTGATATCTGAGAGGAAACGTCTTATAGACGTATTGCTATGAGCAAACAGCCCTGATACACTCGTGCATCACCCAGACATCTATTTGATGTGTGTTACATCTGGAAGATGTGTTTTTATTTTGTTTGCTCATCTGCATAAGATAGAAGATGTATGCCTGTAAGCATGTCTCGGATGTCAATAAGACATTTAACAGATGTTTCTGAGACGTTTATTTAGACTGTTTGTAAATCTGATCTTTTTAAGATGTTAAGCAGATGTTAATTAGATTGTGATGCTTATCTAAATAAGATCTAAAACAGACATTTTGGAGATGTATGTGTGCTATGGATGTAACAGAAGTTATTATTCTTCAATCTTTTTTTAGAATGTTATAAAGTTAAAGCTTATTTAAATTCAAATTCAAATCAAAGGCCTGAGGCAGGCACGTAGCGCGTTCACGCTCCACGCCGGTTGATGGCAGTAATCAATAGCACCAAGTGTCGGTAAGGGAAAAAAAAACAAAACAAAAAAAAACTAGAAGTTGCATTCTGGGATCTGAGATCAGCAATCCTCCATTTTGCTTTTTAACTGTACGAAATAAATGGCACAGTGCATCTAAATGATCTCGTTGTTATCAAACAACTCATTTGCAAAACATAGTTTCATTGCCTCGGTCATTGTCATGCAGTCTGAATTGATTCCTTAAATGTGTGCGATTTGAGGCTTGTTTTGAAAACGATGAAGTGCTTGTGCCGCCGGTAGTCACCCGTCTATCTGATGCTATAAAGGTATTCAGCGTGTGGAGCTCCTGATTACTTATACTGAACTCTACCTGCTTTTAAAATGGGTCGTTCGCGGAGCCGTAGCTCTTCTAGGTCCAAACACACCAAAAGCAGCAAGCACAGTAAAAAGCGCAGCCGCTCTCGGTCGAGGTCCCGGGACAAAGAGAGGAAGAGGCGCTCAAAATCCCGAGAGTCCAAAAGGAGTCGGAAGAGAGAGTCGCGCTCTCGGTCCAAATCGAAAACGGCCACGTCCCGCCGGGAGAAGGACAGACCCGCATCGCCGCCCGAGAGAATCGATATTTTTGGCAGGGCTTTAAGCAAGAGGAGCGCCGTAGATGAAAAGCAGAAGAAAGAGGATGAGGAGAAGAAAGCCGAAATGGAAAGACAGAGGAGAATGTGAGTGCCGCCAGTTTGTCCACAGATGTGTAGCAGGACATGACCTAAACAGTGTAAGCACTTTGGTGGTACCATGGTACATTGATGGTGTCAGAAGGCAGATGTACCATGGTTCTTTGATATCCCTGTTTATATATATATATATATATATATATATATATATATATATATATATATATATATATATATTAAAGGTTTCGACTACAAATGTAGTGTGTTTTGGGCCATATTCCATTAAGAATTAATGATTTGTATTGGTTTCCATTACAAGTCCCAATTGGTCCCAATCCACTAGACATAACATGCCACCAATAGAAGCCAACACATTCCCAGTAGAGACCTATATTGTGACCATTAGTTTCATTTAAAACCTGTACAATTCTCTTTTATATCCATTAGAACCAAATGTTTGAGGGTTTCTATTGTGCCCCCCCCCCCCCACCCCCAGCAGGGATACACTATGGTACTGAATAATTACTATATTCATGTACAGTATTATTGTTTTTACAGTGTGCTCTGATTACCATGGTACATTTCTAAAAACATGGTATTATTATTGTAAGTCCAAAAGCATGGCATTGTTCCATGTCCCAAAAAACAAATAAACATAATAATAATATAGTAGCAGAATATTAAATGGCACAAGTACGTTTTGTTGTGGAAGTGAAGACACAGAATCTGGATTTTTGCGCTGATAACAATAGATCAATATATATGGGCCAAGTTGATATTTAGCCATTTTAACCCTCCTATTGTCTTGAAAAACTGCCCCCGCCCCACCCCCCTTACCGAAAACGAGTTTTACTGCAGTCCTAATGTCTATAATGATAGGGAGAATAATGTATACTGAATATTATGTAATTTTTAAAGAAGTCTTTTTCTTTTGTTATTATAAATATATATATATATATATATATATATATATATATATATATATATAATTTGGCAAACATTGGCCAAGGATGTCTCAATTTACATTTATTTTGATAACTTTTGACATTTTATAATATCTTAACTAGGCCTATATTACAAATTTCTGATATATTGTGCCTTTAGAAAATTAAACAACAATGTACATTTTAAAGTGACAATTTTAGTACATGCCTATTTCACAGGTTAATCTCTATCGCCTTTTCCAGCAGTCAAACTGATGCAAATTTGCACGCCCTTTGCAACCAATCCATTCCTTCCCACTATGTCAAACAATTTGTTGCAGTTCTTACACGGGTTTAGAAAGGTGCCATAATAGTCTCTTATGCCATCAATGTTTTAGGAACAAAAAAACAAAACAAAAAAAAAACTGATGAAAGCTTGCAATTTGTGGGAAAGACGCCGTGGAGCAGGTGGGGAAGCTAGAGAACAGTATGGTGCTAGGGGCTAAATTTGAGAAAATGTGAAACATTTTTAGGTCAAATTTTATTCATAGATGTACGAAAAACGATTTAAAGCTGTATAACATCCAGAAAGTCTGAAGGATAAAGCTCACAACTGGTTCTCTTCCCAAACGGGCCACAATTGACCCGTTAAGACAATGGAACAATTTATTTTTAATTGTTATTTCTCTTAAATAATTGTATAAAACAAATTTGTTTGTTTTCATTGTCTTGACAAAGTCAAAATGTTTGGTTCCATTCCCCAAAACTATGCTTTTTTTTTTCTCCCCCACCCAATTTGGAAAGTCTCGTGATGGCGTAGTGACTCACCTCAATCCAGGTGGCGGAGGATGAATCTCAGTTGCCTCCGCATCTTGAGACCATCAACCCACGCATCTTATCACGTGGCTTGTTGAGTGTGTTCGCATCCACGCACAACTCGCCACGTGCCCCACTGAGAGCGAACCACATTATGGCGGCCATGAGGAGGTTACCCTATGTGACTCTACCCTCCCTAGCAACCGGGCCAATTTGGTTGCTTAGGAGACTCCTGGCTGGAGTCACTCAGCACGCCCTGGATTCGAACTCGCGACTCCAGGGGTGGTAGTCAGCGTCTTTACTCACTGAGCTACCCAGGCGCCCAAAACTATGCATTATTTATAAAGTATTCTTTATCTGTCCTGGGTCAAAAATGACCTAAGACAATATGAGGGTTAAGATCATAGCGGTGCCTGATTATTAAATTAAATAGAAGTGGTCATTCTATCTAGTATCAGCTCCAGAATCTACTAAAATGTTGTGAATTTTGATTCTGAAACAATTAATTAAACAATTACATTAAAATGTAGTAATTTTGTGAGGATATTTGCTATCATTAGGCTAAATGAATTATGTCGGCATTATTTTGGACATCGGGTACCCATCACTTTTGATGTCGTTATCAACATCAGCCATTTCATTTTTTTTTTTTTTTAATTGACTAATTATCCTGTATTGACATTGATTATTGCCACATTATGAACTTTTCTATGCACAAGAGCAATGTGACATGTCAAATTTGTTAAAACTTTATAAAAGTTGGTGAAACATCCAAAAGCTAGACAGCAATGAAAACATTTCACATTGTAGCACTATTTTTCACATCAAAGTTTACAGACCAAACACAACAAGTAAAATGTAAATTTGTGGTACTAAGTGAAACAACTTATTTTTATCTTCTTAGTCGACAGCAGGAGATAGAAGAGCGGCTTATAGAGGAGGAGACAGCACGGCGTGTAGAGGAACTGGTCGCCAAACGTGTGGAGGAGGAACTGGAAAAGCGCAAGGATGAGATTGAGAGTGAAGTGTTGCGACGGGTGGAGGAGGCCAAACGCATCATGGAGAAGCAGTTGCTAGAGGAGCTGGAGAGACAGAGACAAGCAGAGCTGGCTGCTCAGAAGGCCCGGGAGGTAACTTGCATGTGAACACACACACCACAGAATGTACTAAGTTCCTCTTTTCTGTTCATCCCTCTACTGATCAATTAGGGCCGTTCGCACAGGACATGTTCTTGCATTTGTCTGTGCTGTTTTAAAAAAAAACGTTTTTTCAATGGAAACATGCTGTTGCGATGCAACAGTTTTGACTTTGAGGAGTCAATGTTTTGCACCAGAAACATTGTGTAAAGTTAAAAATAGTTCAACTTCAAAAGCAAAGTATGTTTCGAGACACCTGGACTCTATTTCCTTCTGCAGCGCTGGGTCCCACTGTTTGTGGACGTAGTAACGCTTCCTGTGTGAACGGCTCACTAGACTGCAGTAAGTAAAACTAAAATGGAATATTTTTGCTGTAATCTTACCCACATCAGTAGTAACCAATGTTAATGACCTAATCTTTAACTAAAATTCCTCTGTTTGATATTCATTTAGTTTATTGTACAGCACTACCGTCCTCTCATCTTTCTTTTTAATATTTCCCCCATGTAAACACAGTTTTTTTTTAACAAAAGAACACATGCACAGCTCCTTTGAGTTCTATGAGAATTGGTTGCAATTGTAAGCTCATTTATTCGCCTGAACAGTTGCTTACGGATAGAAGTGATGAAAGTTGTTCACGCTTCTGTTCCTTTGGAGCTGACTGCTCCTCAGACGGCACTTCACTGTGTGGCCTTTTTTCTGAGAGTGAGATGTAAGTAGAGGTGTACCGCAAAATACAGGTCAGTGGTTTGAAAGAACCTCCCTTGCTGATGGGTGGTGTATTTTGCAATAAAAAAGAAAGTATTCCCAATTTGACTCCTCTAGGAACTCCATTTATTCATCAGTGAAGGACAAGTGTAGGGTTATCCATGTCTGGTGAGCTCAATGCATCTTCATTATCTTCTCATATACGTGTTGCTCAAGTTGTACCACTTGTTTTTGGGAATCAATCTGTCTTTGCAATCCCATTGAACCTGTTTACCTTTGCAGGAGGAAGAGAAATCAAAGCGTGAAGAACTGGAGAAGATTCTAGTGGAGAACAATCGCAAGATAGCCGATGCTCAAGCTAAACTGGTATGTATATGTGTGATGATATAAAGCGGCATTAGAGTCTAGAATCGCAGCCACTGACCAACGTCCATTAGATTAGAGTGAGTTTCACTACTGTACTGTGCTGACATGTACCATGTCCTACAAAAACGTTTAAATCGAAATAGATGTGGTTGTCCTGACATTGCAAGGGACAGGATTAGGGATGCACCGATGCGGCCGCTGATATTTATCGGCCAATTATTGACCAAATTAAAACCATCGGCAAATAGTTTTTAAGCATGAAAATGCAGACATGAAAAAACAATTGTTTATTTATCATCACAACTCTGTGAATTCAAATGCACAATCCAGAAGTAATGATAGCAACAGAATGTGGAAGGGTTGGCACGCCTAAGAATATGTAATATTTATTTGTAATCATTCTTGTTCTCACATTAATTAGGAAACACCATTGTTACAGACGTGACAGTTGTGAAAGCAACACTTACCTATACGTGATGAGGTAAAACCATCCAAAATGCTTAGAAAACAGCAAATTTTTACTTCTTAGACCATTAGTATGGTATTCATTAAAGAAATAGTTCACCCAAAAAATTAAAATTGTCTTACAATTTACTCACCCTCATGCGATTCCAGATGTGTATGACTTTCTTTCTTCTGCAAAACACAAAGATTTTTAGAAGAATATTTCAGCTCTGTTTGTCCTCATAATGCAAGTGAATGGTGATCAGAACTTTGATTGTCCAAAAGGCAGTATAAAAGTAATCCATAAGACTCCAGTGGTTAAATCCATATCTTCTGAAGCGATATGATGGGTGTGGGTGAGAAACAGATAAATATTTAAGTCCTTTTTTAATTGTAAATCTACACTTTCACTTCCACATTCTAGTGTGGAAGTGACTTTCACATTCATCCACCTACTGGTTGGGGCTGGTCAAAGGTGGAGATTGATAGTAAAAAAAGGACTTAAATTTTGATCTGTTTCTTACCCACACCTATTATATTGCTGCAGAAGATATGGATTTAACAACTGTAATCTTCTGGATTACTTTTCTGTTTCCTTTGTCACTTTTGGACCTTCAGAGTTCCGGTCACCAGAAATATGATTAGAGAATAATTTCATTTTTGAGTGAACTATCCCTTTAAGTCTACACGATTGATTGAGTTAAGATTGAAATAACAATATGGTCCCACACGATTACTTAACCTTGAAAGCTAAAAAACTTTTTGGTCGAAGACAAATTTCAACTACAGTTGACAATAAAGCTTTATTGTATTGTAAAAATAGACTGCATTCAGCGATTCAGTCAGGGCTCCAGTCAGAATTGTGTATGCATGTGGCGCCCTCTAGTGGTGTGTTAAGCATTATCCATTATACCACAATATAACTTAAAGGGGCGCTTTGTTCCTTTTGGCCATTTTTTATTTTTCCATAATGTGGTTGACGTTTCCTGGAATTGCCCAACATATGCATTATATGAATTTGTAATGTTCTATTACATACAGTAAAAGTGAGTTTTATTGTTTTGAACTGCAAAAACAGAAGTGTTAAAATGTTTTAGAAGTACAAAAAAATGTATCTTCCATTTATCTTTTATTGTGACTTTAAAAGTGTTCAAGATATCCAATCCATGTTCAATGGAAAGTATATTTTTAGAACACTAAAAAGCTTTTGTACCACTTTGTTCATTTTTAAAACAATTTTTTAGCAAAACAGTGATCTGATCAGTACTGATGATAATATAAGGTAAGTGGTAAAATATCTGTTTCGTCCAATAGTTATTTTATTTTATTTTTTTATTGTTATCAACAAAACATTTTCATATCGTTGCATCCCTAGACTGTATCTAAAAACTGAACTGAGCTTCATTCATGCTTATTATCAAAGGTGCAAGGTTATAATTACCCTACTACTTGGTAGATCTCACTGAAAACGGTTCAGGATTTTTAGCCTATCGGAAATGCTCTCAGCCTGTGAATCATTTTGTATGTTCAGGTTTGCTGACATTTCTTTGGAGGGTGGTGTGTGGATGAAGTTCACAAATTGGTGGAATGAAGTAAATGTCTGACATGGCTTACAGCACCTTTAAATATCACTAGCTTATGGGTCAATGACTTGACATTCTTATTTTGGATCTTTTCAAAAATACATAAAAAAAAATGCAGTTCACAAAAAGCTAAAATTGTGAATAAACCTCATGAATTATGAACACATTTTCAATTGCTGAGTTCAAAGTAATTTTGATATTTTTTTCTGGGCCTTGAAGTGAAAAATGTCATGTAGTGTAACCATCTGAGATTGTAAAAAAAATATCATTAAAATCTCATTAAAAGATGAAATTCTTGAAAAAAAAAATGTTGCGCAATGAAACACTAAATCAAAGTCAGGTGGTGTAACCAGCATTTTGGTTGCTATTTTGTTATGTGCCAAAAAAAAGAAAGAAAATAGAGCATACATTTAGACCATTAAGGCTTGTACCTCAAAAGGTATGTTTGTATTTAAGGAAAGTATTTTAATACATTTTAATTGACAGTTACACTACATTACATTTTTAAAGTCATTGAATTCATGCTTTAAATGTTTTTCTTTAAATATGAAACCAAAATAGACACAGATTACATTTCTACGAACTTGATGCATGTCTTTTCAATTTCATTTTTAAATGTTTCTTATTTTATGTTTTTGAGCTTTTTACACATACCAGGTAGTGGAGACTGTGTGTAGCTTGCGTGTGGCTATTTATTTTTCTTTATCCTTTTAGGCCTTTGAATGTCTTACAAACACCTAGAAGGCTTTCTAGCTCTAAAACTCTATTACCTATGCCTTGCTGTCTTCTCATATAGAGTGAATTTCCCTTTACACTGGTTGAGGAGTCTTTTATATGCGATTGGGGTTTAGTGTAGTCCTTTGGTAATGTTGCGGAAGCACTAATTGACATGTTGTTTATTGTAGAGTTTAGTTTTTTTTTATATAGAAACCACAGTTTACTTCTGGTTTTAGTGCATCCAGATACACAACAGTGATTATTTTCAGGATCCTCCTAACAAACTCCCTACATATTGTCTTACAGGCCGAAGAACAGCTACGAATAGTTGAAGAGCAGAGGAAAATACATGAAGAGCGTATGAAGTTGGAGCAAGAGAGACAGAAACAGCAGAAAGAAGAACAGAAGATAATTTTGGGGAAAGGGAAGTCGAGGCCTAAACTGTCTTTCTCGCTCAAGGCCTCGGAGTGATGGAAACAATGTGGCTGGGATGCCATGGGTTTCTTCAGACTTTCTCCATACCACCTCTCCATGTGAGGGCTTTGTGCTGCGGCACGAGTTCTTCTTTGTAGGTCTCATGTGGTGTGTTTCAAATTCTCAGAACAATGGGAACAATCAGTTTGTCAAATACCCTTCAGTTTTTCCTTGTTTTACCAGTCTGTTTTTTATTACTGACTCTTGTATAGATAACCTCCACTTGTCCTTCATGTAGTCTCTGCAAACGCATTTGGTGTATTGCACGAGTAAGGAACAAAAGGACTGGCCTGACCTGCTGTCTCATCCAAATGTGCATTATGGTGTCCTGTTTCACTAAATCAAGACCTCAACAGATTTACCTGACTGATTCGATTGAAGTATTTTTTTTATATATATATAGTTTATTCATAATATAATGTAAGTAGAATGCGAGATGGGCAGGGAAAATCCACTTTAATGGTAACTAATCTGGAACATTGTAAAACAATAACCTTGCCATTTTATTATTTTTACATTCACATTAATTGTACATTCAAGATGTAAAAGGATAATACTGTAAAAAAAAAAAAAAAAAAAAGGGGTACCTGGTCATTGCATGTCAGTGATTTGCGTATATGTTAATAATGAGAAGATGCTTTTAGAGGCGAATGAGTGAAAGATTGCAGAATTGGCCATAATTTGTGTTTGTGGTTAAATATTTGACCCATTTATCAAGGTTATGTCAAGAATTTCCAATAAATCAATGATTGTGTCCTTGTTCTGATAATTGGATATCTGTTTGCTCTGAAAACTTGGCATTTTGAATTATGGGTCAGGAGCTTCAGTTAATGTTCACATCAACATTCAGAATGGAGAAGACATTTTTATTTCAACCGTGGCATGATTGTTGGTGCCAGATGGGCTGGTTTGAGTATTTCTGTAACTTTTGATCTCCTGGGATTTTCACATGCAACAGTCTCTAGAGTTTACTCATAATGGTGCCAAAAAAAAAAAAAAAAAAAAAAAAACATCTCAGAAGATAAGCAGTTACAGAAATACTCAAACCAGCCCATCTGGTACCAACAATCATGCCACGGTTGAAATCACATTTAGAGCCCGACCGATATGGAATTTTTGAGACCGATTACCGATATAGTGGCCGATATATTTAATTTTTGAGCTGGAATGAAAACAGATCTTTTCTATGTGGATTTTTCACTGATTTTGCACCGATATGACTATGCAAAGGTACTCAGAAGGCTGCTTTCTTAAATATTTTTATCAAAGAATATTTGACATTATTATTATACATTGTCAACAAATTCTAGAAATGAACTGAGAAAATAAAGAAATAAAAATACAATAAATAGTTAAATAAACATCAGTACTGTATGTTTAGTATCAGTTAAATGCTGACCATTAAAATAAAGAATAAATCAAATAAAATAAATAGCTAAATAAACATCAGTATTTCTGTTTAGTATCAGTTAAATGCTGACTATATTAATACTGTTGAGTCAAGATAAACAGCGGCAGCGGTGTTTCATCGTATTCTGCTATACAAGTTCAGGGGAAACATTCAACGGTGGAAAACCAGACTTTTAAATATTACATTTTATAAATGACACAACTGCAATTGTTTGGTTGAAGCGGGTACCAAACTGTGAATCCTTAACAAAACAGTTTGGTGAATACATGTTTACACATTAGCTTCACTCAGCTGACAACAATGAAAGTAGCTTCGTTATTAGCTAGTTAGCTATAAGCTCGTTGTCACGGAGATTAAAAGATGGACGTTGTTTATTTTACTTTCCAGCACTGTGTCTCACCAACTAGGTAATAACATTTACCTCAACAACTAGGTAATAACAACATGAAATCAACACTCAGCAGACACAATCCACCACCGCACCATTGTCTGCTGAGCTGCAAAAAGATGTTCTGATGTTTACCTTTCAATCTGCTACATTACTGATTGCACTGACATACTATAGCTGGCTAACAGCAAACAGATATGTGAGTGACATGGTTGTCAGGGACAGGGTTAACATTATATTAGTTATATTGAAAAGGAAAAATGATGGGGTCATTGTTTATTAAGTTTCCAGTATGTATTTAACAGACTAGATAACAACTTACCGTGATGCCACCGCTGAACTCCGCCCTGTCTGCAGAGCCACCATCAGTTCAGCTCTGTAAACAATGGAGTCGGAGCACGTTCTGCTGGACAAACTAGCTATGACACCAATTCTAAAGCATTGTTTTCTGCATTATATGTTCTGAAAAAAAGTTTTCAGTAAAATATACGCCGATACCGATATATCGCTGAAAGGCTAATATTGGCCGATAATATCTGCTGACTGATATATCGGTCAGCCACTAATCACATTTTTCCCTATGCTGATGGTCATAGCTGCCAAGTCTCACGCTTTGACCGTGAGACTCACGCATATCAACCAGTTCACACACTCACACGCCACACCTTGTATTTCTCATGCTGAGAATCCCAAAAAAGTTAAATTGCTTCTTTCTTTTTTTTTCTACGTATACATATCCTCACTTGTCTTCACTTGCGCTTGCTTGGTGTTGGGAGATCCTTTGCAACCGCCAAAACGTGCAAAATGTTGGGTCGCTCCGCCCCCAAACCACATAATCTCACTCTGAACTTTTGGTGAAACTTGGCAGCCCTGCTGATGGTTGATGTGAACATTAACTGAAGCTCCAGACCAGTATCTGCATGATTTTATGCTTTGAACTGCTGCCACACGATTTGCCGATTAGATAATCGCATGAATAAGTAGGTGTACCTAATAAATTGGTCAGTGAGTGTGTGTGTCTATATATATATATATATATATATATATATATATATATATATATATATATATATACATATATACATACACTTAGGTTGTTCAGTGAGTGTGTGTGTGTGTCAGAAGTTTACATACGCTTAGGTTGTTCAGTGAGTGTGTGTGTATGTATATATATATATATATATATATTACAGTATAACAGTTGAAGTCAGAAGTTTACCTGCACTTAGGTTGTTTAGGAAATCTACTTCGTGCATGACACAAGTAATTTTTTCAACAATTGTTTACAGACAGATTGTTTCAATTTTAATTCACTATATCACAATTCCAGTGGGTCAGTTTACATTCACTAAGTTAACTGTGACTTTAACCAGCTTGGAAAATTCCAGAAAATGATGTCGCCTTTAGACAATTAGCCAATTAGCTTCTGATAGGTGTACTGAATTGGAGGTGTACCTGTGGATGTATTTTAAGGCCTACCTTCAAACACAGTGCCTCTTTGCTTGACATCATGGGAAAATCAAAAGAAATCTTTTTTTTTTTTTTTTTTTTTTTTTTTGAACCTACACATTCTGTCTCCTAGAGATGAACGTAGTTTGGTGTGAAAAGTGCAAATCAATCCCAGAACAACAGCAAAGGACCTTGTGAAGATGCTGGAGGAAACGGGTGGACAAGAATCTATATCCACAGTAAAATGAGTCCTATATCGACATAACCTGAAAGGCTCCTCAACAAGAAAGAAGCCACTGCTTCAAAACCGCAATAAAAAAGCCAGACTATAGTTTGCAATTGCACATAGGAACAAAGATCTTACATTTTGGAGAAATGTCCTCTGGTATAATGAAACAAAAATTTAACTGTTTGGCCATAATAGCCATCGTTATGTTTGGAGGAAAAAGGGTGAGGCTTGCAAGCCAAAGAACACCATTCCAACTGTGAAGCATGGGGGTGGCAGCATCATGTTGTGGGGGTGCTTTGCTGCAGGAGGGACTGGTGCAGTTCACAAAATAGATGGCATCA